>NC_089259.1:10853642-11478642 GCF_963930625.1 Muntiacus reevesi
CTGAGGCTAAGATCATGTCTACACAGTTCTTCTCTTAACCTCCCGGCCCCCTCGGTACCACAGACGAATCCTTCAAAGTCTCCTCTCCTGATTCCCTCCTACCTCTCTAACAGTGTCTCTCCGCGGTGTTTTGGGTTGTATCTTCTTTTTGTAGCAATTACTTAAGTACCGATTATCTTCCTTTTTCTGTTCTCTTTCACTACCTTGTTACCTGCTTTCCTGGGAATCACGGGATAGGGCAGACCAGGTTAAGCCTTCTTGTACGTGGGCACCCATCTAAAGGGGGAAGGAGGGCAACATGCACCTCAGTGCTGGAAGAGTCACTGCTGACCCTACTCTCCCTAAACCCACTCATCCATTCCATGGCTTCAACCACTGACTTTACACTGATCTTCAACAGCAAGACCTTTCTTCTTGACTCCAGCCGCACATTTCTGAGCAAATATTGAGTTATACTTGGCTGTTTCCCAGTCTCCTAGAACTTAATACACCCAAAACTTGGCTCATTCCTTTCTCCACAGCTTCATTCTTTAGCCTGTATTTTTAATCCCAATTAATAGCATCATTTTCTACAACCTGACCCAATCATCACCATCTTCCTGCCCAACTCAGTTGGCCCTTAGCAAAAGCCAAATCTAAGCTATCCAGCCACCTCAAATTTACTGTATCTATCCTTTTTTTTTTTTTTCCCATTCCCATAGCTATCATCTAATTTTTTTTTTCCCTTTCTCATCTCTGGCCTAGATTTTTACCAACCAATGCGGCATCTCAAACTTCAGTGTCTCCTTGAGTCAATATATGCTCCATGGGACTGGCAGTCATTTTTCTGTTCACAATCATGTCAGTTTTTTTCTCCCCCAAAATTCTTTAAATGACTAATACCTTCGGAACAAGGATTACTCTTTATCTTTTTGATTTAGTCTCAAGCTCATCCCCCATCACTGTCCCACTGTGTGTTCCAATCATGGACACAGTGGAGAATTATTTTCTCTTTACTCTTCTGTGGACTTTCCGAGCAGACAGCGTGCTCCCTGAGTGAGGCTCTGACTTTCATCCAACAGAAAGCTCCGTCGGCTCCCCCAGCTCCTATGTGGCCCCACAGTGTGTCCCCTCCACTGTCCCCACTGTCTCGGCCTTCGTTCAGACCCTCCCTAAGTTCACCTGGACTACGGCCACAGCCTCCTAACCACTCCCTCTCTGTCTCTGTTCCAGCTCACAGGAAATGATACAGAATGAATGCAAAGTCAGCAAAAGCAGAAATGTTCCTCAAAGCTTTCAACAGCTTTCTCACTTCTTCTGAATAGTTTCCCAGTTCCTTCATTAGCAAGGCCCATATAAAATGACCTTTTAACTCATCAGCCTCATTTCTTGTCATTCTTCCATTTTAAACCTCACCTCTAGCCACGACAATGAATTAGATGTAGCTTCCTAAATGAGCTCCACTCTTATGTAGCCACGTCTCTGGAAATGCTAGTGTCTCTGCCTGAGTCTTTCAACTTCACCTAGTGAACTCATTTTCCAGGATCATTCCAATCTGGGACTATCACCTCATCAATGCTACCATAGTAACCTGTGTGTACTTCAATCACACTGTATAGTAACCATGGGCACTTGCTTGCTTTTCCCCTTGAGAGATTCAGGCAACTTGAGCCCTGGAACTGTGTATGTATGTACTTTAATCTCTGTGTTCTGATATTGGATTGGTCGAAAAGTTTGTTTGGGTTTAAAAATCTGAACCAACTGTTCGGCCAATCCAATAATATCCTAGAAAAAGGATAGATAAAAGGCAGACATTTAAAAAAAATTTTTCTTCAGCTCTAAAGCTCATTAGGTTTAAGAGGCTATTAATCTCTCCTCCAATTTCTCCTCTTTACTACTGCAAGTAAAATATTCCTTAAAGAGAGATATAATAAAAATATACTCCTAATTAAGAACATTCAAAATCTTTTTCCTTCTTTCATTAATTCACTCAACACATATTTACTCAATAGTCACTATGTGCCAGGCACTATGCAATGTGCTAGAGATACAAAATTAAAACACAACACAAGGTTTTATCTTAGTAGTGTGGAAAACCTGTTTTAAAAATCAGTTATAACACAGAGTGGCAAGCAGACCACAGGCACAGAACAGGATGGTATGAAAGCACCTGAATATTCAGGAGGTACCGAAGACACTGCTTCCTAGGTGAAGTGCAACAGAAGGGACAATAGTAACACAAGCAACAGAACTGAATTTAATCAAGTCACCGTTCCGAGAACTGGCACAGCTAGAACTTCTCATTAATGGTTAATTCATAATGCTTTGTGAAGAGAGGGCACATTTGGAGGCAGGCTACAGAAATCCCTCAGGGCCACTGTGTAAAGCCCGCAGCAGCACTGTGGTCCTCAGCGTCTATGTCACAAACGCCATGGCAACAGACACAGTGTTCAAGGGCACAATGGCCCTCCCTGCTACCGAATTTCCTGCATTCTTACATGCGGGGGAGTCTTTTCAACCTTTGCTGCCATAGAGTTTTTCAAATTGTCACTTATGACAAAGTTTCCTGATTCTTTTTAATTCATTCCTTTCTACTACATGAACAGAGTGTGGTAGCACAAATGCTTGAAAATATTTTCCTTACAATCACGTTTTGGTCTTTGACAGACAAGATTCTTTATTCCTTTGTGCCTTATAAGTAACCTTATTTTCTGTTCTTTTGTTCCCTGCTTGTATAAGAGCATTAATGCTCTGGAAGAAAAATAAAACTGACGTTAGTTAATGGCCCATAGAATGAAAAAAAAAAAAAAAGAAAAAGCAAATCTAGGCTATGCTTTTCGCTATGTCACGGGTAATTATAATTTGGACAGACTTCAAAAATATTTAATCAAGACTTTTATGGAGAAAGAAGAATTTGCCTAGATACCTTTTATTGTTAATATAATGTAGGGATACAAATTATGGTACTCATAGGACAACAATCAGAATTAGGGAATGGCAGATAAAAATAATTTATTTTAATTCTCTAATTCCTTAATATAGAGAAAATGGTAAGAAGGACTTCAAATATAATTTGTAAATGTGGGATTATAATACATATTCAAATTGCTGGCCAAATATTAGACAAATATTTAAGTATGTTTTATATTATAAAATAAATAAATGACCACATGACAAAAAATCTGGAAAAGAAAAAATCCTTTCATATTATGAATAATTTTCTCTTGAAAAATTTCTTATTAAAGTGAACATCTATAATACAGCTTTCTGGGCACACACTTATTTCTGTGTCTTAGTGGAAGCACCATATACAAGTGGAAATTTGTCTACTCTGGTCCACTGAAAAAAAGATTTAAAAAAGTAAAGAATAGAAAAATACTAGGCATTTTCAGAAAAAGGAAAGAAACATGAGGAAAAGAATACATAGGACACATCCTTCTTCCAATTACTTGAAATGATTTAACTAACAAAAATGCAGGAGGATGAATATGAGTGTTTTTTGTTTTTAATTTAATAATATATTCATTTTACTTAAAGTATAGCTATGTGTGCATATAAATTTATTACTCTAATCATTGCAGCAACTCTTTTCATTCTCAAGTAACTTTGGAAAGAATTTATAACTTTACAATGGAATAATAAAAAATGTTTCAACACTTCATTCTGCAACATCCAAATGAAACTTAGCAGATTACAAACACAGACATCAGTTATACTTGAACTGGAGTTAATTTCCACAATGTAAGAGGTGATTTATTTACCCATGAATGCAAACTCCTGATCTTACCTGGATGTTGTCATAGAACAAAACATCAGGCACTTTCATTTTCTCGTGGGCATTATAGATTGGTGCACTAACCGCGCCAATCCTCAGAGATCCAGAAGAGACTTCACCTAAACATTTCACATAAGACAGAGAATTACTTGTAGCCCTGTCCTCAGAGAAGCCAAGTCCAGCCTGAACAGGATACAACATAGCATCTTTAACATTTTGTAGGCTCATCAAGGAATTTTAATCTAACATCTAAAAGAAATAAGCTTGAAGGTAGTAATAAAACATCATAGCTTTGCAAAAAAACCTTAAAAGCTCTACAAAAAGGCTGACGATGTTTCAAGATATCAAAAATTTTATTTAAGACAACATATGGAGCAAGCAACATATAGATAAGATTGAGATGGAAAAATCCAGAACTCAGTCAAGCCACCTTTATAAGCTGTTTGGTCAGAGACTCTAAAATACATACATTTGAAAATTCAGAAGTACCATGAATATATTCTTTCTTTTTTTAGAACCCATAGAAGAATCCCCTAGAGCTCTAGTCAAAAATACAGATGAACTGATCCCAGACCTTTCAAACCACTAGTTTTAGGAAAGATCCAGATCTGTATTTCCAAATAAGCACCACAGGTGCTACAGTTGTTCTGTGATGATTATACTGTATTGTCCCCTATTTGCTTTAAATAGTTGGTCTAGAATAGAAAATGAGCTCCTTAAAGTCATGAAACTAAGTTACAAATTTCTTCAAGTCAGGGGACATGTCTCACATGAATTCTCTATGGTAAGGAAATACATATACTCAATACATGACACATTTGAAGGCCCATGATAATAACATAATAATTTTAGTTGTTGTAGTCATATTGACCATAATAGAAGCTATTATTTATTGAGGACCTTCCATGTGCCAGACCTCAGCTTCGACTCATTGTTTTCTCACATGATTTCATGTAGATCTCTTAACAAGGAAACAAGAATTATGAGGAAGCTAAGAAGAACATGAATTAAATAATTTGCTTAAAATCACCCAGCTATAGGTAGCGCTTAAAATCACCCAGTATAGGTAGAGCTAAAAACAGAATTTAGTATAGGATGCTGTTCTTTCTGGGCTTCCCAGATGGCGGAGTGGTAAAGAATCCATCTGCAAAGCAGGGAGACAGGGGAACCCTGGGTCAGGAAAATCTCCTGGAGAAGGAAATGGCAACCCACTCCAGTGTTCTTGCCAGGGAGATTGCAGGGACAGAGGAGCTTGGTGGGCTACAGTCCACAGGGTGGCAAAGAGTCAGACAGGACTTAGTGACTAAATGACAACCACAACGGTGTTCTTTCTGCAGTGTGATCTCCAAATAAATCTCACCCTGTGGATATACCTGAGCAAGCAGGTAGACAATTACAACGTCTTAGGCAACTGTCCCATCTTTTCTCCCTTCTCTTTAAAATGAAAAACTGGCTATTTTTGTGCTAGAGCATTTTGAAAGACAAGGAGAGAAACCAATATTTGCTTCTATGGAGTACCATGAACAATTTTGAGGTTAAAATAATTACACTCCCAGTCTGTTTAATCACCACTGAATGCTAAACATTTGCCAAAACACAGTAGACCTCTCCCTCCAATAGCTCCCTGCCATTTCCTTTCATTCAAAAGTTCTATTGGCGGAGAAAACCATGAGCTGCCATGCCGAGAATTTACTATTTACTTACTACTTTCAGGTCTCTGAAAGAAAGAAAGTAAAGTCGCTCAGTCGTGTCCGACTCTTTGAGACCCCACGGACAGTAGCCTACCAGGCTCCTCCGTCCACGGGATTTTCCTGGCAAGAATACTGGAGTGGGTTGCCATTTCCTTCTCCAGGAGATCTTCCCAACCCAGGGATTGAACCCGGGTCTCCCACACTGCAGGCAGATGCTTTACCGTCTGAGCCACCAGGAAGTCCACTAGGTCTCTGAAATAGACCCCATACAAAACAGTAAAGGGAAAGACCAGGACTGTGGCAGTGAGTTTACTACATATTCATATGCTGAGACGACAAATGACTTCATGTTCAAACAGCATTTGACACCATCTATGGCTTAGTTTATGAAAGATACCAATTCAGTAGATTTAGGACTTTAAGAACATTTAAATAACTCAGCCAATGTTTACTGCTACAATTGCAAGCTAGAAAAGGGAAAGGCACTCAGAGAATGGTGATGGTAGTACTTCCCTGGTGGAAAGGTGGCTAGCGGTCTTCTAAGAAATCTCACGGGATGGCATTAATTTGGTAAATTTGTCAAGGTCCTCAGTCCAGTAGGCTCAAAATCTGATTTTATCCTTACAACAGAGGGCACACCCAACTTCCAGGAGAATGTTAAAGACATATATTTTAATCTATAGATAAATTGATATATAAAACCAGAACTGTAATATATTGCATTGCAATGAAAACTGAAAATTTCATATAGACTACATGATATATTGTTTCCATATCAGCATTTTATTCAGAAGGAGACTTGCATGGAAAGCCAAATCCTTATCAGAAGGCTGTTTGGTGAACCTCATCCTCTGAACAGGAGGATAAATTACAGGAATTCTCTACAAGAAAGAAGATATTAAAGATGAATGGGACCAGATAAGTCAAAAGCCTCTTAGTTTCCTTATCTCCTTCCTACACAAGGCTTAGATGGGAACTGCCAACACTGGCTTATTACCGAGACTAAACAATCTATCATTTGAATGATGCAATCTTTTTTTTGGGGTGGGGGTATATGTTGAAGGATTCAATCAAGTGCTGTTATGAATCTCGAAGTCCCAGAGTTATTCTGTCTCTGAGTTGGCTCTGCATTTCTGTAGCCAGATCCATTAGTATGTTGAGTTTATAGTTTTACTATAAAAAAATCACCTTATCTCCTTAATATAAAGTTCTCGTTTCAATGTATCTTCAACTATTAAAAACATCTACTGCAAAGAAAGTCACACTAAGTCCCTTTAAGAGAGTGATCACACATTGGATATTTTTATGACAGTTAATGACCCTCAAAAAGCAGAGAACCTATCATTGTGCTCTAAATGAAGAACAGGGTACTTTTACAGAAAGATCCAAACCTCCCCCAAACTCAAATTATACTTATGGTTATCCAGAAGAGAGGTAGCATAAAAGACAATCAGGTAGAAATGAAAGGAGTAAGAAGACATGAAGTGATACTCAGAATATTATTTTAGTCTACATCAACCTAGACAGTTTCTCAAACATGTCCTGTAGGACACTGGTGGTCCCCAAAATGTAAATGCTGCGCAAAGAGAACAGAACACTGGGTCCTATGGTGAAATACCCTTGAAATAAAAGGTAAAACAAAGTTACATGTTTATTTACAATAGGAATTCTCTGAGCTTTTAATATTCATGTCAATTGTGGCCTCTTGGGGGAGGACCTACATCTGGTATGCACTGAAATAAAGGAAACATTTTTTAAAATAAAAGATTCTTCAACACAATACATGAAACAAAATGGGTGGAGACGAAAAAATTTTTAGCTGAAAAAATAATTTATTACATTATTATTAATATAATAATATGTAGCTCAGGTGGTAAAGAATCCGCCTGCAATGCAGGATACCTGGGTTTGATTCCTGGGTTGGGAAGATACCCAGGAGAAGGCAACAGCAACCCTCTCCAGTATTCTTGCCTGGAGAATTCCATGGACAGAGGAGCCTGGCAGGCTACAGTTCATGGGGATGTAAACAGTTGGACACAACTGAGCAATTTTCATACACACACACACACGTAATAAATAATACAAGTGTTTAGTAATTCACTTAAAAGAGAAACAATTCAAATACTTACATTTGTAATCCTCCAAATCAGACTCCGGACTATTATCAGTACTTATTTCTATTGCAGCATCTGCCAGATTTTTTTCTAATGCTGACCTTGCAAGGCTTGGTAAAAACCTGGTGGGGTAGGAACGATGGATTGATAAAGTCAAAGCTTTCTGTGATTCCAAAATATCTTCTGAAACTTAGACAGACACATGACCAGTTAAGGATGATCTGTCTTGATCTGTGAAAACTAAATAATAAAATACTTTAGAATAAAACTCAACCATGTAAGAAGATGAAGTGTGTTTATTAAATCTCCTTTAATAAGGAAAACTAATGTTTAATTGTGGCTTCCCAGGTGGCACAGTAGTAAAGAATCCACCTGCCAATGCGGGAGACACCAGAGACATGGATTCAACCCCTGGGTTGGGCAGATCCCCTGGAGAAGGAAATGGCAGCCCACTCCAGTATTCTTGCCTGGGAAATACCATAGACAGAGGAGCCTGCCAGGCTACAGTCCACAGGGTCACAAAAGAGTCGGACACAACTTGAGCGACTAGACAATGTGTAATTAGCACTACTTGTTCATATACAATAGTTTGCAGGACATAATTTACTTTTTAAAATGGATTTGGTATACCTCGTAAATCTTGTTTATCATTTAACTGACTTTTCCAGTTTTCTTAAACAGATAAAACAACCCCACTTTAACGTTCTTTAAACTGGCAATCACAAATTCAAATTAGCAAAGGTGGATGAATGAGGCTTTCTTTATTTTCTAACACAAACTAGAACATATATAACAAATTACTGTATGACTTTAAGATTATTCAGTTTGGTTTTTCCTTCCATTAAAAAAATATATACCTGCTTATCTATTCCATACCTATGTTGTCAAAACAACCATCTAGTGAGTGACAGAGGCATACTTCAATTATAAACAGATTACATGAACATCATGGGCTTAGAACATGAAAACAGAGTTTCCTTTCCACACAAAATTATGTGCCATGATGTTTCAATAAACATACTAACAACTTGCACCTTTTTTTTTTTTTTTGGCCATTCCACACGGCTTGCTGGATCTCAGTTCCCCCACCAGGCACTGAATCTGCACCCCCTGCAGTGGAAGCTCACAGTCTTTACCACTGGACTGCTGGGTAAGTCCCAAGAACATAAACTACTAAACGGTGTTTTCCATAGCTCTAAACCTCTGCTGGCTCCCACAGGCTTGAGTATAAGCATAAATAAAAGAGATGCTGGTGTGAGTAAGAGAGCAAAAGGCTAAGTATGTAAAAAACGGTTGGGTTTCCTGTCCCTGTAACATTCCAAACCACATATCTGAAGCCAACCATCTCTCGCCGACTGCCTCATTTTGGTTTTGGGCTGTGATGGCGGGTGGCGGGGGTCATCAGCTCAGCATCAAGTGAGGCTTACTGCTGTTCTCTGCCCTTTCATCATGGTTTTCCGATTGATGCCTTGTCATTCAAAGCCAAGCCCTCACTTCCTCTCTCAGACCTGGTAAACTGGGCTTTTATCTTATTTCCTGAGCCCTTGTCTTGGCACCCTGCCCCACCTTTCTCTCATCACTGTCTCATGAACATCATGCCCTGTGGCTGCATATCCATTGATTGACAATGACCTGTCGAACCACCTTGATTGACATGATCATTGCCAAGCTTAGACATTGTGTGCCATTACCAGAAACCATTTACATCTATATAATCTGTCTGGCAACCTCTCCTTACATTGTCCCTGTACTAAACTGTTCCAAACCGCCCTCCGAAGCCTGCAGAGGACAGCAAACAAGGCGTGTATGTCTCCGTTTCAACGGCAATGACAGTTATCGCTTGCAATATGGTACTCTCGCCTGCTGAAATTGAACATGCTTCAGATTTATTTGCAACCACATACCAGACAGCCCTACCAAATAATCAGAAGTAGCATTGAAGTTTAAATACATTTACAACTAGAACCTACATTCTCAAAAACATTAGACCACCGGAACAAATGAGGAAAATGAAGCATATCAGGCAATAGGAGGCCAACCCTTAGCTCTTCCACACTGATTTATAATGCTACTTGTAACATATATTACCAAGTTCCCAAAAATATGTGGGTCTGTTTCAGGGCTCTAGAGTCTATTCTAATGCTCTATTTGTCTTTTCTTGCACCAACATCACATTTAAAATAAATATAACTTTATAATGGATTTTGATATCTGGTAGAGAAAGTGTATCTCCTCAATCTTTCTCAAAATTTCTTTGGATGTTATTGGCCTTTTATATTAAATTCAAGATAAACTTGTCTAATTCACTGTAACCTTGGTGGTATTTGACCAAACTATATCTATGTATCAATGTAGGGGAAAAAACAGCTTGTAGGGGAAAATACTTCATCTTCTGTTTTATGAACATAGTATAGTAACCCATTTCCCACAGCAATCTCTTACAACTTTTAATAGAGATTCATGCTTTTTTCCATAAAAGCATTATATGCCACTCATTAAATTTATTCTTAGGTTTGCAAAGCTTTCTATTATTATTTTGAATGGTATTATTTTTTTTAACTTCAACTTCTTTATTGATTTTTACTGGAATATATGGATAGGAATATCACTGACTTGGGTGTATAAGTAATATCATTATATTCCATCTGTTCTAAAATGTAGTTTACATGAAGCTTCTCTTGAATTTTTTTATGTAGCTAATCATATAACTTTTAGCTAATCTAAGAGTATAAGAGGCAACATTCTTGTTTAGTTTCTAGCTCTATAAAGTAATATACCCTAAGAATGTTTGCTATAAATTTTTAGTACCTGCCCTTTATCAGATTAAGAACTTCTCTTTGATTCATGGTTAGCTAAGCATATTGTTTGTCTACTTTTGCTGTGGTTTGTTTTCAAGTTTGGCTGCTGAGTTCTATCAAACTCTTTTTAATGATTTATTAAAATGAAAATTTTTCTCAGTAATATGCTAATATGTAATATGTTACTATGCTTTCCCTCATGGCTCAGACAGTAAAGAGTCTGCCTGCAGCGCAGGAGACCCGGGTTCGATGTCTGAGTCAGGAAAATCTTCTGGAGAAGGAAATGGCAACTGACTTCAGTACTCTTGCCTGGAAAATCCCATGGATGGAGAGGCTGGCAGGCTACAGTCCATGAGGTCGCAGTGAGTCAGACTCGACTGAGTGACTTCACTCTCACTCACTCATGTTAATATGGTAAATTTAAAAAAAGAACATTGAAATTTCTTGAGGTAACTCCAGGTTGCTCATAATTTATTTATACAGATAAATTATATATAATATGCATCTACATTTGGTTTGTTAGTATTTCATTTAGGACTTCTGTACACATTCCATGAATGTGATTTATAATTTTCCTTTTATATGTTATTCTTACCTGGTTTAGGTATTAAGACTATACTAGACTCAAAGTGAATTGCTATGTTTTCACTGTCTACTCACTAGAATGGCCTCTAAAATGCTTTGTGTATGATTATTTCATTCATTCCAAAGTACTACTTTCCCTTAGGCTTTGAAACTCTTTATATTACTTAACATTGACTATTTACTTCTATTAACTATAACTTAGTTCTGACTAAGAAAACACTGGCTAGATAACAAATCTATCTTTCTGTATGTACTTTCTTCAGCTCATGACCCTAAAAAATAGGCAATTGAAGCATTTTTTCTAATTTTCACTTAGAAGTTGAAATATCTACTTAAGAGAATCAACTTTATTATTATTTCTCATGATTATTAGTTATTCAAAGAATTACTTCAAAGTACTGGAAACGAGCCTCACTTTAGCCTCATTTCACCACAGAACAAACTGAAGTTGCAACACTAGGAACTTACTTTGACTACAAGAAAACTGTCCACTAAGCTGAAAATGTATAGAGGGCAGTTAAGAGATTTTCCTAAGCTGAATACAGTTTCTCTTTTAAGTCCTCTAATGTATCAAGGAATGAATGGACAACAGTTAAAATCACCAGAAAAATAATTGAAAGATCATGTGAAGAGAGTCTAAAAGAAATCTTCAGGTCAATTGGATGGTGTTATTAATCTTTTCTAACTACTCTTTTAAAATAGTTTCATGTAAGCATGGTTCTGTAAGGAAATTCTATAAGTTAGTGTTTAAAATAATTTCCAAACAAGTATGAAAAATATTAGGGTAGACTGAAAAGATGCTAGTTTTTTCATACTTGGGCAACAGGACATGTCATACTACCCCGCATGGAAAGTTACAGTGCAAATTTGGGAAGTGCCATGTGTAATGCTTAAGACCTCTCTCTCAGAAGACACATGAACCAGCATTCAAATGCCAAACCTACTTTTCCTTATTCACTACTGTCTGATCTGAGTAAGTAACTTAGCTTTATCACGTATAAAAATCTCTTTATTATTATGCCTAAGTAAGATAATGTAGGGAAACACTGCATACAAGGCTAAAAAAGCTACATGTTCAGACTGATAACTTTTTCCAGACCTGTGAGCACAGACTATCAAACTTCTGTGTACTATTTTAGCAAAGACCCAGAGAGTTGGATTCAGTGAGAAAGGAGAACATGGTTACCTGGAAAGACAGGCTTTGGTGACAGCGTTGTGAAGGTTCTCGTTAGGGTACTGTGACAGGCGACGAGAAATCCTCAACAGCTGTCTGGTAGAAAGGGATGCTGCCAATGACTGTGCCTGCCAAAAGGCAAAGACAGGCTGGTAAAGAGTTCTGTTTCAACTTGTTGAAAGTGCCTTTGGATGGGTATCATAACAGAATTCATTATTCCTGAATGACAAGGCCAAACTTAACTATGAACTTACTGTTAACGAATTACAAATAAACAAAAACCAATTTACACTTAAAACATCCTTAAAGATAGCTTTAAAAAAAATCCATGAAAAGTATTTATTAATTAAATTCAATTAAAGTGTTGTTTATACATTTTTTTTCCCCCTGAGGCGGGGAAGGAGGTTGGATAGAGGAAAGATGTTACATTGTACAGACTGAACCTGACTTACAGATAGCCCTTATGTACAGCTAAATGGCTCAGTGGGTAAGGTATCTGCCTGTAATGCAGGAGACACAGTAGAAGGGGGTTTGATCTCCAGGTCTGGAAGATCCCCTGGAGCAGGAAATTACAACCTACGCCAGTTTTCTTGCCTGAAAAGTCCCACGGGCAGAGGGACCTGGCTGACTACAGTCCATGGGGTCACAGAGTTGAACAGGACTAAGTGAATGAACACACATATTTCCACTCCCACCCTGCTTATACAAAGCAAAGCTGTTAAGACAGCCAGAAAATGCTTAGAGCTTTAAGTAAATGTCTGACTTCTGAAATAGAGAAAAAGAGTTGTGGGCAATTTAGGCTGCTGATCACAGAAGTGTCAGCCAGTTATCACCTGGGTGGCAGCTTACAGTTCGGAAACCTTCTCCTACACTGTTAGAATAATTTCACTTCATATTCTTATTCTTCCCCAAATTCCATTAACAGAGCTGCTAGTAAAGAGCTCAGGACATCGTTAAGTACCAATAAACATTTGTGGACTTGAATGTGAAATTATCTTAGCAGACAGCATAATGCAATAGTAAAGTTTATAAGCTTTGGAGTCAGACAAATCAGTCTTCCATTTATTAGCTATGTGATTTTTGGCAAGTTACTTAATCTCTTCAGGCCCCAATTTCCTCATCTTTAAAATGACAATAAGAAAGCCTTCACTTTTAAGTGTTATGAGTATGAGGATTAAATTAGAAAATTATTCTAAAGCACTTAGCAGAGGTCAGACACATGTGAGGGCTCAACAAACAGCAGCAATTATTATTCAAAGTCAGCCTCCTCGAAATGAAAAAAAAAGAAAAAAAGAAAAAACCTAACAGGGGACGGGATCTACACGTTAGTAGAAATCCAATGCATCAGATTGTTACTGGCCTAATTCCTAACTTGGATCACCAGCATTAGAAGATAGTAGTTTTCACTGAAAATCAAGAGGAGAACTTTTAAAGAAACTGGTCCTCTGGGGTAGGGGAGGGACAGAAGAGACCAGGGTGAAATGTCACAGAGTCTGACCAGGGCAGTTAAGTGGCCCTGAGCCTCTGAGCAAAGGGAAAGGGGACTCTTATCAAATTAACAAAGGATTCAGAATGGATGGTGGGAGGATGCTAAAACTACACTACACATTTGTTCCTTTTAACACTTTGCTTAAGGTCATCTCTGCATCTCCCAAGGAAGCAAAAAGAGAATTGATTGCTCCTTCCTCATGTATTTCACAGTTCCATGAGATGCAGGTCTGCTGTTATTAACATTATATTTCAGCTACAACTTGGATTAAACACTCCTTTGGGGACTAGGTTAGGAGTATGACCACTATTTATGACATATCCTTTTTTCTATTAAAAAACACATTCTAAGTTTCAGGGACTTCATAAGCAAAACATTTGGTTCAGACTTGTTCAACAAATTTGCATTCTAGACACTAGAGACAATATTTAAATATAAAAAAGCATAAAGTGCAATTCAAAATAGCACATAATTTACTGCAAAAATAAGTGGAGCACTTGACAACTGCTATAGGGGCTTAAAAATGTGCAAGTGGGTAGGAGAAATGCTACGAACAAAGGGAGGAAAGCAACAAGAACAGAAATACACGCAGAATATAAGGAAACCAGCCCAGCTTTACCAGACGGTCCTGCTGGAAAGTTTACTCCCAAATATCAAAGATCCATGAACTACGCTTTAAGGAGTTGGTGTTTCTTCTAAAGGCAATAGGACTGTGCTATGCGCAAAGCAGCAACATGGTTTTAGAAAGACTAATCTGGCAGTAATAGTCAAAGTAGTTGAAGGACAAAGAACTGAGGCAGGAGTCAGAAGGGTACTTAAATTACTTACTATAAAGAGATAAAGTCCTATAGTTAGGTTACTGGCAAGAAGAAGGAAGATGTTGTTCAGCTGCTAAGTCGTGTCCGACTCTTTTGACGACCCCCGTGGACTGTAGCCCGTGAGGCTACTCTGTTCACGGGATTTTCCAGGCAAGAATACTGGAGTGGGTTGCCATTTCCTCCTCCAGCTTATCTTACTGACCCAGGGATGGAATCCATGTCTCCTACATTGGCAGGAGGATTCTTTCCCACTGAGCCACCTGGGAAGCCCAATAAGAAAGGAGAGAAGGGATTAAACAAATGTTTCAAAGGACTTGGCAATGGATGGATATGAGACAGTAGGAAGAATTAGGGATAAGATTGTTTTAGCTAGTATGACTGAAAGTGTCAGAAGTTAAATATGACTTAGCAATTCCCACCCAATACTTGAGACCAAGAAAAATTCCTATTTTAATCATGGAAAATGTTTGACAAATGACTCCATCCAGAGGATTTCATGACAAGAGTCCTATTAAACCACATGGTAACTTTCCAGGTTAAAATATTCTAGTCTAATTCTAAACATGACACTGAATTCAGGTTTCGTATTTCATTCCAGTGATCAAGAAGGACTTCTCATGAGTTTGAAAAATACTGAGTCAGTTGATAATACCAAAATGCTTTACAATAATATCCAGTATTACATCAGAAAGAAGCTTTAGGTTGAGCCACTTAAGTGTTGAATAAAGGGTTTGCCTGTTTCTTGTCTCACATTATTACCAACGAAAAATTGAGAATCTAATTTAAAAATCCTAATACACTTAACATTTATCATATCAAATTTCTAACTGCAGTTTTACCTTCCAACATAGGGTAAGGATGTGAGCATATTGAAGAGCACACCTCAAGGGTTTTTTGGATTAACATGATTAATAATAGCAATTCAGCTTAGAAATATGAGAGGTTTTAGATAAAAAATTATTTAAAAAATAAATTCTTTTTTTCCTCTTAAAGAATTATTTTTTAAGAAAATGTAATGTTCTCTGGGAGAGAAAACTCTAGGGACAACCTATTGATTAATAACTAATTAATTTATTCATGCATTCATCAAACATTTGTTAACTTTCTACTATGTGCCAGGCACTAGGATGGGAGATGGTTGGTACAAAAAAGATACTTGACCCTCCTTTGTCTCCCTGAAAGCAGGAAGTGAACCGCCAATGAAAAAAATACCCTCCCTGTACCAGGAGCCTAGGAGGCATCCTTACCACTAGAAGCAGGGAATTTAGGGTTGAGAAGGTTATAGTAACAAACCTTGTTTCTTTTTCACTAAATTACCACCCCAAGTTCAAATGTCTTTGTGTTGTCAATTCTTCAGGATTTTATTGTTTCTTTGTCTAAAAGGTATAAAAGCTGCCTGCTTTGGTCCCTTCTTTAAGTATCAGATTTTTATGGGGCTCCTGCATCTACAAAATTAAATCTGTTGTTTGGCTTTTGTTAACCAGTCTCATGTCAATTTAATTCTTAGGCCAGCCAAAGAACTTAAAGGGGAAGAAGGGAAAAGTTTTCTCCCCTCTACCATCCCAAACATAAACAGAATCAGAAAAAGAGAATCAACAAGGAAAGAGAAATTAGAAGCTAGAAAGTTGCTGGCATCCACACAGAGGTGATACTTGAAGCCGTAAGAATACACGAGATTGCTCAGCAGAGGAGACAGAGGAGCAGAGCCAAACTCCAGGAACACCCAGGTACTCCTCTAGAGCTAAAACTTGTTTTCTGTGACACCAGCCAGGAGAAGCTGGAAGAAATGTGAAGAATCATTGAAACAGTAACACATACACATAGGAGAAAGCATAGCAGAAGGGATAAAAATATCAGCTTAAAAAATAGATTTTAAAGCACTGAACTCTAAGAATACAAAGCAGAAAGCAGCCTGTCAACAACAGAAAATTCTATGGAGAAAACCCAGACTTACTGTTGGATCCTGTGTCTCTCTGAGTTTGTGCGTAAATGACAACAATTTGTCCAAAGCTTCCGTAGGCATATTTGGGACCTATTTTATGAGAGGATTAAAGAAAGAAAGAATAAATTGGGATATATGATCAAGCAACCAGAAATTATGGCTACTTATCAAACAATATTAAAATTATGTTTTTATAAAGTCTCTGATTATAGGTATCATGCTTAACCTGTGGATAAAGTTGCTTATTCATCTTCTCAGGAAACACTTTTGCCTCTGTTTTCTCTTTAAGAATCAGATCAAGAAGATGTGGTACATATATATAATGGAATGCTACTCAGCCATAAAAAAGAATAAAATAATGCCATTTTCAGCAACATGGATGCAACCAGAGATTACCACACTAAGTGAAGTGAAGTCAGAAAGAGAAAGACAAATACCATGTGATATCACTTATATGGGGAATCTAAAATATGACACAAACGAACCTATCTATGAAAATAGAAATAGAATCACAGACATAGAGAATAGACTGGAGGGGGGAGGAGGGAAAGGGAGGAGGGATGGGGAAGAGGGGGGGAAGGGATGAATGGGGAGTTTAGGATTAGCAGATGCAAACTGGTATATATAGAATGGGTAAACAATAAGGCCCTACTGTATAGCCCAGAGAACTATATTCAACAGCCTGTGATAAACCAGAATAAAAAAGAGTATGAAAAAGAATGTATATATATGTAAAACTGAGTCACTTTGCCGTACAACAGTAATTAATACAACATTGTAAGTCAACTATACATCAATTAAAAAAAAAAAAAAGAATCAGGTAAAACCAGGCCATTCTTCATTTACAATTCTATCACAAGGATAAAACTGAAAGGAACCTCTAACCAATTAAAACTGGCACATAGTGCACCCATAAGAAACTTCTCATATATCACATCCATTTTTGTTAGCTTCAACTCTAATTCAGGCATTTTTCTTACGAAACCAAACTCCTTCATTTAGCAGCAACCTCACACCTATGTCTACTAAGAGACTTAATATATCCTTGTATAAAGGGAAGATGCTCAAATTGTCCATTTTTTCAAGGACTTAAAAACCTGTTATAAACCATAATGGAAAAGAACATGAAAAAGAATGTACACATATACATATGTGTGTGTGCGTGTGTGTATATATGCATATACACACATATATGCATTTCTGAATCACTTTGCTATATAGCAGAAACTAACACAACATTGTAAATCAACTGTATTTCAGTAAAATAAATACAAAAATAATCCCCACATACCTGAGGGGCATGATCTACTTATCAATGAAATATAAAGAAGAGTTGCCCGAAAACATATATTCACTGCTTTTAAGTACAGAGTTTAATTTAATATGTATTTGAGTTGATAAGAAGAAAATTTTACTTAAACAATAACAAAATTAAAATTTTAACTTAAAAAGAGCAGAAGGAGATGTTAGAATAATGATTGGTATAACATGACAATTTCAGAAACAAACTGTTCATGGTTTCTCTGTGCATTTAAGTACTTTGAATTTTTAAAACTCAAAGCTCTATACCATATATACTCATTCATCCTTTAAATCAATCCTGTGATGTAATAAATAGTACCATCCCTATCATCAGATGAAGAAAATATGGTTGAGTAATTTACCCAAGATCCAGAAGCTAATAAGTAGTGGATCTGACATTTAAAGGCAAGTTTTTTGATTTTAAAGTCTACACCCTTATCCACAACCATGCTGTAAGACCTAAAATTAAATAATTCATTCTAGCATTGCAAAGGGGATGAGTGTAGTTATTAGTGATCTAGAACAGTACTATCTAGCAGAATATTCTACAATGATGGAAATGTTCTTTATGCTATCGGCATGCCATGGCCACTTGAAATAAGACTGAGCAACCAAATTTTTAAATTTGATTTAACATGGCTAGTGCTACTATACTGAGCAGTGAAGTCCCAGAATTCCAAAAGTGCTAAATATAATGCTTGGTTAAGACAGACACCGCAGTAATAGATTACAAGCACTACAAGGCACTAGACAGCTAACCAGTTAAGTATAGGCTATATTACAATCCCAAGGTGACCGGAAATACCTGGGATTTCCTACAAAACCTATGGAACTAAAATACATTTAGCCTCCTCTTGTAGTTGGAGGAGGAAATGGCAATCTACTCTAATATTCTTGCCTGTGAAATCCCACGGACAGAGGAGCCTTGTGGGCTTCAGTCAATGGGTTCGTTAAAAGTTGGACATGACTTAGCGACTAAACCACCACCACCACCACCCCTTTGAGTAGGAGCTTTAAATAGTCACCTTTGGCTGAATCTAAAAGGAAAAAGAATCCCCAAACTGTCTCCATAGGAGAAAAATGGAGAGAGAGCCCAAATGCCTGGTTCTTAGAGTGTGGCCCCCTGACCAACAGCAACAGCATCGCCTGAGTACTTCAGACATGTAAATTCTCATTTCCATCTCAGAATCACTGGCTCCGTGATCTGTAATTTAACAAGCCCTCCAGATGATCCTGAAAAGTGTTGACGTCTGAGAACCATTTTATAAGGAAATTTGGAAATAAACAGTGAGAAAAAGCCAAAAATATCCAACTCTGCTCAAGCAGGTGTCAAAAATGCCTTAAAAAGAGAGTAACTGAAGGCAACAGGCTTGTGCTAGCCTCACTCTTACCATTTCCTTAATCACTTGGATTTCTTCACTTTTGACAAGTGGTTTCATGTAATGGAAAAAGAACATGGTTAAGAATTCTGGCCCCAGCCACTGCTGTGTTGTACTTCCAATAACAGGGGGTTCTGCCAAGGCGATGATTCTGAAGGAGGGGTGAACAGGAAAAATCGACCTAAAAGGGAATAAAAAGCTTTTTAAGCATAACCTTTTGTGTTAGAAATTAGGTCACAGTAGCTAAAGCCTAGACAATAATAAGACTATGGTACAGATAAAGCTATTACCCAAAGAACAAGCTTTGAAAAAACAAAGGTCAGGACATTCTAAAAACCTAAGATTAAAACAAAAGAAGAATTACCAAAGGTTAATATATGATGTACCGTGTCAACTGATGAAACTCCATCCCCGGCATGAATCACTGTTTTGGGGATCATGAATCCATGTTTTGGATATGTTGTTATACCTACAATAAATCTACTCCACAGTCCCTTGAAGAAGAAAGTGAAAGCCACTCAGTCGTGTTCGACTCTTCACAACCCCATGGACGATACAGTCCATGGAATTCTCCAGGCCAGAATACTGGAGTGGGTAGCCTTTCCCTTCTCCAGGGGATCTTCCCAACCCAGGGATCGAACCCAGGTCTCCCACATTGCAGGCGGATTCTTTACCAGCTGAGCCACAACGGAAGCCCGATAGTCCCTTGAAACGTAACACCAAACAGTTCATATTCATTACATAGGTCCCCTGTCTTTGTTCAAAATCTTCTGTCTTGCAAGGAACTTCTATGTCAGTCATAGAAAGACCAAGAAGCATAACTCAGGATGAAGAGACTTTTCACAATGCAGAAAATTTAAGTAGCATAGGGGATCAGATTAAAATTCAAATTTGGATTGGCAATAAGAATACTTAGGTCTTTAAAAGGTGGAGAAAAGAAAAAAAAAAAAAGAAAAGAAAAAAATAAATAAAAGGTGGAGAAAAGTGAACTTCTATGTAATTCACTCTTTTGTCATTTAATAGGAAACAATATGATTTTTACAGTGATCTCTTTGATAAATCGCTGTTAGGGAATCTGAAGATGTAAATATATGATAAGATTTCCTATGGTTTATGAAATGAACTTGAGTAGTTTTAGAAGAAGGAGCAAGAAACCCTTTATCATGATCTAATCATGAGTAATATCAGTTCTTATCAATTTTCAAAACTGTAGTGCAAATAGACCTTTTGCAGGTTGTATCATCCTTGCTGAGAAAAGAGAAATGAAACTCAAGCACTTACCAAGATCTTCAGAAAAACAAAAATAAAGGGACCTAAACGGCATTTCTTCATTGTCATCAACTATTATGACAGAACTCAACAGTTACGTGGCTGGGCAATGAGAATATCAGGAGATAAGATATGTGTAGAGAGAATCAGATAAATACTCTGAAGATTTCAGATCAGAAAAAGTCCTCCCAATACAATAGGAAGGTTCACTGAGTCCCTGACAGTATGATTTAGAATTTTAGAGGGCCACAGCATCACTTGTAAGCCAGGGAAAAGCAGTTTTTAGGAATGACCATATGAAATGTCTAGATGAGTTCATAAAAGCTACTAAATACCATTTCATTTCACTAGGTGGGGGGTGGGGGGAGACTTATTTATAGATATTCAAGCATAGCATGGGGATGATCTGTCCAAAGGAGTTGTACTAGGAAAAGAGAAAAGGATAACAACACAATGACTTGAGAGTCCTAAGGATGGCACCATCACTCAGGATTGCTAGAAACTACAGCCACACAACAAAACCTGGACAGAAAACTCTATGATCTGAAAAGAGAAGATTATTCCACTTTCCACTTCTGTTAAGTGGTTTGCCATAATCCAGAAAGTCTGCTTCAGGGCCCAGCAACAGATGTCGGATTCATCTTTGATCCTCTTCTCTCCTAGCTGGGACAAAAGAAGGTGGGAGAGATAGAGCCTGCTTATTTGTGCTTTGCTCAAAATTAAAGCTGCAGATGTAGTTTTCCACTCAAGATGGTGAGGGATACTAAATTAGGGAAAAAACAAAACCAACATCCAACAAGCAAGGGGAATTTTGATTGCCATCCTCAAACCAACAGGCGAAGAAGCAAGTGCCACAGGTACGCTACAGATTCAGGCCTAGAAGAACAACTAACATGAAGGCAAGCCAGGCTGGTTTTAATATAAGCTGACTATAAAAACAGCCAACCGCTAAATAACAGGATGAGAAGGACCGGTTTGCTTGCTAAGTCGTCCACGAAGGCTTCCTTACATATAAACAGGTCATATGGAAATGTATTTCCTGATGATGCTGTGTTCTCTGAGTCTGAAAGTTAGAGAGCAGAGTACGCCTGAGGATGGGCCGTGTGCTTCCAGATGTGATATGACATGCATGCGTGTGTGTTAAGTCTCTTCAGTAACATCTGGCTCTGTGTGATCCTGTGGACTGCAGCCCACCAGGCTCCTCTGTCCATGGAATTCTCCAGGTAAGAAGATGGGAGTGGATTTCCATGCCCTTCTCTAAGGAATCTTCAAACCCAGGGATCAAACCCATGTCTCTTACGTCTCCTGCATTGCAAGTGGGTTCTTCACCACTAGTGCTACGTGGGAAGCTCTGTGATCTGACATACTGGTGGGTAACAGAAAGTTTGAAGAAGTAATAAGTAATTGAGAATTAGGAAACATGCACTATGAAAATTTTAAATCAAGATTAACTTCAATTTTACCAGAATTTAACAACAAATAATAACTGAAACTAAAGATAAGGATTAACTTCAGATAAATAGATATCATTTCATAAAGATTAAAAAATTTTAAAGCAGAAAGATCTTTTACAAAGGCTTAAAATATTGGGGCCAATATGTTTATTTCGGGGCATAAGTACACGTTTTTAGAAAGTAAAGTACTTACCAATGCTTCTCAGCAATAAAAAGGAAATGAATTATTAATACACAACAACATGGAGTATCTCAAAATAATTATGCTGAGAGGCCAGACCCAAAGAATACATACTGTGCAAATACATTTATATAAAGCTCTAGAAAATGCATATAGAAAATTTTCTATAAAGAAAGGTGAGCATCAAAGAATTGATGCTTTTGAACTGTGGTGTTGGAGAAGACTCTTGAGAATCCCTTGGACTGCAAGGAGATCCAACCAGTCCATCCTAAAGGAAATCAGTCCTGAATATTCATTGGAAGGACTGAGGCTGAAGCTGAAACTCCAATACTTTGGCCACCTGATGCAAAGAGCTGACTCATTTGAAAAGATCCTGATGCTGGGAAAGATTGAAGTCAAGAGGAGAAGGGGACGACAGAGGATGAGATGGTTGGATGGCATCACCAACCCAACGGACATGACTTTGACTGGCGTGCTGCAGTTCATGGGGTCGCAAAGAGTCGGACACAACTGAGCAACTGAACTGAACTGAGAAAATTCACATTATATAGACTAACAGGGAGCAGATTGCTGGGGTGAGAGAGGGTGGTGAGAAGGATTAAAAAGCGGTCTGACAGCAGTTTGGAGATCATGGAGGTATTTATTATCTTGATTGCGGTGACAGTTTCATAGGTGTATAAAATACAAAAAATTATCAAACTGTACACTGTAAATATACAGATTTGTATATCTGAATTACAAAGCTATTAATAAAACCAAAACTTCATTAAATTTCTATCTTCTGAAGGAAATTATATGCTACATTTTTGTCAAATCTGTATGTTAAAGAACTTGAAACAATAACATAGAAGGCTTTTATAAAGATATTAATCATGAACTGAAAAAGGATTTTGTAACTGGTCTTTCACACTATAATACTAATGTTCCAACTCAGAACCTGGAGGTTATACAGATCTGTACACAGTCCATATTTCTCCTGCTTGGCAATGTAGCAAAGCAAATTCCTACTTCCTCTTTATACCACACAATGTCTAGTGTGACAGATAAGTAAATAGTTAAATAGATAAATGTATTGCTGTTGTTAATAACCATCACAGCAAGAAACTTTTTGAAGACCTTTGTTGGCAAAGACAAAACAAAGATAAGTGGTAAGAAGTGAGAATAATGGTTTTCATCAAGAGCAGAGCAGCTAGTCTAAATCTGGTCTTGAATGAATTTTTGAGAGAAGGTGCATTCTAGTATCAAACATGTGATACATTTGTGTATAAAAAGACAAAAGCAATACATACAATAATAAGTAATATGGCTTCCCTGGTGGTTCAGTGGTAAAGAATTCACCTACAATGCAGAAGGCTGCCTGCAATGCATTGGATCCCTGGGTCAGGAAGATCCCCTGGAGAAAGAAATGGTAACCCACTCCAGTATTCTTGCCTGGGAAACCCCATGGACAGAGAAGCCTGGCAGGTTATAGTCCATGGGGTGCAAAGAGTTGGACACAACTTCATGATTAAACCACCACCACCACAGACCCTTCATAACCACAGAGTTTTTTTGTGGGTTTTTTTTTTTGCCTTTTGCCTTTTTTTTTTTAATTTTTTTTTAATTAGTTGGAGGCTAATTACTTCACAATATTTCAGTGGGTTTTGTCATACATTGACACGAATCAGCCATAGAGTTACACGTATTCCCCATCCCCATCCCCCCTCCCACCTCCCTCTCCACCCGACTCCTCTGGGTCCTCCCAGTGCACCAGGCTCGAGCACTTGTCTCATGTGTCCAACCTGGGCTGGTGATCTGTTTCACCATAGATAATATACATGCTGTTCTTTCAAAACATCCCACCCTCACCTTCTCCCACAGAGTTCAAAAGTCTGTTCTGTACTACTGTGTCTCTTTTTCTTTTATGCATATAGGGTTATCATTACCATCTTTCTAAATTCCATATATATGTGTTAGTATGCTGTAATGTTCTTTATCTTTCTGGCTTACTTCACTCTGTATAATGGGCTCCAGTTTCATTCATCTCATTAGAACTGATTCAAATGAATTCTTTTTAACAGCTGAGTAATATTCCATGGTGTATATGTACCACAGCTTCCCTATCCATTCATCTGCTGATGGGCATCTAGGTTGCTTCCATGTCCTGGCTATTATAAACAGTGCTGCAATGAATATTGGGGTGCACATGTCTCTTTCAGATCTGGTTTCCTCGGTGTGTATACCCAGAAATGGTATTGCTGGGTCATATGGCAGTTCTATTTCCAGTTTTTTAAGAAATCTCCACACTGTTTTCCATAGTGGCTGCACCAATCTGCATTCCCACCAACAGTGTAAGAGGGTTCCCTTTTCTCCACACCCTCTCCAGCATTTATTGTTTGTAGACTTCTGGATAGCAGCCATCCTGACTGGTGTGTAATGGTATCTTATTGTGGTTTTGATTTGCATTTCTCTGATAATGAGTGATGTTGAGCATTTTTCATGTGTTTGTTAGCCATCTGTATGTCTTCTTTGGAGAAATGTCTGTTTAGTTCTTTGGCCCATTTTTTGATTGGGTCATTTATTGTTCTGGAATTGAGCTTCAGGAGTTGCTTGTATATTTTTGAGATTAATCCTTTATCTGTTTCTTCATTTGCTATTATTTTCTCCCAATCTGAAGGTTGTCTTTTCACCTTACTTATAGTTTCCTTTGTAGTGCAGAAGCTTTTAAGTTTCATTAGGTCCCATTTGTTTAGTTTTGCTTTTATTTCCAATATTCTGGGAGGTGGGTCATAGAGAATCTTGCTGAGATTTATGTCGGAGAGTGTTTTGCCTATGTTCTCCTCTAGGAGTTTTATAGTTTCTGATCTTACATTTAGATCTTTAATCCATTTTGAGTTTATTTTTGTGTATGGTGTTAGAAAGCGTTCAAGCTTCATTCTTTTACAAGTGGTTGACCAGTTTTCCCAGCACCACTTGTTAAAGAGGTTGTCTTTTTTCCATTGTATATCCTTGCCTCCTTTGTCCAAGATAAGGTGTCCATAGCTTCGTGGATTTATCTCAAGCACAGAGTTTAGAACTTTTCCTTGACCATAAAAATGTTTAGGATTATTTTTCAAAATCAGAATTTGCTTACAGCACTTTGTTTTGAGAACCAAACACAGAGACCTGGGCATAAAATCCTCGATCTAACTTGAATTTTGTTAAAAATGTACACAGACTAATTTTCTAGCAAAGAGATCCTGAGGTTTCTAGGGGAAGTAGGAAAGAATGCTCTGATCTTAACTACCTTCAAACGTGAGTAAGAGTAAAATCTAACAGATTGAGGATTGTGTCCAATGTCCACGCACAGTCCACAACTGATTAACAGAAACTAGAAGATTATAAACTGTCTTCAATGTTTAATAATAATCAATAAAAATCATTCAATAAAAATACAGAAACATTAGAACATATATAATTACCACTGAGACTAGGCCTCTAATCTTTATTGCTTTCCTGAGATAACCAGAAGCCTACTTCTGGTAAAATAAACTGTTGGTAATTCACAGAGGTCTTACCCACCCTCATCTAGGCTCTGACCAACAGCAGGAAGGGACACATTTAGAGGCCTGTAGTATTTGTACTCCTCCTTTCCCCAAAGAAATTTTTCTCATCAAAGGAAATAGTTCTATTTTGGTCCTTACTTCCTGTGGGAAATGCTGGCATGGTGTCTGGTGAGCATGGCCAGCATGTTATTTCTAACCACGATGTCCACAGTATTCCAGGTGTCTTGCACTAGACGCAAAGTCTCTAACGTTTCTTAAGTTATTTCTAGAGGAACTTTAGCTATGTCATTAACTGCAAAGAATGCCTGCAGAGCACTACAGAAACGATCGAGGTATACGGTGAAATCAGAACACAAAGAAGGTCAGCAAAGGAGTCGAATATAATTGTATAGAAACTGGGTTTCATACTATGAAGTTGAAAGGCTTGATAGCTCACTGCTAATAGCTGATAATTATGTGACCCTATGAGACTTGGGGCCTTATGAGACTTGTCATTAAGAGCAAAGTAGTCTTAATTAGTAGGTTCATAAAAGGAAACACTGCTAGCTCAGAAAGTTATCGAAAACTGGATGAATAGAATCACTTTACCTTGAGTTTTCTAGAATTTGCTCTGGGTTAAGATTTGTGATTCCAGAACATTTACTAAATGCTTTCCTATGTATCAGATACTGTGACATTTGAAACAAAGAGATGAAGCACAGGGCACTAGAGGGTCCAGACAACACTACAGTCCTCCGTTCCTTTTTTCCTGAGACCCAAGTGCATCCTCTCCCTTTGTTTGAACACATAAGATACCACCAAATTCCTTTCTGTGACAATTTAAGGTTGTTCTTTTGTTGCTATTACTTGTAACTGCAGGATTCCTGCTGAACACAAACATGAAAATTGTTCCTATCTGAAAACCAAAAGGTATCTAAATTTACCAAATTGGGTCTAGAAGCAAAGGAGCCTAAATCTGACTTCCTTTCCTTCTACCTTTGATCATTTTCTCTATCTCAAATTCCCCACAAGGAAACAAAGTATTAATAGATGAGTTTATTTAAAGATGAAGAGTAATAATAATCACTTTGCTGCACCTCAGTTCTATGCTTAGGTATGGAATGAAAGGATAGAAGACTCGAGTGATGAGTTTCTAATTTATAGTTCAGATGCTCATGCCAAGAGTGACATATTAGATATGGACAGGATACAGGGTCAACTCATGCTAGACAATGATCATATTACTTACAAGAACAACTCATGAAACTAATTTTCTCACAGGACACGAATTTTTCACTTTTCATGCCATACTATTTCCTTTCCATGGAGCTGCCCACTCTCCACCAAAGGAAAACAGCCTGGACAGATATAGTCAAGTGGTTGAAAGGAAGAATCTAATCTACTATAATCCTAAAGGACACCATATTTATTCTAAGAAAACAGTGTGTTTCTCTTGTTTAAAAAAGGAGCAACACTGATAAGGAAAGGAACCAGGCTTTCAACTGGCAGAAATTCTTCAGACAGAGAGGAGAATCCATTTTGAGACAACTCGCCTCTGAAAAGTTAATTAAGTCCTGATAAATTGATAGAATGTAAGAGAAAGAAAGAGAAGGTCAGCCCAGGAGGTTCAACACCTAACTGATGATATATACAGAAGAGACACCAGTGGAAACAGGACAGTGGGAGTGGAGAGGGATGACATGTACACTGCGCATATGGAGAGCAACAAGTCCAAATCAGGGCTAGTCAGAACACGCCATGGGAGAAGGATGAAATGGACAGAAGATGAAATTTATAGGATACCTAATATGTCTGAGTGTGCTCAGAGGAGATATAGACAACAGGCAAAATGCCTCTACAAATTTAAGAGGATAGAAATTATATCAAGTGTTTTTTCCAACCACAACGGTATGAAATGAGAATCAATTACATGAAGAGAAACAGGGACTTCCCTGGTGGTGCAGGGAAGTGGGAGTGGTTAAGAATCTGCCTGCCAATGCAGGGGACATAGATTCCAACCCCGGTCTGGGAAGACTGCATCTGCCATGGTACAACTAAGCCCATGCGCACAACTACTGAAGTCGTGCTCCACAAGAGAAGCCACCTCAACGAGAAGTCTCTGCACTGCCAACTAGAGGGCAGGCCCTGCTCACTGCAACCAGAGAAAGTCCACGCGCAACAACAAAGACCCACTACAGCTATAAACTAACTAACTAAAGAAAGGAATGGGGAAACACAAACATGGGGATACTAACCAACATGCTGCTAAAAAACCCCATGGATCAATGAAGAAACTGAAGACGAAACCAGACAATATCTCAAGACAAACTGAAAATAAAAACACAGCTTTCCAACATCCATATGAGGCAGCAAAAGCAGTTCTAAGAAGGAAGTTCACAGAAATACAAGCCTACCCCAAGAAACAGGAAAATTCTCAAATCTAAGTTACCATCTAACAGAATTAGAAAAAGAACAAAAGCCCTAAATCAGTAGAAGGAAAGGGGAAAAAAAAATCAGAGAGAGAAAAAGTAGATACCAAAAAATAATTGTAAAGATCAATGAAACCGAGAGCTGTCTTTTTTTCCCCTTAATGATGAACAAAACGGATAAGCCTTTAATCAGACTCATCTGGGGGGGGGGGGGGGGCGAGAAGAAGCCCCGAATAAACAAAATAAGTAATGAAAGAGAAGATATTACAACCAATATCACAGAGGTTAAAAAATAACATAAGAGAATACTATAAACAGTTACATGCCAACAAATTAGATAATTAGAATAAATGGATAAATTTTTAGACATATACTATCTTCCCAGACTGAATCAGGAAGAAATAGACAATTTGAACAGACTGATCACTAGCAGTGAAATTGAATTAGTATTCAAAAAAGTCCCATGCAAGTCCAGGATCGGATAGCTTCACAGGGAAATTCTATCAAACATATAAAGAAGGGCTAATAACTATCCTTCTCTAACTACTCCAAAAAATTAAAGATAAGGGAACACAAATTTGTTCTACAAGGCCATCATTACCCTTATACCAAAACCAAACTAAGACAGTACAAAAAAGAATATTAGATGTTAAAATAGATGCAAAAATTATTGAAAAAAACAATAACAAACCAAATTCAATACAGATGAATGTGAATATAGATGCAAATTTTTTTGACAAAATAATGACAAACCAAATTCAACAATATATAAGCAGGATTATATACCATTATCAAGCAGGACTTATTTCAGGGATGCAACGATGATTAAATATCCACAAATCAATCAATGTGATATATCACATATATCACATATATCACATATATATATGTGATATATATATATTTCTCAATATATATATCAAGAAAAATAAGGTTAGAAATCACATGATTATCTTAATAGATGCAGAAAAAGCATTTGACAAAATTCAACATCCATGCATGATAAAAAAAACTCTCATCAAAATTGGTATAGAGGAGACACATCTCAACATAATAAAGGCCATTTATGACAACCCAAAGAAAACATTAACAAAATAAAAAGGCAACCTATGGAATGGGAGAAGGTACCTCTAAAAGATATGTCTGATTAGGGATTAATATCCAAGATACACAAACAACAGTTCATACAGCTTAATACCAGAACAAAACAAAACCAAACAACCTGACTGAAAAATGGCAGAAGATGTGATTAAGTATTTTTCCAAACAAGTTTTACAGATGGCCAAAAGGCACCTGAAAAGGATGCTCAACACAGTTAATCGTTAGAGAAATGGAAATTGGAACTACAGTGACGTACCCTCTCACATCTGTCTGACTGGCTACCACCAGAAAGACCACAGACGGCAAATGCTGGTGAGGATGTGGAGAAGAGGGAGCCCTAGCACACTGTTGGTGGGATGTACATTGGTGTTGCCTCTATGGAAAACCATATAGAGGATCCTCAAAAAAAAAACAGCAAACTAAAATGGAGCTACCATACGATCCAGCAATTCTACTCCAAAGTATGTAATCCAAGAAAATGAAAACACTAATCTGAAGAGATATATGCACCTCCGTGTTCACAGCAACGTTACAGCAGACGCAATATGGAAACACCTAAGTGCTCATCAACAGATAAACGGATACAGAAGATGTGGCACGTATACACTAGAATATTACTCTGTGTAAAAAGAATGGAATACTGCCATTTGCAGCAATGTGAATGAATCTAGACAGTATTACGCTAAGTGCAATAAGTTAGACAAAGACAAATGCTGTATGTTTTCACTTGTGCAATCTAAAACAAACACACAAAACAAAGGAACAAAGGAATACAACAGACACAGGGAACAAACTAGTAGTTACCAGCTGAGAGAGAAGTGGAGAGGAGCAAGACAGAAATAGAAGATCAAGAAGTACAAACTACTATGTATAACATAAGCTACAAAGATACATTGTAGAATCTATAGAAATACTGAATCACCATGTGTACACCTGAAAATAATATTACAAATCACACACTCGCTCACACACAAAAATATTTGTATAATAACTGGATACTTACTAGTTATCTTAAAAATAAAAAGTCAAGCCAAATTGGAAAACTTATTTTTTTGGTGCAAACAAAGTATAAATTTATATTTGCCAACTTTTTAAAGAAACTCGCCTTCACTAATAAGTTTCTATGAGGTAACAAGAGATCCAACCAGTCCATCCTAAAGGAAATCAGTCCTGAGTGATCATTGGAAGGACTGATGCTGAAGCTGAAACTCCAATACTTTGGCCACTTAATGCAAAGAACTCACTCATTTGAAAAGACCCTGATGCTGTGGAAGATTGAAGGCAGGAGGAAAAGGGGACGACAGAGGATGAGATGGTTGGATGGCATCACTGACTCAATGGACATGAGTTTGAGCAAGCTCCGGGAGTTGGTGATGGACAGGGAAGCCTGGCGTGCTGCAATCCATGGTGTTGCAAAGAGTTAGACATGACTGAGCAACTGAACTGAACTGAACAAGAAAAAAAGAAAAGAAGGTAACTTCTTTATCTGTGTTCCCACAGCATTATGTAGAGATCTTTATTGTAATATTTTAAAGCTGCATTTTAATTTTTTATTTATATATCTGCTGCTCTTCACATGTAGGCAATTACTAACTTTAGGAAAAATAGAACATACATAAAAAGAGAAAAATAACTGTAGTCTACTGAATGATTCAGCAGTGTACAGTCCTGTGCCATCATAATAATGCAAACACTAAATGAAGTTCTAAAGAAAATTATGACCTAATATTTAGGAAGGATGGGAGATAGGAAGTATGCATGTGCAGTGGTAAAAAGGATGGTGGAAGAAATCTAAACTGTAACTTTCCATAGTAGGAAATCAATGGGCAGTACCCAACACTGAAAAATAAATCAAGAAATGTCAATAAAAGCATATTATTTAGTGATATGGAAGTAAATATCAAAAGAAACAGCTGAGTTGAAAGTGGTAGTCTCTGAGGAATAGGCAACAGGAAAGTGTCCCAGGACACATAACAGAGGACTGGTATTTTTCCATAAAAGCTTTGAAAAACTGTCTGGCTCAAGTTTTATGCATATTTAACAATAATTTTTTTAAAAAACAAAAATTTTTTAAATAAATGAAGGAAATAAGCAGTGCTATGATCTGTCTCCACCAGTCTCAGAGTGACTTCTGGAGACAGAACTGAGCCTGGTTTCATTCATGGGAATGATGAACATCAAGAGTGATGAAGACAGGACGCTTTGGGGAAAAAGCACTACCAACCAGTCTGAGTCAAATCCTGAATGTGAAGCCTGGGGCCACTTCGTTCCTGAGAATGTTTTCATTTGTAAAACTGCTTGTGACCATAAGGGAGAACCTGGGTTCCTTTCATCGAAAAGGGCTGCCATTTCCTGGACATTTGGCGAGAAGACAATGCTCCTCAAGTCCTGAGGGAAACACAATGGGCAGTCCTGCTGGGAGCTGTTGCCCAGCTGCTCTGATTCATCTCCCTGAAAATGCAACCGTTCCCTGACAGGTGAGTCACATGCAAATAAGGTACAGTAGTTGAATGTCATAAGCTCAAGGTATGATGTGAGAGGGCTCTTTATAATTTGCCTCCCTAAACACTCAGCCAAACCACTTACTGGGCTAGAAGGATCTGATGATGGGCAATAGCTGTGTAATCAAGCGAATTTTTACAGAGATAATAAGATTAAATATTTTCTCTCTATGAAAAAATTCCAAGGATAAAACATAAACACAGTAAGAAACACACATAATTACCATTTGCTGGATTTCACTGTTTTAAATATGGCAGCAAGTCCTTTAGGGGAAGGAGTGGCTTCAATCAAGTAAGATTCAATTAAGTGACTGGAAATTCCCCAAAGTACTAATAATAATCTCTAATTATGTGACGATATCCATGGAAATGCAATGAGGCAGAAAATTACTTATAATTGCCAGATATCTTCTAAAGGAAAGCATAGTGTGCAGCTGAAAGAAATAGTTTCTTTGAAACTTCTTAATTTGAAGATTTTAGGGAGCTAGGCATGAATCCTGGGTATAGTGGGGAGCAGGCTGCCCCTCATGATCAGTGGGGACAGCCAATCTCATCTACAAACAATAAATGCTGGTAAGGATGTGGACAAAAGGAAACCCTCTACACCATTGTTGAGAATGTACACTGATACAGCCACTATGGAGAATTGTATGAAGATTCCTTAAAAAACTAGGAGTAAATCTACCATATGACCGAGCACCCCACTACTGGGCACATACCCTGAGACAGCCACAATTCTAAAAGACACATGTACCCCATTGTTGACTGTAGCACTATTTACAATAGCTAAGAATGGAAACAACCTTAGATGTCCATCTACAGATGAATGGTAAAGAAGATGTGGTACATATATACAGTGGAATATTACTCAGCCATAAAAAAGAACAAATTTGAGTCAGTTCTAGTGAGGTGGATGAACCTAGAGCCTATTACATAGATTGAAGTCAGAAAGACAGAAACAAACATCATGTATTAATGCACATACATGAAATCTAAAAAAATGGTATTGATAAACCTATTTGTAGGGAAGGAATGGAGATGCAGATGTACAGGTGAATTGGTGGACACAGTGGGGCAAGGAGAGAATGGGACAAAAGGAGAAAGTAGCATCAATATATACACACTATCATGTGTAAAATAGCTGGTGAGAAGTTGCTATATAATACAGGGAGCCCAGTCTGGTGCTCTGTGATGATCTAGATGGGTGGGATGGGGTTGAGTGGGAGGGAGGCTCAAAAGGGAGGGGATACGTGTATCATTATGGCTGATTCAGACTTCCCCGATGGCTCAGATGGTAAAGTTTCTGCCTACAATGTGGGAGACCCGGGTTCAGTCCTTGGGTTGGGAAGATCCTCTGGAGCAGGCAATAGCAACCCACTCCAGTACTCTTGCCTGGAAAATCCCATGGAAGGAGGAGCATGGTAGGCTACAGTCCATGGGGTTGCAAAGAGTCGGACATGACTGAGCGACTTCACTTCACTTCTTCTTCATGGCTGATTCACACTGTTGTACAGTAGAAACCAACACAATATTGTAAAGCAATTTTCCTCCAATTAAAAAATAAATTAAAAAAAATTTCAAACCCATAGGAGATTTGAAAGAATAGAATGTGAACACCCAAATATCCTTCACCTACATTTCAACAATTGTTAAGATTTTACCACTTTGTGTTCTTGCTCTCCCTTGCTCATTGTTTCTATGTGGTACATTTGAGTCCATTCATCATATCTTTTTTTTACCCTGAAACGTTTAGAAGTAAGTTGAAGGCATCTTTTTACGTTATCCCTTAAATATTTCAGAATATGGCTCCTAGGAATAGAAATATTCTTTGTAAAAAAAATCAATAAACAGAAAGCTCAATTAGGAAGTCAGGAAGCCAGAAGGGGGAGCTCTCATGCGCTGTGACAGACAATAGCAGGGTCGGCAGGAAGACGACCTTCCTTTTCGTGCCTGGCAAGAGCTCAGCCAGTGAGAGACTTTTAGGCTGCTAGGAATAGGATGAAAAGACACTGCATTTCCGACCCTCAATTCCACCAATGGACTCTGTTCATTATAGCTCTTCAGACTTTCTTTTTCCCTTTTAGATGAGTCCTTCCTCTTCTTGTTGCATAAGGACCTGCATGTAGCTCCCCATGGTTAGAGACCCCTTACATAAACCCATTTTTGTTGGAGAAACAACTGGAGGTCTTATTTGTTTTAGGTTAACACCTTCATAAACACAATACCATTATGAGACCTAAGAAAAGTGACATTAATTCAATAACGTGCAAACTTTCTCAATCATCCCAAAATATCTTTCATAGCTATTTTCGTTTGATTTCCTAATCCAGAATCCAATACACTGAATTTGGTTGCCACAGTTCTGGAAGAAATGTTTAAATAAGACACAAAGGGCACTCCTGCAACAGGTGCCGAACCTCAGAAATAACTGATCACTTTCTTGGAGGGTAGGCACACTTAACGGTGAGGGGCTTTTTGTTTTTTTCCGAAACGACAACAAAATTTAGGACCAAAATTGAACTGCTTGGACAACAGAAGAGGGATTATCTTCTTAAAGCTAATGCTCTCATAAAATGTTTAAACACTTACATAAAAGTAGGCTGAAAGTACAGAGTACATGTGTTAGTTGCTAAGTCATGTCCAACTCTTTGTGACGACCCTACCAGGCTCCTCTGCACATGAGATACTCCAGGCAATAACACCGGAGTGGGTTGCCATTTCCTTCTCCAGGGGATCTTCCCGACGCAGGGATCAAACCTGGGTCTCCTGCATTGCAGGCAGATTCTTTACTGCCTGAGCCACCAGGGAAGCCCTACAGAGTATATCTTGGAGAGCAAACTCAAGTCTTAAAAAGTGTGCAAATAAGATCTTGTCTAGGACACCAAATTATTAAGCCGTTCAAAGTGATCTTGACTTGAGTCTAGGTTTAGAAGAATAATTTTTAAACACATGCACTTGATAATAAGAATAAGAGTAGTGTAGCCCCAATTACCTCTGCTGTAGCTGCTCATCAGACATTTGCAGCTCCTCCTTCAAGCGCATATACCTGTCTTCTCTCAGCAGCCTAGAGCCATCATAGAGGCTTAGCTCCCGATCATGGATCAGCCTAATGGACAGGAAAAGGCCAGGAAATGAATCAGTTTAAATGTTGAAGCTATTAGAAGTACAGTCAGTTAATATTTTAGTCATTTCTATTATTACTGACAATTGAGTCTAACTATTTTGTTAAATGCACTTTTTGATATTTTAAGTTGGCTAGTGCCGCTATACTCAGCAAAAACAGTTGGTTTCTGTATTGGAGGGCAGTTGTCACAGTTACTAGATGTGAACAGGGAGGATGAGGGGGAGAAGGAGGTGGAAAAGGGACAGAGGAGGGAAATGAAAAGCAACAGCTGAATGAGTGATTCAGGATAACCAGGAGGTAAATATTAATGAATGAAGCAACTGACACATACTCCCTTGAGTCTAAGGTAACACTTTAAGGCACAGTATTATCAAAATAGTTCTATCTTTGCAATGACAGGATTTAGAATATCTAAAAGCTTTACAAGGAAATAGCTAGTGCTATTTCAGATACCAACCATGATGGAACCTAGCCATTCACAGTACAAATAGTGTCTTCCAGATGCTGCAGAGGTTAAAGAGTGCTGTTCTAGATCCTACACCAGCCACTAAGGTTTCCTGATCTCCACTGTGCAACTGCCCCACAGACTCCCGCTTCGGCGTGGGCGCGAGTCCCACCCTGCGCCTACCCGCTGAGTCACTGGGGGGACAGGACTGCCCCACAGACTCCCGCTCCGGCGTGGGCGCGAGTCCCGGCCCTGCGCCTACCCGCTGAGTCACTGGGGGGACAGGACTGCCCCACAGACTCCCGCTCCCGCGAGGGCGCGAGTCCCGGCCCTGCGCCTACTCGCTAAGTGACTGGGGGGGAGAGAACAGACCCACCTGTCTAAAATTTTACCTTGTATAAAATTAGGGCAGTAACACCAACCTCACAGTATTGCTGTTAAAATTAAATAACTAATGTAAGGCAGATGCTGAACATAGTTGTTCTCAATCTTAGCTGCACATTAGAATCTACTGGGAGGAGGTTAAAAGCGCCAGTGTTCAGGTCTCACTCTGGATCAATTATATCAGAATTTGAGGAGGTGGAGCCCAGGCATCAGTCATTTCTAAGCCTCACTCCCATAAGTAGATTCCATAGTTGAGACTCTGAGAAACCCTGGCTTAGCACGAGGCCTTGCACAGATTAAGAACTCAATGGTAGCTGCTGCTGCTGCTGTTACCACTGCTTGGCCACATGGGCAAGAAAGAGCTAATAAAAGGAGGCAGCAGGCACTATTTCATTTGTGTTTGCATTTGTCTGTTTAGAAGAGGGAAAAACTGTAAATATATGGAATGTTTATGATAAATCACTGGGAGGTTGTGGTTATGACTTTTAAACGTTCTCAAGCTGAATCAGGATTAACAGTGTTTTTAGAATCTTTAATTATACTCAGTACCTGCATCTCATCAAGGACAAAAAAAAAAACTTTGACTACTTAGTTGGGGAACTAGATTATTCCACTTATTTGATTCCCAACAAATTAAAATTTAGAGTTAAAAGTTAAAAACAAGTGATAGAATCAAGATGTAACAAACAAACAAACTAAAATAGTATCATTAATCTCCCAAAGTGACAAAAGATGGGACTATTTTCCATGAAAGTTACACACGAAGTCTTAACATTAAAGAGAAGTTAACTATGAACAGGTGGATATTTGCCCCACCTAAGCTGAAATAAGAAACACAGCTGACACAAATGTTCAAGTCTGTAAACACAAAGTGAACTTTACCCTATATAAAATATAATCAAAGAGCCATTATACATTTTACATAAGGAACTATATTTTCTCTCTCAAAAACAAATTCCAAGAATGTGTCAACCAATAATGTAGATCTAGGGCTGAAAAAGGAGTTTGTAAACAGTGAAGCTTTGACTCTGACATACTATAGAAACTTCAACTGTGTGACTTATTGCATAGATCAATCAACATATATATAAAGTCTCAAAACTACTACTGAAAAATTTGCCTTTTTCAGCTCCTATACAGAGAATTTTGCTATGGCACTGGCTTTTCCCAAAATGTTCATCACTCGAAGTTCTACTCTACTGTGTTACCAACAATAAACACATCTGCTGTTATACTTGGATATAGAGTTGTCTAAGTTCCTGGAGAATTATGTAATCCAGTTTGGATCAGAAGGCTGAGGAAGCTCCAGGCCCACTGTTTCCGTGGTGTGCTTCTGTGACTCATGACCGACCTCTGTAACACGGCCAGTGTCCCCGCGTTGACTCTGTGAATGCCATCCAGGAGAACCAGCTTTCCTTCCAGGGCAGCGTTTACAAGGGGTGAGGACCGCCAGGCAGTGTCTCCATTTGGAAGCGTGTACCTCTGCTGCAGCAGATCACGCGCTGTCATATCCTGAAACCGGTCCCAATACCCACCAAAGAAAATACAGAATTAATTTTTAAGACATGGACGATAGCTTATTTAACCTTAGAGTTACCTCTCTCTAAACATAATATTCTATACAACAACTGGGAAGTCATCTTCTCCAATTCAAAAAAGAGAAAGATATTCAGAATCTTTTCTTGGTTATTTGAATTTTTTTCCTATTACTCATCCACATAATATAGTGAGGGCTTTTTTTCTTTTTTTCCTATTTTTTATTTAGAATTCTCCTCTTCTTTTGAAATGTTCACTTGGTACTTACACAGATGATGGCATTTAACTTCTACAGAACTTCAATGGAATTTTACTCAATCAGCTTTACTTGTGAAAGGGCCAAAAGGTATGACTTCCTTTTTAAGAATCAGAGGCCATACAAACTCACTGGGAGGAGATGTTTTATTAATGATGTGCATTTTTTGGCAGTTGAGTTTTCCTGAAAAGCCATGCTAGGAATCACCTCAGCGACTCACATTTAAAGAGACTTGGAAATGGAGGAAATTGAGGAGAAGAGTCATCAGATGAGGAACAGGAACTGACAAACAATAGCACAGCGCTTGTAAGCAAACACAATGTGCTAGTGTTAAAACAGTGTGTCTGGTCTAAGCAAACTATTAATAGTAGTGGCATAAAATACCTACCTTCTATAAAATAATTTGGGTTGATAATATGAACATTTTCTTCTTACATGTGTTAACATTGAAGGTAACATTTTCTTTTCTGTTATTGTGTGTGCACAGTCATGTCCGACTCTTTGTGACTGCATGGACTGTAGCCCTCCAGGCTCCTCTGTCCAAGGGATTCTCCAGGCAAGAATACTGAAGTGGGTAGCCATTCCCTTCTCCAGGGGATCTTCCCAACTCAGGGATTGAATCCAGGTCTCCTGCATTGCTAGCTGATTCTTTACCATCTGAGCCACCATGGAAGCCCTTTCTATTATCGGCTTCAGATAAGTTCTGTGTCACTTATATCAAACAAAGCTAAACATTTACAGTTAATCTTATTCAAAAATTTAAAAGCTTTTGTAAATTCTTTGATACCCAACTCTACTTTCAAGATGACAGAAAATGAATGAATTTGTTTCTATGCATAACAGCAAAAAAATCTGTATTGAAATCTAGATTGAAATGTCTTGACCATCAATTTCCTCATTATCAAAAAGTACTGACTTAGAAAGTATAAATCAGCTTATATGGAATCAACAACACTTGAGGAACAATAATATTCAAGCTAATAAAATAAAAATTCACATTTTTTAGGCAAAAAAAGAAAAATTTAAACATAAACTTTTTCTCTCCCTGTTTGGGTCTCCTCCCTCCCCTCTAGTGAGCATTTTGCAACCACTTTATTAACCAGACTTCCCTAATGGCAGAAAGGCCTATTCAATCATAATGATCAATTTTCCTTCTTCTGGAACCATCCATGTAACTTCTCAGAAGATAGCATTCCTTTCTAAATCCTCTAAGGGGTTCCAATGACCCACTACTCACCTTATATGTACAGACGTCTCTGGTGTATTTAGGTACAAAGCCAAGATATAATTTTCCTTAAAGACAGTGATTGGTGCAAAACAGACCAAGGAGATACTGGGCCACACCTAATAAAAGTTCTTGGCTTAAATACTTACTAATGTAATGACCGCATTCATGTTACTAGCTATATTTCTTACACTCTATTTTACGAGATTATTGCTTCTTGTATGGCCAAATCTGTGACTAAGCCTCAGATAAAATTAATGATATTAGGAGCCTTGATACAATTGATCAAATATATAGTTCTATAAAACCAATGACTGTAATAGTGTGATTCTAGATATGGGAAGAAGCAGCAAAAGAGAACCATTTCCTTTCCAAACAGTCAGACACAACTGAGCAACTAAGTACAGCACAACATACAAAACGTATAACAAAAGAATATAAATTAAAAGGTGGGGGAAAATGAAGGAAAAAAGGAAAGAATGGGCTTTATTTTCTTTGTGCTGTGTGTCCGCTAGGACTTTTGCAACCCCATGGACTGTAGCCCGCTAGGCTCCTTTGTCCGTGGAATTCTCCAGGCAAGAATACTGAAGTGGGCTGCTATGCCCTCCTCCAGGGGATCTTTCCAACCCAGGGATTGAACTCAGGTCTCCCACATTCTGGGCACATTCTTTACCGTCTGAGCCACCAGTGAAGCCCAATTTCCTTTAGGCATTTCTGTAGGCAATAAGCGGCCTTATCTGGGGCTTACCAGGTGGTGCTACTGGAAAAGAACTTGCCTGCCAAAGCAGGAGATGCTAAGAGAAGCAGGTTCGATCCCTGGGTGGTGAACAGCCCCTGGAGGAGGGCATGGCAACCCACTCCAGTGTTCTTGCCTGGAGAATCCCATGGAGAGAGGAGCATGAAGAGCTACAGTCCATGGGGTCACAGAGAGTCAGACACGACTGCAGTGACTGAGCATGCATGCTCATAAGTATTCCGAGAGAAGGTAATGTGAAGAAGATATCCCACTGATACCATATGGTTAAAGAAATGGTTGGGGATTAACTGTGAAAAATCTCAGTTTCATACTGAAAACAGAGGGTATGCTGACCCCACTCCTGAGTCTCTTGTGTGGGCCCAGGAAGAGGAGATGAGGGATGTGTCTGCGGCATTAGAGGTTTAGACTCCAGTGGAACTGAGACTAGCAACTGGTAACTTTTTTTTTTTTTTAATTTTGACAGAAAGTTCCTCACTCTCACACCAACACATCTTTATCACTGTTTTGTGCAAGATACAAAAAGCACAACTTCACTTTGTAGTCATGAATGATTCATATTTTGTTAATTCATACAATGTCTACAATACTTGCCTCATTCAAACAAGTAAAGAGTTACTAATAAAGATTATGAGAAAGACAACCAGTAAGTAGGGCTCCTTTTTTCCAACCTAGCAGCTGCCAGCCTTTTACTGACTGAAGTAAACTGAAATTAATGACTTGCTGCTACACAACAAGCAGTAACAGATCCACAAAGTTCAGTTACTAAGGCCAACCACAACAGCAGACCAGAAAAATTCTCCCTTTCTTCAATCTTCAGAGGAGTAGAGAGCAGAAAACACCTGGCATTTCTTAAAAGACGAGCTCAGCCCAGTTTTATCCTGTCGAGTCTCTGCATGCTATTATGAGAAAAAGAGCCATTCTTCATTTCTAATGTATCTGTGTACTGAAATTAAAAAAAAAAAAACCTCTAAAGGGGAAAAAAGTATTCTCTTTAATAAAAGTAGTTGGTTTTCATAATTAAGATCCTAGAGAAAGAGAGGATTGAGAGAAAAGATAGAATTCCAGCTTTTTCTTAAAAAGATAATTTCCCCCACTTTCCATAATATTAGTTATAATAAGAAATTATTTTCAATTGTGAATTCTTTTCCACTGTAAAGTAAAACTGAATTTTCACAGAAGTGAACCTAATCAAGATTAATGAACAGAAATTTTTCAGAACACTCTGAAATGGGTCAGTAACATGATCTCAATATTAAGTTAATTTTTAAAACAGAGTAACAGCTTTTTCAAGTGTTTATGTCTACAGCTTTTGGGCTTAGTATCATGAAGATGTTTTAATATCTTTATTTATTTTAAAACATATGGCAACATGGAATTGTTAGAAAATATGTCATTTCCTTATTCTTCTTACTTACACACATAACATAAAGCTTACATATTCTGCTTGTGCACATATCCATAAAGCAAGTACAAAAACAAAATTTTTAAAAATATGCTTATTCCATATGAGGATTTTGAAAGCACACTAACAAAAATCAAGAACAACAAATGTCCCAATTTTTGCATATATTTTTCTTATTCTTAAAACCTTTGAACTTAAGAGAATAAAAATAGCACTAATGATATCATAAGAGGCCAAACCATTTCCTCTTTCTGTGTTTCCTTAAAAATTTAAAAATAACAGGACATGAAAACTAGTTCCTTTAGAACACTATTGTCTAACCTTAAACAGCTCACCCCTTCATTCAGATCCCTGGAAAACATCTATATATGTCTTAAGATTCTGTGTCACTATGAATTTTGCTCTTTTGATTTGCAATAGAGAAACCCTACTAAAAATAAAAATATCCTATTACAATGAGAAGAAGCATAACAGCACAAAATGTACCAGAATGTAGACTTGAACCCTAAAGCAATTATAAATGCTTTTAGGACCTTTGAATTCCATGCATTAATTTTTCTGAGATTCCCTTGGGAAACCTGAATATAGGTAAGTAATTTGATAAATAACTGCAAAAACTGGTTGTGTGATCAGTGACTAGAATAAGATTAGAATTTGTTTTCCAAGGTATAGTATCATTTAGAAAAACAAATGAATATACTAAATTTTTAGTGAATAAAGAAATTTCAGCTACCTCTGTAAATATGAATGTTTGATAAGAAAGTAAAATTTTATATTATAAAGCATATATAATTTTCCTGGCAGAAAGTGTCAATGATTATAGCAAAATTATGATATTGAAGTATATACAAACTATGACCTCAACTAGATTAAAAAATATACCTTTCTACCATATTTATGAACCCCAAAGACTTTCAGAAGCAAGCTGCTTCCAAAAATATGTATAATACATTATAAAATTTAAAACAAATTCTTTAAGAAAACTAAACAAGAGAAGATGAAACCAAGAAAGGTAAAGATGACCCATAAAACATATACTATAAGAAGAATCTAAAATGTGAATCTAATGTAATTTCTAACACAAAAAAAACTGACATTTAAAAAAAGTTATATATTAACAAGCTTTAATTCTACAGCGTTGACACCAAAAAAGCGGAACTACAGTTCATGATAACGAGACTAAGAAAAATTTTGTTTCATCGTCTATCATATAAAGAATAGTGTGTTAAGGAGTTAAAAATAGAAGTAACAATAATTACAGCAGCTAATACTTATGGAGGGTTTTACTAGGCAAGAGTAATTCACATAAATTAACTCACGTCCTCCTTATAATCTTAAAGGATAGGTAAAATTATGGCCTTCATTTTACCCAATCAAGGATACACAACTAAAAAGCAAAGGAGCCAGGTTGCCCCCAAGAATATTATTACAACAAATACAGCAACAAATTAAAGTAAAAGAAATTCCATAGAAAGCCACTCTGGATTAATCAACTCATGTATATAGTGTAGTGCTCATAAAGGAATGTACTGCACACCATTCGGGCTACCCTCCACAAGTGTTTTCTCAATCAACTTCTTTGACAAGAATTAGTAACTACTGATGTTACTGCTCCCTGAAGAGACCCCTAAAGCGGCTAGTCTCTATTGTTGTTTAAAGATATCTTTAAACATGTATATTAAAGATTGAGATGAAACTGCTTTAGCTAAAGTTAAGATTAATTATATCTTTAGGTGAATATTATTCTTTATTTTCTTATACCTGAGTTAAAAACATAAACCATTGGCATTTAATTATTTTGGACTGGGGGAAGTAAGTATTAGTGATTTTTTTTTCAAAAGAAATTTGCTGGAATTTTTTAGTCTTTCCAGGCCTACTTCAAATAAGTTCTGCTTATCTGAACAAAACTTACCATGCCAGAAAATATCCTGCCAGTGGTATAAACACTAAGAAAATCTGGAATTTAAGGGAATAAAGGAATACACCAAAACTAACTGATATAAATCAACAACTTTGCAATAAGGGATTAATTATGTCCATAACAATTAGAGTCAGAATACTGCATAAATACTGCATACACACAGAATGTTAATAATTTTTAGGTCCCAAAGTAGAAATGAAGCCATTATTTACAGTCTAAGCATACTCAGTGAACAAAATGCAAGGCATGCTGCCAACATTCCTGTGTCATTTATGTTTCATCTCAAACAAAAAGGCCTCTTGTTTTACATATATTGTAAAATTATTTATAAACTCTCCCTCAGGTTCTTTTAAAGGAACTATTTTTAACCTGTCACCAGTACAAGAAATGCTTCCTTTATGTATATAACGATGGCATCACAAGACTGCCATGATTGTTTTCAGTTACTCTATCGATGGAAGGAGCTGATTTTGAATCATTTATAGCTCTTTACAGTAACCAGTGGGATCGACTGCAAGATGATCCACTCTAGTTAAAGATTTATACTATGAACACAGAACAAAATTCATCTGCTTGGGGCTAACTAGAAGTCAAACCCAGTATCTCACAAGCAACCCACCAAAAGGACATCTTAATAAAGTCACACAATAAAATATACAATAAGGTCAGAGTAGGTGCAAAAAATGTAATACGGACTATGTGAGTTTACCTAACCAAATCCTTTCTAGTAGCCTTGCTATAGTACAGAGGCTAGAAAGGCAAAAACATCACTTCTTAGATGCCTTTGCAGCTAGAGTTCAATACATGACCCAGGTTCCACCAAGCACTCTCCCATACACAAAACTGGAAACCAAAAAGCCTGCTGGTGAGAGCGAAGCGTCAGCCAGCACAAGGAAACCCCCTCTTCTAGAACGGTTACAGCCGAAGTTCTCCCAGCTCTGTCATTCCTAACTGGCTAAAACCTAAACACTGCACCCTCTCTCTCCCAGACATTCTGCAAGCTACCTAACACTCTGTAATAAACTGCTCTCAGTTTTAGGCAGCCAGAATAGATCCTATTGTCCATAAACAACCTAAGGATAATAATTTTTTAAAAGTAAACCAAGTTAATGAGGCTTGTTTAGAAATGTTCACAGACAACTAAGTATATGAGGACTTCCCTGGTGGTCCAGTAGTTAACAATCTGCCTGCAAGGGACGTGGGCGTGGCCCCTGGTCCGGGAAGACTCCACATGCCTCAGAAACTAAGTCCGTGTGCCAACTACTGAGCCTGCGCTATAAGCCCGTGCTCCACAGCAAGAGAAGCCACTATAATGAGAATCCCGTGCACCACGGTGAGGAGTAGCCCCCCCTCGCCACAACTAGAGAAAACCTGCGTGCAGCACAGCCACAAACAAATATATAAAAATGCTAAAAACCAGATATATAAAACAGGATGAAGGACAGTTTCAAAAAGGAAGGCAAAACGCAGAGATATCATGGAGCAAACTCCCAAGACACACAAACTAAAGAACCACATTTTATTCAAATGGTACTGCAAACTTTGCTGCACTTTATCACAAATGTTTGACAAGTGGGAACGTAGCAATCTATTCGAGTTTAAAGAATATTGGCCTTAAAATAGTAACAAATAAAGTATAAAATCAAAGATGCGGTAAGTGCTAATAACCTGTTCAGTACTCAGGAAAGACCCATGGAGCAGTTAATGGCATTTGGCCTCACTCAACAACACTCGAATTCCTTCTAGTCAGCCAACATGGAAAGCACACAGCTGAAAGGATGGGTAAGGTATGAGGAAAGTTGGGTTTTATCCCAATTCTGTGACTTATGATAAATGGGGGCAGTGAGTAAAAACATCTTCAGAATTAAATGAGATAATGTCTGGCACCTAGTGGGTATTTAATAAATAACAGCTGAATCTGAATCAGTCAAAAGAATGAAATCCTAATACATAAAAATTTAAATCTAATAATAAATCTAGGTTAACAGTTCAGGACACTAATAAAAGTATAATAACAGCACTAAATCATACAATCACACTGTGTGGATCACAACAAACCGTGGGAAATTCTTAAAGAAATGGGAATACCAGACCACCTTATCTGCCTCCTGAGAAATCTATATGCAGGTCAGGAGCAACAGTTAGAACTGGACATGGAGCAACAGACTGGTTCCAAATAGGAAAAGGAATATGTCAAGGCTGTATATTGTCACCCTGCTTATTTAACTTATAAGCAGAGTACATCATGAGAAATGCTGGGCTGGATGAAGCATAAGCTGGACTCAAGATTGCCGGGAGAAATATCAATAACCTCAGATATGCAGATGACACCACTCTTATGGCAGAAAGTGAAGAAGAACTAAAGAGACTCTTGATGAAAGTGAAAGAGGAGAGTGAAAAAGTTGGCTTAAAACTCAACATTCAGAAAACGAAGATCATGGCATCTGGTCCCATCACTTCATGGGAAATAGATGGGGAAACAATAGAAACAGTGAGAGATTTTATTTTGGGGGGCTCCAAAATCACTACAGATGGTGACTGCAGCCATGAAATTAAAAGATGCTTGCTCCTTTGAAGAAAAGTTAGACCCACCTAGACACCATATTAAAAAGCACAGACATTACTTTGCCAACAAAGGTCCGTCTAGTCAAAGCTATGGCTTTTTCAGTGGTCATGAATGAATACGAGAGTTGGACTGTGAAGAAAGCTGAGAGTCGAAGAATTGATGCTTTTGAAGTGTGGTGTTGGAGAAGACTCTTGAGAGTCCCTTGGACTGCAAGGAGATCCAACCAGTCCTTCCTAAAGGAGATCAGTCCTGAATATTCTTTGGAAGGACTGATGCTGAAGCTGAAGCTCCAATACTTTGGCCACCTAATGCAAAGAGCTGACTCATCGGAAAAGATCCTGATGCTGGGAAAGATTCAAGGCGGGAGAAGAAGGGGATGACAGGATGAGATGGTTGGATGGCATCACTGACTCAATGGACATGAGTTTGAGTAAGCTCCCGGAGTTAGTGATGGACAGGGGGGCCTGGTGTGCTGCAGTCCATGGGGTCACAAAGAGTCGGACACAACTGAGCAACTGAACTGACTGAACTGAATGACTGAAACATGGGCTTCCCAGGTGGTGCTAGTGGTAAAGAACTCACCTGACACTGCAGGAGACATAAGAGATGTGGGTGTAATCCCTTGATGGGGAAGATCCCCTGGAGGAGGGCATGGCAACCCACTCTAGTATTCTTGCCTGGAGAATCCCACGGACAGAGGAGCCTGGTGGGCTACAGTCCACAGGATCACAAAGTGTCGGACACAACTGAAGCGACTTAGCATGCACACATGACTGACATGTGTACATTACCATGTGTAACACAGGTAGCTAGTGAGAAATTGCCTGGTGCTATGTGACAACCTGAGGGGTGGAGTGAGATGGGAGGTGGAGGGAGGTTCAAGAGGGCCAGGACATGTATATACCTATGGCTGATTCGTGCTGATGCAGTAGCAGGAATCAACACGATATTGTAAAGCAATGATTCAATTAAAAATAAATAAATACAAAAAATAATGCATGACAAAAGAAATCCTAGTCCTAGAATTTAAAGAAAAAGTACGTATGGAAAAAATAAAAAATTGGTAAAGAAAACTTTGACAGAGGTCAGACTTGAGCTGGCCCTTTAAAAACAATGCAAATTTTTCAAAATTTATTTATGCACTCCTTCATACACTGATTGCCTAGTACACATAAGCCACGGTTCCAAGTGCTGATGATACAGTAATGAAAAAGATAAACATGGATCTTACATTCAAAGGAGAAAGAACAAAACAGACTAAGGAAAAGGAACAGAGGCTGAGAAAAAAAGGAGAGAGGGAAGGAGGAGATTAAAAAAAAAAATACAAAAAATGTATGTATATATATCTCACATACTGGTCAGTAGTACATAGAAATGTACATTGGGTAATGTGATAAGCAAATAGCTCCATGGTCAAAGATGCTTTCAGTAAGTATACTCAAGTTTCTATCTGAATGATAAAAGGCCAAGTGAAGATCAAGGGAAGAGTATTCCAGGGTGAGGCAACATCCTGTGCAAAAGTTCTGAAGCAGAAAGAAGCGAAATGGATTTAAGGGACTGAAAGTAGCCAGTGAGGCTAACATAAACACAACCAGGAGATGGTCCAGCCAGGGAAAGCTAGCTGGAGATGCAGGCATGGGTCAGACCAGGTGGGGCAGTGTCTTTCCATCCTGGCTCCCCGTCAGAATCACTGAGTAACTTCTGTAAACATGCACACGTATGAGTCCCACCTCAAACCAATTACTTCATATTCTCTAAAGGTGGGGGCTGGACACTGAAAAGTTTTTGAAGTTTCTTGGGTGCTTCTAATAGACAGCTAAGGTTGAAAAGCATTGGTGGAGGGCTTATAAGCTAAGACTAGGGGTTCTTATTTTAAGTATGATGGGAAGTCACTGACAGATTCTAAGCAGAGAAATGGCATGACCTGATTTTCATTCTTAAAAGGTGACTTCCACTATAATTTAAAGGATGGATTATGACTTGTAACATATTCTAATTAAATAGCTACAAACATTTAACATGTACAAAAGAGAACAGAACTTAAATATTCTCACCAAAAATAAGATAAACTTAAAAATAAATATCTATAAATGTTCGACTAACATAACAGGAAACTATATCACACTGAAGAAAAAAAACTGAAGACAGAAATAAGTGGAAAGATAGTTCGCACTCAAGGAATAAAAGAATTAACATAGTTAAAATGTCCATACAATCCAAAGAAATCTACAGATTCAAAGCTGGCATTTTTCACAGAAATAGAATAAACAATTCTAAAATCTGTATGGAACCAACAAAGGCCCTGTAACATAGCTACATAAATCTTGAGAAAGAAGAACAAAGTTGGAAACACCACACTTTCTAATTTCAAAGTATACTACAAAGCTATATAACCAAAACTGTATGGCATTGCCATAGAAACTGACATGGAGATTGACAGAACAGAGAGCCCAGAAGTAAACCCACACATACATGGTGAACAAGTTCATGACACAGGAGCCAAAAATACATATTCATTAATGGTGCCAAGGGACTTTCCCGGTAGCCCACGGGCTCAGATTCCACACTCCCAATGCATGAGGGCTGGGTTTGGTCCCTGGTGAGGGAACTAGATTCCACATGCCATAACTAAAGGATCATGAATGTCTCAACTAAGACCCAGCACTGTCAAACATTTTTTTAAAATAATGGTGTTAATAAATGGTATCCAAAAAAAATGTATAGCTGCATGCAAAAGAATGAAACTGAACCTATTTATACTATACATAAAAATTACTTCAAAATGGATTAAAGACTTGAATGTTAAGACTTGAAACCATAAAACCCCTAGATGAAAATACAGATGGTATGCTCCTTGACATTGGTCTTGGTGATAATTTTTGGACTTGACACCAAAAGCAACAGCAATAAAAGTCAAAATAAACAAGTCGGACAACATCAGACTAAAAAGAAAAAGTTTCTACACAGCCAAGAAACCACCAACACAATGAAAAGGCAAACTACTGAATGGAAAAAGATATTTGCAAATCATATAACTGATAAAGGTTAATATCTAAAGTAAATAAAGAACTCATATAACTCAATAGCAAAAAAAAAAATCTGATTAAAAAATGGGCAGAGGAAAAAAAAAAAATGGGCAGAGGAATTGATCACATATTTTTCCAGAGAAGACATAGAAATAGATAACAGATACATGAAAAGGTGTCATCATTACTCATCATCAAGGATATACAAATCAAAACCACAATGAGATATCATCTCATACCTGCAAGAATGGCGATTATCAAAAACAAAAAAACAAACAACAAGAGATGACAAATGCTGGTGAGGAGGTGGAGAAAAGGGAACCATAGTGCACTCCTGGTGGGAATGCAAATTTTTGCAGCCTCTATGGAAAACAGTATGCAGGTTCATCAAAAAATCAAAAATAGAGCTACCATATGATCTAGAAATCCCACTTCTGGGTATATATCCAAAGAAAATAAAAACAGAATACTGAGACATCTGCACACCCATGTTCATTACAGCATTATTCACAATAGCCAGGAGTGTTCACTGACGAAACACTGATAAGAAATTATGGTTCTCACACACACAAGTATTATTCAGCCATAAAAAAGACGGAATTTCTCCCATTTGCAACAACATGGATAGACTTTGAGGGTGTTACGCTAAGTGAGGTAAGTCAGAAAGACAAAGCCAAATACTTTATGGTATTTGCTATGGTATCATTTACAAGTGGAACCTCATGTTGATGTTTGGTAGAAACCAATGCAATACTGTAAAGCAATTAACCTTAAATTAAAAATAAATAAATAAAAGTCACACTCATAGAAATGAAAATGGTTGTCAGGGACTGAGAGGTGAGGGAAATAAGAAAGAGGGAGTGAGTGAGTGAAAGTCACTCAGTTGTGTCTGACTCTTTGTGACTGAATAGACTAGCCTGCCAGGTTCCTCTGTCCTTGGAATTCTCCAGGCAAGAATATTGGAACGGGCTGCCATTTGCTTACTCCTGGAGATCTTCCTGACCCAGGGATTGAACTAGGGTCTCCTGCATTGTAGGTGGATTCTTTACCATCTGAGCCACCAGGGAAGTCAAGGGAAATAAGAAGAGGTTGGTAAAAGAGTACAGACTTTAAGGTGTAAGATGAATTAGGATCTCAGGATATAATATAAAACATGGTGACTATAGTTGATAATTCTGTATTGTATAAGTGAAATCTGCTTTGACTGTAGAATATTAATGGTATCTAAGAGTGAATTTGTGTGTGAGAGAGAGGAATAAGTGTCTACTAATGTTCAAACGACATAATTGATGGGTTCTTAAAAACTCTATAAAGTAAAATTTCATATGCCAAATGCATTTTCCAGCAAATTCTAAACATGAGTCCAGGGAGGATAGGTTAGAGCTACTGGTGATGTCCGTAGCTAGAGTGGATTTTGTAAAAAGCAAATGATGTTAGACTGGAGATTGGGTGTGGGGTACATGGTGGATGGGGAGAAAGCTAAAAAGTGTTTAACGGTTAAAATACTAAATAACTCTTTTGATTGGTTTAATGTGTCCTTTTTGGAACCATCTTCACAAACTAAAACTGATGTCTCTGAATTGCTCCCCCACAGGAGATACAGCAAACACCTGTCACTATGAGGGACATAGGGAAGAGTTAATAGATTCAGGGAGTATCACTCAGGATAAATGTGGAGTCTCCTGCTTGAAGCAGCAAAGAAGGTTTGCTAAGATTAAGGAAGCATGCTGCTGAAGGCATCAGTGCAGCCCTGTCCACCTTCCCCACTACATGAGGGTATGCTAGGCACCGCTCCTCAGCAGCACAGGGGCTGCAGCCAGCAGCTGCCTAAATCTGGGGGAGCTCCAGGGAACCACAGGAAAAGAACAGAAAGCATCCCAGGAGCTGGGCTGGCTGAGGCCTGTCTTCAGGTTGTTAATTTCTCAACAGTAGTCAATAGAGTATAAAATCAGGATTTTCCCAGCTTTTATCAGCTCAGATCCCAAGTTGCCTCAACTCAGTACCCAGAGGCACTAGTTGAACTCTGTTAAAATCGCCTTTCTCTTTCTGTTCTTTTTGACTGTCTCTCTTGTTCTGCCAAATGGTTTTCAGTTGAAACACCTCAGAAAGCTGTTTCTTCGATAACACTGGTTTGCAAACCAGCAATAAAATTCAATATATTCAGAAAGTGGGTTGGATCCTGAATAACTGGCGTTTTTTTAATAAGGGGAAAACAGAAAAACAAAGCACTTAGGGATCATAAAAGGCAACTAAATGATAAAGCTGAGAAGTATGTATTTACTTTTTGTTTCCAAAAATAAAAATATGTTTACAAAACATATGCTTTCAAACTGGGGTGCTGGAGAAGACTCTTGAGAGTTCCTTGGACAACAAGGAAATAAAACCAGTCAGTCCTAAAATCAACCCTGAATATTCAATGAAAGGACTGATGATAAAGCTGAAGCTTCAATATTTTGGCCACCTGAGGTGAAGAGCTGACTCACTGGAAAAGACCCTGATGCTGGGAAAGATTGAGGGCAGGAGGAGAAGGGAGTGGCAGAATAGATATCATCACTGACTTATTGGGCAAGAGTTTGAGCAAACTCCAGGAGATACTGAAGGACAGGGAAGCCCTGTGTGCTGCAGTCCATGGGGTCTCAAACAGTTGGACATGACCTAGCAACTGAACAACAACAAAGGTACTTATAGAAATTTGTAATTGTCAAAATCAAATCAAAGTCCTTCTTTTCTTTCTTGACATGTTTCCCGTAAGAATATAAATATTAACTTCATTATTAATTCTACTGAAGTGAAAGTCATTCAGTCATGTCCGACTTTTTGTGACCCATGGACTTCTCCAGGCCAGAATACTGGAGTGGGTAGCCTTTCCCTTCTCCAGAGGATCTTCCCAACCCAGGGATCAAACCGTGGTCTCCCTCAATTCAGGCAGATTCTTTACCAGCTGAGCCACAAGGGAAGCCCATTAATCCTACAAACTTTTAGCAAATCCTTACTCTTACTAACTAACCTTTAGCAAATCCTTACTCTTAACTCTTATTCCTTACTCGGTGGAATAGCTCCAAACTATTGTTTGTCAAGCATAACAATTTGTTCTTACCAACAGTACTAGGACTTCATCACACTGTGTCCTTAAGTTTGGAGCTATTCCATAGAGAATCCTCAAATTTGAAATTCTTTCCCTCTTCAAGTTTATGGATCCTATGTTTTGGGATCACCAAGGATGGTAAATGAAATACCTTTCAAGCTGGAATTCCTTATTTGGTAGGATTCTCTGGTTACTTTTCTTTTCTTCCTTGGGCTAATGGATTTGGTTTTACTGTAATGTTTATTTTTATACATATGCCCAAAGGCCTCTTAGAGTGTTTTTATAAATCTAATAAATACCTCATGATAACTAAACTTGTTAAGACAACACAAAAGATGTTGTTCATTACTTAAAATGTACACTGTTTCAATTAAATAAGGAGTTCAGCACGTACTTTCAAAATTATAAAAGATCTGAATATCATGTTTGGATACTTTTTTTTTAAAAAAGTGAATGTAAAACTTATGGCCTTTTAAATGGCAAATGTATGCAAGTACAGTAAGATGAACCTTTATTAACATATACTGCACAGTTAAACTTTAAGATACACTTTGCATTTTTAGAACGTATAAGTTTAAATGGTTATCAAGTTAAACAAGCAAATAGCTTGCCTTTTCAATATATAACTTTGCAGTTATATGCTGTCACATAAACACTCCAATTAGTTCTAGTTGCAAACTTAACATAAATTACTACAAGTGTCACTACACTCAGTTTTTGAAATGATTTCTCCATCAAAGTGAGAGTCTAAGATACGTTCTACAAAGTTTCGATTAAAAAAATAATACACTCTTGAGATGGACTTCTATTAGTTGAAACCAACCACTGATTCTTGGTAACTCCTCCATTCTACTGTTTTTAAAAAGCCAGCAAGTAGAAAACAGACCCGTCCTGAGAAACAAACTGATGTGAGGAGGACAGCACCATTCCACAGCAAACCCGCCTAACGAAGGAAAGCACTCCAGATAAAACAGATGCTCCTCAGGGTCGCAACCCAGCGCCCTCCCGTCTCAGAGTGAGCTTCATGGTCTGTTACTTTTGTTTTTAAAGATGTACAATCTGGTAGGCAAGACAATGACTTGAAAATTAATAAGCTAGTTCCTGTTGTATAAGCTGTGCTTGAGGTATAAACTCTGGCACTTAACCTTTCTCATCCTTAATTTTGAAAGTCAGGAAATTCCACTTTACTGGCCTATTTTAGAGTAATTATAAATTTTAGTAAATGAAACGCTTCAAAGAGGTTGCAAAAAGAGATTATTACATTGTCACAAAACTTTATTTTTAAAAAACATAGAAAACACATGGAAAATTCTAATTCTAGAATGGAAATGAATTTGTCTCAAAACAGCCTCCTGCCTTAAGGTATAAGAATTAATTAGCTCTCAAAAATCAGAAACTGATCTAAATAATTCTATTGCTATTCTGCATTAGAGAACATTATACATGGAGAAGCTCTGAAACTGTTTTTGATGGGGAGAATGACAACAATGCTTGAATAATCACCTCTATCCCTTACATACTTAAAAATAAAAATCATTCTACTTAAAAATATTTTAAAATTTCCCAAGTTCCTAAAGGAAATCAACCCTGAATATTCATTGGAATGATTGATACTGAAGCTGAAGCGTCAATACTTTGGTCACCTAAGGTGAAGAGCTGAACTGGACAAGACCCTGATGCTGGGAAAGACTGAGGGCAGAAGGAGAAGGGGGTGACAGAGGATAAGATGGCTGAATGCATCACCAACTAAATGAACATGCATTTGAGCAAACTCTGGGAGATAGTGGAGGACAGGGAAGCCTGGCATGCTGCAGTCTGTGGAGTTGCAGTCAGTCAGACACAACTAAGCAACTGAACAACAACAAGCCTCTAAGACGGTGCATATTCAACTGCGTATCTTTCTCATGCCAAGCAGTATGCTGTGGTTTAACCCGCTGGGTTCCCAATCCTGTTAGATCCACTCTATTTTATAAACATCCCCATTTTATAAACAACATTTTGTACTTTTTGCTTTATAGCCTTGAAAAAATCCACAAGTAATATAATATACCTATACACATAATTTCAAATAAAAATTCAGGGTAATGCCTACATTTTAGTACAGGGAAAATAACCTGTTAAAAAGTAATGCACACTTAACCAAATACATGGGCACTACTGCACCAAAAAAGTATCATGAAGTTGGATGCTTGCAGTACATACTGAATCACTATGAATATGAAAACTATATGGACAAAAAAAAAAACAAAAACTACATGGACTGAAAGAGGTGTACTACATTTGTAACTCAAATACCACCAGTGGCAATGTTCTCAGTGGTGTGATCTTCCATTATAGTCAGTGTAATGGGCAGAATAGTGCCCCCCAAAGATGTCCATGTCCTAATCCCCAGAACCTGTGGATATGTAACCTTACATGGCAAAATGAACTATGCAGACATGATTCACTTAATGACCTTGAGATGGGGAGATTATTATGGGTTACCCATGTGGGCCCAACTTTATAATCTGACTCCATAAAGTTAGAGGATGTTTCCCAGCTGTGATCAGAGAGAGAGAGAGAGGGCGGTATGAAAGAAATATCCAGTGCTATCCTGCTGCTTCTAAAATATGAAGGGTTACGTGCAAGAACTGGAGAGAGGTCAGCCTAGAAGCTGAAAGACATGAGTGAATTCCTCCTTAACCCAGGGATAGGGAAAAATCCTTCTAGTCATGACTCAAAATCTAGATGCAATAAAATATCAATAAATTTAATTACAAAGCATTTAAAATATACAAGGCAAAACTAACTTATTCATTAATAAAATCAAAGTATAACTCACAGACTGAGAGAGAAATATATGCTGATAAACCACAAATAAAAAGCAGATATGCCTAATATTAGACACAAAAATTAAGGGGAAAAAGATAAAAAACTTAGTAGAAAAATGTGCAAAAGAAATGAACAGATAATTTGCTAAGGGGACATATAATAATGGCTCTTAAAAATAGGAAAGATTTTCAATTTTTTTCCTAATATAAAAAAATGCAAATTAAAACTACTCGTTAGATAGCATTTTTAACTATCAAATTGGCAAACACTGAGGAGTTTGGCAGCCCTCTCTGTTGGCATTGTTGGTAGGAATGCGAAGTGGTATATCCTTACAGAGGAAAATTTGGCAATATCTAATAAAACCACCAGCTTTCCAGCTGGTGCGAGTGGTAAAGAACATGCTTGCCAGCACAAGAGACATAAGAGGCATGGGTTTGACAGCTGCGTTGGGAAGATCCCCTGGAGAAGCGTGTGGCAACCCACTCCAGTATTCTTGCCTGGATAACCCCAGGGACAGTGGAGCCTGGCAGGCTACAGTCCACAGGGTCGTAAAGAGTCAGACACGACTGATGTGATTTAACACACACACACAACAAAACCACACATGTATTTACCTACTGACCTAACAATTTCACTTCTAGGAATTAATCCTGAATATACACCTCCAACAATATAAAAATACATATGTGCAAGGTTATTCATGGCAGCTTAGTTTGTAATTAACAAAATACTGGAAACTGCCCAATTGTCCATATACAGGAGACAGGTTGAGTAAACTCTGGTATAACCCATGATGGAATAAAACACGGCTATAAAAAACTGAGGGAGAGCTCTATGAAAAGACAACTACCCTTAGTTTATAATTTCTATTTGAAAATTCAGAGGATGTAGAATTTGCATGATGACATACATTTTTAAAATACATTTTATAATAAAATAAATTTGAAGAATTCAGTTTAAGTAAATTCTTAGCCTTGTGAAGGTTATTCTTGAGGGACAAAGAAAAAATACTCAGGAGACAGAAAGAATGATAGATTGTGAGAAAATAAATCAAGAAAACAAAATGATCTACAGAATCATATAGAAAGTCAGCCTCCAAGGTTCAATATAAACCACTTAAATTAATACAGAGTCTTGGAATTTTCATGAAAAAAGTGCAAATTCAAGACAAAGACAAGAAGCAAGGAAATAAATCCAAGACATAGGGCAGTAAAAACAAATGAGAGAGAATAAAAGTTAAGATATGTCTAGTCTGTATTTGGATAAACAGGAAAGAGAGACTATAAATTAGACTGAAGATGAAGAAAAGGATTTTGTTTAAGTTTAGAAGGAAAAGAAAAATTGGGGGGTCAAAAATGATCCTAAGACTTCAATATGTTTTAGACAGTGATTTTAGCCAGTTCATTATAAGTCTCTTAAACTTATTTGACCTTAATTTTTGATCGGAGTTGACTTGGCTTTTAATCCAACTAATACTTAAACAGAAAAAAAGAGATCACAGATCTGGTGCTGTTTATATCGGTGTGAAAAGACATCTGGAAGCATGCCCTTATCTGGTTGTGAAAGAAAAGAATAATAATCTGTATTTCTTCAATACTATGAAATCACTGGCTTCAACACTAAAAAAAGAATAACCAGTTAAAAGAATCTGACCTAACACTTGAGCCAAATGATTTAAGATTTTTATAACCTATTATAAAACTTATTTTATGTACTGCCACAAATCTGTGCTAAGGCTCTGTTTTTCTTTTTCTTCATATGAAATCCAGTTCTAAAAATAGTCAAGTCTAAAAATAAGGCAAAACCCACAGATTAAGTGTAGCTTTATACATGTACAATTAACAGGGAAATCTCTACATCTTCTAGGAAAAAGGATGCTGAGTTACTTATTCCCACTAAATTCTCTATGTTGGGTCAAACTTCTGAAAATTTTGCATTAATATGGGCTATATTATTATAAAACCAAAATCTAATCTTGAATTCTATTAAATTAATTCCTCTGTTCCAAATAAATCAATGAACACTACTAATAAACATGAAACTGAAAGCAGAAAGTCATATTTAATCTCAGGGGCTTGGTTTCTATCAAGAGACCAACTGAGTGAAAGTTTACAAAACCTGCCAGTGTCAACATAGGGCCTGATACACGCTCTGATTCAGTTCATGGAAAGGAGCCACATGGAGAGACAGACAGACAAACTCACCTACAAAACAGGTTGTCAATATTATACTTCTTCATATCTTTCTAAAACCAATTTTTTCTCCCAGTCATTGCTCTAAAGATTAGTGAGCAGAAGAGCAAAATTGGAAAAGGGATTTTCAGAATATATGATGTTTCTTTATCTCTGCACCAGTTTCCCCAATCCTTGCAGGCCATCTACAATGTAGACAGTGTATATGCTGAGGTTGGGCAAAATATTTTTATGGGAGTCTTATGTGCCTTTTGAATATCATCATCCCTGTTTTTCAGATAGAAGATTAATAAGATATGACTAAATGACCTTCTTTCATGGCAGGAACTAGAAAAGACTGACTTCATATCTCAGAGGAGTATCGGGTAATAGAATGGTCTGCCATCAACTTTAATAGCATAATTTTCTTACCTTTGTTTATCAATCAACAAATTCAAGAGGAAAGTTAAAAAAATTAAAAGAAAACTTTTGTGAACTTACTGGCACTCTTCAAAAATACATAAGAATATCTGTTCTCGGCCTCTTAAACTAATTCTCTCTCTCGTAAGAATAACATTCTCAACGGCAAGATTCTTTAGGTAGTTTTTCAGTGTAGTTGAGAGATCTAAATTGACAAATAGATACGCATTCCCTTGTTTGGTTCTTCTTTTAATAGAGAGTAGGATGAGGTCACTATAATCTTCACAGTTCAAGTATATGTTCATAGGATAATCTGTCACGGCAGTGTACAAATCACCATAAACTGACTATAAAAATCTGATACAGAATCAGAACTGTCTGGAATAAATAGATGAGGCAAAAATTCTTTCCAGCTTTCATTAGAATGGGAGTTTTTATTTTAATGTAAGAAAAACAATAATGTGTACAATTTTAGAAATAATACTACTAATAAATGGGGGTGGGGTCAAAGAGAAAAGAAATATTATCTTCACAAAAGGTCTTCTCTGTCTGATGTCAAAGCAATGGCAGCTGGGAAGGTAAATTATGCCTGTATTTATCCTAGACTTATAAATAGAATATAAAATATTTATAATAAAATTTAACTTTTTTATAAATATATTGATGATTCAGGGGTTTTTTTCTCCCCATTACTTGGTAGAAAAGTATTTTCACTTGAAACTAGAAACTAGGTTGGTGAAAACTGAAAGTGTTATTCACTCAATTGTGTCCAACCCTTAGCAATCCCATGGACTGTAGCCTGCCAGTTTCCTCTGTCCATGGAATTTTCCAGACAAGAATACTGGAGTGGGTTGCCATTCCCTTCTCCAGGGGATCTTGCCAACGCAGGGATCACACTCAGGTGCCCTGCACTGCAGGCAGATTATGATAAAACGCCATTCTCAGATCATTTCTAATGAATTTTCATATTGAGCTAACCATCATCAAGAGGAGTGATTTTCTAAGAAGGCAAGGTATTCATTTCATCTTCCATGAATTAAGCAAAAAAAATGTATTCCCCCTCACCATAAGGAAAGACATATAAACCAGTGGAGTAGAACAGGGAGGCCAGAAACTTACAGGCACATGTACGGTCACTTGATTTTTTACAAGAATGCCAAGACTATCCTACTACAGGGAAAAAGACAGTCTTTTCAACAAATCATGCTGGGAAAACTGTATATCCAAGTTACTGTTAACTGTACTGTGTGTACACATGCGTGTAAAATGGATCTCTTTTGGAAAACAGACCCTGGTATTTTGGGCACATCAGATATCCTAGAATACACTTTCAAAAATTCCAAATAATTATAATTGCATTCCAGTTTGATAGCTGTTTCAGTTATTTATCAACTCCAAAATTAACAGGTCCAACTTAAAGAAGGATATCCATAAATTCTACTGATGGTCCAAAAGTATACATTTATAGTCCAAGTACTAAAAATGAACAGCTTACCTGATACAACATGATAGGTTCTATATTGTATCCCAAGGTATCTGCAAAGCTCTTAGCGATGACTGTTTTTCCACAACCCTACAAATGGACACAATCATTTAAGGGATAAGTCAAAACAACCCTAAGTCAGGAAGCAGAAGTTTGCAGGAAGGCTGCCAGTCTTACTTTTCCTCCAATTAAACATATGTCCTTAACCTTGTGAGACTGCATCATTTCAGCCAGTAGTTGTTTATGGCTCAAGGTTTGTATAAAACGATCTGATGTACAGGGTTGACTTAATGGCCTAGTCCCAGCTGGTACCTGTAATTAAAAAGAGGTAAATGTAATATGCATATATTTTTCTCAAAATATTAGTAAATGAAAACATACAACTGCCATTTAAAATTTCAACTGATTTCCTGCTCAATTCAATTATATACTGTTTTAGATATTTCAGTAGAGTAGTAATTTTCTCAAGCACAGATCTGATGATCATTTTTATCAAACTTCCAAGTCAATAATCCCTCTAAAATTAAAGCCCATGCTGTCAGACATTTTCATGAGAATCAAGTAATTTTCATGAGAATCAAGTAATTTTCATGCTATTTATAACTCATAATAACAATGCACTGCTTGAGAATGAAGGTTTTTGCTCAAATTTCAGTTATAAGGACAGAATTTAAAATCAGCCAACTGGGATTCTCCAAAATCACCAAAGATCTCCTGATTTCTAAACTATCCACAAATCTTTTCCCATTTTTATTTTCAGTTTACCACTCAGAAGCAGCTGCTCTTAAAGCCTCCTCCCATCCTTCACACACACTGCCTTTTATTTCTTATCTCCTCCTGATTAAAGTGTTGGTGCACTGCAGGCACTCAGCAGATTCCAAAACAGAGCCCAGCTCATGGTAGACATATTCACTATTTTGTTTGATGACTGAATAAATACAATTACATGAATAAGTACTGGGTTGGCCAAAAATTTGCCGAGGTTTTTCTGCACCATCTTATGGAAAAACCTGGACAAACTTTTTGGCCAACCCAATATTATTAATATTACATTAAAACAAACAAAAAAGTCTATCATGAAAATTTGCTCTGTCCTAACATAAGAAGGCAAGCATTTACGCTTTCCTACATTCACTTACAATTTAATTAAGTCAGTAATTTTTAAGCTGTGTATTCTAGTGTCAGTTTCCTATCAACTCTTGGGATTCTCAGGACCCTCAAAGAAAGGGTTAGAAAAAAGCAGGCAGAGAAAGCAGATGGAGCTCTGTGACCAAATACCATTCCCTCCTCTAAAAATTGTTCACCTACAATAGCTCTTCTTTCAGCCGCTTCCTGTAGCTGACAGATATTTTATTTTTGGGTAATCCTTAGTTCTGGGCCTCCCTGGTACCTAAGACAGTAAAGAATCCATTTGCAATGCAGGAGACCCAGGTTCGATCCCTGGGTCAGGGAGATCCCCTGGAGAAGGGCATGGCAACCCACTCCAGTATTCTTGCCTAGAGAATTCCAGGGACAGAGGAGTCGTGTGGGCTACAGTCCTTGGGGTCTCAATCCTTAGCTGCTAAATCTTTAGTTGCTAAAATAAGTTTGGAAACATATTTTCAAACTATTTCTTATCAAGGACTTGAAACACAAAATGCTTTCATTAATAAACACTGTATTTTATTTCCCAGAGGCTGACTTGTTTTTGATGAAAAGCTATCCCTATTTTTCTCCTGAACTTTTCCAGTTTACAAATATACACGACTGGATACATAAATACACAGATACAGACATATATGTGTGACACTATGGAACCAAAGACTTATGAACAGATTATAAATTCAACTTAGGTTAAAAAAAAATGCCTAGTACTAACCAGAACCTGTATGGTTAACACAGGCAACCTTAGAAAGTACAAACCTTGATTCACTCATTACCTTGATGGTCACCTCTTTTTCTGCAATCCGGATGGTCACAGAAGCTTGGAAGACATTGTTTTCAGTCGTCCTTTCCACACTCACAATCTCCTCAGGACGCACAGACCTTCTTGAATCCTCGAGTTCAAAGCGCTATAAAATGACCAGAAAAACATATAATTTACTTTTTATTTTAGTATTAATGTTGGATATCTGGACATGTCCATCTTAATTAGAACTAAAACTCATTCAGTGTTACAAAAATAAAGGCAAAAAAATTAATGAGAATATTTTCCCCCTATTTTTGCAGACACCATTCATTCTACTTAGGCCAATTACTAAAGGTGACCTGAAAATAGTCCCTAAAATTTACTAAATACCAAGGAATGGAGTTGCTGAATCCTTGATCTGACAGAAGTTTGCAGTCTACAATTCCTGATAATCAAAACGTTCCAGCTTCCTAGAAAAGGATGATGTGACTCTTGAAAACATGCTTACCATAAATTAAAACAAGACCCATATCAGTTGATTTCTTAAATCAACAGAAGTTAATAGCTGTCTGAAATTGATAAAAATAGAACTCCCTGGACACCATTCTGCTGATTGCCTATATGGTTAATTTAACTGATTATGATAAAGTATAAACAATCAATCTTCTACGGTATCTGACACAGTGCCTTCCACAGGATAGGTTCTCAATATTTGCCAGACTGGACTTAAAATGCCCAGACCACTGATTCTTTCTCCATGTAGGCCAAAGATCAAGGTTCTAACACTAGGTTAAACTCTTTCTAATCCCAGCTGATTATATAAAAAACATATATAGAACACAAGTAAGTATATGAAAAATGAGGATACTAACTAAGAATTAAGTAAATCCTATGACCATCTAACAGCAGCATGTTCAATATGAAAGGCTTAATTCATTTTTAGCATTAAACAGGCAGAAATTATTCCCCACAAATCCTACAATACTTACAGAACATGATCACTATAGCAAAAGAGTTGAAACCCAATGAAAGAACAGATCATTGCCTATTCAACAGAATGATTCAATACTAGAAAACAGAGTCTGGGGAAGAAAATTATCATCAGTTTCAACATTTTAAACACAACAGCCCAGTTCACGTCCTCATTTCAATGTCTTAAGTACCCAAGATAGTCATTCCTTTCTCCATCCTAAGAAAAGCTGTTTATTTGTGCTACCATAGAAAACATAAGATTTCTACTTTACACAATTTATATATGCAAATTCCCATGGTGTCACACAATTTGATAGGAAGTGCTTCCATGTTGTAGACAATTAACAATCATTGACTCCTTAATTTCATTAAAAAAAGAAAAAGAAAAAGTTACATTGTATTTTAAGGGCAGTTTAACAGAAAAGGAGTAAAGCCTTAGCCAAGTAATTACGTTCATTAGAATTTGGAACTCAGACCCATAAAATTCTAAAACAATACATTTATGAATTTAAAGGTATGCTTTTATTCCAGCCATAGTAATGACAGTTTTAACTTGACATAGGGTTGATGTCAGAGCATTTATATTCCAGAAAGGAACAGTAATGCCTTGAACACTTGCTATACTTGTTACATCCTCATAAATAATGCAAACTAAAATATTTCAGTAGAATAAAAATAGTAGGCTAGGATACACTAAAATAGTTCAAGAACTGAAGTTGCAAGGTGAGTTACCATTTGCTGGCACAGGAAATTTAAAGATTGTTGATCAAAAAGTATGAAATAGAGGAATAAAATAGATAACGTAATTCTTCACAAAATTAAGGCAAGAAAAGACAATCACTTTTTCTCCTCTTACATAAGTAACAAAATTCCTCTTTTTTCTTAAATTCTACAATCAGATTTGAAATCACTTCTGTTTGTAATATGGACTCTCAGTCAGCATTCTATGTTCCCCTTAATTATAAAGGTCCAAATAAAGGCCAGACAAAATGAAGCAACACTGACTATCTCCTTTAGAAAACTCGACTCTTTAAAGGCATTGTATAACTTTATAGGATTTGTATGACTAATTCTGAAATTACAGACCAGAAACACATCAAACTGATACCTTTGTAAAAATGAAGACCTTTGTTCATAACAGACTGATCCAGACACTTATCAATGCCCTCTCTTGCTGGTGTCACAAAAGCTTACATTGCTCCATTTTATCAGCACCCTGATATTTTCTTCTATTCCATGTACCCCTGTTCCCATGGCACTGAACTCTGTGCTATGTGCGGCTGGGAGCTCACCTGGAAACACAACCTCTTTTTCTCAGACATTAGGTATGCTATTTCAGTGACTGATGCCAAGGTAGCACAGATGCTAATTAAACCAAAGGGGAGTTCTAGGACTTCTCTGGTGGCCCAGTGGGTAAGAATCTGCCTGCCATTCCAGAGGTCATGGGTTCGGTCCCTGGTCTGGGAAGACTGCACGTGCTGCGGAGCAACCCAGCCTGTGCACCACGACTACTGACGCTCTAGTGCGCCTAGGCTCTCAAGGGGCGACTCCTGAAGCCCACATGCCCGAGAGCCTGTGCTGGGCGACAAGAGAAACCACCATGCTCTGCAACTAGAGAGTAGCCCCCGCTCACCACAACTAGAGGGGCCTGAGCAAAAGCAAGAGGACCCAGTGCAGCCAACAAGAAAAAACTCTAAATCTTAGAGTGAACTATACAGTCAAACTAGAAGTCTCCTGACTCCTTGAGCCTATGAATTAGTTTCCCCATTTCCAAATGGTTCTCCATTACCTCTTTAACATCCTTCTATTTCGCCCCCCTCTCCCATCCCCACTCCCTCACCCCTTCTCACACAGAAAACCCCTTTCTTTTCTTTCATCAGTGGCTGCTATTTCACCACCCTCAGGCCTGCTTCTTTCTCTTCTGTCTCCTCCACTTTCCTTTGTCTCTTTATTGACCATTATTTTCCCCTTGCTTCTTTTTGTTTTTCTTTTAGATTCTGCTGCTAATAACTATACATTTTAGCATTTATGAGGAAAGAGCTTTTTGTTATTTTTATTTTGTTATTATTGGCATCACCAATCAATGAAAATACTACTTCTTGGACTAGCTGATATACGAAATAAAATCCCACTTAAGTAATTAGAATCTTCTGTTCCACTCTTCTGAGCCCTTCTCACTAACACTAGCTATAGAGAGTGCTTCCATACTCCCAAAGACCGTGCGTGTGTTCCGGGATGAGGCATAATAAACACCGTTCAAGTATCTCTTTATTTTTTTTTTGGCCACACAGTACAGCATGTGGGTATCTTACTTCCCTGCATTAGGGGTGTGAAGCCCTAACCCCTGGACCATTAGGGAAGTCCCCATATACCATTCCATATGTCCAATCCTGGGGCGTGTACACATGACCACAACTGCCAAGTGCTCACATTCTATGAGCTTCTTAGAAATCTATACGCCTTGAGTCAAACTATGTTAGAATAACAAAAACATCCTTCATAAAAGGGGATTATCTGAGGTGAGTCAATGACTCTATCAAAGATTAACTTGAAGTGGCCAAAACCTGAGATAATGCTAGCATGAAAATAAATAATGATAGTAAATTATAACCCACTGAATAAAATAGGGATCCATTAAGTCCATATTGATATAAATGAATAAATAAGTATGTCAGGGAGAAGAAAAGCTTTTCCTTAGTGTAGAGTGCCTGCTAAAAAATGCAGAAGGAATATTTACTCCCCATTACTGTCATGCCAGTACCTGCACGTCTGGAAAAGAGAAAAAGAAAAGACAGGAAAGAAAGAAAGAAGGAGAGAGAAAAGTAGGAAAAAAGGGTAAGAGACAGATGAGAAGAAGGGAAAAGAAGGCACAAGAAGAGAACATGGGAAAGGTAAGGAAAGAAAGTGAAGCAGATACTTACTTTTAAAACCCCTTCCACAGCCATCTTCCCTTCATGTCCCAGTAAAACAGTGTACGGGTAAAGCCGCTGGAGTGCATGTTGGATTGACATCATAGGAAAGGAATCCTATTTGGGAGGGAAAATACATGGGAATGAAGAACATCTACAATCATCACAAAAAATTTAGCTGAAATGTACGTGTGACATTGAAATTGCATCATAAATGATAACCAGTGTCTCATACTCTCCAGAAGTCTACAATAGTAAATATACATAGTTTCCTCTTCTCTTCCTGATCTGCACCCTTTCCCTTGGTAAACTCACCCACTCTCATCTTTCAGCTGCTGTATGTGTGTCTCCATCTCTACTCTTGACAAATCTCTTGAGCTCTAGATCTAAACTCTCAATTGTCTATGAGATGTAACTATATGGGTGTCCCATAGACTCCCATTCAGCATGTCCGAAAATTACATGTTTGACACATTTCTCTACCCCACTCATCCCAAAGTACCTTCTCTTTTTCCCTTACTCCTAACCTGGGTGGACCTCATCCACATACTCCTGGCTTCACTGTTATAACTACAAAGTTACAAAATGTTCCTGCTCTGTCGCTTCACTTGTGTCTGACTCTTTGCGACCCCATGGACTGTAGCCCACCATGTTCCTCTGTCCATGCAATTCTCCAGGCAAGAATACTGGAGTGGGTTGCCATTCCTTTCTCCAGGGGATCTTCCCGACCCAGGGATTGAACCTACATCTTCTTTGTCTCATCAGCAGACAGGTTCTTTACCACTAGCGCCACCTGGGAAGCTCATATAAGTCACTGTTTTAACTACAAAGTCAGAAAGTGTTTTTTATCCTGGAATTTTTCGCCCCAAACTGCTTTCCCAAATGGGTTTACTTACTTTAAAAAGTCTGTTCAATTAGGACAATGAGGGAAATTTCAATATAAACTGCCTATTAGATGACATTACAGAATTATTATTGATATGCAGAGGGGTGTGATAATAAGTGTCCCGGTTATTAATAGAAGAATGTTCTAATTCTTAGAACTGCATACTGAAGTAGTTAAGAATACTGACTGCAATTTACTTTCAGAATTGTTTAGGTAAAAAGAAAAAGTGCAAACACAAGTGGTAATAATGTTAAAAATTGGTGATTCTACTTAATGGGATTATAGTTTCATGTTTGGCTATTTTTGAACTTTTTTTTTTTTTTGGATTTGAGAATTGTCAAAGCAAAAAGTTCCAAGGGAAAAAACAATAAGAATGAAAAGTAGAGGACATGATAAATATGGAGGGAAAATGCTGGTCCAAATGTTGGTATGCATGCATGTGCAAAGTCACTTCAGTCATGTCTGACTCACTGTGACCCTATAAACTGTAGCCAGCCAAGTTCCTCTGTCCATGGAGTGCTCCAGGCAAGAATACTGGAGTGGGCTGCCATGCCCTCCTCCAGGGGACCTTCCCGACCCAGAGATCAAACCAGCATCTCTTGCTTCTCCTGCATTGGCAGGCAGGTTGTTCTTTATCACTAGTGCCATGTGCAAGGCCCCCCAGGTGTTTAGAACAGTGTAAATGACACATGGGAAACCTAACTCACTGGCTCTCAGAAAAAGAGAAAAATAAGAAGCAATGTGAGATTAAAAATAAGTCTCTTGCTTCAGTGTTCCTGTGCATCCCACGCACCCCACCCCACCTTGCTGCCAACAGAGGTGTCTTCCTCCTACAGATACCTGACTGTCGCACATCCCATCTACTCAATAATATCTAACAGGCCACTTCTTCCACATCGTAAAATCCAGACAACTGCACTCACCATGCAAAACACTTGTTGTGACAAGGTCCTCACGTTTTCTCTTCACCACACACGGTTGCTCTAGTGACACAATTTATTACCATTCTCCAAACACACCAAGCCCTCTGGCCAATCAGCACCTCCGCCCGGGCTGTGCCCTCTGCCTTCCCATTGCTCCAGATGCCACCGTCATGACCTTCATGAAAGCGCGGGGGAGGATGCTTACGCCACCAAACCCCCCCGGCGGTTCCTCCTTCCTGTGCCTCCCTGCTTGCCCATCCAGCAACCAGCGGCTGCAGGTCTCTGGAAGAAGACTGCCCTTGAGTTCCGGGTGGGAGCCCAGCGAGTGCCTGGGGACACACGGCCCCAGGGACAACACGAACCAGTGACTGACGGTGCTGGAGTGGGAAAGCCCTCGCTCGCCTACCTCAGGGCGAAGCCAGTCTGAGGCACAAGGTAGTGTGCAGCTGACCTCTGCATGATCGGGTGGAACACTCCTTCCCTGTGTCCAACTTACACCTGAGCTGGGAGTCTACCTCCTCCACCCCGCCCACCCCAAGGCTGTGCGCTCTTTAGGAGCTCAGAACACATCGCGGCTCTCTGTACAGTCTGCTGGGCTGCACAGCACGTTACACTCAGGCCTTGGAGTATTTACAGACGGATATGATAAGGCAAACACAGATGATTAATCTCCAAGGATTAACTTTTACATTTTCCTTGCCACATTTGGATATACCAGTCATTAAATTACTTGATACATACCAGGATTTGAACTGCAGCTGGTAAACTATCTAAAGGAAAATCTGGAAGTCCAAGGCTGGAAGATTCTTGGGAACAGAGAGTGGTGGCAAAGGATAAGAGTTGAGAAACTCTAGGGGAAAAAAAGAAGTGGCATTAAATTTTATTCTAATAGTTTCAGTATATAAAATCTGTTAAATACAAAATAGCTCGGCCAATGTCAATAATCTAAAAAGTTGACATCTACTATTAAATTCCTAAAGAAGAAGAGCTCCACATTATATTTCATTTAAAACTCAGAAGCTTGTTGGGTACAGGTAAATGTACCTAATCTCTTAAATCCATCACAATATGTGAGGTTTTATACAACCTGACCCAAAACTACCCTGTCAGTCTCACCTCCTACCTTTCTCAGGCCAAATCCAAACTTAAGCCACTGGGAGCTTTTCATATTTTCAAGAATAAAACATACACACTCATAACCCATGCCTTTAAAAAATTGCTTAGAATTCTTTAATTCCATTCTCTATCAGTCAAAGGCCTACTCCTTCTTTAAGATCAATGTCAAATGCCAATGCCTTTGCAAAGACCCTGTACAGTTCCAACCACAACACTCCCCAACACTTGAAATTGTGGCCCTAACCACACTATGTTTAAAAAAAACTATCTATACACATATCTTTAAACTCTACTGGATCTTGAAATTCTTGTCATCAAAATTCATGTCTTATTATTAACTTTATCATTAGCACATGTACCATAGCTACTGAAAAGCTCTTCAAATGGTTGCTGAATGAATGAATGAATGAATCAGTTGATCAATGAATGAATGGGCAAAACAAGTTCAATGTTAAGAATCCAGATTTTATATATATATATAAGCTATTTATACACACAAATATACATATGTACATATATAAATATATATGTACATGTATACAAAAAATACATATATAAATATGTATATATTTATATATAAACATTATTTTTATGTTTAATATAACATGTTTCATATAGCATATGTTAATGTTATAAAATATTATGTTAATGTTATAAATATTGATTTATGTATGAATAGTTAGCACATATATATATATATATACATATAGATCTATCTATATGTATATCTGAAATACTTACTTTTCAGTAGGAACATTGGCTCCAACTGAATATAACAGTTTAAGTTGGTCCTAAAATAGCACAGGAACATATCAAATTGATTAATAAGGACTGTAACCTATTAAATGCAAATACTTTAGAGACATAATTCAACCTTTTAATTAAGCAAACACTAAGCAATTAATAGCAAAAAATCATTTTCTGATACATGTCATTTTCTAAAAGAAAAGTAACCCTTTCTTCCTAGTTTTCAGAGATTTTCTTTACCTTTGTATCCATTTTACTTTCCAGTAACTAGGAAGGGGACAACTACAAACACAGTAACATTTTTATAGTAACTGAATTTATTATAAACAGGAGAGATGTTTTAAAAACAAGCCACCCTTAAGGAGAGAGGGGCAAGACAGGAGGGAATGGAGAGGTACAAATGACTGTGTATAAAACAAATAAGCTACAAGCACAAGGAATGTGGGTTCTTTACTGTCTGAGCCCCCAGGGAAGCCCAAGAATACTGGAGTGGGTAACCTATCCCTTCTCCAGGGGATCTTCCTGACCCAGGAACCAAACCGGGTCTCCTGCATTGCAGGCGGATTCTGTATCAGCTGAGCTATCAGGGATGGCAACAAAGAACATAGCCAATATTTTACAATAACTTTAATGAACTATAATCTATGAAAATACTGAATCACTGAGATGAACACCTGAAACTAATATAATAATGCAAATAGATTATACTTCAATAAAAATTAAATAAAAATTTAAAAATAAATTATCCCTGTTCCCACTTACCTTGAAGGGCAGATAATAAATATCTCTGGCTTGAAATCGAGACCGGAGTGGGGGATCTAATGGATTCCCAGAGTACCTGGGCACTGGCAAGCCCAAGGCAATGACTCGGAAGTTTTCACTAACTCGGACAATCTTCCAAGCATCCAATTCTGTTTTGGTATGATCCTAAAAGAGGACAAAAGCACAAGTTATTACTGCATGGCAATACAGACCACACCTGCAGGAGCCAAGCTAAGGGATTTAGGACCTGACTGCTGAGTAAACCATACTGGAGAACCCTCTGGAAACCAAACTGTCAAGGATGGGAGAAAAGTGGAATCAGGAAGAGGGTACCAGGGAAGGCTTGCAAAATGAAGACTGGTATTTGAAAGGAGAAGCGGTGAATGCATTGAGGCACAAAGGCGATGTGGATCAGATCTCTAAGCTCTACTTGGTCAACAGAGACAAATAGTCAGGAGAGCAAGAAAAATAAACTGGTTCCAGCTAGAAGTCAACACATAGTAGTTCTACAAGGGCAGACCACCAGCAGGGCAAAGACCGTCTGGGGACTTTCAACAGATAAATGTGTTTACGGATGTATTTCTACCAAGCTATAGAAATAGTAATAAGTAACATTTCTTAAAAACGGTAAGCACTTTCCATGAATTTTTCTCATTTAATTTCACCAGAATCCAAATAGACACAATTCCTGAGGTTCAAAGGAGTGACATAACTTGCCCACATTTCTGCAGCTAGGATATGGTGGGGCTAAGACGGGAAGCAAAAGGAAACAGGTGACCTTGGAGTCACAAATGCTGACTCCAGTGCACATTCTAGCTAAGTGACCAAGAGCCTGTTATTATACCCTTTAAGTCTCAATTTTCTTGTCTGTAAAGAGGAAATAATACCACCGATATTATTACAGCTGTTATGAAAGTTAAATGTGATCATGCCTATACAAGAAACTGACCCATAGCAGTCACCTGGTGAATGTCACCTCTTCCTTCTCCGCCTGACCCTCCCAATGGCTCTTCACTGTTCTTCAGCCTTTGAAGAGCCACCCCCAACCCCACCACCCCGGTCCTTTGCTGTTGCCCTCTTTATACCTTCTTGTATCACAACATTTAAAGACTTCACTACACTCAATTGTTACCAGAGCCATTGAGCACCTACCACGTGCCAGGCATTGTTCTGAAGTCTGAGATAATAACAGTGACAAAATTCCTGACCTAGTGAAAGTTACAATCTAGTAGAGGGAAGCAGAGGGTAAAGAATCTGCCTGCAGTGCAGAAAACCCAGGTTGGACCCCTGGGTCGGGAAGATCCCCAGGAGAAGGGCATGGCAACCCACTCCAGTATTCTTGACTGGAGAATCCCACGGACAGAAGAGCCTAGCAGGCTACAGTCCATGGGACTGCACCAAGTTGGACACGACTGAAGCGACTTAACACACACACACACGGAGGGAGGCAGACAGTGAACTAAAACCATAAGTAAGTAAATCAAGTAGGATATTTGACGTCTCTGTGAAAAAAAGCAGAGTAAGGGAGTATGGGGCAGAAGGCATGTCGCAACATTTAATGAACGGGTGAGGGCAGTCTTCCCTGATAATACAGGCAGAACTCGGAGACGTTGCAGGTGCAGTTCCAGACCACCACAATAAGGTACATATTGCAATGAAGTGAGACACACAAATTCCTTGGTTCTCCAGTTCATACAAAAGTCATGTTTACACTACACTGTAAGCATGCAATAGCATCACATCTAAAAAATGCACACACCTTAATTTAAAAATACTTCATTGCTAACAAATGCTAACCATCTTCTGGGACTTCAGTGAATAGTAGCCTTTTTGCTGGTGGAGGGTCTTGTCTAAACGTTGAAGGCTGCTGACTGATTAGGAGAGTGGTTGCTGACAGCTGGGGTGGGATCAAACCCACAGCTGGGGTGGCTGTGGCAATTCCCTAAAACCCTTTGCCAACAAAGATTTGTATAGTCAAAGCTATGGGTTTTCCAGCAGACACATATGGATGTGAGAGTTGGACCATAAAAAAGGCTGAGAACCAAAGAACTGATGCTTTTGAACTGTGGTGTTGGAGAAGACTCTTGAGAGTCCCTTGGACTGCACAGAGATCAAACCAGTCAATCCTAAAGGAAATCAACCCTGACTATTCAATGGAAGGACTGATGCTGAAGCTGAAGCTCCAATACTTTGGCCACCTGATGTGAACAGCCAACTCATTAGAAAAGCCCCTGATGCTGGGAAAGATTGAAGGCAGGAGGAGAAAGGGACGACAGAGGATGAGATGGTTGGATGGCATCACCGACTCAATGGACATGAGTTTGAGTAAGCTCTGGGAGATGGTGAAGGACAGGGAAGCCTGGAGAGCTGCAGTCCACGGGGTTGCAGAGTTGGAAACAACTAACCAACTGAGCAACAACAAAAGGCCACAGTGAAGTCTGCTGCATCAACTGACCCTTTCACGAACAATTTCTCCATAGCATGAGATGCTGTTTGATAGCATTTTACCCATGGTAGAACTTTCCAATTTGGAGTCAATCCTCTCAAACTCTGCTTCAGCTTTATCAACAAGGTTTATGTTTGAAATTCTAAATCCTATGTTATCATTTCAACAACTTTCACGGCATCTTCACCAGGAGTAGATTCCATCTCAAGAAACCATTTTCTTTGCTCATCCATAAGCAGCAACTCCTCTATCTGTTAAAAGTTTTATCATAGGACTGCAACAATTCAGTCACATCTTTAGGGTCCACTTCTAATTCTGGTTTTCTTGTTCTTTCTATCAAGTCTGCAGTTACTTCTTTCCCTGAAGTCCTGACCCTCTCAAAGTCATCCATGAGAGTTGGAATCAAGTTTGTTTGTTTGTTTTTATCAAACTACTGGGAGTTTTTCTGTTTTCTTCTTCTTTTGAAAAGTACTTATGTATTCATTCATTCATTCATTCATTTGGCTGCACTGGGTCTTAGTTGCAGCATGTGGGATCTTTCACTTGTGACAGGCAGGATCCCGTTATGGCACGTGGGATCCAGTTCCCCGACCAGGGATCAAACCCACACCCCTTGCCCTGGGAGTGCAGAGTCCAAGCCACTGGACTGTCAGGGAAGGCCCCTTCCAGTCTCCTATTAATCTTGATATTTTGACCTCTTCCTATGAACCATCAGTCAGTTCAGTCACTCAGCTGTGTTCACTATGTCAGGTTCACTATAAAACATAAGTGTCTCCTTAATGTGGCATCTGTAATAGCAAATCCTTTCCAGGAAGTTTTCAATTTACTTTGCCCAGATCTGTCAGAGGAGTTACTGTGGCAGCTAGAGCCTTACAAAATGCATTTCTTAAAAAATAAGACGTGAAAGTCGAAATTACTCCTTGACCCATGAACTGCAGACCGAATGCTGTGAACATGAATTTCATTGTACATCTCCACTGGAGCTCTTGGACAACCAGGTGCATTGTCTATGAAGAGTAATATTATGAAAGCTATTTTTTTTCTGAGAAGTACTCAACAGTGAGCTTGACAATAAACCATGCTGTAAACAGATTTGCTGTCATCCAGGCTTTGCTGTTGCATTTGTAGCGCCCAGGTAGATTAGATGCAGCATAATTCTCAGAGGCCCTACAATTTTCAAAATGGCAAAGGACACTAGCTTCCACTTACAGTCACTAGCTGCATTAGCCCTTAACAAGAGAGTCAGCATGTCCTTTGAAGCTCTAAAGGCAGACATCGACTTCTCCTCTCTAGCTATAAAAGTTCTAGATGGCATCTTCTTCCAGTAGTAGGTTGTTTCATCTGTATAGAAACTCTGATGTTCAGTGTGGCCACCTTCATTACTGATCTGAGCTCGATCTTACGAATAACTTACCACAGTTTCTATATCAGCATTCGGGCTTCACCTTGCACTTTTAAGTTATGGACACGGCTTCTTTCGTTAAACCTCAGGAACCAACCTCTGTCAACTTCAAACTTTTCTTCTGTAGCTTCCTCACGTCCCTCAGACTTCAGAGAATTGAAGAGAGTTAGGGCCTTGCTCTGATTTAGGCATCGACTTAAGGGAATGTTGTGGCTGGTTTCATCTTCTATCCAGACTACTAAAACTTTCTTCAGCAAAATAGGGCTCTTTCTCTTTCTTACCATTTGTGTGTTCACTGCAGTAGCATTTTTACTTTCCTGCAAGAACTCTTCCTTTGCATGAAAAACTTGGCTAATGGTTTGGCGTAAGAAGCCTAGTTTTTGGTGTATCTCAGGTTCAACATTTCTTCCTCGGTAAGCGTAATCATTTCTACCTTGTGACTTAACGTGAGAGACAAGTGACTTCTCCTTTCACTTGAACACTTAGAGGCCACTTGAACACTGTAGGATTATTAACTGGCCTAATTTCAACACTGTTGTTATGTGTTAGGGAACAGGGAGGACTGCGAAGAGGGACAGAGATTGGGGGATGAGCAGCTGATGTGTGGAGCAGTCAGAACACACACATTTACTGATGAAGTTCACCATCTTATATGGGTCTGGTTTGAGGAACCCCAAAATAACTGCACATCAAATATCAGTGATCACAAATTACCATAGCAACTGCCAATGAGAAAGCTTGAAATGTTGTTAGAATTACCAAATGCCACGAAATGGCGACCTCTGTTAGAGAAATGGTGCCCGTTGGTTTGTGTGACGCAGAGTTGCCCCAACCTTCGATTTGTCAGTAACGCCATATCTGCGAAGCAACACTAGAGCAAAGCGCAATGTAAAAAGGCACGCCTGTGTTACATTTGAGCAAAGACTTGAAAGAGGTAGAGGAATTAGTCTGGCAGATGTCTGGGAGAAAACCACTCCGGAAGAGCAAGGTGCCTGTGCAAAGCACTGATAAGACAGGGGAATGCATTTTGAGTAGTTAATGGTAAAGAGCATGCTGGCAGGTGGAGTGGAATGAAAGGGGAGACGGAAAGAAGGAGGTAAGGCCAAAGCGGCAGTGATGGCTCAGATCACCAGATATCCTGTATTCCACTGTAAGGACTTTAGATTTTATTCTGAGTAGAACAGAAAGGCGTTGGAGGTTTACAGCAGAGGAATGACCTGTTCTGCCTTGTGTTAAACTGACCACTGAGTGCCCTGGCGGAGCCAGGAGGGAAGCAGGGGGCTCAGAGACAAAGCTGTTACAACAGCTCGGGCACGAGATGCCAGTAGCTTGGACCTTCAGGGTATCTTTAAATATCGTTCGTTTCTGTCCATATCTACTGGACTTCGAGCTTCTTGAACCAACTAGTGGATTGTATTCAACTCTGTCTTCCTGGTGCCTGGCGCAGTCTAGAAGCTATTAGGCGTGTTGAGGGAAGGAAGAGAAGGAAAGAGGGAGATAGAAAGGGAGGGGAAAGGAAAGAATTAAAAGAAGAAAAAAAATAGAAAAACAGCGATTAGAGAGACAAACAAAGTAAAACTCTGGGAAGTCCTCTCACATGGTCTGCAAACAGAAGAGCCATACAAAACTGCAAACACACAACTGGCTTCAGCCAACTGCCCAAGACAGCCGCCCCCTGAACAACTGTCCCTGTTCTCCTACGATCATGCCTTATACCACAGATGGCACGGCCCGCGGCTCACAGCTCAGACGCAGCGGTGACGTGTTTCTTTTCTTACCTGGAGAAGTTTGTCGTAACGCTCGGCAGACATCAGGAAGCGTCCATCCTCAAGTTGCATCTCCCTGTTCTCCAGCAAGTTGTTCAAAACCGGCAGAACATTCCTCTCCGCCTTTTCCAAGCCTTCCAGGATGAGTGTCCTACCTTCTGTAGCTGCACGAACTGCACACTATTTCCAAGAGACAAAAGCAACAGGAGACCATCAAACATAGTGGAGCGTGGCCTGATTTTATTTGTTGAGTAATGCAGATGAAACTAGGCCTCCTTATTATAGGGACCAGGAGTCTGAAAAGCTGGGTTCCAGATCTTGGCTTTGCTTATTCCACCAATAGGATCTTGACCAAGTGATTTTTCTCTCTTGAGGCCTGTTTTCCCATTTGTAAAATGAAGAGTTTAGAAGCAGTGGTCTCTAAGGCTCCTTTCAGCTGTAACATTTTAGATATATACCCAATGAAACAGAAAACTAACAGCTATTTTTGGATCAGTAATGCAATCAAGGAAGCAGATTCCCTAACTAGAAAAAAAATGAAGATTACAATCTGCTCTATCAAGATTCTTATAGAGATCAGATAAACTAGGTGAGAACTCACAGAGACTGGAAGGTTTTAAATGAGTCACCATTACAATGGATTCAGATTTAGTGTCATGTTCCACACCGACAACATCACAGATTTATCAAAACAGAAAAAGAGTCAGGTTTTCCACTGGGCTATAGCAGACTGACCATAATCATACTCCTAGTTTTCCAAGTTTAAGAAAATTAGAAATAGAGAAAAAGAGGAAATAAAGTTGACTGCAAATGGAAAGAAACAGGAAAAATATAATTTTTTTAAAAAGTAAAGTACTAAAGTACTAAAGAAAATCCTTCTTTAACTGATAGATGCTGAACAAGATAGAAAAATCTATTTTTTGGTCAAAATCCTTGAAAATCTGGTTTTAAAAAAAATGCAAACCTCAATGACATTTCTGCTGTGTACTGAACAATATGACTAGGATTAATGCCGTGAAATTTATGTTATCACTCTCTCCTTAAAAATCTCTGCTTTTTACCTTTATGGCACTATATTTTCTTAAAACACACACACACACACACAAAAACAAACCTTCTCTTTTCTGCTTGCTCATCCCATGTAAGTTGCCAGAATCAGGTCTTTAACCCAAGCTCTTCTGACTCTAGAGCGTCTGGTCTGAGCGTCACACTTAACCACACACTTGCAACCATCACTGGCACGCTAACCATTCTCAACCTCCAGCTCCCCCAGGCCCCATCATATAGCCCTATGACACGGATGTCTCCAGCCAGGCTCTAGAAGCTCAGGCTCTACTGTACAATACTGAATATGTCAGCTTTTCCTCCAAATATTCTCTCTCTCTTCTCTTCCTATTTATGGTGCGAGCACTGTTTTCCCATGACAGGTCCTGGATTCCTACCTCACCTCCTACATTCAATTTATGATGATGTACTTCTCCAGTATTTCTGGAATTCATCCCTTCTACCACTCCTCTAGTTCAGGACCTTCTTACCTCTCAGATCTTCTCCTTACTAAATCCAAGCTCCTTAATATAGTGTTTATGTCTATCACAGTATGGCATTATCGTTCCAATACTTCCTCTGATACCAGTTGCCTGACACGTGATATTTTTGCAACACAGAACTGGTTGTGATTTCCCCTATGCTTAAACATACCACACTGCTTAACTAGAAAAATGTGTTCTATATTGATCCCCTTTGCTTAAAATTTAATTTTCCCTATAGTAATTAGCTGTCAACCAATCTGAAAAATCAAACTCCAAACAATCCTTCAGATGAAGGGAGGAAAACTACTATCTCTACTTTCTTTAAGAGACTAAATATCCAAAAAATTTCTCAAATAGCAAAGCACTGACTTCCCAACTTGGGGGGGGGGGAGACACAAAAAACAGGCACTGCTTAATCAAGTCTCCTTTTAATAAGCTGCTGAATTTTGCATTGTATTACAGAATTCATTTCAAATGTCTATGTACTATCATAAAAATAAACTTCTATGAAAACTACAATTAAGACTCATCCTATTTTAAAAGTAAGATCAAATCATGAATAAACCTGACCATCTTGTGGTAGCAGCTTTATTTTTTAAAATGCATGGACAGAAGTGACTTAGTAGCTCCTAAAGAATCAAAAAAAAAAAAAAGAATCTTATTTTTGCTAGTTGATAAAAGAGCAAATCCATAGAAATGGCTTCCAGAACATTAAAAATAACACATAAACTACTTATAAAAATTCATGTTTCAACTAAGGCCTCAATTAAGCTTTCTTTTATAAGAAACTATTTACTCCAAGAAAACACAGCTCCTAATAAAAAGAAACTCAGCTATATCTCAATCTAAAAAAACAGAAAGAAGTTATCACAACTTGTGTTAATATTGTATTTAGGAAGCTAATAAACTTTTTATCAATCTTAGTTATACAACAGACTAAATACTGTATTTAACTTTTAAACACTTCCTAGAGATGAAAATACATGTTCTCAGAGACAAAACTAGAAATACGTAAATCAAAATTTAGTGGTTTCCCAACTGTGGGTCAGAGAAGACAAAGTCTTGACGACATAGGACAACAACAGAGACAGCAGATCTGCTTTTATTTACTCCAGGAGATTTTGGTCAGTTACGCACTGCACCTTCCCAGAGGAAAGGTGGAACAAGCTGTAGAGAGATCAGAAGGAAAACAAAGGAATTCTTTCATCCACCCTAATGGAGATGTGGACTAAGTCACTTTAGTGGTGCCAAACTCTTTGTGGAGATAGGTGCTGTGATCCTAAGTTGAAAAAAGTAGTAATGGATGGAAAAAGGCCTCTTGAAAACCTGATAAGTGCCATACCTCTTCTCCAGAGTAAAATGCACACAGCTATCCATATACAATAGAGACCTCAAGTTAAGAACCTCTAACTCTGAAAAAACGATACAAACACAAAGTCACAAGTTGGCACACACTGTAGTAATAATTGCTGAAGCCAGAATCATCAACGAATGGTAAAATTAGTGGGTAAGAGGATGATGAAAAACAGGACATTTGCAAAAACTCAAAACTATCTCCCTTCACAAGGTATTTTTAAGTGACAAAGGGAAAAAAATAACACAACAGTGAAGCAACCTGGCAGATACAACCTTAACCAAGTCCTCAGTTAATATACAGTAATGAAATGTATCAGGTTCCCCAGGTGGCACTAACAGTAAAATGCCTGCCTGCCAAAGCAGGAGACATAAGAGATGAAGGTTCAATCCCTGGGTCAGGAAGATCCCCTAGAGGTGGGCATGGCAACCCACTCTAGTATTCTTGCCTGGAGAATCCCCATGGACAGAGGAGCCTGGCGGGTTACTACCGAGTTGCAAAGAGTCAGGCAGGACTGAAGCGACTTAGCATGCATGCAATGAGATGTATCAATTTCAAGCACTAAACTTCTTATATGAAGCTCCCCCAAAGGCCACATCTCTTCTACTGCATTGTTGCATTCTTAAAATATGCATGATCTTGATCAAATCATGAGGAAACATCAGACAAACCATACTTAGCAACATTCTACAAAATAACTGGTCATAAAGAAGACAAGGGAGTGAGCTGGTACTATAATGGGAGGCAGAGCTGGAGACAGTGTAGCAGAAGTCATTTTTTTTTTTTAATGATGCAAATACTTGAGCATATTCATATGATGAGGAGGAGCAGCTTTGTCTCTGACTAAGTGTCACTCCTCCTTTTCTAACGCTAGCTCTGTACTCTGAGCTTACTGGCATTTTATCTTCCTGCCTCCAAAATCTTCCATCAACTATCTCTCTCTCTCTCTCTCTCTCAGTCATTTTTGACTCTTTGTGACCCCATGGACTAAGGAGTCCACCAGGCTCCCCTTGTCCATGGAATTTTTCAGGCAAGAATATTGGAGTTGGTTGCCATTTCCTCCTCCAGGGGATCTTCCCAGCTCAGGGATCAAACCTGCGTCTCTTGCATCTCCTGCACTGGCAGTCAGGCTCTCTACCACTAGCGCCACCGAGGAAGCCCTCCATCAACTATACCATGTCTTATTTGCATTTTCACATTCCTTCTCTTCTACACACATGTCTGTACTTTAAGAAAATCTACAGTCTTCTGAGCCTCTTAATATACTCTCATTTTCCTCTCCTTTATTTACAAACTTCTATTTTGTTTGTTTGCTTTCTGTTTGCTCTTGGCCACACCGGGCAGCTGGTGGGATCTTTGTTCCCTGGCCCTCAGCAGTGAAAAGCACCAAGTCCTAACTACTGGACTGCCGGGGAATTTCCTATTTTCAAGCCTCTTGGAAATAGTCCACATGCTGACTGCCTCTAATAAGCTTCCATTACCCTCATTTTACTGAAACTGCTCATTTGAAAACACCAAAAATCAAAATGCCACAAATCAAGCTTTTTCTTGATCATCGTGATCTCTTTCCCTTCAATCCTCTTCCATTGATTCTCTTTTGTGATTTGAAAGGAAAAAAAGTGAAAAGGTGGCTTCCCTGGTGGATCAAACTGTAAAAAACCTGCCTGGAATGCAGGAGACCCCAGTTCAATCCTCTGACCCTCTCCTGTGATTTACCATCTATGAATATGTACCAGGTTAGTTTCCCCACTCCAGTGGGCAATTCCTATGGACAGAGGAGCCTGGCGGGGTACAGTCCATTGAGTCGCAAAGAGTCGGACACAACTGAACAACTTCCACTTTCTCATGTACCTGTTTCATCTTCTGAGTAGGATTCTTAGGGCTTCAAGGGGTGAGAACTCTGTTTTTTTGTCATATTGGTGCAAAACTGGCTCACAGCAGGCTTTTAGTGTTTATGGAATAAAAATGTAACCATTCAGTTAAAAGATGTTGTTATGTAAGTTTAGAAAGAATTTTTATATGAAGAATAACACTTATCTATGCTTACACTTGATATGAAAACAGAACCGAACAAGTTTAACAGTCAGTATAAGAGATTTAGTCTACATATTTCAAAAATTTTCTATACAGATTTTAAAATAAAATAATTGTGGTGTAACTTTTCTTGTGAAATCATTTTAAAAAAATAAAGAAGGGAATAGCACATATATATTTTACATGGAATGAATACTGGTGATCACTCCTCAGTGTAGAAATTATCAGATAAAGATCACCCATAAGGATCTCTTCCTGCCCTTCAAGCTATAGAATTTCCAGAGACCTAATTTCTCAAATAGAAATCAGAAAAAAAATGCATAAAAATCCTTCTGGACAAAACCATCCCATATAGCAGCTTTAACAACCTAGTACATGGACACAAAGTATTTCAAGATAAAAGCAGCTGCATGACCTAAAATCAAAAACTGTCTAAGCCCTGTTCTAGATTTGCTTCTGATTTGATGAACGACCTGAGGCAAACAATTAATCTGGATGTCTGTGTCCTCATTTACTAAATGAGAATATCCTCAAGGGGTGCTGTACAATGTCACTATTTATGAATCATGGCAGTACTAGAAAAAAATTTAAAGCTGTCAAGCCTATTAAAATATCAATTATTATTAATAGAGCCATGATCTGATGAAAATAGATTCTAAAGAGTTTCAGACACTCAAAATGGCTACAGTGTAATGTCACTGAAGAAGCCAAAGAGGGGAAAACAATTTCTATTTCAACTTTTTTATTTAAAATGATCAAAACAGGATCTTCTACCACCTGCTGTGGATGATTAAGGTTACTCATGTTCCTCTGTAAGCCTCCATTTCTCTCTAAAGCTATACTAGTGATGGTGCTTATCTCATAGATTAAGATAAAGATTAAGGAAGATAACCTCTGACACACAGTAAACCTGAAAAAAAACAAAATTACGGGGCTTCCCTGGTAGTCCAGTGGTTAAGATTCTGTCTTGCCATGTAAGAGACACCGGTTTGATCCCTGGTGGGAAGATCCCACATGCCGTGGAGCAACAGAGCCCATGAGCAACAACTGCTGAGCCCACGTGCTACAGCTCCTGAAGCCAGGGCACTATCGCCCATGTGCCGCAACAAGAGAAGCGACCACAATGAGAAGACCATGTAATTGCAACTAAGAGTAGCCCGTGCTCTCCGGAACTAGAGAAATTCTGCATGCAGCAATGAAAACCCAGCCAAAATAAATAAATAAGTAAACCTTAAAAATTTTTTTCATGTTACTTTCTTTAAAAAAAAAAATAGCTGTTATTATTACAAATACTATTATCCTTGTAGTAGTTGTTGTTATTGTCATTATCAACAGCAGCAGCAGCAGCAGCATCTTCATGAACACCACTGCATTTTGAAGAGAAGTAGCATATGAGAGAAAGAAGCTAAACTTAAGAAACAGACAAATCCTGGTTCAAACTCAAAAATCTTCCAGCAAACAAAAGCCCAGGACCAGATGGCCTCTCAGCTGAATTCTACCAAAAATTTAGAGAAGAGCTAACACCTATCTTACTCAAACTCTTCCAGAAAATTGCAGAAGAAGGTAAACTTCCAAACTCATTCTATGAGGCCACCATCACCCTAATTCCAAAACCAGACAAAGATGTCACAAAAAAAGAAAACTACAGACCAATATCACTGATGAACATAGATGCAAAAATCCTTAACAAAATTCTAGCAAACAAAATCCAACAACATATTAAAAAAATCATACACCATGACCAAGTGGGCTTTATCCCAGGAATGCAAGGATTCTTTAATATCCGCAAATCAATCAACGTAATACACCACATTAACAAATTGAAAGATAAAAACCATATGATTATCTCAATGTGCAGAGAAAGCCTTTGACAAAATTCAACACTCATTTATGATTAAAACTCTCCAGAAAGCAGGAATAGAAGGAACATACCTCAACACAATAAAAGCTATATATGACAAACCCACAGCAAGCATCACCCTCAATGGTGAAAAATTGAAAGCATTTCCTCTGAAATCAGGAACAAGACTAGGATGCCCACTCTCACCACTGCTATTCAACATAGTGTTGGAAGTTTTGGTCACAGCAATCAGAGCAGAAAAAGACGTAAAAGGAATCCAGATAGGAAAAGAAGAAGTGAAACTGTCGCTGTTTGCAGATGACATGATCCTCTACATAGAAAACCCTAAAGACTCTTCCAGAAAATTACTAGAGCTAATCAACGAATATAGTAAAGTTGCAGGATATAAAATTAACACACAGAAATCTCTTGCATTCCTATATACTAACAACGAAAAAACAGAAAGAGAAATTAAGGAAACAATACCATTCACCATTGCAACAAAAAGAATAAAATACTTAGGAGTATATCTACCTAAAAAAACAAAGACCTATACATAGAAAACTATAAAACACTGATGAAAGAAATCAAAGAGGACACAAACAGATGGAAAAACATACCGTGTTCGTGGATTGGAAGAATCAATATTGTCAAAATGGCTATTCTACCCAAAGCAATCTATAGATTCAATGCAATCCCTATCAAGCTACCAACGGTATTTTTCACAGATCTAGAACAAATAATTTCACAATTTGTATGGAAATACAAAAAACCTCGAATAGCCAAAGCAATCTTGAGAAAGAAGAATGGAACTGGAGGAATCAACCTGCCTGACTTCAGACTCTACTACAAAGCCACAGTCATCAAGACAGTATGGTACTGGCACAAAGACAGAAATATAGATCAATGGAACAGAATAGAAAGCCCAGAGATAAATCCACGAACCTATGGACACCTTATCTTTGACAAAGGAGGCAAGGATATACAATGGAAAAAAGACAACCTCTTTAACAAGTGGTGCTGGGAAAACTGTCAACCACTTGTAAAAGAATGAAACTAGAACACTTTCTAACACCATACACAAAAATAAACTCAAAATGGATTAAAGATCTAAATGTAAGATCAGAAACTATAAAACTCCTAGAGGAGAACATAGGCAAAACACTCTCCGACATAAATCTCAGCAAGATCCTCTATGACCCACCTCCCAGAATATTGGAAATAAAAGCAAAACTAAACAAATGGGACCTAATGAAACTTAAAAGCTTTTGCACAACAAAGGAAACCATAAATAAGGTGAAAAGACAGCCCTCAGATTGGGAGAAAATAATAGCAAATGAAGAAACAGACAAAGGATTAATCTCAAAAATATACAAGCAACTCCTGAAGCTCAATTCCAGAAAAATAAACGACCCAATCAAAAAATGGGCCAAAGAACTAAACAGACATTTCTCCAAAGAAGACATACAGATGGCTAACAAACACATGAGAAGGTGCTCAACATCACTCATTATCAGAGAAATGCAAATCAAAACCACAGTGAGGTACCATTACACGCCAGTCAGGATGGCTGCTATCCAAAAGTCTACAAGCAATAAATGCTGGAGAGGGTGTGGAGAAAAGGGAACCCTCTTACACTGTTGGTGGGAGTTCAAACTAGTACAGCCACTATGGAAAACAGTGTGGAGATACCTTAAAAAACTGGAAATAGAACTGCTATATGACCCAGCAATACCACTTCTGGGCATACACACGGAGGAAACCAGATCTGAAAGAGACACGTGCACCCCAATGTTCATCGCAGCACTGTTTATAATAGCCAGGACATGGAAGCAACCATGATGCTGCCCATCAGCAGACGAATGGATAAGGAAGCTGTGATACATATACACCATGGAATATTACTCAGCCGTTAAAAAGAATTCATTTGAATCAGTTCTAATGAGATGGATGAAACTGGAGCCCATTATACAGAGTGAAGTAAGCCAGAAAGATAAAGAACATTACAGCATACTAACACATATATATGGAATTTAGAAAGATGGTAACGATAACCCTATATGCAAAACAGAAAAAGAGACACAGAAGTACAGAACAGACTTTTGAACTCTGTGGGAGAAGGTGAGGGTGGGATGTTTTGAAAGAACAGCATGTATATTATCTATGGTGAAACAGATTACCAGCCCAGGTGGGATGCATGAGACAAGTGCTCGGGCCTGGTGCACTGGGAGGACCCAGAGGAGTCGGGTGGAGAGGGAGGTGGGAGGGGGGATGGGGATGGGGAATACGTGTAACTCTATGGCTGATTCGTGTCAATGTATGACAAAACCCACTGGAAAAAATAATAATAAATAAATAAATATCAAATAAAAAAAATAAATAAAATAAAAAACAAATTCTACCACTGCTTTGTTTATCATACAACTGGTAAGACTCTTACTTCACCTGTAGGTATGGAAGTCAACTCCATCCTAAGGATGTTTTGAGGATTAAATGCAGTCATATAAAAAGTGCCTAGCACAACAGCGGTCTCCTCAATGAAAGTTATTTTTATCTCCCTTTATTCTTCTTAACTGAATTTAAATAAACCTGTCCAACAGTTAACATACACATAGCTAAGAGTTGGCCTGAGCAAGACGGCAATATGAAGAAGCCTAGGCCTGAGTTCTGACTAATACAGAGGTCAGAGTAAACACAGACCTTCTCCAACTGTGAAAGTGACAATCAGGACATATGGACAGCGGAGCCTAGCGGGCTACAGTCCACAGGGTCGCAAAGAGTCAGACACGACTGAGCATTAGGTGAGCCGAGAACAAGAAGGCTGCGAGGGATTTGGAGCCGGTACCAGAACTCAGTCATTCTCAGAAAGCAAGCAACTGTTTTCCCTTATTTGCCAAAATAAGTAAAAGGTAATTATACAAGATAAAAATCTCATTTTTCGATCAATAGCACTGTTATTCAATATATTACGAGTTACTTTTGGTGACCTGTAATATTTAAGTAGTGTATCAAAGGAGTTAATCCTTACTTTTTCTACTAATAAGATAGAATCAAGAATTATTCAAAACAGAGAATACATTAAAATATTATGTAACTGTTTAAAGTGCATTTTATATGTAACATTAAATATGTATATTGTATATTAATGAACTTGACATTATCATGTCAAAGTAACAAGATTCTAATGTGATGAGTTGATGGTTTAGAAAATGGTAAAAAAAAATCATTTGAAGTTCCCCATCCTGGCTTTCTATTCCCCCAGTTATGGCTATATAGAGTGTCACCCATCGGCCAGACACAAAAACCTAATTACAAGTTATTTGTAATATTTGAGAAATGCAAGCAACGTATGATGACTTGAAAGTCTTCCTCTCCAGCTCTTTGGAGTCACAGGACAATAAGCAGAATTCACGATAAGAATGTCAAGTAAAGTAAGAAAAAAAAGGAGAGTAATAGGTTTTTGAAGAGTAAGAATATCAAAAAATATCAGTTTTTTTGGGTTATTTTATCTTCTAAGACAAATGAAAGTTAATGTGGTAGTAAAAAATCTTAAACTCTTTCTCCATAAGTGTTATAATATCAGCCATATAAATTTTCATATTTTTGTTCTTTAGCTTATTTTTCTTTTCAAAAAGTTCCTATAATCTGTTCAGCAAAGCATTTGCATTAAAAATATTTGTTACCTTCACATTAACAAGTGAGTACGTTATAGTATTTACATAAACAAACATGGTGTAAACATCAACATTTTCTTGGCAGATCATAACTTATTTCATCAGTCTCTCTCCTTTACCTTATCCACTCAATTTATTGACGTCTTACAGAAGCAATAACCAATAAAAATAAAAATGATTTAACCTAGTTAGTACTTCTTAAAACAAATTAAAGTCTATCGATTTGGCAGCATACATACATGGAAATACTCAATATTGACAAGAATCCATGAGACAATAAATTACTCAGTGCATACGGATGACAGCATGAGTTGGAACACCTTTTCTAGAAAGCAATTTTGTGACATATGTATATCAAGACTCTTGAAAATGTCTAGACCCTTTAATTATACTTCCAGTATTCAAGTTTAAAAAAATCACCCAAGATAATAAGATCTAAGTGGAAAGATATTCACCTAGAGTTATTTCTAACTGAAATTATAACAGTTATATAATAATTATATAATTACAACAGTGAAATTTATAACAGTGAAAACTTAGACAAAACCTGAATGATCAACAATATGGAAATGTAGATAAAATGGGAATGTTAAATAAATAATGTCACATCTATTTGATGAAATACTGTACAGACACTAAAAGTCATATTTTTGTCGCAGGAAAATGCTCCTGAAAAAAATCAAGTTTTAAGAAAAGCAACCTGTAAAACTTTATATGCATGGTATACCATCTTTGTAAAAATTACTACACATGATTAGATAGATATGAACATAGGCATGATGAGCTTCCAAGGTGTCATTAGTATAAAGAATCTGCCTGGCAATGAAGGAGAAGTGGGTTCGATCCCTGGGTCAGGAAGACTACTGAGAAGGAAACGGCAACCCACTCCAGTATTCTTGCCTGGGAAATCCCGTGGACTGTGGAGCATGGGAGGCTACATACAGTCTAAGGAGCCACAAAGAGTCAGACACAACTTAGGAGGTAAACCACCACAACTGTTTTTAGGTGCCAGAGATAAGCAAAATAGTTATATTCTAGTGGAGAAGACAGACAATAAACATGAAAGCAAGGAAATTAATTAGGCAAATTCAGAGAGCGATAGGTGCTCTGAAGATTACCTTATGTATATGACAACAGGGTTCATGCAGAAAGGGTTTAAGTGTGATGAGTGATTATAGAAAGTTCTGAGAGTTTATCATCAGAATGATGAGGAGGCAGGAATACACAGATCTGGGAGAAGGTCATCCCAAGCAGAGGAAATAGCAAGTACAAAGGTTCTGGGGCTGGAAAGAACCTGGTCTGTTTTTAAGAGGACAAGGCCACTGTGGCTGGACTCTAGCAAGCAAGGGAAAGAAGAAAGGAGATGAAGTTGACAAGGTTGGGTCCTGTGGAGTGTGGTGGCCATGTTCAAGGGTCTGGGTTTTATCCTGGGTGTGACAGGACCAAACTGCTTTAAGCAAGGAACTGATAGGATCTGGTTATGAACAAACAATAAGGAATATTAACTGCCAGGAAGTGAGAGAGAAGAAAAAATATGAAACTCAGATAAAATCTCAATAGACAGTCTGAAGCAACTCAGAGAAAGGACTAATGTCCTTATATCTTCATCACAGACTCTGAAGGTGCCAGTGTAGTATAGCATCGTAAACAGCTGATGCTTATCATAATCAGCTGGATTAATAAAAAAGAAAAAAGATGAAAGTATAGAATACTACCATAAATACATATATCATTTTAAATATTTTATAAGTGGTAAATAGATATAAATCAAAAATTTGCTTTCTAGAATGGTTGGGAGAATACAATGTCAGAGTTTCATCTAAAAATTTATATTATGCTTCAAGATATAAATCTTTAGCTAACCAATAAATTTAGTTACCTAAAGCAAGTCAATTTCTGAGATTTCTGCTTAGCCAGTTTTAAACTGTCTTTAAAATAATAAGCATACAAAAACATCTTTTTCTGTTCCTTATTATCTGCATCACAACAATCATCCAAATACAAAATTCACTCAAAAATATGTTTTCAAATTCACGCTCTACCAAACAAAGTCAGTACTCTTATTGTCATTTAAATATGACAGAGAAGAAGCAAGCATGGTATTTTTTTTTCCACCTATAATCAGAAATAAACTGAGCCTTTGGAATTATGTAAATAAAATCGATTTCTTTAAATATACTCATGTGCTTCATCCACAAAGGATTATGTTTTTTAATAGTTGGACATCTAAAACACTCAGATTCTCCCACCATATGATGCTAAGTTTGATCACCATTGTTTATGACAGTAGTGTAGTCGCTCAGTCGTGTCCGACTCCTTGCAACCCTGTGGACTGTAGCCCACCAGGCTCTTCTGTCCGTGGGATTTTCCAAGCAAGAATACTGGAGTGGGTTGCCATTTCCTTTCCAGGGGATCTTCCCGATCCAGGGATTGAACCTGGGTCTCCCGCACCACAGGCAGATGCTTTACCCTTTGAGCAACCAGGGAACTGACAAATCATTGCATTTTAAGTACAGCCTTCTTTCTGTAACTAGATGGTGATCTACGTGACAGTGTGAATATTTTGGTCTCCAAAAATTCTTTCACTCAGTGTTTCTTACAATTTCACTCTTTTACTTATAAAGTAATAGTGTGTACTCCTGGGAAAGCTTCAAATTTAAAGAACTATGAAGCTTATTCCTTGCCCTACCCCAGATGCCTGACCACACCTCCACAGAGGTAAGCTCTGTTAACGGATTCTTGCGTTTCCTTCTGGAAATTTTCAATGTGTAAACAAACATTTATGTATTTTTTTCTTGTTTTTTAAATCACAAATGGGATCATATTATATAGACTGTCTTGCAACTTCATTTTTTTTTCAGTTAATATATTCTGGACTTCTATCAACTCATAAATATTCATCTCACTTTTTTTAATGGTGACAGATAATTCTAGCTACCATGATTTATTTAATTAGTCTCTTATACATCATTATAGTTTTCACAAAGTTTTATGTGATTTATCAAACAGTGCTACAATAAACAGCCTAGTATACATGTTTTCGTGCTTTGTGTGAATAACATTGGAAAGAAAAATTGCTAGAAATATTACTGCTGGATACAAATGTGTTTAATTTTTTTCTTTCGATAGATAATCACCAAATTTTCCTTTATAATTACATCAATCCGTGGTCCCATTAACAGCAATGCTGATTCCTCACCCCTTCTTCCTCATCAACAAGGAACATTAGCAGATTCTGAGAGGTGAAAGAAAAAGAGCCGTTCACTACTCTTTTAATGTTCATTTTTATAAACAAGAAGTTCAAGCACCTTGTTATGAATTTATTGAACATCTGAATCTTTTCTCTATGAAATGCTTGAAGTCTCTGCCCTTTTTTCTCTTAGGCATTCCTGACAAAGAACAATGTTCAATATTTTAAGTAAAATATTTGAAGAAATGTACAAGTTTTGTTATAGGGGTTTCCAGGGGCTCAGTGGTAAAGAGTCTGTTCAGTGGTTAAGAATCTGCCTGCCAATGTAGCAGACACAGGAGACATGGGTTTGATCCCTGGATCAGGAAGATCCCTGGGAGCAGGAAATGGCAAGCCACTTCAGTTCTTGCCTGGAAAATCCCATGGACAGATGAGCCTGGCCAGCTTCAGTCTATGGGGTCGCAAGGAGTCTGACATGACTGAGTATGCATGCACCCACAAGCTTCAATATAATATTCAAAAAACATTATTTTAATTGATAAGCTGAACTCTCTTCAAAAAGCTATAGTTCCTAGAATTATGAATCTAATTTTACTACACTTAATATACTTTTATGTACTTCACCTTTAGATTTAGAATATTTTAGTAAATGTGCTAGAGAATTTGCTATATTGAAATCTCAATTTGTTTTTTTTAAAACTCAAATTTTTATAGGAAGTTAATAGGAAGCAACTGGAAATTAAGAAATCAGCATATGAATCTTTAGTTAACATTTTAGAACCACTTGTTTCAACTATGGCTTTTTATTTCATACTAAACTAACAAGGCATTTCCAAGAACAGGAAAACCAAAAACCTAAATTAAATCTGTCTAGAGAGGGCATGGTACATCTGTCTTTCGCTAGTACATGAGCTACTCTTTTCCTACTTTAAAAATCAATTTCTTAAAGACCGGGAGTGAACAGTCACGTGTGGGAGTGTGATAAGCACTTGCCTGATCGATGTAAAAAGCTGTGCCCGCGCGGATCTCTCGCCGCTGTTTGAGGTCGGTTTCGGTGGTGTCTCTTGACAAAGCAATGTATTCAACCTCCCTCTTGGTCAGCTCCTGAAGAGAGTGAAATGGTCCCAAGATGGTAAAATCAAGTTCCAACATATGCTTCGGAGGCAGGTACCCTGACAATGTCACTCTATAGAAGAGCATTTTATTAATAAATGTAATTCTAGATGAAAGCCTTCTGAGCCTCAGCTTTAAGAAAAATGTAATAAATTGAACATTAATCAAAATATGTATCTCTCCTCAGAACTTTTACTGTACTCAATAATCTATAGCTTAATTACTGACTACTTAGGCAATAATAATCAAAATGTGATCTTACAAATCTTAATATCTCCTGTAGAGCTCTTTTCAAATATCAAGAGTAATAATTTGGCTATTACTTGATTTTCACATAAATGACAGTCATCTCTGTAAATAACGTTCATCTTTTTTTTAAGGGTGCTTTAAATTAATTTACTCTATAAACCAATGATTACCTACCATGTATATGTTAAGCATTTAACAAGTGTGAAAATAAGGTAAATATCAATAAGTGGTTCAACAAAAAAGAGACAATATAGAACTAATTAGGAAGGAAAAAGGAGAGGAAAGATGAAAAGCAGAAAGGGGGTATGGACGTTATTATTTTACACAGAAAAAAAAAAAATTTGGTTTGAAGAAGAAACCACCTAGTATCTATTTCTCTTAGAATAATTAATCTATCCCTAAATTCATTTTTCCTTATATATAACAACAAGGTATAAAAAATTTTTAACATTATCCTTGGTTTTACAATGTTGAATTAAAAACAATGACATTCTCCAATCCAATAAGGCATGTAATATGTTTTTATTAAACAGGAAGAACAAATTAATTTACTGGAGGAGTACTAAAGAAAAAAGTTGAATGAGTATGCCATTAGTGGTGAAAGGGGATTTTTCTTTAAATGGGATTTTTTTAATTGACTTTATCTCTATGTGATGTTGATAAAAATACATTATTATTGTCACTCAGTCTTTTAAAATGTGCCTGTTCCCATGCACCCATAAGTTTCAGAATATGTGGAAAGAAGGGGAAAGTTTTAAAAAGAGAAAATGTACACCAAAGTGGCAAAGATGTGCTGACACCAAATGATGTTTCTCTAAATGAGCCGCCTGTGAGAGCACAATTCTGGAGTAAAGTGGCAGGTGCTCCTTCAGCAGACCCCTCCTGGCTTCTGGGACACCCTGCAGCGCCTTCCCGTCTTGTCTCACTGACTGACTGACTGTGATCTCCCACCCCTGACACGCACAGTGGGTGACCAAATGCCGTATGCCTCTTACTATTAAACTGCATCACAGTAGCAGCCCGAACTGTCACAGCAAGGCTGTTATCCTCAGTCTTGACAGTTTCCCGGGACTTTTCGTCAGCCAAGACAAGACCAAGGTGTCCCCAGCTGTTGATCCACGGAAGTGGCACCGACAAGCTCACAGCCAGCACCTGGAGCAGCAAATGGGGACGGCGGCAGAGGTCTGCTGACTTATTTTAGACTGTCTACAAAGCTCCTATTATATGAGTGAAATATGAGATAAACACAAGTTTTCAGTTATTTCTTTTTAATTTCTCATTGATTCAACAGGCTTGCCCCCAGATTTCTGCCTTTAGAGATGTCATCTACACTGGCTATTGAACCAATCCATTGTTCCATATCCAGTTCCAACTGTTGCTTCTTGACCTGCATCCAGGTTTTGCAGGAGGCAGGTAAGGTGATCTGGTATTCCCATCTCTCCAAGAATTTTCCAGTTTTTTGTGATCCACACAGTCAAAGGCTTTAGAAAAGACCTGATGCTGGGAAAAGATTGAAGGCAGGAGGAGAAGGGGACAACAGAGGATGAGACGGTTGGATGGCATCACCAACTCAATGGACATGAGTTTGAGTGAGCTCCAGGAGATGGTGAAGGACAAGGAAGCCTGGCGTGCTGCAGTCCATGGGGTTGCAGAGTTGGACATAACTGAGCAACTGAACACCACCACTATGCTGGCTATTGCTACACATAGGGTCTTTACATATACTGGCAATAGTACCCACTACAGAGTTTGCAAGGCAGCTTAGGCTAGTAAGTTTTCTTACATGTATTTCCAAATTCTGAAGCTGCCTCAGCTCTGACAATTGAAAGTTTGGTGGCGGGTTTTTTTTTAAGATACAAGGTTTATACTTATAAACTTGAATTGTGTTTTTCAGCCAACAGAATTCCTATACTCTCCCAGCCTGGCTATTCCACATTTTGAACAAGCTTCAAAGACTTATCAGAAACAAAATCAAAGTGAGATATTGTTGCCTTTGAAATGAGCCAGGTAGAGTGCACAATTTAAAACTAAAGAGGTCTAGACCTGGGAATCTTGGTGGGTGACTCTGCATTCTCAGACAAGACAAATAGACTTTTGCATTGTGTATTAATAAAGTGACAATAATAATATAATGGCACACTGCACCTCACAAACTGATTCTAAGGAACAAATAAGGGATATGAAATTTATGAGCTAGACAGAGTTAGGTTCTGTTCATGGTATTTTCATCATTACAGCCCTACATAATTTTGAAAGTACCAAGATAAACTCACCACTAAAATAAAAAAGTACATGAAGTATATCTCAATAAATTAGAAATCGATGATTTAATATCAAATAACAAAAGGACGCTTAAAGTAAGGTTTTTCTCTTCATCCTAAAAATTATCTTTGGAACAGACCAACTTCATCTGAGAGGGTTCATCCTTAAATCATTACAGCAATGCCTATTAATGCTGACAAAGTTAGAAAAAGTCCTGCAAATTTTTTTTTATTTCGGTTGAGATTTGAATATTTCAACTCAACTCAGAGAACTGCAAACATTTAAGAGGATATCGTATCACAAAGGAAAAGCAATATGAGATCTGAAGTCTAGCTCTATCACTGACTTGCTGGATAAAGCCTGAGTGAGTTATCTAATCTCTGTGAACTTGTTTTCTCATCTATTTAAAGAAAAAAAAGAGTGCACAAAACACATAAGAGAGATTCTGTAATCCTTAGGCTCCCTTTAGAGACCATATAACAGCAAAAGTCAGAAGAATTATTTGGCTTTTCAAAATGTGGACCAAAGATAAAAGAATGTTTCTTGAGAAGAATAAAACTACAATTTTGTTTTCCAATCTCAGAGTTGCTGATCCTGTTTGCAACTACTCACTGCTTGAATTTAGATGGATCTCTTTCCTACTAGAAGTGGAGGGTTTTCTACTTGGAGCAAACATTTGCTAAAGCTATGAAAGGCAAACATACAGTGACTTTCCGAATAATTTATTCCAAACGCTTTATAAACAATCACCCCTCAATGTCAACATTTTTAAAGGAAGGACTAAACCTGAGATTTCTGTAAATTCTTAATTTATTTCACAAAACAGGTTATCAAAGTTAAGACCCTCAGGAATCAACAAGAATTCGTTGCTTACCAGGTACTGCATAGCAATAGAGCGCCGAAGAGGCCCAGGAGGTCCTATTAGAAAGACGTCTTGCCCCAAAAGATCCTTCTGCATTATCCATCTTAGATGTTGAATTACTGATTGAGCCAGAGAATCTGAGACTTTAAAGTGGAAAAAAAAAATAATAAAGTGGAAAAAAAGGTAAAATGAAATGAAATCAGACTACTACATAGAACATAAACCTCCAAGCAACCAATGCAGACAGTATATCAAGTTAAAAATGTATATACAATGTACATGTATATATATATATGCACATATATACACATACACACACATGCATATATACATATACACATATATACATTCATACCTACATCTGCTAAATTTTGACACTGTTTTACAATAAAACCATTATTATCTAATGTTAAAATAGGGTTATTACATCACGAAGAGTCACATAATCCCACACCTAAAAGCTAATAAGAAACGGGAATTCCCTGGGGGTGGGGTGGTTCAGTGGTTAAGGCTTGGGCTTTCACTGCCATGGACCTGGCTCAGACCACTAGTTGGGAAAATAAGATCCCATAAGCCATGCAGTAAGGCCAAAAAAAAAAAAAGCTTATAAGAATGCTTGAACAGGTATCTGTGTTATCAAAGGAACAAAAGTGTTTTTCAACGGTGATATGAACAACTACTACCATTACTTTGTCACAATATTACACCCCAACTCTTTTGTTCTGAAAGGTGATAGGACCAAATCATCTCAGACAATTTATGAGTATCATAACCTTGAAGAAATTTTTAAACTATGACTTAAGTTGGCACTGGATTGTGAGATCTCTCAAACTTCACAGTTAGGATGTCTGATGTAGATTTAAATGACTCCTTTAAAATTTATGTCTATTCAACACCAACTCTTCTGGAAATAGAAGACTCTTCTGTATAATATCCTTCTAAGTCTACTATATATATATACATTTAATTTTTGGGCACATGGCATTTGGGGATCTTAGTTCCCCACCCAGGAACTCAACCTGTGTACCCTCCATTGGGAGTGCTGAGTCTTAACCACTGGGCTGGTAGAGAAGTCCCTAGTAAAAAGTGAAGGTGTTAGTCACTCAGCCATGTCTGACTCTTTGCGACCCCATGGACTATAGCCCACCAGGCTCCTCTGTCTATGGGATTCTCTAGGCAAGAATACTGGAGTGGGTTGCCATTCCCCTCTCCAGGGGATCTTCCTGACCCAGGAATCGACACCAGATCTCCTGCATCATAGGTGGATTCCTTACCTTCTGTGCTACAAAGGAAGTCCCTAAGTCTACTATTAAATCATCCATGAACACACTCATTTTTTGACTATTTTTTAAATGTTTGTATTAATACAAGTCATTTGTATTTACTCACATACATCACCCAGTGACTGAACAGGTGTTCTCCTAAGGATTCAAGAAAAACTCTCCCCCTTACACATGAAGACACAATATAGAATACTCATAGCAGTGTGGCTCAAAATAAAACTGAAGATAGGAGATGGATAAAAGACACACAGTGGAATATTATATGACAAAAAAAAAAAAAAAACAGAATGAACTCCCGTTACTTCCAACAACATGTTTAACTCTTAAAAGAGAAAAAAATTGTCACAAACTAAATCATGTATTAATGATTAATATCACTATCTTGATGAGTGCATGCTAAATCGCTTCAGTCATGTCCAACTGTTTGCGACCCTATGACTGGAGTCCTTCAGGCTCCTCTGTTCATGGGATTCTCCAGGCAAGGATACTGGAGTGAGTTCCAATGTCCTCCTCCAGGGGATCTTCCTGACCCAGTGATTGAACCTGCTTTTCCTGCAGTTTGCGCACTGCAGGCGGATTCTTTACCGCTGAGCCACCATGAAGCCCCACTATCTTGGTAAAGCTCAAAAAACTAGTAAATTGAATTTTTTACAAACACATGCATATGTGATAAAACAGTGCTTGAAACAGCAAAAAAGTCGGAGAATGATAAATTCAGAATATCTGGAAAGGAATCAAAGAGATTCTTGTGGATAACTTCAAAGATAATTATAATACTCTAGTTCTTAAATTAGATGTGGGGACAGTGTTTGTGTTAAGATTATGTTGCATTTTGTATATAAACACACACAATACAGGTATGTATACACACATATCAACATATCTATCTGTGTATATGTATGTGTATGAGTATATGGGCTTCCCAGGTGGCACAGCAGTAAAGAATCCGCCTGCCAATGCAGGAGGCACAAGAGACACAGGTTCGATCCCTGGGTTGGGAAGATCCCCTGAGGATGAAATGGCAACCCACTCCAGTATTCTTGCCTAGGAAATCCCATGGACAGAGAAGTCTAGCGGGCTACAGTCCCTGGGGTCACAAAGAACGATTCAGCACAGCACAGCATCTGTGTATGCGTATAAAAAACACAGTCTTTTGTATGTGTTGGATATTCTTATACTCATTAACCTTTGTTTAATCATCCAGGAAGGTCATGAAAGAATTCAAACATCAAACTAAGAACATTTGTCTAGGTACTAAAGCTGTGTTTCCCTCCATGCCCCCCACCAACAGCATAATCTTGCTAGGGTGACTGCCCCTACTCTCCCCCAAAAAGTTAATATTTAATCATTAGAACAAAAATAAAGATAAATTTCTGATTTTCTTAATCATGGTAGGAAGATTAAGGAAAGGTATTGGGCAGACTGCTTTGTGTATCACATACTGAGGCCATGCTAGGAAAGTGAAGTTGCTCATCGTGTCCGACTCTTTGCGACCCCATGGACTGTAGCTACCACACTCCTCTGTCCATGGGATTTTCCAGGCAAGAGTATTGGAGTGGGCTGCCATTTCCTTCTCCAGAGGATCTTTCCGACCCAGGGATTGAACCCGGATCTCCCGCATTGTAGGCAGACACTTTATCGTCTGAGCCACCAGGGAAGTGCAGAGGCCACGCTAAAGCAATTTATAATTTCCACAAAGCAAGTGCTTCTAAAGTGTGAAAATCAGCAGATTCATCACCCAGGTGGAGGTGCTTAGCTTCACTCCTATTCTCTGTGAAGCCTCTACACCATGCGTGGGGGCAACACTTGGCTCCTGGAGGAGGACTTGGGAACAATTCTTAACTACTGATATTATTAGGTTGGCCATAAAGCTAATTCAGGTTTTCCATATCATCTTATGGAAAAACCCGAACTAACTTTTTGACCAACCCAATACCATAGCTAGTTACCCACAATGGGAAGCTCTGCATTAGCAGATACATTACAATATACTTATATATTAAAATTTCACAGAATTGGAGAGAGACAATCAGGGGAAAATGTCCTTAAGTGTGCAATAATGAAAAACACATTGAAAAACATTTCCCTAAGTCCTGCACCTTTGAGAATCTCTCAAGGAGCTTCGCAACGCTAGGAAGCAATTCACCTGCATCTTATTCTTAGCTGTCAGATATACACTATTGTTCTTTCCTACTACAGGCTTAAATCATTATAATATATGGTCTATTCTTTCTTATTGTCAGACAGGCCCATCTGCCTGCTATGTAAGGATGAAACAAAATAAGAGCTAAGAAGCTCTCATTTCTCAGTAAAATGACACGAAGTTCTGTATGCTGCAGATCCACTACCCTTCCTTACTTAGGTATTAAACATGTAATTAAAACCTTAAACACTTTGGGGTTTTTCTTTACATTTTTCCAAACCTCAGTTTACTCTGGCCTCGGGCCCTCTCCACACCGTTCTTATGGTTTTATGCTGCTTCTGTGTGTTCACCTTTGGCAAAGTGCCTGACCTTCCATTACCTGGACTTGTCTATTTAAAACATGAAATTTTCAAAGTTCTGTAAGGGAGAGCCAAGTTGGTCTCTTCAGCTTCCTCCCACCTTTTATTATTTATAACTATTTATAACTATTCATAATGACAAGAGTCTCAATATCATTCCACTCCATTTACAATGCCATGATCTTAGAACTCACATTTATTTTCAAGATTTTTTTTTTTTTAAATCAAAGGCTCCATTTCCTAATCCAGTGTGAGGTTTCTCTCCCTGTAAGTTGTCAGTATCAACAAGTACTGAAGTTTAGGAATAATTTATCTTTTTCTTAGCAAACTGAAGAAGAATCAGTTATAACAACAGAGCAGTGTGTACACCAACATATCTTCTTAAGTGGAAAGAGAAAGGCACAGAGATGAAGTTATTTAGAACCAGATCCTAGAAATTGTATAGAACTTTGAGTAGGCTCGGGGCTTTCTGGCAGCTCAGATGGTAAAAAATCTGCCTGCAATGCAGGAGACCCAGGTTCGATCCCTGGGTTGGGAAGATTCCCCAGGAGAAGGAAATGGCAACCCACTCCAGTATTCTTGCCTGGAGAATTCCACGGACACAGGAGCCTGGTGGGCTACAGTCCATGGGGTCGCAGAGAGTCGTACACAACTGAGCGACTGACACTTTCCCTCTCACACTTTGAGTATGTTCATGGGAGTGTCTTCCACTCAACATGACCCTTGTGTGTTGAGAAGAGTCACTGGCCAGAGGCATACCTGATAGTTCTCAGTCATCCCCTCCTTTGCCCTTAACACTCAACATTGGCTGTCAACCAGCAGCAGTACTGGCCCATCTCCACACATTCTAGAGCATCTGGAAATGTCTTCCATTTACATTTCAACTCTGCACAGGTTTCTTCACATGAATAAGCAGCTTCTGAACCCTCTGGCTGGCCTTGTAGTCTGTGCTGTACTGTCACAAAGACCTTTTCCCTTCTTTTGTCTTACTTTAGTATAGTAAAGAGCTGCTTGATGAGGGTAAAAGAGGAGAGTGGAAAAGCTGGCTTGAAGCTCAACACTAAAAAGCTAAGATCACGGCATCCAGTTCCATCACTTCATGGCAAACAAGATGAAGAAGTGTTAGTAGTGACAGATTTTCTTTTCTTGGGCTCCAAAATCACTGTGAATGGTGACTTCAGTCATGAAATTAAAAGATGCTTGCTCCCTGGAAGGAAAGCTATGACAAATCTAGACAGCATGTTAAAAAGTAGAGAATCATTCTGCCAACAAAGGACCATATAGTCAAAATTATGTTTTCTCCAGGAGTCATGTACAGATGTCAGAGCTAGACCACAGAGAAGGCTACACGCCAAGGAATTGATACTTCCAAATTACGGTGCTGGAGAAGACTCTTGAGAGACCCTTGGACAGCAAGGAGATCAAGCCAGTCAATCCTAAAGAAAATCAACCCTGAATATTCACTGGAAAGACTGACTCTGAAGCTCCAATACTTTGGCCACCTAATGCAAAGAGGCAACTCATTGGAAAAGACCGTGATGCTGGGAAAGATTGAAGGCAGGAGGAGAAGGGGATGACAGAAGCTAAGATGGTTGGATGGCATCACCAACTCAATGGACATGAATTTGAGCAAACTCCAGGAGATAGCGAAGGACAGGGGAACCCGGCATGCTGCAGTCCATGGCGTCGTAAAGTGTCAGACACAACTTGGCGACTGAAAAACAGTAACAATAATAGTAATAATGACAGCCATAATTTACTGCATTCCTAACCATGTGCTGGGGAAAAAATGAATGATTTCTCATACTCTCAGTTAGATCACACAACAACTCTAGAAGACAGCAGGCTACCGCATGTAAGGATAAAGACTAGAGCCAAATGGTTAATTCCCAACTTGCTGTTTATAGTGTAATTTTGATCAGCTATTCAAATTCTCTGTGCTGTTTTTACATCTGTATAGTGGATATGAGAAATGAGCTTACTTATAAGGTGGTTTTGAGCATTAAATTAGGCACTTAGAAGAGTGTCCAGTGGTAGTAGTACACATACTTATTAAATATTCACTATTCTCATCTTATAAATAAGAAAAATCAAAGTTCTTACAGTGGTATTATTTGTCTACAGTTGATAAATGCCTAAACCAAGATTTAGACCTAAATTGTCTGAGTCCAAGCTTGCACTCCAGCCATTATGTCCCACTGCTCCTCCGAAGTCTTTTTTTTTAACTTTATCATTGGAGTATAAAGCTTTACGACAAAAAAAAAAAAAAAAGCTTTACGACGTTGTCTGAGTTTCCGCTGCACAGCAAAGTGAATCTGCTCTACATATACACACCTCCCCTCCCTTATGAGCTCCCCTCCCAGCCCCGCGTCCCACCCCTCCAGGTCGTCACAGAGCACCGAGCTGTGCTCCCTGTGCGACGCAGCAGTTTCCCTCCAGCCATCTGTTTGACACAGGCTCCATCTTCAGGTCCAAGATTTCCCCTCCAAGTGTGAACGTCACCCAGGTGGCACAGTGGAAAAGAACCTGCCTGCCAATGCAGGAGATGCAAGAGATTCAGGGTTCAATCCCTGGGTTGGGAAGATCGCCTGGAGGAAGAAATGGCAACCCACTCCAGTATTCTAACCTGGGAAATCCCACAGACAGAGGAGCCTGGCAGGCTACAGCCCACAGGGTCATAAACAGTCGGACACATCTGAGCACACGATCACATAATTATAGAAATGAACCTCACCAGGCTCCATCAAGTTTGGTAGACTTGCTTTTATGGACACTAATTCTATTTCTTGGGTTTTGGTGATACCAATGATACCTCCTTTTATTAAAATTTCAAATTCATTCTGTTGTTAACATTATGTTGTCAGAGAACTCACTTCTCAAAAAAAACACCCATTTTCACTTATTCATATTTTAGTATAGCATATTTTGTCAAAGAAAACATTTAATTTTTCAGGAAGTCACATTAAACTACTGAGAGAATGCATTAGGTACTGCTGTGTGGTATCTGTGGTGTATTTTACATTAATGCTTGAAGCTAGCTGTATTTTTAGGATGGCCTCGACAATACATGAGTCATACTTGAAAGTGTTCCAGAAATAGAAACAAGATATAAGATTATACATTATGAACATCTGCAAAACAAACTGCCATCCATAACCTAATATAAACACTGCCTGGTACATGAGAGAAATTCCCGAACCCAGTGTTTCCAGGCACAAGATGCCTCCTTTCAAGAGTCCACAGAATGATAAACTGATGTCAGAGTAACGCCAGAAGACATTGATTCTATAGTCTGTGATTTCTTTATCTATGTAAATTTAAAACATCTGGTTCCTAACTTTGTCCAGGCTCAGATTTGCCATATATGTATATATGCCATATATGTATATATGCCATATAACAGGCTCAGATTTGCCATATATGTAAAGACTAAAATTAAAATTTGACAAAATTATATCAAAGTTCAAATTCAGTTTTAATAAAACCCTTCACAAATGGTGACGGTTACTTAGTATCCCAAGGGTCAACATAATATAATGGAGAGAAAAAGCCTTTGAAGCCACACAGAGCTAGTGGTGATTTCTCATGCTGTCCTTTCTCAGTGTCCTTGGACAAGTATTCTGCATCTCCTGGGCCTACATCTCCTTATTGTCAAAAGGGAGGCAGTAACACTTCCTGAGCAAGTGATCATGAGGATTACAGGGACAGAGCCTTGTCCAGCCCCTCAGCCAGGGAGAACCAGGTGTGAGAGGATATTAAAGGCCCATTCTCATCTGCACAGTCCTCTACCTGGCGTGTGTCCTAGACAACACCCGCATGGAATGGACTTGGGGGTCATGTATAAGCTTCTGCATGTACACTTAAATTTACCTTCTGAACTTAGCCCACGCTGACAAAAATAAAGGGGAAAGGAATCCACCGAGCTGGTACAGCTTGTGTGAGTTACTTTCCCAAAGCATTTCATATTGCTCAGGAAGAATCTGAACCCAGGCATATCACACACCCCTGCATGCGTTACCACCTCACAATGAGAGAATTCAAAAGAACCAAGTGCAGGTTCATTTACTAAACTGTGACATTTCTACCGTGTATCACTCTGTACTAGGATATAATGGATATCAAAGGTGAAAAATGGGAGGCAAGGGACATAAATAATACAATGTGTTTAGAACCAAAGTCTTCATTATTTACCCTATGGGCTAAATCATTCACTAAGTTAGTTATTAAGGATCTTCTATATACTTAGCACCAAGAATACAAAGATAAATAAAATAAGATCCTTCTAAGGCATCAAAGGCATATATATAAAGAAAACAAAGGCATATATAGAGAGCCTCAGTTTATATAAGCCACTCATCTAAAGTGGGCTGATGGGTCTGACCCAATAAAGATAGCTGTAATCCAAATTAAATGAGAAGTGTAACACTGTCCAGTGTACCATTGAGCACAGAGAAGGGATTCAGTTTTTCTTAAAACTGGAAAAATATATCAATACACATTAAATAAATCAGAGCATACACTTAACTAATAAGTACCGAGCTGAACTTTTTAAAGATTTGTTTATGTGGACCAAATTTCAAGTTTTTATTTAATTTTTTAAAATATTGCTTCTTTTTCTGTTGATGTTGTTTTAATGTTTTGGGTTTTTTACCTTACAAGGCACATGGGCTCTTAGCTCCCCCAACCAGGGATCAAATGCAGACCCCCTGCACCGGAGGCAAAATTTTAACCATGGGACCAGTAGGTAAGCCCCGCAAGCTGTACAAATTTGTATGTAGAGGTATTAGAGTAAGACTAACTATGCATATCTTCTTGTAGTTGCATAGAGACACACAGGAAGAGGAGGAAACACTTCCCAACTCATTCCATGAGACTAGCATTACCCGAATACCAAAATCTGACAAAGACCTATTGATAAAGTCCAACACACTTATGGACTAAATATTTGTGTGCCTCCAAAATTCATATGTTGAAATCTTAACTGCCAGTTATGAAATCTTAACAGGGAAATTTGGCCTTGGAGTACAGAATGAAGCAGGGCAAAGGCTAATAGAGTTTTGCCAAGAGAACACACAGGTCATAGTAAACACCCTCTTCCAACAACACAAGAGAAGACTCTGCACATGGACATCACCAGATGGTCAATACTGAAATCAGATTGATTATATTCTTTGCAGCCAAAGATGGAGAAGCTCTGTACAGTCAGCAAAAACAAGACTGTGAGCTGACTGTGGCTCAGATCATGAACTCCTTATTGCCAAATTCAAACTTGAATTGAAGAAAGTAGGGAAAACCACTAGACCATTCAGGTATGACCTAAATCAAATCCCTTATGATTATACAGTGAAGTGACAAACAGATTCAAGGGATTAGATCTGATAGAGTGCCTGAAGAACTATGGGTGGAGGTTCGTGACACTGTATAGGAGGCGGTGATCAAGACCATTCCCAAGAAAAGAAATGCAAAAAGACAAAATGGTTGTCTGAGGAAGCCTTACAAAGAGCTGAGAAGAGAAGTGAAAACCAAAGAAGAAAAGCAAAGATATACCCATTTGACTGCAGAGTTACAAAGAATAGCAGGGAGAGATAAGAAAGCCTTCCTCAGTGATCAATGCAAAGAAAGAGAGGAAAGCAAAGAAATAGAGGAAAACAAAGAATAGGAAAGACTAGAGATCTCTTCAAGAAAATTAGGGATACCAAGGAAACATTTCATGCAAAGATGGGCTCAATAAAGGACAGAAATGGTATGGACCTAACAGAAGCAGAAGATATTAAGAAGAGGTGGCAAGAATACACAGAAGATCTATACAAAAAAGATCTTCATGACCCAGATAACCACGATGGTGTGATCACTCACCTAGAGCCAGACATCCTGGAAAGTGAAGTCAAGTGGGCCTTAGGAAGCATCACTATGAACAAAGTTAGTGGATGTGATGGAATTCCAGTTGAGTTATTTCAAATCCTAAAAGATGATTCTGTGAAAGTGCTGCACTCAATATGCCAGCAAATTTGGAAAACTCAGCAGAGGACACAGGACTGGAAAAGGTCAGTTTTCACTCCAATCCCTAAGAAAGGCAATGCCAAAGAATGTTCAAACTACCACACACTTGCACTCATCTCACTGGCTAGCAAAGTAATACTCAAAATGCTCCAACCTAGGCGTCAACAGTACGTGAGCCATGAACTTCCAGATGTTCAAGCTGGAATTAGGAAAGGCAGAGGAACCAGAAATCAAATTGCTAACATCCACTGAATCATCGAAAAAGCATGAAGAGTTCGAGAAAAACATCTACTTCTGTTTCATTGACTATACCAAAGCCTTTGTCTGTGTGGATCACAACTGTGGAAAATTCTCAAAGAGATGGGAATATCAGACCACCTTACCTGCCTCCTGAGAAATCTGTACACAGGTTAAGAAGCAACAGTTAGAACTGGACATGGAACAACAGACTGGTTCCAAATTGGGAAAGGAGTATGTAAAAGTTGTATATTGTCACTTTGCTTATTTAACTTATAAACAGAGTACATCATGCAAAATTCTGGGCTGGATGAAGCACAAGCTAGAATCAAGATTGCCAGGAGAAATATCAGTAACATCAGATACGCAGATGATATGACCGTTGCAAAGAGGAACTAAAGAGCCTCGTGATAAAAGTGAAAGAAGAGAGCAAAAAAGCTGGCTTAAAACTCAACATTCAAATAACGAAGATCATAGCATCTGGTCCTATCACTTCATGGCAAATAGATGGGGAAACAATGGACTTTATTTCGGGGGGGAGGGGGCTCCAAAATCACTGCATATGGTGACTGCAGCCATGCAATTAAAAGACGCTTGCTCCTTGGAAGAAAAGCTATGACCAACCTAGACAACATATTAAAAAGCAGAGACATTACTTTGCCAACAAAGGTCCATCTAGTCAAAGCTATGGTTTTTCCAGTAGTCATGTATGGATGTGAGAGTTGGACTATATAGAAAGTTGAATGCTGAAGAATTGATGCATTTGAACTGTGATGTTGGAAAAGACTCTTGAGAGTCCCTTGGACTGCAAGGAGATCCAACCAGTCAATCCTAAAGGAAATCAATTCTGAATATTCATTGGAAAGACTGATGTTAAAGCTGAAACTCCAATACTATGGCCACCTGATGTGAAGAACTGACTCATCTGAAAAGACCCTGATGCTAGGGAAAATTGAGGGCAGGAGAGGAAGGGGATGGCAGAGGATGAGATGGTTGGATGCCATTACTGACTCAGTGGACATAAGTTTGAGTAGGCTCCGGGAATTGGTGATGGAGAGGAAGGCCTGGCATGCTGCAGTCGATGGGGTCGCAAAGAGTCAGACACGACTAAGCGACTGAACTGAACTGAACTGAACTAACTGCCAGTATGAGAGTATTAGCAGGTGGGGACTTTGGCAGGCCATTTGGTCAGGAAGATGGAGCCCTCATAAATGTGATTAGTCTTCTTCTAAAAAAAGATGTAAGAGCCTGCTCTGTGTCTCCGATCTCTCTGCCATGTCAAGAAGTCAGTAGGAGGGGTCCTCATAGAACCTGATCATATTGGCACCCTGACCTCAGACTTCAGCCTCCAGTTAGAATTTCACTCGCAGGTATTTGCACAAGGAAAAAGAAAACATTATGTTCACACAGAGTTGTTGTTGTTCATTCGCTCAGCTGTGTCCGACTCTTTGCGACCCCATGGACCGCAGCATGCCAGGCTTTCCTGTCCTTCACCATCTCCTGGAGCTTGCTCAAACTCATGTCCATTAAGCTGGTGATGCCATCCAACCACCCTGTCCTCTGTCATCCTCTTCTCCTCCTGCCTTCAATCTTTCCCGGCATATATGTTCATAGCAGCTTTACTTTAAGAACCTCAGAATGGTAACAATGATATGACATCAACAGATGAATAGACAAACAAATTGTAAAGTAATTATTTCACATAATGGAATACTACTTGGCAATAAAAAGGAACAGAGTAACATGGAAGAATCTCAAAATAATTATTTTTGAGAGTGACAGAAGCTAGACAAAACCAGAATATATGCTGTATTATTACTTTTATATAAAATTCTAAAATATCAAACTAAATCTACAAAGTTGATGAGCAATTCCCAGAAAATGGAGGAACCAGGGGACATTATGTGTTCATGCTAAGTCGCTTCAGTTGTGTCCGACTCTTTGCGACCTATGGACCCACCAGGCTCCTCTGCCCACAGGATTCTCCCTGTAAGAGAACTAGAGTGGGTTACCGTGCCCTCCTCTATGGGATCTTCCTGACCCAGCTATGATCCCACATCCCTGACGTCTCCTGCATTGCCAGGTGGGTTCTTTACCATTAGCACCACCAACAGTATTTATAATTAGGCTTATGGATGATTTGAATTTTTTTTTTTTTTTAGTGTTTTCCAAGTTTTGTGTATTGATGTTTTATTTTTGTAATAAGAACAAAAAATCATATTTCTTTTGAAAAACCATACTGCAAACTAATCAGAGCCATACTGGAAGTAGAGAACTATGATAGACAAGAGAAAGTAGCAATAGGATGGGTGACATACATTAGAATATTCTGACTAATCAATAGGTTGCAATTTAATACCTTAAAATCAATTTGGAATTCACCCTCTTGAAATGCTTATCTATAAGGTGTTGTTAAACTGTGATAATTTACAAAGGACATCTTTGGTCTTAATGTAACTATTCATATTCAAGACAAGACAACCACCAAAAACATAAAATGAGATTAAGGAATGACCTTTAGTTATGAATGCAACCAGAAGAACCAAGAATTTTTAGGTCCTGTCATATGAGTCAAATTCTTTAAATGTAAAGCATAAAGTTTATATTTTTATGAGTCAGATCACAGAAAAAGCAGCTATGATAGATGTATTCTCCAACTTAATAAAGCTTCACTTTAAACATGAGGGTCTATTAGCTTTTTAAAAATAAAATCTAATATATGCTTACTGTAACAAAGAAAAAATCCAAAAATGTAAAAGAAATATTAAATGACACCTTCCATTTCCAACCCCACTCCCAACCCAACGCTACAGAAAAAAGTCAAAGAACCTGGACTGTGGCCTTCCACGTTTTTCTTTTTACACAGGAAAATATGTAATACACCTGCAAGAGTATTTCAAGTTTTTTTTTAAAATACAAGAACAAAAATTGTATCAAACTTTATGTACTATTCTGAAGGCTTCAATTTTTGCTTAACAGTATCACATGGATACCCTCTAGGATCCCAAAAATAAACCTAATTTATTGTTTTTTAACAGCTGTGGAAACTTCCATAAAATATCTATATAATAATTTATCAATCATTCCTGTATTGATATAGTCAAATTGCTTTTAGTTTTGTCAGTATCAAAAACAATAAAATGCTGCAATAGATGTTGTATACAAACATCCTTTTTATGTGCTGGTTTTTCCCTTGGTGGATAGAACCTAATAGAGAAACTGTTACATGAAGAAGACATTTTATTTTAGTAGCAACTACCATATTACATTCCAAAGAAGTCAAATGAACTCACACTTCCATAGCAATATATGAAATGCCATTTCCCTGAAACCCTGTAGGTACTGGACATTATAATACTTTTCAGTTTGGGCCCAAATGATGCATGAATATTACTATCCTATTGTATAATTTACATCTCTCTAACTATTAAGCAGAGTTAGAACAAATGTACATATACTTATTGGCCATCTGGATTTCCTGTCCGATAGCAAGCTGCTTTAAATCCTTTGACTGTTTTCTATTGGATCATATGATGTTTCTCATCATTATATATTTATATATTAAGCGTCTTAATCTTCTATCAGATATAATATATTTGCATTAAAAACATAATCTTTAACTAGGTGTTTACTATTTGAATTCATTTAAACAATGTCATTAATGGCAACTAAACTGCCATGTAGATCCAAAGAAGCCTATTTAACATATTACCTAGCTCTTGTACATCTGCAATGAGAGCTGCAGAAAGCAAAAAAACAGTCATTAGCTAGAAAATAAAAAGCAATAAAACACATCAAAAAATTTTAAGTCATCGTCAGTATGGTACTTGGGAGAAAGAAGATCAGAGAAAAATTAGGCACCGAATAAAGACTGACATGAAGACTCTAGAGAAGACTTCAGGGCATGTTTAAGAGCTTTAGAAGTTGATGGGGCTCATCCTTTAAGAGTGCTATTCTTAAAAATATATCTACAGAAATCTCAAACGGAATCCTTTCTCCAAAGTAAATTCTCATGTAATGAGAAGCAATTAGGACAACAGTAAAAATAAGGCAAATCGTAAGGATTGGAGGCTTAGGTTCTCAGACTGTTTCTCAAGCAATGATTATTAAGTCAAGGAATCTTACATAACACTGCCCTGAAGGCTTTCATGTAACCTCTGTCACTAAATCATCAAAACTGACAAGTAGCTGCAATTTAATGCACTATCTATCCTGACACAAAGGTGACATAGGTTTCCCACGCTATTCTGTTAACGTTGGTGAATTTCTCAAACCTCTTAAAATTACTTACAAACTAAAGACAAAGGTTTCCCCACACAGACACTAAAAAATCTTATCCTGTTATTGAGGCCCAAGCTCACCATTTTAAAGCACAATATTGTAATTCTTGCAGTAAACCTTCATGGGCCTAATTGCTTAGGTAAGAGCTCAGTGTGTCCAGGAAACCCCAAGTGACCCCACATATAACTGGCTCACTGACGGCAACAAGATTATGTAAGGAAGCAGAAATATAACTGAGGTCAGGCTTAAAGTTATCTATTGAAAACCTGCGACCCTGGAGCACCACTTCATAAGTCAAACCCTGGAAGAAACACTAGCTTTGATACGATATAGTTTAACTTCAAGCACAAATACATGAAGAAGCCCCTTTCAACAGTTGCCAATTTCAGCGAAGCCTTGAGATTTGGTTTTCATACAGAAAGGCCAGAAAGGCTTCAATTATCCACTTTAACACTTGCAGGTGAGAGACTAGGGACTAAGATGACAAGTGGAAGTTATAATGGTCAAGGCAGGAGGTGACAAGACCTAGATAATAAAAAACTAAAGAAGAGTCCAACTGCTATGCCTATTATGTGCCAGGCATGGGGCTAGATACAGAAGCTAAAAACATGCATTGCTTTATCCAGTGCTGTGAAAGCAGATAACAGTTCAAATGAGAAGTTGACTATGAAATATTAAGCATTCATTACCTCAATCAAATGGTCAATGAATTAAGAAATTTTATTTTTACAAGATAATATTGTTTTTGCGTGGTTTTTAACTGAATTTTAGACTTCCACTTAAGAATATCTCCAGACGATAGTTTCTACCAATTAGCAGTATTTCTACCATTCCATTAAATAGATGTTAAATAATAATATCAGAGATCATAGTTCAATACTGTGACTTTTATTTCTTCATTACTAGAATACAACAGTGACTTTCAATGCTCTGAAAAATAGCGTTAAGATAGTTGATGCTATGCTTCAACTATTTCAATATTTTTCAACAATCCTTCACACTTCTAAATTCCAAAAGAGTTTTCTAGCATCCTGGGACTTACTCTAAAGAAAGCAGCCAGAGACACTGAGGCAGACTAAAAGGAAAATCAAACGGAAGTATGGAAATCTGGGTTTTGCTACTAATTAATTAGCCTTCTTACCTCTTCCAGGTCCTACTTTCCTAGCTATGAAATGAGTTCCAGACAGGATAATAATTGCTAAAGTTCCCCTCCTGAACAAAAGTCTATCATTTAATGTTTCATTTCAAAATATTGAATATCCAAAAGGCAAAAAGCTAAAATGAAGCATAAATACAAGAAGGAAAGTGATACTTTTTGGTACCTTTAGTACCTTTTGGTACTTCGATGAAGTACCAAACTTCATCAAAACATCATCTCCAAAGTACCTCAACATATTTTTGAAAATAACTACAGAGGAGAAAAAAAATTCATCAAAGTTCTCTCATAATCAAAATCCATAATCACTTATCAGTCATGTTATAGAAAGAATGAAGCCAAAGAACTGTAATTTTCCCATTCTGGAAATAGTCCCTGAGAGAGGAAGAAACAGTTCAAAGAAAACAATATTTGAACACAATACAGTAAACAGATGTGTAAAAACATGTTATATTATGCAATACAGTATATCTGTCTCAACAACATGTGGCAACCACAAAATGCCTACGCGAATGCATGAGAGTGTGTTCAAATTAGCTTGGCCACTTTTCTTATTTCAAGGTAGACAAACTCCCAACCATCTTTTTCATATAAATGGCACAGTTTCTCATGAGACTAATAGAGCAATGTAACAATTTACTACTGGGTAAAACATATGCTTGATATATGGTCACTTTGATTTATGGTAGAAACAATGAATGGATAGCAGGCACAGGCCACCCAATTGCCTACAGTATAAACTCTCCTCTGATAAACTTCAAAGGGTAAGCTACTAGCAACAAAACACAAAAGAAATGAAAACTTTTGATTACATAAGAGATGCATGCAAACAATAATAAAAATTCAAAGTATGTAAGCCAGAAAATGTTGAGGGCTTTTCTTTGTTTTTCTGAGGGATTTTGGTGACAATTTATGGGAGTTTTGCTATATTCAGAAACAGACACCTTTTACACTTTGGGACTTGGTCTGAGCCGGGCCTTCAGTTATTTGCAAAATATGAGAATACTTTCATTCAAAGAATAGGCTTATAAGTTTTAAAAACTGATATTATTGCTAGGATCCCTTGAGTTCCTGAAGCTAGTACAGATAATCTTATTAATTCTCTCAATAAGAAGGGCCTTGAAATGGATAAGTACTTTGATTACAACAGAGTATGTCAGCAGACCCCAGCCAGGGGACTGGGGCATTTTAGTTGTTAAAAGAAGAAAAGGCGGAACTTCCCTGGGGGTGCAATGGCTAAGAATCCATCTGTCAACGCAGGGGACACAGGTTCAACCCCTGGTCCAGGAAGATCCCACTGCCTCGGGGCAATTGAGCCCAGGCGCCACGGTCACTGCTGAGTCCATGCTCCAGAGCCTGCCTGCCGCAGCTGCTGAGCCCACGTGCTGCAACTACGAAGCCTGCGCGCCTGGAGCCAATGCTCCGCAGCAAGAGAGGCCACTGCAATGAGAACCCTGTGAAAAGCAGTGAAGATACAGCGCAGCCAAAAATAAGTAAATTAAGAAAGGATGGGTAGCGCTATCCCCTGCTGAGAGCCGTCAGGCAATGACCATGCTTCAAGTCTAGGGGAGACTTAAAGGCCAACGTTCTTTCCACACTGTACACATGTTAAGTTTGATCTTTTTAAATTGAAATTTGAAGAGCTTACCACCATTTGTGATCCTGCAAACAATCTAACTGAAGGCCCCAATTAATTCTGAATCAAATCTAGATGAAATGTATTTCTGATTCATTTTTAGGGCTAAGACTGAAAAAAGAGGAAACTGTTTTTAGCATATCTCTTAAGCAGAAACAGAGCAGACCTTAGTCTGTTATTGTCATACTCACTAAAGTCACAGGCATGGGATAATGGAAAATGAAAAGGAACAAGAATCTGGAGACTACGGAAGTGGTTGTGTCAGAAACTCACATGTATTTAGCATTATGTGCTAGGCACTACTGTATAGATTTCACATATGCTATTTGATTTAATCCTTAAAACATTATCTGTGAGGTTGAAATGATCATATATATATATATATATATATATATATATATATATAAAGGAGACTCAGAGCAGTTAAATGACTATGCAAATGAACACATCTAAAAGAAAAAGAAGAAAAGAAGGAAAGGAGGGAGGGAGGAACAGAAGAAGGGAGGAAGAAAAAAAGAGAAAGAAAAGAAATTCGTAAGCTAGAAAGCAGTACAGACAAAATTTTAAACATAATTTCCCCCCACTAAGTAGTTGTTTCCCTATAGAATTCTAAATCCATAGCACTTTTCTTATTGTCTACAAGAGCAGATATTATTCTTCACATCTGAAGTTTATTATAAAAAGTTAGCTACATTTATAATAGGAAAAGACCCAGAAATTGGGAAAAATGAGTGTGTTTTTTTCTTTTCATTTATCATGTATTTATGACATGTAAGGTGTTATAGATCTATTTTGTTAATTTTTCTCTAGACAAGTATAACAATTTATTAAAGAATTATGTCATTAGTCTCTCCCCCAGAAAAGAAAACCTGTCTATGAAAATATTATGATTAGGCATAATCATTAAATAATTAACATTAAAATTAAATATTCTTGAATCCTACTTAGGATGAAGAATTGCAAGAGAATTTCACTTCCAACAATAACAATCAGAACAAACCAGGTAATCTACAAAAATAAGTTTCTTAAAATGCATCCCACAGCTAAGGATATAAAGAAACCTAAATGAACTAAATTATAGAAAGTAATGAGCCCTTTCAAGGACATAAGAGACCCACAGTTAACTTTCATCCCTGGTAGAATGGCAAGAGGAAGAAGAATCTGTCATAGACGCGTCGGGGTAAACAAGTTTAGCTTTTGACAAACCTGTAATGGCCACACATGGGTTGGAAAGACAGTTTAATCTACTGAGAAGTCCCAGCGACAGAGAAAATCTGCACTTACCCACCAACTCTTTCCCATCCATGTATTCAAGCATGAGAGACGAAAAATAAAAAGGAAAACCCAATGGACATGGTAGAAACGAATTATATTAACTGAAATGAATGAATCATCAGATGATACTAACAATGACCATACAGAGCAGAAAAGAGAATCAATTAACTTAATTATGGCCAAGAATCTTCCAATATGTTAACCCATATTCAAAAAGCTTAAAGAAGTGCAAGTAAGGTAAATTCAAAGTAAAACTGTACCTTGGTACATCAAGTAAAACTTCTGGTGAAAAATTAAAAAGAATCTTAAGTATGGATCAGAAAAGAGATAAGTTACAAACAAGAGAACAACAAAAATTATAGCAGGCTTTTTACTAGAAATAATAGAAGCCAGAAGACAATAAAACAATATCTTTAAAATACTAAAAGAAAAAACTGGCATTCCATATTCAATCAAAAAGAAAATTTTGAAAATGAAAGCAAAATAAACACATTTTAAAACAGAAAACAGATGAGAGAATGTATAGCTGGCAAACATACTAAAAAAGAAACTCTTTGACTAAAGGGAAATGCTTTCAGATGTATGCCTGAATCTGCAGGAAAAAAAAAGCAGCATAAAGCATAAAAATATGGATAAATATTAAAAGCTTTTAAAACTATCTTCATTTTGTACAATATATTTATTTTATTTAAAATTCTATTATTGTTTAAACAAAATAACAGTAACACACATCTGAGTGTTTTAACATGTATAGAATTAAAACACATGTTGATAACAGTATGAAGTGTATGTGACATAAATGAAAGTATAGTGCATATAGCTCAACAAACATCAAGTAGGTCAAACTAAAAGAGACCTCATTTAGACACATTATGGTCAAATTATCAACAGACCAAGACAAGGAGAAAATATCCTGATAGTAGAGAGAAAAGTGAGTCAAGTGGAAGGGATCCTTGATAAAATTAATAACCGACTTCTCATCAGAAACTATGGAGACCAGAGGCATAGTCAACATGTTGAAAGAAAAAACTGTCAGCCAAGAATTTTCAAACAACAAAAGTAAAATTAAGAAATTTCCAGAAAAATAAAAGCTGAGAATTCATCTCTAGCAGATCTGCCCTATCAGAAATACTAGAAGGAGTCCTTCCTTCAGGCTGAAAGAAAAGCACACTAGAGAGTAACCCAAGCCCACGCAAATAACATTCCAGCAAAGGTGACAGGTGCAAATGTACTGATAAAAAACATACAAATGTATTTTTGTTTATAGCTATTCCCCTCTTCTATCTGGTTTAAAGACAAATTCATAAAATGATAATTATAAAATTGTGTCACTAGGGACTTCCCTGGTGGCCCAGGGGTTAAGAATTTGCCTTTCAATGCAGAGGACGTGGGTTCAAACCCTGATGGGGAACTAAGATCCCACATACTGCGGGGCAACTAAGTCCAAGAGCCGCAACTAGAGAGAAGCCCGCATGGCACAACTAAGACCCAACACAGCCAAGTAAATAAATAAAGGCTTTTTTTTAATGTACAGCAAGACTTTTAATATATAAAGATATAATTTGTATGACAATACTAGTACAAAGGAAGTAGAAGGGGACAGCTATAATGGAGCAGAGTTTTTGTATACTATTGAAATTAAGTTAGTATTAATCTGAACAGGTTTGTTTTAAGTTAAACTGCTAATTTTAATCCCTAGAGTTACCACTAGGGTACTATTTTTTTAGGAAAATAACTCAAGGGGAAAAAAAAAAAAAATATATATATATATATATAGTAAAAGAAAAGCACAACGTGGAGAGGACAGAGCACAGAGCCATTTAGGAGGCAGAGTTAATGTGTATTGGATGAAAGTGAGATCTTCTCCCTCAAGAAGCACATGGTCTACTGAAAGAATCTGAAGCATGAACAAAAAATTATATTGTGCCCAACGACTGAAACATAGACTAGGGGAAGGACAGTCACAGGAGATAAGGCTGAAACTGGATCATAAGGACTGACCTTTGTTCCTAAGGTATTAGAGTCCTTTAAGGAATTTTGAGAAAAGAACTGACGTGATTTTGAGCAAAGAAATGATGGTAAGTCATTAGTGAAATGCAAATCAAAACTATAATAAAATACCATTTCTACTCATGAAAATAGCTACAATAAAAAGACAATAACAAGTATTGGTGAAGATATGAAGAAACTAGATTTCTCATACATTACCTCTTTGGAAAACAGTTTGATAATTCCTGAAAATGTTAAACATAGAGTTACCATATCACGAGTAATTCTACTCCTAGGTATATACCCAAGAAAACTGAAAACATATGTCTGTACAAAACTTGTATATGAACATTCATAGCAGTATTATTCATAATACTCCCAAACTGATGAATGTATAAACACAAAGTGATATATCCATACAATGAAACATTATCTAGCATAAAAAGGAATGGAGCACTGATACATGCTACAATATGGATGCACCTTGAAAACATGAGATGTGAAAAAAGCCAAACACAAAGAATACATGCTATATGAGCCCATCTATATGATATGTTCAGAATAAGCAAATCCACAGAAATAGTATATTAATGATTGCCAAAGGCTAGAGGAGCAGCAAGGGGAGGAGGGGGAGGAGGAAACAGAAAGTAACTACTAATGGATGTGAGGTTTCTTGTTGACTTAAAAAATGTTCTCAACTTACAAAGGGGCATGGCTGCACAATTTTGTGAATATTGTAAAAACCAGTGAGTGGTACACTTTAAAAAGGTAAATTTTGTGGTTTATTAACTGCATTTCAATAAAGCTGTTATAAAACAAAAACCATGATGAGCTACCATTTCATACCTAGTAGAATGAGTAAAATCAAAAAGACTAGAAATACCAGTGTTGGCAAGGATGGGGAACATTGCTGCTGCTCAAAGGGTAAAACAGTACAACTGCTTTGGAGAACTGTTTGGCAGTGCTGAGTAAAGTTAAACATACATCTACCCTATGACACATCAACTCCTAGTTATTTATTTAAGATAAGTGAAAACTTGTGACCACAAGACTTGTACAGAAATGTTCACAGTACCTTATTCATAAGAGTCCAAAAATGGAAACCATCCAAATGTCCATCAACAGGAGAACAAATAAATTATGACATATAATTATACAATGGAAAATTACCCAGCAGTGAAAAGCAAGCTGATAGGTACAGGAATATGGATGAATCTCAAAATTATTATCTCGATGGAAAGAAACCAAACACACACAAACACACAGACACAAAAACTACAGCTTAACTATAGGATTCTATTTATAGAAAGCTGAAGAACAGGCAAAACTACTCTGCCATGGCAGAAGCGAGAACAATGTCTTCCAGAGCAGGGTAGAGAGGAAGGGGCACAAGAGACCATTCGGGGTGATGAAAGCACGTTGATGGTTATACACATTTATAAAACTGTCAAAATTAATCAAAACGAATGCCTAAGATCTGTGAATTTTATTGAGTATAAATTTTATTCCAATTCAAACAGAAATCACAAGATGTGGACAAAGATTCTACTAAAATATTCATGGATGAAGAGATACAAAGTGAAAAATTCATAAATAAATATTTCTTACTGTAGTTTTGTGGCACAAGTTCTGGGTTCTTAGGATTTTTCAACTTGTAGGATACATCTCCAATATTAACTGTATCACCTAGAAAGAGAATACAGAAACACAATCATTGTAAGAAACAAGTAAGAAAGCAATACACTATGCCTTTTGCAATAATGATTCTCCAGACTACAGACAGGGATGTGTGTATCACAGATATGACTGTCAGGTGACCACAGACACACCTGTCTACGTCAGGCACTACGCTGTAAAACTGGCGTCTACAGCAATTTATTCATGTGTGCATGCTAAGTCGCTTCAGTCCTGTCCGACTCTTTGTGACCCCATGGACTGTAGCCCGCCAGGCTCTTCTGTCCATGGGATTTTCTAGGCAAGAATACTAGAGTGGGTTGCCATTTCCTTCTCCAGGGGATCTTCCTGATCCAGGGATCAAACTCACGTCTCCTGAATTGGCAGGCAGATTCTTTACCACTGAGCCACAGGGAAAGCCAAAATGCTGTTAAAGACTCATGTATTTATGGTATTCATTAAATCTTGACTCTAAGTCACCCACGGCTTCTGTGAGTTATTTCATAGAATTGCTGTAACAGAAACTCCATCTCAAACTAGTTCAGTACAAGGACATTGGGGGTTTTGTTACTGCAGTTCTATGCAGCGGCTCACAGGAACCACAAACACACCAGGAAGAGACCTAGGCTCAGAAACTAGCCCACAGTATGCCAGGAGAGGCCACAGGCTGCACAGTCCAAGTCACAGCCCAGGAGCAACTCTGAGACACCACCCCAGCACCACCAGCTTCACTGTGGGACACCTTGGGCAGGGGGCAGCTCTCTCCCCCATTTTATTTTGATATGTCTCAAACCTGTAGGAGAGTTTAAAAAACACTATCTTAAGATGCAAGTCATGACTCTTCAGCTTTCAAGTCTTCAGAGGCATCTTCTAATAAAAAGCACACTGTCCTAAGTAAACTGTTCTTGCAGTTTTCCTAACTCCGTCATGACTCAACCTCATGGGCAGGAAAACTGAATCGACCCAGCCTACATCATTCGTCACAGTCTGGCTGCCGGGGCCTGCCAGGCAGGGCCACCCTCTCTCTCTCTCTCTCTTTCTCCCTCTCTCTCGCTCCCTCTCTCTCCCCCCACTTCTCCTCCTTGCCCTCTCACCTCCTCACCTCTCCTACCTCATTATGACTCAAGTTTTCTTTGCCTTTCCTTCTGCTCTTCAACTTCTTATTGGGTGTGGAGACCCGGTTCTAGACTCTTTTCTATCTATAATCTCTTCTTGATGAGCTCATCTGGTCTTGTGCCTTTAAGCGCAATATATTGCTTGCTCCCAAATTTATATCTGTAATCTAGACCACAGAACTTAAAGCATGGGCAACAACAGTCTCTGAGATGCCTAACAATCACCTGCCAGTTGGCATATTCAAACCTGAACTTCTGATCTGGGTGTGCTCCACCCACAGAATTCCCCCAGTTCCGGTAATGGCAACTTAATGCTTCCAGTTTCTCAGACCAGAAATCTTACATCCAGTCTTAACTGCTCTCTCCTGCACCCCATCAGAAAACAGTACTGACTTTGTCATTGAGACACCTATAGCACTGGGCTTCCCTGGTGGTCTAGTGGTTAAGAATCCGCGCGCCAGTGCAGGGGACAGGGGTTTGATCCCTGGTCTGGGGAGGTGCCACACGCCTCAGGGTAAACGAAACTTAAGCACCACAGCTACTGAACTTATGCTCTAGAGCCCGAGCTCCAACACGAGAGAAGCCGCCTCAGGGAGCAGCCCGCTCTCACCGCAACGAGAGGAAGCCCGTGCACAGCAACGAGAACCCAGGCTGCCAAACCTTAATTAATTAATTAAAATATATATATATATATGTGGTGCTGCCCGCTTCTCCCACCATCCTCTGCCACCACAGCGCCGACCCAAGCCAGTTAGGGGTTTGCTACTTAAATCCGGTTTCTCATTTAACAGCGTTATCTCTCACCTCCTTACACACCTCCTGTCTCAATGCTTGCACTCTACAGTTAATGCTCAACAGACTGCTCACAGCGATCATGAGAAAACAGGAGTGAAGTGGGGCCAGTCCTCTGCCCAACCCCCACCTTTGCAATGGCCTAAAAGGCTGTTTCTGATCTGGCTCCCCACTTCCCTTCTAAAGTCATCTCCTACTTGCGTCCTCCTCTCTTCTTCTGCTCAGCTGCAAGATCTCTCACTGTTCCTTCAACATGTCAGACATGTATTCATTTCAGGCTTTTGCGCTGGATTTTCCTACTGACCGAAATGCTTTTCCTAAATGCATCCATTATCAGTCATGGCCCCAGCAAGAAACGGACAGTTCATTCAAACTGAGTGACTGAAGAAAGAATAACTGAGGAAGCATTTATGAAGGTGTGGGCAGAGTCTAGGAAAGCCAACAAAGATGGTGCAGTACCCTGGGACGAGCAGTAACAGGAAGCCATCACCACCACTGGGGCTGCAGGAGCAAGCGAGGGCAAACAGAGGGGGCAAGTGTGTTTAGAACAATGAACACAGCAAATCTAAGGTGGTAATGGGCCAAGAGGAAACTGGGGAATAACCACGAAGCAAAAACTGACAGAACTGAAAAGTTAGAGGAGACAAATTTAAAATCATATCTGGATATTTTAATACGTCTCTCTCAGTAAGTGATGGAAGAGTGGGGGAAAAAATAAAGAGGAATAAAGTAAAGATGATCACTTCTTGACCTTTTGGCTAAGACCAAGTGTAGAAGCAAAGACCTGAAAACATTATAAACCACTTAACCTAAATCGCCCTCATAGAACACTACACCCAACAATGGCAGAATTCTTTTTAAATACACATGCAACATTCACCAAACTAGATCTCTGGCTGCACCATAATACAAGTCTTAATAAATTTCCAAGGACTGAAATCATACGAAGTATACTTTCTGATCAAAATGGAATTAAACTAGAGCCTCATAACAAAAAGATAATATTTGGGAATCAAGCAACAGGCTTCCACAACACAAAGAAGAATTCACAATGGAAACTGGACTCATTAAGAAACAGTGTAGTGGGCTTCCCTGGTTGGCTCAAAGGTAAAGAATCACCTGAGTTTGATCTCTGGTCCAGGAAGATCCCACATACCATGGAGCAACTACACCCATGCACCACGACTGAGCCTGTGCTCTAGAGCCTGGAAACTGCAACTACTGAAGCCCAAGCCCCCTACAGCCCGTGCTCTGCAACAAGAGAATCCACTGCAAGGAGAAGCCTGTGCACCACAACTCGAGTGGCCCCTGCTCACCACAACTAGAGCAAGGCTCTCACAGCAACGAAAACGCAGCCAGCCAAATAATTAACAATGATTACTATTAGTAATAAATGAACAGGGCAGTGATCAATTAGTCATGCCTGCTGCAGGCAAAGAGGGAAGTGACACTCACGGGGTGGAGGCATTTGTCCTTCCTGCCTCAAATGCCAATGTTCCTGGCTAACTGCTATTACCATGCTACACTTCGCTGAAGCATCTAATCCATACCAAAGGCCCCCCTTTGACCTCTGTACAATTAAAGCCGTATGTGTCTACTTTGGCTGAGATCTCTCTCCTGAGTTCCATGCCTCTCAGTAGCCTTTTGAACACTTCAAAATTCCAGACACACCTCAAATTTAACATGAGAAGAACAGAACTCTACGTTCTGTGTGTGTGTTGTCCAACCATCTACAACCAGCTCTACCAGCTCTATCTGAGAAAATGAAGCTTTTTATCTCAGCCTAGAAGGCAAAAAAAAACAGAGACATTACTTTACCAACAAAGGTCCGTCTAGTCAAAGCTATGTTTTGTTTTGTTCATTTATTTTTATTAGTTGAAGGCTAATTACTTTACCATATTGTAGTGGTTTTTGCCATACATTGACATGAATCAGCCATGGATTTACATGTGTTCCCCATCCCATCCCTCTGGGTCTTCCCAGTGCACCAGCCCCAAGCACTTGTCTCATGCATCCAACCTGGGCTGGTGGTCTGTTTCACCCTTGATAGTATACTTGTTTCAATGCTATTCTCTCAGAACATCCCACCCTCGCCTTCTCCCACAGAGTCCAAAAGTCTGTTCTGTACATCTGTGTCTCTTTTTCTGTTTTGCATATAGGGTTATTGTTACCATCTTTCTAAATTCCATATATATGTGTTAGTATACTGTAATGTTCTTTATCTTTCTGGCTTACTTCACTCTGTATAATGGGCTCCAGTTTCATCCATCTCATTAGAACTGACTCAAATGAATTCTTTTTAATGGCTGAGTAATATTCCATTGTGTATATGTACCATGGCTTCCTTATCCATTCGTCTGCTGATGGGTATCTAGGTTGCTTCCATGTCCTGGCTATTATAAACAGTGTTGCAATGAACACTGGGGTACACGTGTCTCTTTCAGATCTGGTTTCCTCGGTGTGTATGCCCAGGAGTGGGATTGCTGTGTCATATGGCAGTTCTATTTAAAGCTATGGTTTTTCCAGTAGTCCTGTATGGATGTGAGAGTTGGACCATAAAGAAAGCTGAGCGCTGAAGAATTGATGCTTTTGAACTGTGGTGTTGGAGAAGACTCTTGAGAGTCCCTTGAACTGCAAGGAGATCCAACCAGTCCATCCTAAAGGAAGTCAGTCCTGGGTGTTCATTGCAGGGACTGATGTTGAAGCTGAAACTCCAATACTCTGGCCACCTGATGTAAAGAACTGACTCATTGGATAAGACCCTGATGCTGGGAAAGATTGAAGGCAGGAGTCTCCTTCAACAGAGGATGAGATGGTTGGATGGCATCACCTACTCAATGGACATGAGTTTGAGCAAGCTTCGGGTGTTGGTGATGGACAGGGATGACTGGTGTGCTGCAGTCCATGGGGTTGCAAAGAGTCAGACATGACTGAGCGACTAAACTGAACTGAACTGATCCATAGAAAAGCACTGAATTCCTTAACTTGGGTTATCTGGTTTTCTCTTTCATTATCAGTGATCTTTTGATGTGTTCTGAGTAGCTGATCTTTACTGCAAAATCTCCTACATACCCTGACTCCCCCTCGTTGCCTCTTTGAAGTCTCTCAGAGTTATCTGAGATGCTATGTCCTAGGTTTGAAGTTCTCAGAAAGTCTACCAAATAAGACATAACTCTCAACTTCTAGGTTGTGCAGTTTTTTCAGACAACAGTTTTATCAACCAGTTACAAAGGGACGCAGAGCACACTTCTCTTCTTTGCCTAAACTCTATGAGGATCCAGAACCCTGACAGAGCAGAGGCCTCTTATGCCCATCCACCTCCTCAGAATCCAGATGAATCTGGGTCTCTCCTGGCTCCAGGATAGCTGATGACTCTTGAGTTTCATTTGGCAGCACCTAACAGGTACCTGCCTCTCCAGTTGAAAGATACTAGGGAATGACTCCCTAATCTAAAGGTATTAGGGGAGCCCTGTTGAAAAACACTGAGAGACATCACTAACTGAAAGATATCAAGGGAGTCTGGAATTTGCTCAGTAAAAGAAATTGAGAGGTCTGTATTGAGAGGTTGGGGAGGAGAATGACTTGAAATATTTAAAGAATTGGAAACCAGCCTCCAACTAATACTCCAGCCAGATCACACTTGAAAGTACCTAAGTTATACTAAAAAAGATCTTAACCTTAAATGACCAAATTGGCGGGGGGGGGGGGGGGGGGGGCGGGGGGGGGCGGGGTGCATGCAGTTAAGTTAAAAATTAGACTTGATAAAAAATATCTTTTCAGAATTCTGACCTTAAACAAAATCTTTGTAGAGGGGACTTGCATTTCTCTTCCTGTATCTTTGAGATGTATCAATAAATGTTCTGCCAGATCTTCTTAGGGATTTTTGCTTGTGTGTGCATGTGTGTTTTTTGAAAACTTGACCTCTGCCATACTATTTGGGGAAGTAAACTTTAAGGATTTTATTTAGGTGACATTCTCCCAGTTCTCTTAGGGAGAAGCCTCTTACATCTTATTAATTTGAATCACTGTTAGTATATAACTCATTAATAGCCAAATGATGAATCCTTTAAATTAGAGAAGCTTCTAAATTAGTAAGTTTTTAGAGAGCTATCATTATAAATGGCTGTTTTACTGGTATCTATAAAAATTAAATTAAAGATGGGAAAAAGGAAATATATCTAATGGCTATCCTCAGAACTTCCTTGATTTAAAACAAGTAAGAAAAAACAGTTTGGGAAGTTTTATTTGTGGTCTTTGCTTCCCCTCAATGGGTCTTACAGATGCTAATAAAAACATTAGAATAATTAATGTTAACACAAAAAAAGGAAAGTCTAGATACTTCTTCCAACAAGGTAGAAATCTTAAAAAGACTTACCCCAAATAGATAAAGAAATCTTTAAATGGTTATTCAAAATGCAATAAATAAAATGGACACTTATGGGATTAAAACACAAGGTTTTGATACTACACTACCTAAGGTTAAGTGGACCAGAAGGGACCCCCATGTGGTCCCCAACATTAAAAGCCAAACAAGTCCACTCTATTTACTCCAGTTTTTTTAAGTATATGTTTAAGGGGCTGGAAAAAAAATTACACTGAGATACCCGACCAACAATTACCTGGGGCAACAATTAGGCCAATTAATCAAGATTAACAAAAGGGCCTGAGTTTCAGGGCTCAATGCCCTCCATGAGGATCCCAGAGCCTTCAAAAAAACAAAAATAGATAAAATGGACAGGGAATAATAGAACTCCTCCTGTAAAATCAAAACTTGCTGATTGGATTCTAGTGAAAGCCAAAGAATAACAAGATAGAACTGAGATAAAGTATATAAGAATTGATATATTTTCATTGGTTTTATATTAGATGGCTACATCTGTTTTCTTTAATTCTGAGATAGACATGTTTCACTGAGGAATATTTCCCTGTGTGGTATTATAAGACAAGACATATAGATCTGCTCGTCAGGAAATATGAATTAAATATACTAAAGGAAATCAATAGGGTCACCTGAGCCATACAATGGAGAAGAAAGTGGGAACTAATATTCAAGGACTAATAAACAGTGATTTTGCTCTGGGTTTAACTTGTGAACTTACAAAGAAGCTCTTTGTTGAATGCTTTATATGAGTTTCTGAAGGCATGATAGACTAAACTCTAGAATTCTAGAACATAGAACTCTTAAATTTTACTTAGAAATCTCTGATCCAGAAAAGCAACTTTCAAATATTATATATGTATAATTATATAATAAAATACATATATACATATATACATTTGGGCAAATCAATCTTTTAACATCACTGAGGTGACAAACAGTTCTTTGGCTAATTAAATACAATTGTCTTTGTCCTGCAAATCTCTGCAAATCAGAAACGTAAATATAGCCCACAATGACCTGAGATTGAGTCTAATTAGCTCAGTCAGGTAAAACCTGAAGCCAAGGGAAAAAAATTACAAAGGTGGTAATTTCAAATTCAAACCACTGGAAAGCCTCCCTCAACTGAAAATCTAATTCATAGACTTCTTAGAATCTTTATCAAAGACAAACACAAATCTTTAAACCTCTTTTCCACAAATAGTAAAGTCTCAGTCATCTAAGCAAGCCAATTTAATTCATCTCGTGTTATTTATAAACTAATAAGTTCATACTGTAATATCTGGTTCATTTCTAAGTCTGTTAAGTAAAGCCATGAGCTCTCTAGTTTTGTCTATTCATATATCTCTGTACACATTACATATATGAGATATCTATTTCTAGAAAATATTATCAAACTTAAATTTATAAGAGTTCTATTTTATTGACTTAAAAGTAAATGCTTACAAACTAAATATCTCTACACAGAAAGAAACTGATCAAAATGACTTTCAGGTTCACGTTAATTGGAAAATATTTAGTATGAAGTTAATACCTGGTATTAATGTCAGTTTAAGTTTGTTGAGCTAATTAATATAGACACATCTTTAGAGTCACCAACATTAGGTACAACACTTATTGTACCAAGGTTTAATGGAAATTAAATAAAACTTGTTAATATCTATTGCAAATTTGTCAATATGGAAAATAACTTGGTATAATAAAATATTTACAAGTGAATTCAATGCAAATGAGACAGTTTTTGGATGAAATTTTAAGGAATAATTATATTTAAGGAATGTCTACTTAAGATTAATCTCTCCAGATATTTGGCAACTTGAATTTAGAGCTATGCTATATTAAGTGATGGAAGTTTATTGAATAACTAAGTCATTCTCAAATAAAATAAGATACATCAATTACTTAACAGAGAAACTAAAGGTATATAGGACTATTAATGAATATGTTTGGTGCCACCCTGAGATGTTCTCTATTAAAAAGGAAAGGTTTTTAGAAATTATCACTAGTATTTATGTTCGCCAATCTACAGAAAGCTGATGCAAAAGACAGTTCATAATTGTTTATTTCTTAGTTTTCACTAGAAATTGAGGTTTTTAAGAGCTGAGGATTCTAATTTAAACATGTAATTAAAGCTAACAGAAATAATAAAGAGAACATTTCAATATATAGTAGGAAAGTGGAATGTGTGTTTTTCAGAAAAGAAGGTATTAAAAATGGAATTGCATGATATTAAGAGAAAAGAAAGTTAGGTTTATCTTAGAGCTGGTTGTTTCTGGATGGAAAGGCTAAGGGACAAACTAGACAAAGACAGATACAGACAGTGATGGAAGGGTTGTGGATGGTCAGGATTCACTAGATTTAGATTAAAGTTAATTAAGTGAATTTTGTTGTTAAAAGTAAGCTGGTAAAAGGCAAGATTTAATTTTCTCTCTTTTAAGAGAAAAGTTTTCTTTGCCTTCAATCAAAGCACAGGATACTGGCCCCAGTTATCTGAGATGCATATCAAAGGAATGAGCTCCATGAGGCCAGACTTTGCATCTCCCCATACATGTATGTTTGCCTTTCAAAACAGACTGTGTGAGTTCCCACGCCCTTAAGTGATCTGTATTTGTTTTCTGAAATCATTTGTGACTTTGGTTAAATAAATATCAATTCATATGACCTATGATACTATTGTGTTTGTTCTTGTTTTTAAATTGGAGTATAACGCTTTACAATATTTTGTTAGTTTCTGCTGTACGACATGAATCAGCTACATGTATACATATCCCCTCCCTCCCTGTTGTGTTTTAAAACCTTTTTGATGTTGTTAACAAACTTCTCACAAGTTCTAACAAGAAACTAAGAAACAAGAAAATCTAACAAGTTCTTTTAGCTTCCAGCTAACTCTTCAAATGAAGAAGGAAATGGCAACTCACTCCAGTATTCTTGCCTAGCAAATCTCATGGACGAAGTCTGAGCCTGGTGGGCTAAAACCCATGGGGTCACAAAGAGTTGGACATGACTTAGGAACTGAGCACTGAACACAACTCTTCAAAGGAACACTGCGACACCTCAGAGAGGACTGTTAAACTAATTAGGCTTATTTGGTGTGTTGAATTACTTGAGAAACATTGTCAAGTGACTGGAGATGAACTTTAGGCTATAATGTATAGGTGAATGTCATTAATATAGACATTCCAAAATTTACATGGAATTCCTAAAATCTGATACATGCCCTGATATAATGTCATCAGTCATAATTCTGTGTGTGTGCTGAATCGCTTCAGTTGAGTCCAACTCTGTGTGACTCTATGGGCTGTAGCCCATCACGCTCCTCTGTCCATGGGATTCTCCAGGCAAGAATACTGGAGTGGGTTGCCATGCCCTCCTCCAGGGGATCTTCCCAGTCCGGGGATCAAACCCATGTCTCTTAAGTCTCTTGCATTGGCAAGCAGGTAACACTAGCACCACCTGGTTCTCTTAAAATGTTTTATGTCACAGAAATATCCAAGTTTCTTGCCAGTTGCATTGTACTCAAATCTCTAACCATGTCAGTCTCTAAGTTTTGTCCTTTATAGACAATCATTAGTTTTCACTGATAGTTCAACAAAATGAGTCAAGAAGACTCATAAAAAGGACTTTTTAACAAATACAAGTTTCTGATAGTCTTTAGATAAATATGATTTATAACTTTATGACTTTTTCGGAAACAATTGGCTTTTATATTTGTTTTCCAGAAAAAAAACTCACCTCTTATGCTATGGCCTACAACAAATTGATGAACTATACCTTTGTAAACAAAGATATAACATTTTTTTCTCTACCTGATCCTTTTAGAATTTGGCTTATGTGGCTAGCTCTCTGTGGACTTGACGGTTTATTGCAACCAATTATAACTAGTTATACTAATCATTATTTCAATTTGTTCTCCCTTTCCAAATTCTTTATGTCTCCCTGCTACACCTTGACTTTGCCAATGTTATCAGCTGTATTACTTATACCCTATTTTATAAGATTCTTATCTCTTACATTACCCAATGTGTAACCAGACAAAAAAATTGATAATGGCTAAACATCTTATCAAATTGCCAACATCTGCTGGATCACTGAAAAAGCAAAAGAGTTCCAGAAGAACATCTATTTCTGCTTTATTGACTACACCAAAGCCTTAAACTGTGTGGATCACAATAAACTGGAAAATTCTGAAAGAGATGGGAATACCAGACCACCTGACCTGCTTCTTGAGAAACCTGTATGCAGGTCAGGAAGCAACAGTTAGAACTGGACATGGAACAACAGATTGGTTCCAAATAGGAAAAGAAGTACGTCAAGGCTATATATTGTCACCCTGCTTATTTAACTTATATGCAGAGTACATCATGAGAAACGCTGGGCTGGAAGAATCACAAGCAGGAATCAAGATTGCAGGGAGAAATATCAATAACCTCAGATATGCAGATGACACCACCCTTATGGCAGAAAGTGAAGAGGAACTAAAGAGCCTCTTGATGAAAGTGAAAGAGGAGAGTGAAAAAGTTGGCTTAAAGCTCAACATTCAGAAAACTAAGATCACATCATCTGGTCCCATCACTTCATGGCAGATAGATGGGGAAACAATGGAAACAGTGGCAGACCTTAATGTGGGGGGCTCCAAAATCACTGCAGATGGTGACTGCAGTCATGAAATTAAAAGATGCTTACTCCTTGGAAGGAAAGTTATGACCAACCTAGACAGCATATTAAAAAGCAGAGACATTACTTTGCCAACAAAGGTCCGTCTAGTCAAGGCTATGGTTTTTCCAGTGGTCATGTATGGATGTGAGAGTCAGACTATAAAGAAAGTTGAGCAAAGAAGAATTGATGCTTTTGAACTATGGTGTTGGAGAAGGCTCTTGAGAGTCCCTTGGACTGCAAGGAGATCTAACCAGTCTGTCCTAAAGTAGATCAATCCTAGGTATTCATTGGAAGGACTGATGCTGAAGCTGAAACTCCAATACTTTGGTCACCTCATGCGAAGAGTTGACTCATTGGAAAAGACACTGATGCTGGGAGGGATTGGGGGCAGGAGGAGAAGGGGACGACAGAGGATGAGATGGCTGGATGGCATCACTGATTCGATGGACATGGGTTTGAGTGGACTCCAGGAGTTTGTGATGGACAGGTAGGCCTGGCGTGACATGATTCATGGGGTCGCAAAGAGTCGGATAGAAACTGAACTGAACTGAGCAACTGATCTGAACTGAAACATCTTGAGGTATTAGATCACATTTATAACTCTACATACTAACAATTTTCAAAATAAATAGGATAATTGTAACAGTGTAATTCTACGTATGGGAAAAAGCAACAAGAGAAAACATTTTCTGGATCATAATAAACTAATAAATCAGAGGACCCAGAGGATTTTAAATTATCAATGGGGTCTAATCCAGAAATTAGCACCTGGAGTTGTATATCAAGAGAAACCTTTGCCTGACCTAGGAATAAGCATTTCTAGCAATGTGGGACAAAAATTGGTTGTGAAATGTCTCTCAAACATTGGTCATATTTTGGACCAGAGAGACTGTGAACTAAAATACTCCCTGCCACATCAGTAAACAAAGAATGTTGCAGCCATCAAGCCACAACCTTACACCCACCCAAAGGTGAGCCCTGAGGGAACTCAAGACAGAAGCAAGATGCCCACTGCTACAGCCACCCATGAAAGTGCACTCTGAGGAGACCTGAGATGAGAAGGCACAGGATACTGGCCCCAGATGTCGGAAGTGTGTTTCAAAGGAACGAGCCCTGACTTTGCATCCTTCCATACACAGAAAAGCACTAAATTCCCTAACGGCAAATACCTGGTCTTTCATTAACAGTATTCTTTTAATGTTCTAACTACCTGGTCTTTATTGCAAAATCTCCTACATATGCTGGCTCCCCAGCTTGACTCTTTGGAGCAGTCTCTCAAAGTCATCTTAGATGCAATGTCCTGGGTTTGAAGTCCTCAGAAAATCCACCAAATAAAACTCTCAACTTTTAGGTTGTGCATTTTTTTTTTCAGACTACACATTTAAAAAATACATTTTAAAGAGTGTTGTAACAATTTTTGGTTTTAAATGTCAATATTCACAATACAATGGAGACAACATTCTCTTCAACTATTTATATTTATCAGGGAAATTTCTAGATATCAACCTAAAAATGTACATAGGGATATATATTTGTAAAACCTAAGAACTAAGCGAGAAAAACATTTGAAGACTGCTATTCAGTCTATAAGACTATAGCATTTTGTCAGCAAAGTCTATGTTTTAATTATTTTTGTACCCCCAGTGCCAAAAATAATACCTCAAACCAAGCAGGTATTCAATAAATGGATATATAAATGAATGATTATATTGGGTTGGACCAGAAGTTCCTTCAGGTTATTCCATAACCTCTTATGGAAAAACCCAAACGGACTTATGGCCAACCCAATAGTTTTTAGTCAAATACCGTTTTTCTTAATTAAGTATTGTTTCAAGCCTCCTGTTTTCTGCATTCTTTGAGAATGGCCCATCTTCTAACATGCTCAGAAATCAAGTAATTAAAAATATAATAAAATGAGCAAAAAATGTAAAAAAAAAATCAAGTCATTTATTTGTAAAGGATTCATATAAGTGAAGTTCTATAAGTATTAATCTAAAAGAGAATGATGATACTTACACAACAGGCAATACAACATAGGCAAAAGACACTAATGCATGCCTCTCTTCAAATAAACCACAAAAACATTTTGGTTAAGTGCAATTATTTGTTAAAAAAGATTTGAGTTAATAAAATACTCATAATGGAAATTGTTAGAATAACTAAGAATGAGTTAACAGAGAGTACAAATTGTTATAGAATATGCTGCTTAATATTTATGACATTTATTATTACAAATAATGCAAAAATGTAAGCATTTTTGTAATGCAAAAATGAGCTTTCAATGAGAACTGACTTATTGGAAAAGACCCTGATGCTGGGAAAGACTGAAGATAGGAGGAGAAGGGGACAACAGAAGATGAGATGGTTGGATGGCATCACTGACTCGATGGGCATGAGTTTGACTAAGTTCCGGAAGTTGGTGATGGACAAGGAAGCCTGGCGTGCAGCAGTCCATGGGGTCGCAAAGAGTCAGACACGACTGAGCAACTAACTGTACTGTAACTGTAAGCACGCATAACTCATAACAGATTAACCTAAATCTCCATACAGTACACAAACTGTCACATAACTACTGCTACCAATAAATTAAGTTATATACTTTTTTAAGTATGGAAAACATGGACTGAAAATTAAAACTCTGAAAACAATCTCATAGTTAAAAGCTTCTAAACAAAATCAAATTTAAGGCCATTTTTAAAGTAACAAGGCCTGATTTTATCACTTGTAATGATCCTAATGTAAAGGGATTTCCCAAAATTTACAGGAAAATAATTTCTATGTTCACAAAAACAATTAATAGTATCTTTTACATTACACTTGCTCTTGGACAAATATGTTTGGACATTACTCAATTTTTAGTGGACAGCTGTTTTGTTTTTACATGCCCATATTCTTCCCTCTTTTGACAAGATTCCCTCTCTCCAGTGGAGAATAAGCCCCACTTGTTTTGGGCAGAGCTCAGCCCAGCCTTTACCCCTGCACCCAAATGCCCAGGAATGAGCACCCTGCACAAGCCCTGTCAGAACACACCACTCTCTGACCACAGCGGTTGTTTTAGAGACAGGCCTATGATCCAAGGCTGGCCTGTGAAAGTTCTCGCCAGGACTTATGTCGGAGCTCACAAGAAAAGGTGTCCTCTCTTCTCACATTGTGAGCTGTAAGGACGGTCAAAACCTAGGCCTGTCAGTAAGGCTATCGCTGCTACCACCTTAAGAAAGCCTGCCAGACACTGAAACCAATACAGCAAAAAATCAGATTCAGCAAAGGAAGAGTAGAGAGTGGCGGAAACCAAGGGGAAAGGCAGAGAGCCCAAGCCCTAAAGACATTCTGACATCCTGCATCTAGCCGAGGCTGAAGTCACTGGACTGCTCATCTATGTGAACCAATGACATGTTTTTCTGTACATATTTCTGTCACTGAAAACCTCATGACTGCTAACTAGTGCAACAAATTTTGTATAGTAAAGGCAGGTGAAGCAAGTGTCACTATTCCTATTTTACAAAGAAGATACATACTCAGAGAGGAACACAGGACATTTTGACCCTGAGGATATTCTGAGAACAAACATTTCAATCAAAATAATACTAATAGTTATATATTTTCATCAAGTGATTAGCTTTAGAATAAAATTAAGCCAAAAGGACTTCTTGATCAAGTTTTATAGAGCACTTTTAAATTTTTTTGTTTAAAGTATTACTTTATAGTAAAGATTTGATTTGTCATTACTCTTCTGTTCATAGAGAATTTCACCAATTATATCCTCTATCCTCTGTCCTCTGTTTTCCTTTGTGGCTATCAGTGTGGACTGAATATCAAAAAGATTTTGCTCTTTCTTCAATTTTTAATCAACAAATGTTGTAGTATATAGCTTTGCCAGAAGTTTATTTGATAGTTTCTAGTAAGTCTTTACATTTTTTGTATGACTGATAGTTTTTGTTTAATTTTTGGCTAAGCCAGGAGAATTGCAGGTATTTTCCTCAGATATTTCAAAGTTGTTCTACTGTAAGATCTTTATCTATCTCAAAAATGCTGCTCTTAGTTGCATATTCCAGGCACATCCATGGGCAGCCCTTCTTCTAAAATGCTCCCATTACATAAAATGCAATGCTTCTTGCCTGCCAAATTGTAGACTACGAATCAAGTTAATTAATATACACACCTTAGGACATTCAACTCTGAAACAGACTCACAATTCAATGACCTGCAACTTTGAACTAAACCACCCAAAGAAGTTGGCTTAGTTCTAGGTTTCTCAACAGCAAGGTTTCTCAACAGACTGATTTATTGGGCCAGATGACTCTTTATTGTGAAGGGATGTCCTAGAGAATGGATAAATGTTGAGCAGATTCAAGGGCTTCTACCCACTAGATACAAGTAGCACCCCCTTTCTCTTGGTGAGGGCAACCGAAAAATGCCTTCAGGCATTGCAGAATGCCCCCGGGGGGAAGGGGAATTACCTCAGTTAAGAACCATGTGAGTGTCATCATTTTTTTTTTTTAATACAAAACTTAGACCCAAGAGAAAACCAAATACATCAGCAGTTTCCAGGTTAATCTCTGTGTTCCCAATAAATTGTTTTCCTGGCAATTTATTAGCTTACAACTGTCCTGGGATTTTACTGCTAAATTCTTTAATACACAAAACTCACTGTCTTCAGGTGCAAAGTAGTTAATAATTTCCCCAAAGTTCAATGCCTAGTAAATACAGAGCTAAGACTTGCACACACACATATAGATTTTTCCCGTTATACTATATTTCTGAATTGAAGCAGGAGTTCTATATCTCCCTTCCCCAAAGTCATTAATTCTATTATAAACTAAGGATATAATCTTAAAATCACAAATATATATATGGATGCTTATTACACCATTTATATGTTTAAAAATAGATAACCTGAATATCTAACAATAGGAAACTGGTAAAATAAATTATATGGATAAATATATGAATTTAATGCCTATTTGAAATAACCATATAGAGCAATATTTATCACCATATTACTACATTAACAATAGCTGAGAATAAATTATAAAACACACGATTCAATTTTTTAAAAAGAAATTTGTATTCATATACATAATAATGTACATATTATTTTACAAAACCTGATAACATTAACACAAAAAAAGACAATCATGAATCCGCATGGAAACATTCTATTTTAGAGGACTTGTCTGTATTTTACTTACAACGAACATAGATGTCTTATACACAATTTTTAAATACTTCTATTAAATAACTTATACACAAAAGTCATAAAGTAGTGAATCCCTTTAATAACAATGGTATAAAAGGACGGTGCTCAACATGTCAAAGTGGATTTACAGAGTTATGTTTCCATATTATCACTTGATCCATGATAGACCTGTGCCTGCTTGACATCAGAGTCCTATTGAACTAATCTGTCTCTTTCTGAGGAAACACTACAATAATCTTTATTGAAAATTCTTTGCAGGGAATTCCCTGGCAGTCCAGTGGTTAAGACTGCGCTCTCACTGCTGAGGGCCCCGAGTTCAACCACAGCTCAGGGAACTAAGATATCACAAGCAGCTTAGCCGGCCAAAACAACAGAGGAACTCTGCAGCAGCTAACCTCCTCATTAAACTCTTTGTTTTAAAACCAAGAGACAATACAACTAATTGAAGTGTAAAGAGATATGAAGAATTTACAAATTATGGATGTTTAGACAAAGGATAAAAAGCGGTGGATTTGGGATTTTTTTTTTTTTTTTAAACAAAATGACCCTCTCTTCCCTCTGTTTCTCAGGCTTTATAAATCTCCTATCTTGAAGGCCAACACATCAAATTCCAGTCACTCCTGCTCCCGCTCTGTATGAACTGGAACATAATAAGACACGGAATGCTTATTAGGTACAACGAGTTGACAGGCACAAAAAGGAATATAAAAATAAATAAGATATACACACAGCCTAGGAGAGATAAGAATAGTATATAATTTATATCTATTGTTTATGTACCCTGTTGTTCTTTTTCCAAACTACTAGGAAGCAATGTCAATTACTGGCAGAGAGATGAGTTACTAGTCACATGGCTGAGTGCAAATGAGCACATCTTCCCAATCTAAACTGTAATTCATTACGGCACACTGCTATTTGTGGCTTACATTTGTCTATGTGTGACATCTGGTTCAAAAGGGGACACTCCAACCTTGATGGCCAATGTTACATCCTAGGGAAGCCCAGAGCTTGCCTCTGGTTTACCTGGCTCACAGCTCTTTTAACTTGAGTTCAGATCTCTGGTAAGTCTCCAGGTACACTTATCTTCAGTCCTCATATCTTCAACCTTAAGAATCTTTGTGGTAACAAGGCAAGTAGGGTTAACATAATTTATTCCTTATGTCATGATGCTAAGTGACTGAGTCTAAGAAGTGAATATGTCATTAGTAAAGTGTACATGAGTACATTTGCAGCAAAGACTGTACTTTGATTTGCTCAACATAATACACATGCTGAGGACATGTCTAAATGTTTTTAAAATCAACATGCATTATTCATGTACAAAGAACAAATAATTTTTAAAGTTCACATGACAACTCTGCTAAGGTCCCCCTGGAAGACCAAATGGGAACCCACTCCAGTATTCTTGCCTGGAAAATCCCACGGACAGAGAAGCCTGCTGGGCTACAGTTCATGGACTAAAAAGAGTCAGACATGATTTAGCAACTCAGCACACACACAGGCAACAGCCCACCTAGATACTTCTCATAGTTCAAACCTAAAAGGAACTGTTTTCATTTCTTTTAAAGCCAAGAAAACAGAATAAATCTCACATAGCTGAAAATATATTAAGAATAATAAAGAAGCTAACTTTGAACATTAATATATGCCTGGGATCCTAATAACTAATTAAATCCTCACAACAACCCTATCTAATACACTTTCCTTATCCTCATTTTACAGTTAAGAAAACTGGGACACAAAACTAGGTAACCTACTCTCAAATCCCCATACACACACACACACACACACACACACACACACACACGCAGTGCAGAAATGGGCTCCAATCCAGGCTGATTCATTCTAAAGCCTGAGTTATAGATTATGCTATACTTGTACCTTTGACCCCTGCTAAGGCAAAGAAGAAACAAACAGCTCAAAGAACGGGGGAAAAAAACACAAAACACCCTAGAAACATAAAACAATTGATGAAGGGGCTAAATCTAAAATAAAACTCTATACAGGAAGAAAGAAAAAAGCATTTGTTCAATGAAATGAATGAAATGGATAGGACTTAATCTCCCTCATTTCTGACAAGGAAAATTATTGGTGGGTGGGGGGAGCAGCGTGCAAGAGGAACAACCAAACTAGCAATTTTACAGTGAAAAATCTCCCTTATTTTTAGCAACGACGCTGAGTATCTTGCCTAGAATCACTCTGCCGTTCAAGTGAAGCAACAACATATATCCCTTTCCTTAACCAGCACAAAGGATCTAACTCCAGCCGGGCAGAGCCTGGAAATACTTCGCTTAGAAATCTGAGCAGGGAATTCCCTGGTGGTCCAGTGCTTAGGACTCGCGCTTTGCACTGCCAAGGGTTAGCTGTGTGACCTGCAGGAAGTCACTTTTCCTTTCTAGGTCTCCATGACCTCAATCATGTAGTCAGGGTTTAAACTAAATCAAGTTGCGGTCTGGGTTCTAGGACATCGTGAACCGGAAGAAAAGAAAATTTGCAAGCAGAACTTCGACAGAAAGGCTCGCGGATACATTTAAAAGATAACGAAGGGGTTCTCTGGCGAGGACGTACACTTGTCAGCGGCGGCCAGCCCTGACTGGAACGTGGCACGCGGTGACTCCCATCCAGACTCTGGGGACTCGGAGAGCAAGGTCAGGCCCAGCTTTCTGCAGCCTCTGAGGGCAGCTGCATGAACCCCTGCGTGAACTGTAATCTAAGTCAGAATCCCGGGATGCGGTTGTGAAGGAACCACTGGGGTCAGGAGAAAGCATCATTTCAGATCATAAGGAACCTAAAAGCCAGGCCCCTCGCGTCACAGAAGGAGGCTCAGAGACTGCAAACGCCTGGCCCCGCGCTACCCAGCAGAGAGCGGCGGAGACTATAGCTCCCGGCGCCGCGCTCCCTCTCAAGGAAACCGCCGGGAGCTGATGGGGCGCGGAGGCGCGCAGGACTCGCGCGGGGCGAGCGCGGCCGCGGGGCGCCCCGGAGTTACCTGAGCCGGCCCCCGCCCCGGCGTGCAGCAGCCTGGCCTCCGAGCGCGGCACGGCGCCCGACTGGCGCCGCACCACCTGCCGCAGGAGCAGCCGCACGCGCCGCGCGGCCGTAGGGCCGCCAGGCGGCCCGAGGAGCAGGAGCCGCGACTGCATGGAGGCCGGGGGGGAGGGGGCGTCGACAAGCGCCGGGACGGGTGGTCCGGGGCAAGCGGCGCTCCGGGACGGGCGGCGTGAGGCGGCGCGACGAGAGGGACAGGAAGCGGCGGCGCGCGGAGTCCGCCGGAAACTCCTTCCCCCGGCGCGCCCGGCTCGGCCGGCCCGGGCCGCCCTGGGCCCGCTGGGGTGCTGGCCCCCGCCGCCAGGAGCCGCGCCCGGGGCCGCGCCCGGGGCAGGCGGGGAGGAGCGCGTGCCGGCGGGTGGCCCCGGGGCGCGCCTCGCCCTCACCTGCCGCGCGTCCCCGGACTCCCCGGACCGGCCTCCGGCGGCTCCATGCCGTGCCGTCAGCGCTCGGGGCTTCAGGGGATGCTGAAGGGTGTAAGGAGCCTTTGATGGTGTCACTCTTTCTTGGTTAGTGGCCCGGTCTTCGTGTATTTCTTTTTCCCTGTGACCGCATGGACTGCAGCACGCCAGGCCTCGCTGTCCTTCACCGTCCTGTCTTCCAACTCACGTCCATTGAGTCAGTCGGTGATGCCATCCAACCATCTCATCCTCTGTCGTCCCCTCTCCTCCTGCCCTCAATCTTTCCCAGCATCAGGGTCTCTTCTCATGAGCCGGCTCTTCGCATGGGGTGGCCAAAGTATTGGAGCTTCAACTTCAGCGTCAGTCCTTCCAATGAATATTCAGGGTTGATTTTCTTTAGGATTGACTGGTCAGATCTCCTTGCAGTCCAAGGGACTCTCAAGAGTCTTCAACACCACCTTCAAAAGCATCAATTCTTCAGCCTTCTTTATGGTCCAACTGTCACATCTGTACGTGACAACTGGCAAAACCATAGCTTTTCAGTACACTGCTTCAAACCCTTTCCAGAATCGCGTAGGTCGTCTGGAGATTGTGGGTACACCTATCTGGATTTGTTGTAACCATATCTGTGTATTCAATTGGTACCTGAAAGCCTAATCCTTTTTTTTTTTTCTTCCCCTGCATGTTTTATTACCACACCTTAATAAATTCTAAACAGAAAACTCACATCTTGGCGATACACTGGACAAAATGTCAGTAAGGACCAAATCAAACACTTTTTGAGTCATTCTCCCATGCAAGAGTTCAGTTCAGTTGCTCAGTCATGTCCAGCTCTTTGCGACCCCATGGAGTGCAGAACACCAGGCCTCACTGTCCATCACCAACTCCCGGAGCTTACTCAAACCCATGTCCATTGAGTCAGTGATGCCATCCAACCATCTCATCCTCTGTCATCCCCTTCTCCTCCTGCCCTCAATCTTTCCCAGCATCAGGATCTTTTCAAATGAGTCCGCTCTTCCCATCAGGTGGCCAAAGTATTGGAGTTTCAGCTTCAAAATCAGTCCTTCCAATGAACGTTCAGGACTGATTTCCTTTAGGATGGACTGGTGCAAGAGTTACATAAGCATAATCTATGTCTTTAGTAAGAGAAGAAAGTAGGACACTGGCTAAGGCTGCCTCCTTGTCATCCATGCCAAAAGGGGAAGTGGTACTAACACAGAGCAGACTAACGCTAATATAACTATACCACACCTCCAGAACATCAGGAGTGCATTGAGCAAGGCAAAATGTTTACATTGTCACACAAAATAAACATCAGACAAAAAGAATGCAGAAGACTTCACTTTGAACTAAAGGCCTTGCTAATTCTAGAGCTGTTACCATCTTTAAATTACATTGAACACCTACTTTATGTGTGACACTGTGATGGGTGCTGGGAAGAAAGAGGGTAGGAAACTTTACAAGAAAAATGCTGAGGGAACTTCCCTGCGGGTCCAGTGGCTAAGAGTCTGAGCTCCCAATGCAGGGGGCCTGAGTTTGGTCCCTGGTGAGCGAACTGGATTCTACTTGCCACAACTAAGAGTTTGCATACCCCAACTGAAGATTCCCCATGCCACAGTGAAGATCAAAGATCCTGCATGCTATAGCAAAGCCCAGGTTCAGCCAAATAAATATTTTCTAATGAAAAAGGAAAGAAGCTGAGCTGGATGAGACTGTGCACTTTGCTGAGGACTGGACTTCATATGTTCAGGCTGAAACAGGCCTCTAACATAGTTGGGGAGACAGTGAAAATAAAGTAACTATGTTTGCATAGTGCATGGCAACGTGGTTACACATGTGTGTTCTCATACCAACTTCACAACAACCCTTCAGACTGCTAGGGAAGAATGACATAGATGTAGAATGTAGCAGTTTATAAAATACTTCTTCCACTTTGAGTGCATCGTATATGTCAGCCATTGTGCTAAATATTTTAATGCATTATCTTATTTCATACAGCAACACTTTATTATTATTTCCCATTTTACAGATGAAGAAACTGAGGCTGAGAAAGTTAAGTACCTTGGTCGGGGCATTTCTATTTAATCTTGCTGGAATCCAGAAAATGCTTCAAACTATTGGAAGAATAATCTAAGGTAATTTAGCAATTTGATTGGTATAAGCGGAAAGAGTTCTTAGAGTTATCACACTGAGGAAATCAATACAAGTTACAGTGTTCATTCATTGAGTAACATTTACTGAGCAACTATTGCATAAACAGTATCCTGACAGGTTCTCTGTAGCAATGGGCTTATATCAAGTAGAGAAGACAAATGTACAAATAAAGAATTACAACACAACGTTTAGGATATTTAGACTCAAAGTACTCTGGGGCAGAGTGCTTCCCCTGGCAGAGGTCAGGGAGATTTCACAGGAGATATTGTTGGAAGTGCTTCTTAAAGGATATGCGAGAATCTTTCCTGCTGAGAAAAGGGCAGGTCATGTCTGGCAGAAGGAAGAATAGGTACAAAGGTACAGAGAGCTGAAAATACGTGGCATGACTGAGAATCAGAAAGTGAGTCACTGTGTGTAGGGATCAAGTGCATAAAGTAGTTTGTAGATATGAGACCAGAAAGAGAAACTGGGGCACACTCACCTCTGAGAAACTGAAAAATGGTAAAGACTTTTTGGAGTCACACATCTGCAATCTGAGAAAGAGATTACTGAGCGGGAGAAGAGGGAGCATCTGAGCTTCATTTTGAAGGTTAGTTTAGATTTGGGTAAACAAAGAGTGGTAGACTGCATGAGTAGAAGCCTAGACAAGCGTGATGAACTGATGCAGACAGTGAGAACAGCCAGGTGAGAGAGCCATGCATGGTCTTTGAAGTGTGGGAAGGTGTTGTCAGACAGAAACATTATGGAGTGAAGAACCTCGTATGGCTCCATAATCTTAAATGAAGAGGTTGGACTTCACCTCATAGGCAAATTGGGTCAATAATCAATGACCCAACTAATCATATTTGATCATATTTTAAGCAGTGACATGGACTGTGAATTGAGTAAGACAAGAAGCATCAAGTTCCAGCTATATAGCAGTAAAAAAAAAAAAAAAAAAAAAAAATCTACCTGAAATGAGGAACCCCTACTGGTGGCTGTGAAGCTGAATGGGAGAGAGGAGACTTTGGGAATGTTTAATATGTAAGAGATGAACCAGAGCTGTTTCGTTTTAAGAGATGTCCATCATAACTTCTAGGTAACTTCTCTCTCAAATTCTCACTAAAATAACTGGTACTCTTGATAAAACACACTGCCAACATCTGATATTTCCTGTTAAACTTGTTCCAGAGTCTGGGAGGAATATTTCTTGCCTGCCACATTACTGTAATTGGACGAAAAGTGCAAATTAATCATCCATCCATGCTGTGTCCAATTAGAAAAAGGTCACTTTATCTCTCCTTACTGCCTACCTGACTGAGAAATCAAGGGACCAAAGTCTGGTTCAGGAATCAGGGCTTCCCAGACGTTGGTATGCCTCTCGATCATGTGAACAATTTGCTCAAATGTCCACTGTCAATCTTCACTCCCCACCCCTACCCTGAGGCGCTGACCTAGCAGATCTGCAGGGGCTCAAGAAGATGCATATTCAGTCATAACCATAGGAGATCACCTACATGCCGTATGTATCAGCTATAAAGCTGGACAGCAGTTCTTTCTGTTACTCTTTTGCTAACAAGGCTGTCCCACCTCTTTATCCTCTTCAATACTTTGTAGAACAATTTGTAAGTGCTCTCCCTTCATCTGCAAGCAACTAGAATAAAAACTAAAATAAATACAATAAAAGCTGAGCAGGGAATTAGAGCAAAGAAGGAAAGAGAACAGCATGGCTCTTTTGCATTATAAAATGTTTTTAGACAGGGACATTGGCAGGAAAAGAGCGTGGGCAGGGGGGGCAAGGGGGAGAAGTGATAATTAAAGTAAGAAAGATACACTAGCAGAAACTCGTCCAATACAGGGAATTCCCTGGTGGTCCAATGGTTAGGACTCAGTGGTTTCACTGCCAGGGCCCAGGTTTATTCCCTGGTTGGGATCCCCAAACCAAGTGTGACCAAAAAAAAAATAAAATAAAAAAAGGAACTCTCCCACTACAAATCACCGAATAATGCTGGATAAAATATTTTAAAGTTTCACTTAACATGAATTTGTAAGCTTATGTGAAAGTAGGAGAAGTTCTGTAAAATTTTGGATATCAGCAAAGAACAGGAAGGAGAACGAGAAGAAGTCTGGGCTGGAAGAAGAGTCTGAGGGGGTAAGGACTCGGTGAAGGTGCTAGATGCTCTGGGAATATTTACTATCCTTGGTGCATGTAGCTATAGGTGAGTCAACAGGGCAGGAGTAGATTGAAGACTCCATCGTAAAGCCAGGACTGGCAAAGGGCTACACAGTTAGCTAAAGGCGGACTTATGAAAAAAATTGCAAAGGGAGACAACAAGAAATCACAGCTGTCGTCTTGGATTCTAGGTAGAACTATTTTTTTTCCCTTTAAGAATGGTGACTTCTACTTGAAACTCAGATGGGTTTAAGGCATGATACAGTATTTGCTTGTTATAAAGAAAAAATTTAAGCCAATAATTTAAAAGTGAGCTCAATAAGTGTATAGGATATTTGAGAAGCACAGTCAACAAACTTTATTTTATGAATATACAAAAAAAAAAAGCATCAGTTGGAGAATGCATGTTATTCACAAGAACAAGTACAATATCGGAAATGGGGTTTATTAAAAGCCACAAAGAGGTGGGAGGAAGGCTCTCTCAAGCCTTCTAGGGAGGCTCAAGTGAGGATATATACATATATCCTCTTGGGAAAGGATGTATATATACTTATGACTGATTCACGTTATTGGAAAGCAGAAACAAACACAGCATTGTTAAGCAATTATCCTCCAATTAATTTTTTAAAAAGTCACAAAGCTAGTGGCAACAAAAACCAACATATAGAGGACATTATTTTGATATTAATGCAATCAAGTGAGAAAGAAATTTTAGGACAATTAAAATTACAGATATCCTTCTATATACTCATGAGTCAAAGAAAAAAAAAATTAGAAAACACTTGGAACTGAACATTAATGAAAATACCTGCTAATAAATAGTGCAAAGTGGACCTAAAACCAAACTATGCACAGAGTCTAAAAATTGGTAAGATAGGGACTTTCCTGGTGGTCCAGTGGTTAACAACCTGCCTGCCAGTGCAGGGGACACTGGTTCGGTCCTTGGTCTGGGAAGCTCCTTCATGCCACAGGGCAGCTAAACCCATGCAGCACAGCCACTGAGTCCACCGGCCCTGGACCCTCTGCTCCGAAGCAGGAGAAGCACAGCAGTGAGAAGCCCACGTACCATAGCGAAGAGTAACCCTCAAACATCAAGAAAGACCTGGCACAGCAACAAAGACCCAGCTTAGCCGTAAATAAATGAAATACCTTTTAAAAAATTAATAGGCTAATCTGTCAAGTTTAAAAAGATAATAGATTAAATCCAAAGGAGGTTGAAAAAGGGAATAATAAAGACGTAAACAAAAACTAATAAAGTGAAAAACGAACAAAATGACAAAAAGTGGTCATGTGCAAACAGTAATTTTTATAGCAGAAATAAAATGAAGTCAATGGAAAGTTTAGAGGATAAAGTTAGATTAAATTCTCCAGAAAAAGGAACAAAAAGACTAGGAAATATTTCAAAGTTAGAGGATTAGTCCTGGAGGTTCATGTTCCAGAGTTCAGGAATTCCTGAAGGTGAAAACAGAATTAATGGGGAAGGAAATAATTCAATCATCAAAATTCAAGAACATGTCCCAGAAATGAAGGAAACAAGGGTCCAGATTAAAAAGACCAAGACCAAAGTAGCTGGTTGTGAAATATCATTAAATTGGGGACAAAGAAACAAACTTTTTAGCTTCCAGAAAGAAAATCAGACTTCATATACAGAATAAAGAATCAGAATAATATTAGACTTCCAAATTCATAGCCAAAAGATAGGAAGGTAATATAACCCAAGGTGCCTTCTAAACAGGATATAATAAGATGTTAATGAGATAATTTTTTATTTTACTTTTGCACTGTTAAACAGTATTTACATTTATTGACTATTGAATGCATAAATGATATTTATTGAATACTGAATGCATAGGTGGCACTTTTTGCTGTGTATTTTTTATTTATGAGTACATTATAGCAAAAAGTATATTTGCTATAGAGTACATTTCCCCCAGGGAGAAATTTGCCCTTGCGATAGCAGCAATGGAAGCCAGAATACAACGAAGCTGTGCCTTCAAAATTCTGAAAGAAAATTTTTGCCAAGAATTATATACCCACCCAAACTAGCAATTTAGAGTGAAGACAGAAGAGACATTTTCAGACATGCAAAAGCTCAAAAATGACTTATTTCCTAGGCACCTTTTCACTGGAGAAGAGGGAGTGAGGCAAGAAAGAGAAGGGAGCTTGGGGAAAGCTTATGACAGGAAAAGAGAATTAGGGGATGACAGTGAGGAGAGACCCACAGATCAAAAGACCACATTCTCCATGAGATGAGGGCAGGGTTCAAAGAGACTTCTTCAGGAAGATCAGAGTCACTAGATATTCTCATGAAAATGGAAAACAATACTAGTGGGTTCAAATGCAGTGAGTTGATGATGAATACATGAAAAGCTCAAAGAACAAAATATTAACTTCAAGGAAAGTAGAATATGCTAGAAAGGTATGGTATAGTATGTGGCTCAACTTTAACTGACATTTCCATAGTCATAGTGATGTAAACATTGAATATTAAGCTAGCCAAAATTATGACATAACTGCATTAGCATGATATCCTGAAAAAAAGAGAGGTAGCAATACAAACATACAGTTAGAGATATCAAGATAAATACGAAGAATCACCTAAAATATTTGAAGACAGTCCTGAGAAAAAGGAAGGTGGGCTTGGGGGATTGCTGGTTTCTCATAATAATCTTAAAAAGCTAAATTTGGAGAAAATAAAAGAATTGTTTACTCCCATTCATTTGTACAAGAGTCTTCGCTTCCATGATCCCTTGTCTATACAGGGTATCATAAAGGAAAGAAGAAAGGGAGGGAGGGATAAAAAAAAAAGAAAGGCTATTTAGTACCCAAAAACCAACATCTCATTGCTATTTTAATTTTTATTCTTTTGATGATGAGTAAGGATGAACATTTATTCATAACTTTTAAGTAGTAGTAGTGGTCAGTTTGGAGGAGGAAATGGCAACCCACTCCAGCGTTCTTGCCTGGAGAATCCCAGGGACAGGGGAGCCTGGTGGGCTGCTGTCTATGGGGTCGCACAGAGTCGGACACGACTAAAGCGACTTAGCAGCAGCAGCAGCAGTTCTCAGCTGCTAAGTTGCGCCAGACCCTTTGTGACCCCATGGACTGTAGTCTGCCATGCTCCTCTGATCAAGGCATTTTCCAGCAAGAATACTGGAGTGAGTTGCTAGTTCCTCCTCCAGGGGATCTTCCCAACCCAGGGATCGAACACTTACCTCTCCTACACTGGCAGGCAGATTCATTACCACTAGCGCCACCGGGAAGCCCTCATAGCTTTTAAAGTCCACTGTATTTCTGTTACAAGAGTAGAATTATCTAATTCTCCATCATATATTTTTTTGAAATACTGTTCTAATTTTAAGAACTTTAACATCAAGAATATTAGCACTTTTTCCGTAGGTTGTCAACACACTTGCTTTTTCTCTCTTGTACACTTATGCAGTTCAAATCCTCAAACACTCGTGAGCAAATAAGTTGAAACAAGAAAGTAATACGAAATAGGAAGACTTGGTTTGGGAACTCGGTGAATCTAGTCTCCAATCACACGTCATTACTCCTAGTCCTGTATCACTGGGCAAATTACTCAGCCTTTCAGGCCCTCAGTAACCTTGTTTTAAATGGAAATAATAGTGCTCAACAAGGTGTTGTGAGGACTTCATAATACATGTAAACTGTCTAGCAGATCATGCTATAGGTTTTCAGGAAATGTTAACAACTTGAGTAACCAATCTTCAGAAATTAGGCAACTTGATAATGTAAAGGATTTTAAATGGATGTTAAGTGTAAATTCAGTATTTGGAAGAGAGTCTAGAAGTCTTGATTACTAAGTGTCTGCATGCATGCTCAGTTGCTTCAGTCATGGCCAACTCTTTGCGACCCTATGGACTGTAGCCTGGTAGGCTCCTCTGTTCATGGGATTCTCCAGGCAAGAATACTGGAGTGGAATGCCATGCCCTCCTCCAGGGAATCTCACGACCCAGGGAACTAACCTGCATCTCCTGCATTGCAAGCAGATTCTTTACCACTGAGTCAGCTTTGGTCATATTTGAAAACTTATTAAAGGGCACACATTTTTTTATCCCTTTTCCTCCAAAGCAGCAATATCTGAGTTTCTCTCTAAACTAGAGAAACTCTTTGTCATAGTTCCCTTTCCACTTTCTCTAATGGAAGAAACCCCTTTTCTATCCAGTACCTGCATCTCGCTGACCTGGTGAGACTGTCAATAACCTAATCCCATCTTACCAGGCACTGGGTAAGGCATGAGGATTGGGTGTCTGACTCAGACTCACAGAGCTTGATTTGGCTGCAGAGAACTTAATCAGAGTTGGCTATGGAGGCAGGGACTCTTCCTGACTAACACGTGGGTGCTCACAGCCGCACGCAGTCAGCTACTCTTAGAGCCATCTTTGCTGTAATTCATGGAGAACTTGCCTGAACCAGAAAAAAGCAAAACAAATGATTAAGACAAAAGAAACAAAGTGTCCTGGCAATATTCTTTTGAACTCTACACCAGCCAAGTTGGAACCATCCCTTTGAATATCTGTTAGTAAATAAATATTTGCTTAATGAAGTTTGGCTTAGCTTTCTATCACTCATAATTTCAAGAGTTCTGACTGATGCTATCTCTTATCCCTGGAGTCTTGCCAGAGATGCTTTACTGAGAGATATGGTGTTCTGCATATTCACCAAAGGTCCGTCTAGTCAAGGCTAAGGTTTTTCCAGTAGTCATGTATGAATGTGAGAGTTGGACTATAAAGAAAGCTGAGCGCCAAAGAATTGATGCTTTTAAACTGTGGCGTTGGAGAAGACTCTTGAGAGCCCCTTGGACTGAAATGAGATCCAACCAGTCCATCCTAAAGGAGATCAATCCTGGGTGTTCATTGGAGGGACTGATGCTGAAGCTGAAACTCCAATACTTTGGCCACCTGATGCAAAGAGCTGACTCATTTGAAAAGACCCTGATGCTGGGGATGAATGAGGGCAGAAGAGGATGACAGAGAATGAGATGGTTGAATGGCATCACCGACTCAATGGACATGGGTTTGGATGGACTCCGGGAGTTGGTGATGAACAGGGAGCCCCGGTGTGTTGCAGTCCATGGGGTCACCAAGAGTCAGACACAACTGAGGGACTGAACTGAACTGAACTGATAGTTCCTCCAGACATGAAAATATGGTGGGTTGTAGATTATAAACTACGTTAAGCTCTTAACTTACCAACAAAGGAGAAAAAATCTTGGTGGAAGTAAGATGGCCACACATGGGTATTTCCCTTAGCCCTCTAAGTTCCTAAATGGAGGAGTATCCTTCCAGCACAATGTTCATTTGATGTCAGGTTTGTCAAGTGTGCAAAGTTCAACCCTTGCAGCACCATGATTTCTATCACACTGAAGACCTACTCAGGAAAAACTTGATCAACGTCTCTACTTACAGCTAAAGAAGTATTGATGTCAGGCTCTTTTGGGCCTTGACTTCACTCTTGCATCATCAAAGGCCAGCAAGGGAAAGCAGAGTGAGCCCAGGTGTTCCTGCTCTACACTTTCCAGGATTCTAGAAACCCATTCTGCCAGAGACACTCCTGGATTTAACACCTATTACATCAGTTGTTCTAATACTGGGTTTGGTCTAAGGACCACAATCACAAATCTTTTTCACCACATGTGAGTTTGCGTGCACATGTAGTTGCTCAGTCCAACTCTTTGTGACCCTTTGGACTGTAGCCTGCCAGGCTCCTGTGTCCATGGTGTTTTTCAGGCAAGAATACTGGAGTGGAGTGCCATTATCAGGAAGTTAAATTAGAGACCAATTTTCTCTATTTAAAAAGATTATCTATTTCTTTAAAATGATCAGCTTATAGTGAATATAATTAATTGATAAAAATCAACAAATGCTCAAAATTTTAAGAGCTATTCAGTTTATTTTAGGGATTTTAAAATTTTTGTAAAAATAATTTATCCTCAAACTATTTCTTTAAAAGAATCGAGTTCTCATAGAATATTCATCACCCTCTTAGAGTCAAAACAGCTCATCTTCTATCTCATTATTTTGTAAGTTTATGGAAGTTGCTTTCATTCAACACCATTTAAGCAGGCAACTGCATGTAAATACCACTTTTCTTATGTACTTCAGGTATTATTACTCTTTATTCTTTCTGTTCCCTCTTCCTGTAATGTTCTTCCCCTTATATTTCCATGACTATTTCTTTCTTAGTTTCAGTTCTCAGCTTAATATTCTATTTCTCAGAGAGGCTTCCCCTTTCACTTTATCAACCCTTTTTGCTATTTTTTATTTTCTGTCTCATTTCTCTTATCACAATATGTAAGTACTATTTGCCTTTTGCCTTTTATTGCCTCTCTCCTTCACTGGACCCTAAGCTTCAGGAGGCTGTCTGGTTGAGCACTTTCTCTCAAGTGCATAGCACAAGATCTGGCAGTGTTAAGTGCTCATAAAGTATTCCTTGAGTAAGTGTTAATGTACTCTTTTCCACATTTAACAAGTCTCAAGAAATTAGCAAAGGCTGGTGATGACTGCCTCCCATCAATACCAGATTTCATAACATAAACCACGGAAAATAAGATTGGTAAATAACACAATGACAGTTACACTGTCACATTTGGTAACTTTTGTATGATAAATAAGTAAGAGTATTATTCAAAAATTTTAAATTAAAAAAATTTGTTGTTGTTGTTCAGTCACTAAGTTGTGTCCAACTCTCTGTGATCCCATGAACTACAGCATGCCAGGCTTCCCTTTCCTTCATTATCTCCCTGAATTTGCTCAAACTCATGTCTGTTGGATCAGTGATGCCATCCAAACATCTCATCCTCTGTTGCCCTCTTCTCCTCTTGCCCTGACTCTTTCCCAGCATCAGGGTTTTTCCCAATTAGTTGGCTTTTTGCATCAGGTGACCAAAGTAGAGGCAAAATGCATATAATGTAAAATTTACCACCTTAGCCATTTTTAAGTATCCAATCCAATGGAATCAAGTACTTCATGTTGTGCTACCATCACCACCATTCATCCACAGAACTGTTTTTCATCTTACAAAACTGAAACTCTGTACTTGTTGAACAATAACTCCCCATTCTCCCTGCTCTTAGCATCTGCCAACCACCATTCTACTTTCTGTCTCTATGAATTTGACCACAGTTGGTACCACATATGTAATAGTCAGGGTATTATCACAGAACAGAACTAACAGGCTGTGTACATATAACTATAGACATAAATATAGAGACACAAAGATGAATAATTGGCTTACACAGTTATGGAGGCTGAGAAGTCTGAAGATCTTCGGTTGGCAAGCTGGAGACTTAAGAGAGTTGATGATGTACTTTCAGTATGAAAACGGAAGGCTTGCAACCCAAGAAAAGCTGGTGCTTCAGTTGGAATCCAAAGGCAGGAAAATACTGATGTCCCAGCTCAAGGAGTCAAATGGGAAGAATTCTCTCTTAATCACAGGAGAGTCTGCCTTTTTGTTCTATTCAAACCTTCAACTAATGATTGGAGGAGGGCCACCCACATTAGGGAGGAGAGTCCGTTTTATTCAGTCTGCCAAGTCAAATATTAATCTCATCTAAAAACACCCTCACAGACACACCCAGAATGTTTGAACAAGTAACTGGACATCCCATGGCACAGTCAAGTTGACACATAAAATTAACCATCATATATGTCAACTTAAACACACACACAACATAAAAGCTGTGAGATGAGTTTATTCACTGTCTTACTAAGGACCTTAGTCTGGGAGACTGCCTCTCAGATATCTCTGAGAAATTGCTCCAAGGAAGTAAAGGAGGAGCCAATGAATTTTTTTTCATTGGGGGAAAAAAAGCATAGACAAATACCAAGAGAGCACAAAGCATAGACATCTCAAGTTAAAGACATTAGAACTTTTCTCTGTATGGAAAGATGCAAGAATCCGGGGTCACTGGACCTTTTCCTCAGTTAAGTATCTTAACTAGGGACTGGTGTCCAAAGCTCAGAATACTTCCTGTTTTTCTCTATTCTGAATTCCCCTCAGGTGCACTGTCGGTGGGCAACTGTGGTGGCTAGTGGCTTGATCCTTGTAAAACGGGAAAGCAACACTCTTTTTCTTTACACACCACGTAAGTGAGATCATACAGTTTGTTCTTTGGCAACTGTCTTAATTCACTTAGCGTAATTTCTTCAAGGTTTGTCTGTGTTGTAGCATTTGTCAGAATTTCTTTTTAAGGATGAAAAATATCCCTGTGTATGTATACACCAGGCGTCCCAAGTGGCTCAGTGGTAAATGATTCACATGCCAAGGAGGAGGCGTGGGTTCAGTCCCTGGGTTGGGAAGATCCCTTGGATAAGGAAATGGCAACCCACTCCAGTATTCTCGCCTGGGAAATCCCATGGGCAGAGGAGCCTGGCGGGCTGCTATCCGTGGGGTCCCAAAGAATTGGACATGACTTAGTGACTAAACGGCAGCAGCATGCATGCACCACATTTTTTTAATCCATTCTTCCCCTGATAGATCCTTGGGTTGCTTTCACCTTTTGCCTCTTGTGAATAATACTGCTATGAACATGAACGTGTAAGTATCTGTCCTGGTTTCTGCTTCCTTTTCTTTTGTGTATATACTCAGAAGTGAAATTTCTGAATCACGTGATAGTTCTAGTTTTAGTTTTTTGAGGAGCCACCATGATGTTTTCCACAGCAGCTTTACCACTTCATATTCCTACCACTAATGTTCAAAAGTTGCAGTGTCTACACCTCCTCACCCACACTTGTTATTCTGTTCTTTGATAGAAGTTTTCCTAATGGATGTGAGGTAGATACTGCTTTCTTTTATACTTAAATTTTCATCACTTTCTGTCTACTTTTGTCACTTTTGCTATATTCTTTGGCAATACCTCTGTAAGACTGCAGGCTGAGGTCTCAGAGACAAAGTAAGTGACAAATGGCACTATTTGTGATAAATTTCAAAAGACAATATGGTAAATAGAGGCAAGGGAAGAAATAGGAAGGGGTTAGGTTAGGGTCAAACCATTAAAATGGAAATGAGGAAATAGGCATGGATGTGGGCAGTAGGTTATGGAAAAATCTTTTTCTCAGAGCCAAATGATTATAACAGTCATTTTTATTTTTAGGTGGAGTGGGAGGCAAGAGGGGAGAAATGAAAGTATAGTTCCTCATCATCCAGAATGACTTCAGACTAACCACACTGACCGTCACTGGAGTGAGAGAAATGTTAGCAAGTGGTGTTGTTGTTCAGTTGCCAAGTCATCTCTGACTCTTTGTGACCCCACGGACTGCAGCACGCCAGACTTCATGCCAGGCTTCACTATCTCCCTGAGTTTGGTCAAGTTCATGTCCTTTGAGTCAATAATGCTATCTAATCATCTAATCAAAAACCATCTTCTATTAAAAAAGGTCTTCATGACCCAGATAACCATAATGGTGTGATTACTCACCTAGAGCCAGACATCCTGGAATGTGAAGTCAAGTGGGACATAGGAAACATCACTATGAACAAAGCTTGTGGAGGTGATGGAATTCCAGTTGAGTTATTTAAAATCCTAAAAGATGATGCTCTGAAAGTGCTGCACTCAATATCCCAGCAAATTTGGAAGACTCAGCAGTGGCCCCAGGACTGGAAAGGGTCAGTTTTCAATCCAATCCCAAAGAAAGGCAATGCCAAAGATGTTCATACTACCTCACAATTGCACTCATCTCGCATGCTAGTAAAGTAATGCTCAAATTTCTCCAAGCAAGGCTTCAACAGTACGTGAACCATGAACTTCCAGATGTTTAAGCTTGACTTAGAAAAGGCAGAGGAACCAGAGATCAAATTGCCAACATCTGCTGAATCATTAAAAAAACAAGAGTTCCATAAATCCACCTACTTCTGCTTCACTGACTACACCAAAGCCTTTGTCTGTGTGGATCACAACAAACTGTGAAAAATTCTGAAAGAGCCGGGAATGTCAGACCACCTGACCTGCCTCTTGAGAAACCTGTATGCAGGTCAAGAAGCAACAGTTAGAACCAAACATGAAACAACAGACTGGTTCCAAATAGGGAAAGGAGTACGTCAAGACTGTATATTGTCACCCTGCTTATTTAACTTACATGCAGAGTACATCATGCAAAATGCCAGACTGGATGAAGCACAAACTGGAATCAAGATTGCTGGGAGAAATATCAATAATCTCAGATACACAGATGATACAACCCTTATGGCAGAAAGTGAAGAGGAAGTAAAGAGCCTCTTGATGAAAGTGAAAGAGGAGAGTGAAAAAGCTGGCTTAAAACTCAACATTCAGAAAGTGAAGATCATGGCATCCAGTCCCATCACTTCATAGCAAATAGGTGGGGCAACAGTGGAAACAGTGACAGACTATTTTGGGGGGCTCCAAAATCACTGCAGATGGTGGCTTCAGCCATGAAATTAAAAGACACTTGCTCCTTGGAAAAGCTATGAGAAACCTAGACAGCATATTAAAAAGCAGAGACATTACTTTACCAACAAAGGTCTGTCTAGTCAAAGCTATGGTTTTTCCAGTAGTCATGTATAGATGTGAGAGTTGGACTATATAGAAAGCTGAGTGCTGAAGAATTGATACTTTTGAACTGTGGTGTTGGAGAAGACTCTTGAGAGTCCCTTGGACTGCAAGGAGATCCAACCAGTCCATCCTAAAGGAGATCAGTCCTGAATATTCATTGGAAGGACTGATGCTGAAGCTGAAGCTCCAATAATTTGGCCACCTGATTCGAAGAACCGACTCATTCAAAAAGACCCTGACTTAGGGAAAGATTGAAGGCAGGAGGAGAAGGGGATGACAGAGGATGAGATGGTTGGATGGCATCACCAACTTGATGGACGTGAGTTTGAGTAGGCTCCGGGAGTTGGTGATGGTCAGGGAGGCCTGGTGTGCTGCAGTCCATGGGGTCACAAAGGGTCAGACACAACTGAGCAACTGAACTGAACTGAACTGAACCATCTAATCATTAGCAGGTTTACCTAGTAATAAAATGTAAATTTACTAATAGCTTCAAAAACTGTATTTTAGTTTAAAAAAGGTGGTTGCCAGAGGCTGGGGCTGAGGGAGATAGGAAGAGGTTGGTAAAAGGATATAAACTTTCATTATAAGACAAATAAGGTCTGACGTGAAGTGAAGTGAAAGTCACTCAGTCATGTCCAACTCTTTGAGATCCCATGGACTATACAGTCTATGGAATTCTCCAGGTAAGAATACTGGAGTGGGTAGCCTTTTCCTTCTCCAGGGGATCTTCCCAAGCTAGGGATCGAACCCAGGTCTCCTGCATTCTTTACCAGCTGAACCACAAGGGAAGCCCTTAAATAAGGTCTGAGGATCTAACGTATAATACGGTAAGTACAGCTGATAACACTGTATTGTATAACTGAAATTTGTTAAAAGAGAGTGGAACTTAAATGTTCTTAACAGAAAAAAAAAAGGTGAGGTAATGAATGTGTTAATTAATTGGAAGTGAGGAATCTTTGCACAATGTATATATGTTACAGGAGTGGGCTCTTGTCTAACACTCAGAAATGAATTGTTTGAGGAGACACACATACTGGCAAAGCAAGAGACTTTATTATGAAGGGGTTCCCCAGGGAAAGAGCAGTAGGATGGGGGACCCAGACTGCCTGCCACTTGGCTCACAGTCTTGAGTTTGATGTTGATGGGATTAGTTTCCGGGTTTCCCTGGCTGACTCAGGATCCTTCCTGGTGGTGCACCCATGGCTCAGCCAAAATGGATTCCAGTGGGGAGGATTCCGGGAGGTTAGTAGGACATGAGGCATCTCCTTTTGACCTTTCCCCAGTTTTTCTGGTTGTGCTTGTATGCTTAGTCACTAAGTCGTGTCCAACTCTTTGTGATTCCAGGACCTGCTGCCAGGCTTCTCTGCCCATGGGATTCTCCAGACAAGAATACTGGAGTAGGTTGCCGTTCCCTTCTCCAGGGATCTTCCCAACCCAGGGATCAAACCCAGGTTTCTTGCATTGCAGGCAGGTTCTTTACCGTCTGAGCCACCAGGGAAGCCCTGACATGAGGCATCTCCTTTTGACTTTTCCTGAAATCTTCCAGTTGATGGTGGCTTATTAGTTCCGTGTTCCTAACCAGAATTTCCTGTCTTAAAACAACTCATGCAAATGGTTACTGTGGTGCCTAGCCAGGGCAAGCAGTTTCAGCATTTCCCCTAACTTATGTATATCAAATCATCATGATGTATAAATTAACTATCTTACAGTTTTGTCACTCATACCTCAATAGAGCTGCAGGGGAAAAAAAAATACTGTCTCTTAGAATACTTTACCCTTTTTTCTAAAGCACTGATTCACACACCCTAACTTTTTATAGCCTTTTCTCAATTAAACAAGACACACCAAAATTTCATCGTAAATGATTTTCTAAAACTGCCATTGTGAAATATTTGTGTTGTGGCCAAATCACATATGACATCTGTTTTCTGTTAAACCCCAGTGCCATTTGAAGTAAATCATTCTTTGAGCCTCTAGCATTGGGATTGCTCAGAAAGGAGGATTGTCACATTTATCATGCCCTCAGGGTATGCAGTGGCCTCTAGTCTCCAGCAGTTTACCCACTAGATGTCGGGGAGGGAAATGCACACTGGTGTTTGAAGTAACCGGAAAAAGAAAGTCCTAAGACAACGTATGACTAAGTTTAAGGAAACCCTTCCATACACTGTGTGCTCAGTTCAGTTCAGTTCAGTCGCTCAGTCGTGTCCGACTCTTTGCAACCCCACGGACTGCAGCACGCCAGGCTTCTCTGTCCATCACCGACAACTCCCGGAGCTTGCTCAAACTCGTGTCCATCAAGTTGGTGATGCCATCCAACCATCTCATCCTCTGTCATCCCCTTCTCCTCATGCCCTCAGTCTTTCCCAGAATCAGGGTCTTTTCCAATGAGTCAGTTCTTCCCATCAGGTGGCCAAAGTCTTGGAGCTTCAGCTTTAGCATCAGTCCTTCCAATGGACACCCAGGACTGATCTCCTTTAGGATGGACTGATTGGATCTCCTTGCAGTCCAAGGGACTCTCAAGAGTCTTCTCCAACACCACAGTTCAAAAGCATCAGTTCTTCGGTGCTCAGCTTTCTTTATGGTCCAATTCTCACATCTATACATGACTACTGGAAAAACCGTAGCTTTGACTGGAAGGACCTTTGCTGGCAAAGTAATGTCTCTGCTTTTTAATATGCTGTGTAGGTTTGTCATAAACACTGTATGCTAGGCACTGCTATTTTCATAGGGGAATCCACATTTCATTCAGATTCTTAACCATCTGAGCCACCAGGGAAGACCTCATAAAGAAATAGCAGTGAATAAGCCAGATCCTTCCTTTCATATCATCTATTTAGGCTGTAATGTGTTTAAAAGCTTACAGTTTGTTGTGTAGGTCAGTGGTTTTCACATGGTGCTTTGGAAACTGTCATATACCGCATTTGATCTTTGTCTCAGATCTGGGCACAGATGGTAGTGCCTTTGTTATTCTTGAGCCCCTTGAACCACCTTGAGTTTATGCTAATAAGGTGGCAGGGTGAGATAGCCTGGTGGGAGATAGTCATGCTGGAAAAGCCACCCTAATTAGAGGGTTGTAGCCTTAAATCATGTGATACCAGCCCAACTTCCAAACTTCCAGGGACAAAAGGGATGCTGGAGATTAGGCTTAGTCACATGGCCAAAACTCTGATAAAAATTCTGTATACCAAATCTCAGGGGAGCTTCCTGGTAGGTTAACACATGGATGTGCTAGGAGGGTGATGCATTCTAATTTCATGGATCGAGGGCATGAAATCTTTGTGTTTGGAACCCTTGCAGACCTCACCCTATGGATCTCTTCATTTGTTCCTGATTCATATCCTTTATGTTAATAATAAAATTGTGACCATAAGTTTCGCATTTTACTGGTTTCAGTAATTCGTTCTAGTGAATTATCGCATGTGATGGGTGCATGGGAACCCCAATTTGTAAGCAGTTCATCTGAAGTGAGGGGGGGTATGCTGTAGACGGTGCCCTTTAACCTGTGGGGTCTGCGTTCACGCCAGGGGTCAGTGCCAGAAGGGGACATCAGTACATCAGTTGGTGTCTGAATAGAATCCCCAGGACCTACTAGGGAAGGGCATGGAAGTGGCACTCCCTACTAGTTGCAAATTCTGTTTTCCTCATCAGCATCCTGGGTCACCGTTATTGAGTATTTATTAAGTAGCAGTCACTGTTATTTCTATTTCACAAATGGAAAACCTAGGCTTAGAGCAGATACAGAACTTAACTGTATACAAATGTGAAGTGCCAAGGGACTTGACTGTTATGAAAAGAGGGTTAAATTCAAGAGCCACTGTAGGAGAAAACTCACACATGAAGAATTATCCGTGAAAATCAGAAGAGAAAGAAGCCAAAGCCAATCGAGGTGGTGACATGATGCAAAGGAAACCACAGTTTGGGGATATTAAGGACTACCAAAGAAGAGGGATGTCACTTTGAGAAAAGATCGTTACTTTGGATAAAAGAGAAACAAAAACAGCTGAAGTTCAAAATGTGAGTGAAAAGGGGGGGGGGGTGGTGGAGGGAGAGAAGAATGTCTCAAGAAAGATACTTGACTCTTTTTTTTTTAAGGTTTGTTTTTGTTTTTAATGTGGACCATTTTTTAAAAGTCTTTATTGATTGTTCCGATATTGTCCCTGTTCTATGTTTTGGGTTTTTTGGCCTCCGAGGCGGGTGGGATCCTATTCCCCAAAAGGACTGAGGGCCTAGGGTGGGAGGCAGACAAACATTTCACCATATTCATTGTCCTGCTTGAACTTTGTATCCTGTGCATCTATTGGTCTCTTAATAAAAAACTGTACTTTTTTTTTTTTAAGATCCCATCCCCTTACTGTTTATTTTTTCGAGGGAGAAGGAATTGTTAACCTAGGTACACTGACTTGAAATGATGGACGTGATGTATTCAGTTAACCAAGTAAGCTACATAAAAGTAATAATAATTGTATAACAACAACAGCAGTGATACTAGGCATAAGAATAAAAGGAAAAAAGGGGACAAGTTCCCCACAAGTTCATGTTGGTGCATGTTGTGTAATACAAGGAGAGATGTGGAAGGTCACATTCCAGTCTGTGAACATGATTACCTCAGAGGGCTAGGTAATGGGGTAAGGGAAAAACCTTTGATTTCCTTCGGTATTAACTTAAATTACAAAAATAACACACGCTTGTTGTAACAAATGCAGGTTCAAACAAGCATGTGTTGTTTTTGTAATTTGAAAAAGGACGGAAGGAAGGGAAGGGAGAGGAGGAAGAGAAGAATATCTTACAGCACCACACCCCCGTCACAAAGCCAACACACCAGCCAGCAAACCAAGCCAGAGCTCTCGGCCGGGTTTGCCTGGGCTGGGGCTTGCCCCCAGCGGCAGCCGCCTCTCGTCCCTCCCTTTGGACCTGGAGGCGTCAGGGGCAGGTAGTGAACTCACGGGTGGGCCTGCTCCTCCCTCTCTCAGGCCCAGCTCAGCCTCTGAGGACAGCGGGTCTTCTCTTAACCCCTCAAGACCTGTAGGACCCCACAGGGCCCAAGAAACTTATCATCATGTCTGTAAGTAAAACAAAGGAAACCCAAATGTAAATACGTATCAGTGGTTAAGGAATGTAGTCTTACCATAATCTATGAAATCCTTTAGAGAGCAATATTTGAGAGGGAAGAGAAGCATAAAGGTGCTGGATGCCCCTAAGGCGGGGGAGGCAGCTGAGCATACAGTGTGAGTATGAGGGTGCAAACCCATGTCACCGCCCTCCCCTCGGTGACCCAGCCTGCACTCCTCAAGAATCAGACCACACTGGATGCTCTTCCTTCTCCACTGTAACAGTGGGCACTGGACCCCTTAGAAAACAACTGATAACATAAATCTGGAGGCTCCCAGCTGGCATTAATGATAAAGAACCCGCCTGCCAATACAGGAGATGAAAGATACACGGGTTCGATCCCTGGGTCATAAAGATCCCTTGAGGGAGGGCACGCAACCCACTCCAATATTCCTGCCCGGAGAATCCGTGGACAGAGGAGCCTGGCAGGCTACAGTCCATGGGGTCACAAAGAGTCAAAGACGACTGAAGTGACTTAGCATGGCATAAGGTAAATCTTCTGGCTGATCTTGAGGTGAAAATTTAAAAAAAGACTTACGCACATAGGCAGGCAAAGAGTTTTCAAAAGCCTTGAAAATAAAGATACAAATGGGTTAAGGGGCTCACCTTACACATCAGGTGGGTGTCAACGTGTGCAGTTATCCTGGGATACAATACAACATGCACCAGGGGCCTTGAGACCCTTTACACACCACTAAGACTCTGGCTTGAGGAAATACACAGAAGTGGTATCAGATTTGGTCCAAAGCTGTTTTGTTCAGCTTTCCTTATAATATTGAAACAAAATTGCTCGGTAGGAAAGGGTAACTACATTGTACTAGAGTCATAAAATCTTCACACTAATGTTTAAAAGGCTAGGAAACAAAACTGTATATCCAACATGATTTCAATCTTTAAAAAACATATAGTTAGGACATAAAATCTAGGTTGTATCTGAGCGGTCAGTTCATGAACACATAGGTTTATCCTTTTTATATTTGGAAGCTTTTCTACTATAAACATAGTATCATTCTATTTTTGGAGAAGATAATAGAATGAAGGCGAAAATGTCAGGTACATTCTCCTTGGCATATATAAATCCAAAAATTTAGGACAACCCTATTATCTGACCAATGTCAGCTAATTGAATGGTCTGTTCTTGAATTCATAGATTTCCCTAAGGTCCTAAAAGATCTGTCTACTTTGTTACTAAGGAGCCAGTACTCCCGGGAGAAAAGATTCCCAAAATAAAAATAAAAAATTTTTTTTTCTCAGTTTCCCCTTTTGCTTGAGAGAAACCTCTCTATAGAGACAAGACTTAGAAAACACTTTGTACTCCTTGTGCATTTTAAAGAACTGACAACTTGAGTGGGATTTTTGAATAGAATTTGTACAGATAGAACATAAATATCATCTTGAATTTCACTGGGCCTTCATCCTGTCCAGCCAATCTGGAAATGACTAGTAAGCTGCTTATTGTGTGAGTGTAGAGTTTGGGAGAAGGTAGGGGCTGAAATGCAAATGTGAACATGTTTGCATGTGCGTGGCAGTTGAAAGCCTGGGAACAACTTCCATCTAAACCTGTGATTCTTCACAGGTAGTGACTTTGTCCCTCAGGGATCATTTGACAATATCTGGAGACATTTTTGATTCTCAGAACCAGGGAGGGGGTGGTACTAACATCTAGTGGGTCAGACCAGGGATGCTGCTAAACACTCTACAATGAACAGGACAACCACTTACAATGAAGAATTATCATCCTAAAGTGTCAGTAGTGTCAGTAACCTTAACTACAGGAGGTAGAGGGTGTCAGAGGATGAGATGGTTGGATAGTCACTGACTCAAATGGACGTGAACTTTGGCAAACTCAGGAGATGGTGAGGGACAGGACATCCTGGCATGCTGCCATCCATGGGGTCGCAAAGTGTCGGACACGGCTGAGCGACTGAACAACAGCAACAAAGGACTCATGGGTGTCCTGGACGCAGAACTGACCCCATCCTTTCTCCTTCAAAACTCGCTTCTCCACCTCGCTCTCTATCCTAGGCAATAAGAACCCATCTTAATCTGTTAAACAAGTTGGAAAACTCAGGTCCTCCTTACGCCTTTACATTTTATACCCAAAGGATAACCCAATTCTGTCAAATTTGCCACTTTCATGGCCATCTATTTGCTCTCTTCCTCCCAATCTCCCTGTCACTTCCCTGAGTCCGATCTCAATCATAACTTTCTGATTTGCTGCAGAAATTTCCTGTTTTTCCCTCATCAATCGTGTCACTCTCTCATCTTTTCTCCACATCATTTTCAGGATGATCCTTCTAAAATGAAAATCTAATTCTGTCACTTCACTGCATGATATTTTTTAAAATTATTATTATTAATTAATTAATTAATCTGACTGTGCCAGGTCTTCAGTTCAGTTCAATTCAGTCGCTCAGTCATGTCCACCTCTTTGTGACCCTATGAACCACAGCATGCCAGACCTCACTGTCCATCACCAACTCCCGGAGTTTACAAAACTAATGTCCATTGAATCGGTGATGCCATCCAACCATCTCATCCTCTGTCATCCCCTTCTCCTTCTGCCCTCAATCTTTCCCAGCATCAGGGTCTTATCAAATGAATCAACTCTTCGCATCAGGTGGCCAAATTATTGGAGCTTCAGCTTCAGCATCAGTGCTTCCAATGAATATTCAGGACTGATTTCCTTTAAAATTGACTGGTTGGATCTCCTTGCAGTCCAAGGGACTCTCAAGAGTCTTCTCCAACACCACAGTTCAAAAGCATCAATTCTTCTTTGCTCAGCTTTCTTTATAGTCTGACTCTCACATCCACACATGACCACTGGAAAAACCATAGCCTTGACTAGACAGACTTTTGCTGACAAAGTAATGTCTCTGCATTTTAATATGCTGCCTAGGTTGGTTATAACTTTCCTTCCAAGGAGCAAGCATCTTTTAATTTCTTGGCTGCAATCACCATCTGCAGTGATTTTGGAGCCCCCAAAAATAAACTCAGCCATTGTTTCCACTGTTTCTCCATCTATTTGCAATGAAGTGATGGGCCCGGATGCCATGATCTTTCTTTTCTGAGTGTTGAGCTTTAAGCCAACTTTTTCACTCTCCTCTTTCACTTTCATCAGGAGGTTCTTTACTTCCTCTTCACTTTCTGCCATAAGGGTGGTGTCATCTGCATTTCTGAGGTTATTGATATTTCTCCTGGGAATCTTGATTCCAGCTTGTGCTTCTTCCAGCCCAGCATTTCTCATGATGTACTTTGCATATAAGCTAAATAAGCAGGGTGACAATATACAGCCTTGATGTACTCCTTTTCTTATTTGGAACCAGTCTGTTGTTTCATGTCCAGTTCTAACTGTTGCTTCCTGACCTGCATACAGGTTTCTCAAGAGGCAGGTCAGGTGGTCTGGTATTCCCATCTCTTTAAGAATTTTCCACAGTTTATTGTGATCCACACAGTCAAAGGCTTTGGCGTAGTCGTTAAAGCAGAAATAGATGTTTTTCTGGAACTCTCTTGCTTTTTCGACGATCCAGCGGTTGTTGGCAATTTGACCTCTGGTTCCTCTGTCTTTTCTAAAACCAGTTTGAACATCTGGAAGTTCACAGTTCATGTACTGCTAAAACCCGGCTTGGAGAATTTTGAGCATTATTTTACTAGCATGTGAGATGAGTGCAATTGTGCAGTAGTTTGAGAATTCTTTGGCACAGCCTTTTTTTGGGATTGGAATGAAAATGGACCTTTTCCAGTCCTGTGGCCACTGCTGATTTTTCCAAATTTGCTTGCATATTGAGTGTAGCACTTTCACAGAATCATCTTTTAGGATTTGAAATAGCTCAACTGGAATTCCATCACCTCCACTAGCTTTCTTTGTAGTGATGCTTCCTAAGGCCCAGTTGACTTCATATTCCAAGACGTCTGGCTCTAGGCGAGTGATCACACCACATGATTATCTGGGTCATGAAGATCTTTTTTGTATAGTTCTTCTATGTATTCTTGCCCCATCTTCTTAATATCTTCATCTTCTGTTAGGTCCATGCCATTTCTGTCCTTTAGAGCCCATCTTTGCATGAAATGTTCCCTTGGTATCTCTCATTTTCTTTCCCATTCTGTTGTTTTCCTCCATTTCTTTGCATTGATCGCTGAGGAAGGCTTTCTTATCTTTCTTGGCTATTCTTTGGAACTCTGCATTCAAATGGGAATATCTTTCCTTTTCTTCTTTGCTTTTCACCTCTCTTCTTTTCACAGCTATTTGTAAGGCTTCCTCAGACAGCCATTTTTCCATTTGCATTTCTTTTTCTTGGGGATGGTTTTAATCACCGCCTCCTGTATGATGTTACGAATCTTTCCATAGTTCTTCAGGCACTCTATCAGATCTAATCCCTTGGATCTTTTTGTCACTTCCAATGTATAATCATAAAGGATTTGATTTAGGTCATACCTGAATGGTCTAGTGGTTTTCCTCACTTTCTTCAGTTGCAGCATTTGGGATCTTCAATCTTCACTGGGGGATGAGGGATCTTTAGTTATGGCGTGCAAACTCTTAGCTGTGGCATGCAGGATCTAACTCCCTGACCCAGGGTTGAATCCGGGCCCTCTGCCTTGGGAATGTGAAGTCTTAGCCGCTGGGCCACCAGGGAAGTCCCTGCAGGATATCTTTAACTGATTTCCCTTTACTCTCAAGAATAATTCAAAATTCCTTATCAATTACATAAGCCCCTTCCTACCCAGCACTCTCTCACTCTATTTTACAACTGCCACTGCTGCTGCTAAGTCGCTTCAGTCGCGTCTGACTCTGTGTGACCCCATAGACGGCAGCCCATCAGGCTCCCCCGTCCCTGGGAGTCTCCAGGCAAGAACAATGGAGTGGGTTGCCATTTCCTTCTCCAGCGCATGAAAGTGAAAAGTGAAAGTAAAGACGCTCAGTCGTGTCCGACTCTTAGTGACCCCATGGACTGCAGCCCACCAGGCTCCTCCATCCCGGGGATTTTCCAGGCAAGAGTACTGGAGTGGTTCCCATTGCTTTCTCCAACAAGCTTCTATTAACATTCTGTTTCCAGCAATAGACTGAGGGCATCCTGAGGGCAGGATCAGTGTCTTTTATCTTTCCAGTCTACTGGTCTCCCAGTTGCTGTTGCTGTTCAGTCACTCTGTCCTGCCTGACTCTTTGCAAACCCATGGACTACAACAGGCCAGACGGCCCTGTCCTTTACTATCTTCTGGAGCTTGCTCAAACTCATGTCCATTGAGTTGGTGATGCCATCCAACCAGCTCATCCTCTGTTGTCCCCTTCTCCTCCTGCTTTCAATCTTAGCATCAGGGTCTTTCCCAGTGAGTCAGCACTTTGCATTAAGTGGCCAAAGTACTGGAGCTTCAGCTTCATCATCAGTCCTTCCAATGATTATTCAGGACTGATTTCCTTTAGGATGGACTGGTTGGATCTTCTTGCAGTCCAAGAGACTCTCAACAAGAGTCTTCTCTAACATTAAGCAGTGTTGATGCTTATTTCAAAAGCATCAATTCTTTGGCTCTTAGCCTTCTTTATGATCTAACTCACATCCATACATGACTACTGGAAAAGCCATAGCTGTGACTAGATGGACATTAGTTGGCAAAGTAACATCTCTGCTTTTTAATATGCTGTCTAGGTTGGTCACAGTTTTTCTTCCAAGAAGCAAGTATCTTTTAATTTCACGGCTGCAGTCACCATCTACAGTGATTTTTGAAGCCGAAGAAAATAAAGTCTGTCACTGTTTCCATTGTTTCCCCATCTATTTGCCATGAAGTGATGGGACTGGATGCCATGATCTTCATTTTTTGAGTGTTGAGTTTTAAGCCAACTTTTTCACACTCCTCTTTCACTTTCATTAAAAGGTTCCTTAGTTCCTCTTCACTTTCTGCCTTAAGAGTGGTGTCATCTGCATAACTGAGGCTATTGATATTTCTCCCAGCAATCTTGTTTCCAGCTTGTGCTTCATCCAGTCTGGCATTTCACATGATGTACTCTGCATAGAAGTTAAATTAGCAGGGTGACAATATACAGCCTTGTGGTACTCCTTTCCCAATTTGGAACTAGTCTGTTTTTGCATGTTGGGTTCTAACTGTTGCTTCTTGACTTGCATACAGATTTTGTAGGAGTCAGGTCAGGTGGTTTGGTATTCCCATCTCTTTAAGAATTTTCTAGTTTGTTGTAATCCACACAGAAAAAGGCTTTAGCATAGTCACTGAAAAAGAAGTATATATTTTTCTGGAATTCTGTATGTGACAGTTAGACCATAAAGAAAGCTAAGTGCCAAAGAGTTGATGCTTTTGAATTATTGTGCTGGAGAATACTCTTGAGAGTCCCTTGGACTGCAAGGAGATCAAACCTGTCATTCTTATAGAAAATCAACCCTGAATATTCATTGGAAGGATTGATGCTGAAGCTCCAATACTTTGATCACCTGATGTGAAGAGCTGACTCATTGGAAAAGACCCTGATGTTGCAAAAGATTGAGGGCAGAAGGAGAAGGGAGTGACAGCATAAAATGGTTGGATGCATCATCAACTTAAAGGATATGAGTCTGAGCAAACTCCAGGAGATACTGAAGGACCGGGAAGGCTTGTGTGCTGCAGTCCATGGGGTCACAACGAGCTGAACATGACTTAGTGACTGAACAACAACAGTAAGACCTAATTTGTTGGAAGACAATGGTGAGGTCCCAGGGAGATCTAGGTTATACTTTTAAGGAAATAGTATGATTACCACATGTGTGTCTCTTCTAAAATGAGACTATACTGTGCTACATTTCGTTGAAATAGATTTATCTTTAGAAGAGAGTTATGGAAAATGTGGTTTGGAGACCACCTGTATCAGAAATCAGGGGAGACTTGTTAAAAGAAACAGATTCTAGGACCTCAACTCATACTGAAACTCTGCGACTTGAGAACCTGCATGTTTACTAAGCTTTTAAAATAAATATTTCCAGACTGTTGAATGGGCATGGGATTTCTTAGTGGGTGATGAAAATCTCCTGCAGTTAGATAGTGGCAATGATTGCACAACATTGTGGCTATACTAAAAACACTCAACTGTGCATATTAAAATGAGTAAAACGGTCCACTGTAAGTTATGTGAATTTTGTCTCCATTTTTGAGAAAAACTATATGGGCAGAAATCACATCAGTGGTTGCCACGTGGGTAGGGAGAAGGAATGGACTGTGAATAATTCCCAGCTAATTTGGAGGGGATGATAGATATTTTCCATATCTTAATTGTGGTGTTGGTTCACACAGTGGCCCAAAGTCATAGAACTGTATACCTAAAAGATAGATTTTACAATGTGCACATTATTCCTCAATAAATCTGCCTTTGAATAAATAATATCCGAGAAATTCTCGGATACTCTGAAGTTTGAGAACTACTTCTCTGAAGCAGCAGTCTCCACAGTAGGGATACCCATTCCTGGGGTTTTGGAAGACAAACCACCGGGGTATGGGGAGAAAATAATACGACCTGATTTATGTATTTTTAAAGCTAAAGGTTAATAAGAAATTATGCTTTCCTAACATTCTGAAGTCCACTTTCAAGGCTTTACCAACGTCGACATACACAGTGGAGTTGCCTCCGCTCCATCTTGTCATGTCAGGTGCACAAATGTCTCGGGGCGGCGGGCATGGCAATAAATCTTGACCTTGTTGATCTCATCGGTTCACTGGCTTTCAGCATAGTGCCACCAACTGCAGTTTACATGGATTTATGGATTATAATGGCTAGTTTTAGACAAACTAACCTTCAAAAAATGAGCAAATGATTTTAATAATCACTGCAAAGAAGCTACAAAGTAAAGATGGTCTTGTGAGCCCAGGGAGCAGGAAATGGCAGAACTGACCTTTTAGTAAGTGCTCTTCTGTCAGCCACATTAGGAAACATCAATTGTCTACCCAGATCTGAAATGAAGTCAGCTGAAGAGTGAGAAATTAATTACTTTTCAAAACTTGTATTTCAGAGAGGGGCATTTTGAAAACAGAAATTTGGCAATGTTTTCATCATAAAGTTATTTTGTTGCTTAATCAATGCAAACACAACACCTGCTAAAACTTTAATATCTACACACCTGAAAAACTTGGAAATACAATTTTCTAACTAATTAAAAAATCTACCAAATGAAGAGTTTCAGTGGGTCTCCAACCTGTATTTTAGAAATTTTAAAATACAACACTTTGCAATTAATGTGCAAGAACAACCAACTGATGTTAAGGAAGATAGAAATTGATGGTGTGGACCTCAATAAAAACTTTTGCATAATTAATGTATAGAATAGAACAAGAAGTATCATTTTTTTTGTAAGTACCACCAGTGATGCACTCCTTCCCTTTGATCTTGTGTATCTTTGTGAGATACTTTACCATTAAAAGAAAATAATTATAAATCAAATTATAAATACACATTTAGATCAATATATCACAAAATGTCAAGCCAAAATATCACAAAATAGTGCTATATATGTATAAAATTACCACATTGCTTTTGTTTTAAACATTTATTGCAAAGAAATCTCACAGAATGGGAGAAAATATTTTCAGATGAAGCCATGGATAAGGGATTAATCTCCAAAATACACACACAGTTGATGAAGCTCAATATATAGATGTTTCTCCAAAGAAGACATACAGATAGCTAAAAGGCACAGGAAAATATGCTCAACATTACTAATTATTAGAGAAATGCAAATCAAAACTACAAAGAATCATCACCTTATACCGGTCAGAATGGCCATTATCAAAAAAATCTACAAACATCATGTCAGTGTATGGTAAAAACTGCTACAATATTGCAAAGCAATTAGCCCCCAAATAAAATCAATTGATTAATTTTAAAAATCTACAAACAGCAAATGCTGGAGAGAGTTTGGAGAAAAGGGAATCTTGCTACACTATTAGTGGGAATGTAAACTGGTACAGCCACTATGGAGAACAGTATGGAGGTTCCTTAGGAAACTAAAAATAGAGCTACCATATGACCCAGAACCCCATTCCTGGGATTCTGGAGAATGTTAGAATTCAAAAGGATACATAAATCTCAATGTTCATTGCAGCACTGTTTACAACAGTCAGGACATGGAAGCAACCTTAATGTCCATGGATGGAGGAATGGATAAAGAAGTTTGGTACATATATATAATGGAATATTACTCAGCCATAAAAAGGAATGGATTTGAGTCAGTTGAACCGAGGTGGCTAAACCCAAAGCATGTTATACGGAGTAAAGTCAGAAAAAGAAAAACAAATACTGTATATTATTGCATGTATGTATATAAATATGGAATCCAGGAAAATGGTACCTATGAACCTATCAGCAAGGCAGGAATAGAGACATAGACGTAGAGAACAGACTTGTGGACATAGCAGGAGAAGGAGAGAATGGGACAAATTGAACAAGTAACACTGAAATACACACATTACCATATGTAAAACAGAATGCTAGTGGGAAGTTGATACATAATACAGAGAGCTCAAGCTGGTGCTCCCTGACAACCTAGAGGGGAGGGGTAATGGGGTGGAAGGAGGTTCAAAAGAGAGGGGATGTATGGTTACTTCTAACTGATTGATGTTCCGTGGTGGAAACCAGCACAACATTGTGAAACAATTTGTCTTCCAATAAAAATAAATCTAAAAGAAAGAAAGAAACTGTGGCACATATACACAATGGAATATACTCAACCATGAAAAGGAATGAAATAATCCTATTTGAAGCAACATGGAAGAACCTAGAGATTGTCATACTGAGTGAAGCAAGTCGGGCAGAGAAAGACCTCCATAATGTTTCCCATGTTAACTGCCCCAGTTTTCATTTCTACTGGCAGTGCACAAGGCTTCCCTTTCCTCCATATCCTCACCAGCATGTGGTACCGCTTGTCTTTTCAGTAATAGCCATTCTAATGGGTAGGAAGTGACATCTCACTGTGATTTTGATCTGCATTTCCCGGATGACTGGAAACGTTGAGCACCTTTTCATAGACCTATTGGCCATCTGGATGATTTTTCTGAATTCATTCTTTTACATTTACTTTTGCACTTTTTTCCTTACCCTTCACCTAGCACTTCCTTCCATGCTCACAGTTTTAGTTGCTATCTCTAAAGGGATAAAATCAAAATGTAAGTCCCTGCTTTGGGTCTTGTATTTTAAATTCTTTAACTGGAACCTCCACCTGGTTTGTCTACAGGTATTTCAAACAAAGTGCTGAGCTTAGGATTCCTCCTTCCCCTGCACCGTTCCTCCTTTAGTTCCTCATCTGGGTTAGTGGTACCACCTTCTGAGATTTGAAATCTTTGTGTCCTTTTCAACATCTTCTCTTCTCACACCTCATATTCATTCAGGCACCAAAGCTTAATCCTTCTATCTTTCTGACTTTACTTTTGGTCTTTCTCTCTCTTTCCACTTGTATACTGAGTTCTCTCTGGCTCTCTGTCTCTAAGTCTTTCCCTCTCATTTAATTTCCAATTCTGTTTCCTTCTTCATTCTTCCTCCTTCTCTGCTTTCCCCATTACCCACAGAAAGAACAAAAGGTTTTTCTTTTTTCTCTGTATGTATGAAATATTGATGGCATTAAAACATGAAATGGAACACTTTCTATTTTTAAAACCTGTATTAAATTACATATTTATGCAGACCTTGATTGATTTTTATTGTTGTTGTTGTTTCTATGGGTCAGCAGATTTGGAGAGAAAAAGGAAAAATAATTTCTACTGCAGAATTAATGAAGTGGTGTTTTCCTTATGGGCTACATTGTTAATACATGACTTCTTCCAACTCCTAAGAATTTAAAATTCTAAGGCAAATGTTCATGTTATCAGAAATCCAGGGATAGTTTTTTGCTCTTGTTAAAAGTGGTTTTTTAGGACAAGATTTGCCTGAGAGGAAAAGGCTTTGCAAAATGAAGAAGAATCTCACAATGCAAAAGGGAGTCCTAACTCATATTCCTTATTAAGAACCATTCAGCAGGGTTTCTTTCAGAATGTATTAGATAGATACATAGACAGACAGACACGTGACTAGATATTTGTAGATACTTGTCTCCTTTGTTTTAGAAAAATATTACAGGATTTTTTTCACGAGAATTATTGCATCTCAAGGACTTTTTAGCATCCATTTTTAAATTAAAAAAATTTTTTTCCATTTATTTTTATTAGTTGGAGGCTAATTACTTTACAATACTGTAGTGGTTTCTGCCATACATTGACATGAATCAGCCATGGATTTACATGTGTTCCCCATCCCAATCTCCCCTCCCACTTCCCTCCCCACCCCATCCCTTTGGGTCTTCCCAGTGCACCAGCCCCGAGCACTTGTCTCATGCATCCAACCTGGGCTGGTGGTCTGTTTCACCCTTGATAATATGCATGTTTCGATGCTGTTCTCTCAAAACATCCCACCCTCGCCTTCTCCCACAGAGTCCAAAATTCTGTTCTGTACATCTGTGTCTCTTTTTCTGTTTTGCATATAGGGCCATCGTTACCATCTTTCTAAATTCCATATATATGCATTAGTATACTGTATTGGTCTTTATCTTTCTGGCTTACTTCACTCTGTATAATGGGCTCCAGTTTCATCCATCTCATTAGAACTGATTCAAATGAATTCTTTTTAACAGCTGAGTAATATTCCATGGTGTATATGTACCACAGCTTCCTTATCCATTCATCTGCTGATGGGCATCTAGGTTGCTTCCATGTCCTGGCTATTATAAACAATGCTGCGATGAACATTGGGGTGCACATGTCTCTTTCAGGTCTGGTTTCCTCAGTATGTATGCCCAAAAGGGGAATTGCTGGGTTATATGGCAGTTCTATTTCCAGTTTTTTAAGAAATCTCCACACTGTTCTCCATAGCGGCTGTACTAGTTTGCATTCCCACCAACAGTGTAAGAGGGTTCCCTTCTCTCCACACCCTCTCCAGCATTTATTGCTTGTAGACTTTTGGATAGCAGTCATCCTGACTGGCGTGTCATGGTACCTCATTGTGGTTTTGATTTGCATTTCTCTGATAATGAGTGATGTTGAGCATCTTTTCATGTGTTTGTTAGCTATCTGTATGTCTTCTTTGGAGAAATGTCTGTTTAGTTCTTTGGCCCATTTTTTGATCAGGTCATTTATTTTTCTGGACTTGAGCTTCAGGAGTTGCTTGTATATTTTTGAGATTAATCCTTTGTCTGTTTCTTCATTTGCTATTATTTTCTCCCAATATGAAGGCTGTCTTTTCACCTTGCTTATAGTTTCCTTTGTTGTGCAAAGGCTTTTAAGTTTCATTAGGTTCCATTTGTTTAGTTTTGCTTTTATTTCCAATATTCTGGGAGGTGGGTCATAGAGGATCCTTCTGTGATTCATGTCGGAGAGTGTTTTGCCTATGTTCTCCTCTAGGAGTTTTATAGTTTCTGGTCTTACATTTAGATCTTTAATCCATTTTGGGTTTATTTGTATGTATGATGTTAGAAAGTGTTCTAGTTTCATTCTTTTACAAGTGGTTGACCAGTTTTCCCAGCAACACTTGTTAAAGAGGTTGTCTTTTTTCCACTGCATATCCTTGCCTCTTTTGTGAAAGATAAGGTGTCCATAGGTTCGCGGATTTATCTCTGGGCTTTCTACTCTGTTCCATTGATCTATATTTCTATCTTTGTGCCAGTACCATACTGTCTTGATGACTGTGGCTTTGTAGTAGAGTTTGAAGTCAGGCAGGTTGATTCCTCCAGTTCCATTCTTCTTTCTCAAGATTACGTTGGCTATTCGAGGTTTTTTGTATTTCCATACAAATGGTGAAATTATTTGTTCTAGTTCTGTGAAAAATACCGTTAGTAGCTTGATAGGGATTGTATTGAATCTATAGATTGCTTTGGGTAGCATAGTCATTTTGACAATATTGATTCTTCCAATCCATGAACACAGTATATTTCTCCATCTGTTTGTGCCCTCTTTGATTTCTTTCATCAGTGTTTTATAGTTTTCTATGTATAGGTCTTTTGTTTCTTTAAGTAGATATACTCCTAAATATTTTATTCTTTTTGTTGCAATGGTGAATGGTATTGTTTCCTTAATTTCTCTTTCTGTTTTCTCATTGCTAGTGTATAGGAATGGAAGGGATTTCTGTGTGTTAATTTTATATCCTGTAACTTTACTATATTTGTTGATTAGCTCTAGTAATTTTCTGGTAGAGTCTTAACGGTTTTCTTTTCTTTGGGGGGGGGGGTTTCTATGTAGAGGATCATGTCATCTGGAAACAGAGAGAGTTTCACTTCTTCTTTTCCTATCTGGATTCCTTTTACTTCTTTTTCTGCTCTGATTGCTGTGGCCAAAACTTCCAAAACTATGTTGAATAGTAGTGGTGAGAGTGGGCACCCTTGTCTTGCTCCTGATTTTAGGGGAAATGTTTTCAATTTTTCACCATTGAGGGTAATGCTTGCTGTGGGTTTGTCATATATAGCTTTTATTATGTTGAAGTATGTTCCTTCTATTCCTGCTTTCTGGAGAGTTTTAATCGTAAATGGATGTTGAGTTTTGTCAAAGGCTTTTTCTGCATCTATTGAGATAATCATATGGTATTTATCTTTCAATTTGTTAATGTGGTGTATTACATTGATTGATTTGCAGATATTAAAGAATCCTTGCATTCCTGGGATAAAGCCCACTTGGTCATGATGTATGATTTTTTTTTTAATATGTTGTTGGATTCTGTTTGCTAGAATTTTGTTAAGGATTTTTGCATCTATGTTCATCAGTGATATTGGTCTGTAGTTTTCTTTTTTTGTGTCTGGTTTTGGAATTAGGGTGATGGTGGCCTCATAGAATGAGTTTGGAAGTTTACCTTCATCTGCAATTTTCTGGAAGAGTTTGAGTAAGATAGGTGTTAGCTCTTCTCTAAATTTTTGGTAGAATTCAGCTGTGAAGCCGTCTGGTCCTGGGCTTTTGTTTCCTGGAAGATTTCTGATTACAGTTTTGATTTCCTTGCTTGTGATGGGTCTGTTAAGATCTTCTATTTCTTTCTGGTTCAGTTTTGGAAACTTATACTTTTCTAAGACTTTGTCCATTTCTTCCAAGTTGTTCATTTTATTGGCGTAGAGCTGCTGGTAGTAGTCTCTTATGATCCTTTGTATTTCAGTGTTGTCTGTTGTGATCTCTCCATTTTCATTTCTAATTTTGTTAATTTGGTTCTTCTCCCTTTGTTTCTTAATGAATCTTGCTAACGGTTTGTAAATTTTGTTTATTTTTTCAAAAAACCAGTTTTTAGCTTTGTTGATTTTTGCTATGGTCTCTTTAGTTTCTTTTGCATTCATTTCTGCCCTAATTTTTAAGATTTCTTTCCTTCTACTAACCTTGGGGTTCTTCATTTCTTCCTTCTCTAGTTGCTTTAGGTGTAGAGTTAGGTTATTTATTTGGCTTTTTTCTTGTTTCTTGAGGTAAGCCTGTAATACTATGAACCTTCCCCTTAGCACTGCTTTTGCAGTGTCCCATAGGTTTTGGGTTGTTGTGTTTTCGCTTTTATTCATTTCTATGCATATTTTGATTTCTTTTTAAATTTCTTCTATGATTTGTTGGTTATTCAGAAGCGTGTTATTTAGCCTCCATATGTTTGAATTTTTAATAATTTTTTTCCAGTATTTGAGATCTAATCTTACTGCACTGTGGTCAGAAAAGATGACTGGAATGATTTCAATTTTTTTTATTTCCCAAGGCTAGATTTATGGCCCAGGATGTGATCAATTCCGGAGAAGTTTCTGTGTGCACTTGAGAAAAAGGTGAAATTGATTGTTTTGGGGTGAAATGTCCTATAGATATCAACTAGGTCTAGTTGGTCCATTGTGTCGTTTAAAGTTTGTGTTTCCTTGTTAATTTTCTGTTTAGTTGATCTATCCATAGTTGTTAGTGGGGTATTAAAGTCTCCCACTATTATTGTGTTACTATTAATTTCCCCTTTCATACTCATTAGCATTTGCCTTACATATTGTGGTGCTCCTATGTTGGGTGCATATGTATTTATAATTGTTATATCTTCTTCTTGGATTGATCCTTTGATCATTATGTAGTGTCCTTCTTTGTCTCTTTTCACATCCTTTATTTGAAAGTCTATTTTATCTGATATGAGTATTGCGACTCCTGCTTTCTTTTGGTCTCCGTTTGCGTGAAATAATTTTTTCCAGCCCTTCACTTTCAGTCTGTATGTGTCCCTTGTTTAGAGGTAGGTCTCTTGTAGACAGCATATATAGGGGTTTTGTTTTTGTATCCATTCAGCCAGTCTTTGTCTTTTGGTTGGGGCATTCAACCCATTTACATTGAAGGTAATTATTGATAGGTGTGGACCTGTTACCATTTACTTTGTTGTTTTGGGTTCACGTTTATACAGCCTTTCTGTGTTTCCTGTCTAGAGAAGATCTTTTAGCATTTGTTGAAGAGCTGATTTTGTGGTGCTGAATTCTCTCAGCTTTTGCTTGTCTGTAGAGCTTTTGAATTCTCCCTCATATCTGAATGAGATCCTTGCTAGGTACAGTAATCTAGGTTGTAGTTTATTCTCTTTCATTACTTTTAGTATGTCCTGCCATTCCCTTATGGCCTGAAGAGTTTCTATTGATAGATCAGCTGTTATCCTTATGGGAATCTGTTTGTGTGTTATTTGTTGTTTCTCCCTTGCTGCTTTTAATATTTGTTCTTTGTGTTTGATCTTTGTTAATTTGATTAGTATGTGTCTTGGGTGGGCCGGGATGGGCCGGGATGGGCCGGTCCACTAGCTCTTCTCTGGAATTGGTCTGTCCTTCCATTGTTCTGCGAACGGGCCCGCAGTGTGTTCAGGCCGGTTAATTTTCTCTCCCTCTCTTGCTATCCCCCAGTTTAAGTTGCTATCTCACGTTAGCTCCCTCCCATTGCCCTCAGGGCATTCGGGCCCGGTCCTTACCCTAAGCAATGCCACCTGCTTCTCTCCGTTTGGTCCCCACTTGCTGGTGGCAGATGCGAGCGTCTGGGGTACTTTTCTGCTGGGAGTTCATTTTAGGCATGTAATCTGTGGGTTTTATTGATTTTTCCTCCCAGTTAGGTTGCCCTCCGAGATTCGAAAACTTCCCCCAGACCCACCAGTGAGAGGGTCTCCTGGTGTTTGGAAACTTCCTCTAGTACGCCTCTCTTCTCGGGACGGGTCTCCATCCCTAGCTCTTTTGTCTCTCTTGTTATCTTTTATATTTTGTCCTACCTCCTTTCGAAGACAATGGGCTGCTTTTCTGGGAGCCTGCTGTCCTCTGCTAGCGATCAGAAGTTGTTTTGTGATGTTTGCTCAGCGTTCAAATGTTCTTTTGATGAATTTGTAGGGGAGAAAGTGGTCTCCCCATCCTATTCCTCCACCATCTTAGCTCCTCCCCACTTACCATCCATTTTTAACAGAGCATGTAAGACTTAAATTTTGGTGCTGTGATACTAACTTTTAATATTTGCTTTTGTTATGATGTGATATGGAGAAGGGCGTGGCAAACCACTTCAGTATTCTTACCTTGAGAACCCATGAACAGTGTGAAAAGGTAAAAAGATATGACACTGAAAGATGAACTCCGCAGGTGGGTAGGTGCCCAATATGCTACTGGAGATCAGTGAAGAAATAGCTCCAGGAGGAATGAAGAGGCTGAACCAAAGTAAAAACAATGCCCAATTGTGGATGTGACTGGTGATGGAAGTAAAGTCCAATGCTATGAAGAGCAATATTGCATAGAAACCTAGAATGTTAGGTCCATGAGTCAAGGTAAATTAGCAGTGGTCAAACATGAGATGGCAAGAGTGAACATTGACATTTTAGGGATCAGTGAACTAAAATGGACCAGAATGGATGTATGTAATTCAGATGACCATTACATCTACCATTGTGGGCAAGAATCTCATAAGAAATGTAGTAGCCCTGAGAGTCAACAAGAGAGTCTGACAAGCAGTACTTGGGTACAATCTGAAAAACAACAGAATGATTTCTCTTCATTTCCAAGGCAAACCATTCAATCACGGTAATCCAAGTCTATGCCCCGACCAGTAATGCTGAAGAAGCTGAAGTTGAATGGTTCTGTGAAGACCTACAAGAAGTTCTAGAACTAATACCAAAGAAAGATGTCCTTTTCATTGTGGGGGACTGGAATGCAAAAGGAGGAAGTCAAGAGATACCTGGAGTAACAGACAGGTTTGGCCTTGGAGTACAAATTGAAGCAGGGCAAAGGCTAAAAGAGTTTTGCCAAGAGAATGCACTGGTCATAGCAAACACCCTCCTCCAACATCCAACCGGACACATAGCAAACAAGAGACAACTCTACACATGTACAACTCCAGATGGTCCATACAGAAATCAGATTGATTATATTCTTTGCAGTCAAAGATGGAGAAGCTCTAAACAGTCAGCAAAAATAAGACGAAGAGCTGACTGTAGCGCAGATCATGAACTCCGTATTGCCAAAGTCAAACTTCAATTGAAGAAAGTAGGGAAAACCACTAGACCATTCAGGTATGATCTAAATAAAATCTCTTATGTTTATACAGTGGAAGTGAAAAATAGATTCAAGGGATTAGATCTCATAGATAAGAGTGCCTGAAGAACTATGGATGGAGGTTCATAACATTGTACAGAAGGCAGTGATCAAAACAATCCAGAAAAAGAAATGGAAAAAGGCAAAATGTCTGACTGAGGAGACCTTACAAATAGCTGAGAAAAGAAGAGAAGTGAAAAGTAAAGGAGAAAAGGAAAGATATATCCATCTGAATGCAGAGTTTCAAGGAATAGCAAGGAGAGATAAGAAAGCCTTCCTCAGTGATCAGTGCAAAGAAATAGAGGGAAACAAAAGAATGGGAAGGACTAGAGATCTCTTTGAGAAAATTAGAGATACCAAGGGAACATTTCATGCAAAGATTGGCACAATAAAGGACAGAAATGGCATGGACCTAAGAGAAGCAGAAGATATTAAGAAGAGATTTCAAGAATACACAGAAAAACTATACAAAAAAGATCTTCATGATCCAGATAACCATGATGGTGTCATCACTCACCTAGAGCCAGACATCCTGGAATGTGAAGTCAAGTGGGTCTTAGGAAGCATCACTATGTAAAAAACTAGTGGAGATAATGGAATTCCAGCTGAGTTATTTCAAGTCCTAAAAGATGATGCTCTGAAAGTGCTGCACTCAATATGCCAGCAAATTTGGAAAACTCAGCAGTGGCCACAGGACTGGGAAATGTCAGTTTTCATTCCAATTCCAAAGAAAGGAAATGCCAAAGATGTTCAAACTACCTCACAATTGCACTCATCTCACGTGCTAGCAAAGTAATGCTCAAAATTCTCCAAGTGAGGTTTCAACAGTACGTGAACTGATAACTTCCAGATGTTCAAGCTGGATTTAGAAAAGGCAGAGGAACCAGAAATCAAGTTGCCAACATTACTGGATCATAGAAAAAGCAAGAGAATTCCAGAAAAACATCTACTTCTTCTTCAATGACTATTCTAAAACCTCCAACTCTTTGTGACCACATGGATTATACAGTCCATAGAATTCTCCAGGCCAGAATACTGGAGAGGGTAGGAATCGTCCCAACCCAGAAATCAAAGTGGAGTCTCTTTCATTGCAGGTGGATTCTTTACCAACTGAGCTATGAGGGAAGACTTTGAAACAAACTGTGGAAAATTCTTCAAGAGATGGGAATACCAGACCACCTTACCTGCCTGCTGAGAAATCTGTATGCATGTCAAGAAGCAGCAGTTAGAACTGGACACAGAACAGAGAACTGGTCCCAAATTGGGAAAGGAGTACGTCAAGGCTGTCTATTGTCACTTTGCTTATTTAACTTATATGCAGAGTATATCATGTGAAATGCAGGGTTAGAAGAAGCACAAGCTGGAATCAAGATTGCTGGGAGAAATATCAGTAATCTCAGATATGCAGATGACACCACCCTTATGGCAGAAATCAAAGAACTAAAGAGCCTCTTGATGGAAGTGAAAGAGGAGAATGAAAAGGTTGGCTTAAAACTCGTCATTCAAAAAGCTAAGACTATGGCTTCTGGTTCCATCACTTCATGGCAAATAGATGGGGAAACAGTGACAGACTTTATTTACTTGGGCTCCAAAATCACTGTAGATGGTGACTGCAGCCACAAAATTAAAAGATGCTTGCTCCTTGGAAGGAAAGCTATGACAAATATAGAAAGCATATTAGAAAGCAGAGAAATTACTTTGCCGACAAAGTTCCATCTAGTCAAAGCTATGGTTTTTCCAGTAGTCATGTATGGATGTGAGAGTTGGACCATAAAGAAGGCTGAGTGTTGAAATACTAATGCTTTTGAACTAAGCATCAATGTTACTTAGTGTTGGAGAAGACTCTTGAGAGTCCCTTGAACTGCAAGGAGATCCAACCAGTCAATCCTAAAGGAAATCAGTCCTGAATATTCATTGGAAGGACTGATGCTGAAACTGAAGCTCCAGTACTTTGGCCACCTGATGCAAAGAGCTGACTTATTGTAAGAGACGCTGATGCTAGGAAAGATTGAAGGCAGGAGGAAATGGGGACGACAGAGGATGAGATGATTGGAAGGCATCACTGACTCAGTGGACATGAGTTTGAGTAAGCTCTGGGAGTTGGTGATGAACAGGGAAGCCTGGTGTGCTGCAGTCCATGGGGTTGTAGAGAGTTGGACAGGACTGAGCGACTGAACTGAACTGATGACGTGATATGGGGCTTCCCAGATGGGGCTAGTGGTAAAGAACCCACCTGCCAGTGCAGAAGACATAAAAGACTTGGGTTCAATCCCTGAATCAGAAAGATCCCCTGGAGGAGAGCATGGCAATCCCTCCAATTTTCTTGCCTGGAGAACCCCATGGACAGAGGAGCCTGCTGAGCTACAGTCCATGGGGTCGCAAAGAGTTGGACACCACTGAGCGACTGGGTGTGCACGCGTGATGTGATATATTACCCTGGTGGTCCAGTGGCTAAGACTCTGCACTCCCAATGCAGTGGACACAGGCTCAGTCTTTGGTCAGGGAACCAACCCCACATGTCACAGCTAAAGATCCTGCATGCAGCAGCGGAGACCGAGCAAAGGCAAATAAATAAATGATGTTTTTTTAAAGAGTACAGAAAGTTCCTGGCTTCCTTGTGCCCAGTTAGCCCCAGTTCTTTGCCTGTACTGCTGCTGTGAAAGTGGTCCTCTCTTGCATCAGCTGCTGAGACCTTCCCTCTTTCACTGGGGATCCTTTTCCTCTTAGGCTAACATAGGCCCTCTGCCACCAGAATGATACATGTCCCAAGTGCACTGCTATTCCTTAGATATTGCCACTTTTCCTCACTTCTCATCGTTTTTTTTTTTTTTTTTTTTTTTGCAGGGCTTCACCGTGCCCCAAACTGGGGGTGGAGCAGGCTTAATTCTGGAACTCTCCATGGCAGATAAAGGGTGTAGTGTCTACCCCTAAGATGCTCACAGTTTCGCAGGAGAAACAGAAGGATGCAACTAGAAACGCTAAGCTGGAAGAGTACGCTGAGGTATGGGAAGGAGCCCTGTCCAGCCCGGCGTGAGGGTCCAGAAAGAAATGATCAGATGAAATGGATGCAGGAGTAGCAAGCAGACGACAGGAGGTAGACAGGAGCCAGGGAGCAGTTTATGTGATCCCGAGGGTACCCGAAGGAGCCTATCCTTCAGCAGGACAGCCAGGTGATGAAATGTGTCTGCTTATAGGATGTGGATGGCCGGCAGAAGAGTCGAGACAGTGAGAATCTTATGAATCGCAGAGGAGAGACGGTGAGAGCATGACCTAGGCAACGGCCGAGGGTGCAGAAACAGATGAGTAAGAGGTGATCTGGCAGGCGGAAAGAGTACATTATAAGGAAGGATGGGGCATGTGACTCTGGGAAGAAGGAGAACAGCGAAGGCTTTTGAGAGAAGAGGAGAGAGCAAATGCAGGAGAACGAGGAGAGAGAAACGGAGATGAGAGATGGTGCTGGGGAAAGAGGGAACGGGGGAGAGAGAAAGGGCAGGAAATGTCCATTACTGCCCACCCCTCACCCCGCTAGAAGCATGGAGCTGTGTCTTCAAGGAAGACGAGAAAGACTGGAGAAGTTAAGAAATGATGAGAGCCAAGATGAATCAAAATTGGGGAAGAGGAGGGGAAATTTGTCTAGCTTTGCTCCTCTCGTTCACCCTTCAAGTCCCTTATCCCCTCCTCCTTTTTAAGCTTCTGTTCCCATTTTTCTTTCTTTTTTTTTTTTTTTATTGATTGCTTTTAATAATGTTTAGTCACATGATTTACAGTGACATAGATTCCTAAAAGGTGTTTATGACTGATTGGTACCTTAGTCTCATCTTGGGGTTTCTTTTAAAATTGAGACTAGGGGAACCAGTTACCAGTTTGGGAGCTTTCCTGGTGGCTCATATAGTAAAGAATCTGTCTGCAATGCAGGAGACCAGGGTTCAATCCCTGGGTCAGGAAGATGCTCTGGAAAAGGGAATGGGGCTACCCACTCCAGAATTCTTACCTCGAGAATCCCATGGACAGATGAGCCTGGTGGGCTATAGTCCACCGGGATCCCAAAGAGTCTGACCTGACTGGGCAACTAACACTTTCATTTTCTTTCACTTAAAGGCTATTTTAAGATACATTTACTATCAACTCAAAAGGTACACTAATATCAGTTGTATAAATAGCAAATGTGAATGTCGTTTACTTAAGCCTATTGATTCACATTTTTCAAAAAGCACCTGCATTTGTTTGCATGCATGCATGCTTGCTCAATCATGTCTGACTCTTTGCAACCCCATGGACTGTAGCCTGGCAGGTTCCTCTGTCCATGGAATTTTCCAGGCAAGAATACTGGAGCAGGTGGCCATTCCCTTCTCCATCTTTCATTTTTAAAGTTCTTTATTTATTTATTTGACTGCTCTGGGTCTTAGCTGCAGCGGGATCTTTCCGTTGCAGTGTGTGGGTGTGTGTGTGGGTGCGCATACACATGCACTCGGTCGTGGAACTCTTCATTGAGGCATGTAGGGTCTAGTTCCCTGACCAGGGATGTATCCTCAGCCCTCTGCATTGGGAGCATGGAATCTCAGCCACTGGAGCATGAGGGCATTCCTTTTGCTCCCATTTTTCAAGTTTTCTTTATCCTGTGAGTAGCCACGTTGAATTGTATTGTAATGTGAGTGAATAATCCGTCTGCTTAAAAATCTCTCTCCGTGGGACTTCCCTGGTGGTCTTGTGGGAATCCGCCTAGCAATGCAGGGTATGCAGGTTCAATTCCTGGTTTGGGAAGATCCCACGTGCTGCAGAGCAATGAAGCCCATGCGCCTCAACTAGAGAAGTCCCCTTGCTGCTCCGCTATGATGCAACTAAGACCTGATGACATCAAATAAATAAGCAAAGAAGTATTTTTTTTTAATCTCCAAGTATATTTTATAATAAAAGAAAAAGCAAGTCCTTACAATTCCAGATGCTCTTGCCTTTTGTGGGATCACCCAGGAAAGGAAACACATTGTTTCAATGGGCAGTAAGTTTCCAGTTGCAACCACATGTCTTGTAATCAAGTCTTGGAAAAAAATTCTGTATATGAGTTCACCATATTCAGTATATACTATGAAGAGGAAAATTAGAAAATGCTTTAAATGCTCTTCTCTTAAACTTTGGCTTGTTCCTGCTGGTTCCTCACTATCTGAAAGTACATGATAGTTATATTTAGAAGGAAAGTGAGAAATTCAGTCAAGAATGTTTTCATACGTCCATAAATATTTGGCATTGTATAGATAATTTCTTGCGTTTGCATACAAAACAAGTTTCTAAACACTTTTGCATAATAGGGTTCTTTTAATAATGTGCCCCTGATGCCTCTGAATTCCTAGAACAGGGCACTCTGGAAGAGGGAAGACTGATAAGGATCTTTACTGAGTTTGGCGCAGTGCCCTTTGGATTTGCTCTTGACATGGCACTTTTCAAAATAGAATAACCCATATTTGGGGAATACACTAATATTAGACTTTGGTGTATTTATCTTATTAGAGCCATAGGCCAGGCCACACTCTTGTGGGAGGCAGAAGGATTTCCTATGAATGTCATGGACATTCCCACTGTCAGTCCTGCGGGAGGGAGGTCTGCCTTGGGGTAGGACCTGAGGATGTGGAAACGAAGCCTCAAGTGTTCTCTCCTCTTGGGGTTGGTGGTCAGTTTAGCTAGAGCGGAAGGCAAAGCGATGCTGAGACGTGTTCCGATGATTTGCGGTGGCGATCTGGAGGTGCCGAGCTTTCTGGCAGACACAAGAATGCGGGCTTCTCAGAGGATCCTTCAAGAAAAACTCCTTGCCCAACTGTGAGCAGCAGGGTCAGGGACGGTCTCCAGCTGTTAACTCTTTTAGGTCCAGCTTCACGAAGACACGCTCCGCTCCGGGGTCCCCACTGGAGAGAGAAACTTCGTCAGATCTGTGTCTTGTCTGATAGCTCATGTACCCAGTCCCAGAGCCGCTCTTTGCTTCCTGCAGGTCTTATTCCCTACTAAACTGTCTGCATGCACCACCCCACGCTCCCATTTGCTTCCATAAGAGCCGAACAGTCAGAAAATCTCCTTTAAAAGTCACAGACTGGCATTCACCACGGTGCAGGCTCGGGGTGGAAGGAAGCCGTCCGCCTCTCGGGAGGGTAGAAGGAGAACCTCCAGGCAGCACGCTGATGCTTGTTGCAGAAGAATGATAGCCAGACAAAGGAAAACGAGGATCAGAGAATCTGTTTCTGACCTCACCTAGGAGGCCCTCGGAGCCCCTCGGAATCATCGAGGAGGACCCTGAGGACCTTGGCTCCTGGTAATAAGTCCAGGGGCGACTTACGCCATCAGTGGTGGGCTGTAGTCCACTGAATCTGTACCGTGAGAGCCCAAAAGACAGATTTTGTTGTCCCCATTTTACAGATGGAAAAACTGAGTGACCATTCTAGGAGCTAATGCTAGAATGTTTTTTCTAGAAAGTTAATTCTAGGAGTTGACTAGGTTTTCTTCTCTGTATTCCACAACAGCCCCAGGCTCACTGCCTTTCCAAGACACTGCAGCTATTGAGTCACTCTGAGTGAGTGAAAGCCACTCACTATACAGTCCATGGAATTCTCCAGGCCATAATACTAGAGTGGGTAGCCTTTCCCTTCTCCAGAGGATCTTCCCAACCCAGGGATCAAACCCAGGTCTCCCGTAATGCAGGCGGATTCTTTACCAGCTGAGCTATCACTGTTTCCTATTAAATAACAGTCTGTTGTAGAAAGGCATCTCATGAGCCTGGAATAATTCAGTGTTTTAGGTCTGGGAGTCAGACCTCCAAAGAGCAGCATGGCTGTACTTTTTCACCATTAGAGGCCTTTTGGTGTTACCAGGAAGCACATTTGTTTGTTTAAACAAGACTACCCTAAGTTTTAGAGGGGATATGAGAGTCTGTGTTAGTCCAAAAAAAGTATACTTTTCCCCCTAGTTTTCATTCCTGACTCTCATCCGTTGTATGACAGGGCTTTTTGCTGAAAAACGTACAAGAGCAAGTATTTTCTAATATCTTAATTATTGAAAAGAAATTTAAAGTTGTCTTTTTTCCTACTAGTTTTAAACTTTCTGACCACCCCTGCTTGTGCTCCTCCTACTGTGTGGGCGTCCCTCTTGGAATCAGTATTTCCTTCAACAGATATTTTCTTACATATAGGTAGTCCTTTATCTTTTTCCCTCTGATGAATTTGTTCCCAGTGCTTTTGACTCATTTTTAATTGCTTTTGCATCACAACACTCACTTTTCTTGGTAACTTCTTTGTCTTACCCGTCCCTATTTTTGTTACTGTTTTTGCGTCTTAACATTTATGGTGAATCTCCTTTGGTTAAGCCCTGAAAATGGTCTGTACTCCTGGAGCTCATGCTCTGTTTTTGGTTTTTATTTTATTGTTTGGGGTTTTTTTTTTAATGGTTTTTTTGTGAGGTTCTTTTTTTTTTTTTTGCCATGCCTGTAGGATCTTTGTTCCCCAACCAGGGATGGACCCATGCCCCCAGGAGTAAAAGCGCAGAGTCCCCAACCACTGGGCCACCAAGGAATTCCTGTTTATTAAAAAAAAATCTCTTTATGTATTTAAACACTCGGTCCTCATTTTTGGCTGTGCTGGGTCTTTGTTGCTGCACTGGCTTTTTCTTGTTGCAGTGCGCAGGCTTCTCCCTGAGGTGGCCTCTCAGGCTTCAGAGCACAGGCTCAGTACTTGTGACGCAGGGGCTTAGTAGCCCCGAGCCATGTGGAATCTTCTGGGACCAGGGATCCAACCCAGATCACGCCCCTGAACTGGCAGACGGATTCCTAACCACCGGATCACAGGGCAAGTCCAGAATTCCTGTTTTTTTTTTTAAAGTTGTATCTTCTTTGCTTTCCTAGGTCCCTCTGGGATTTTTACTTTTCCTGCCCTTGCATCTTACACAAAAATGAAAATAAATTTAAAAGATTTGATTCTGTTTCAACCAGTCAACCCTTCCCATAAGAGAAATCTAGTAAAAGTTATTAATCGTTCATCTGGTACAAATTCTCAGCTGCCTTGGGCAAGTTCTGAGTGGTTATTGCTAAACCTGCTTTATAGCAGTTAAAATAATTATCCTTGGATTTTTTTTTCATGCTCAATTTTCTCCTGGACTTTATTTCTGGGCTTTGTAACTTTTTCTAGGAAAATGGACAATGATTTTACTGAAATTTTTTGTGCTTCAAACTCTTTATACGTAATAACTCTGTGTTTAAAGGAATTTTTTCTTTTATTCTCAGTACCTTGGGCCAGGAAATATTTTAACCAGTGGTTTCTAGAACTTTATTCTCTGGCCGTTATGCTCTATGAACAATCTAGCAATTTTTGTCTACCTGTCATGATCACAGAGGCAGAGTGGAGTAATGTTTCTCTACGAAAATATTTAGATCTGACCTCTACAACTGAGAGGGAAAAAATGAACTTAAATGGACAAGAATCGTGTTTGTTTTTGTCCAAGTTATTTATTAACACATGACAGGAACTATCATACTATGAAATAATTCTCTATTAATTATAAAACATTTCTTTTCCAGGATGCTAAAACCTCTAGACTTTTAAAGTTTTGGACTGTATTTCTAGAATCATTTTTACAAAATGACTTTTTTTTTTCCTAATGGTTGCTTTTTAATATAACTTTTTATAAATATAAATAGGAAGTTTTCAAAATTCTCATACGTCTTAAGTGAAAAAAGAACTTTCATGTTAACTAATAAAATCTTCTATAATTTTAAAATGCTTACCCTAATAGAATCACAGAATTTACATTGGAGAAAGACCAAGAGATTATCTAGCTTAACTTTCCATAGAATGCTGAATTCTCTCCAACCACGTTGTTGAGATGCGTTCATTCAGTTTTTACATGAATGCTTCCATTGTAAAGACCTCCTGTGAAAGCTCATTTTAGGTAAACACCTCTAAGATTAAAGAAGTCATTTAATTCGGCTCTCAATCTGCTCTATTCCTTCCATATTTGGTACCAGTTTTCCCTTTTGGAATAACTCATATCAGGTCTGCTTTTCATTCCACATGGTAGCTCTTTATATATTTAAAAATTGAGACAAACATCGCCTTCTCATTCCCTTTTCCAGGTTAAACACTGACATCTTCTTCAGTTGTACTTGGCGTTCAATTCTTTCTCCCCCTTACCTAATTCTTGAATGATGCTCTTGTAAGTGATATGCAAAGTTAGACTTAATACTTTTTCTATTTTAAAATTTTTATTTTTATTAAGATATAATTGACATGACATTATATTAGTTTCAGGTGTACATTATGATTCAGGTTATGTATATGTTGCAAACTGATCACCACAATCTGTCTAATTAGCATCCATCACCACACATAATTACAAGTTGTTTTTCTCTTATGACAGTCACTTTGGTAATCTACTTTCTTAACAACTTTCGAATATACAGTACAGTATTACTGACTATAGTGGCTATGTTGTGCTTTACACCCCCAAGACTTGCTTATTTTATAATGGAAAGTTTGTACCTTTGACCCCCTTCACACATTTTGCCCACCCACCTTCTCTCCCTCTAGCAACCGATTTGTTCTCTGTTACTAGGAGTCCAGTTTTGTTTTGTTTTTAGCTTCCACATATAAGTGAGAACAGATGATATTTGTCTTTCTCTGTCTGACATTTCACTTAGCCTTCTGTCCTCAAGATCCATTTATGTTGTCTGTATAAAATTTCATTCTTTTTATGGTAGAATAATATTCCATCATGTGTATATGTATATACATACAAATATATAGATACACACTTTTTCATTATTCATCTCAGTGTATACTTAGGTTGTTTCAATGTCTTAAGTATTATAAATAATACCACAATGAACATGGGGCCGTATGTATCTTTTCGAGTCAGTGTTTTTGTTTCCTTCAGATAAATACCCAGAAGTGGAATTGTTGGATCATATCATAGTTCTATTTTTAGTTTTTTGAGGAGCTCTCATACTGTTTTCCATAGTGGCTGCTCCAATTTACATTCCCACCAACAGTGCACAAGAGTTCCCTCTCTCCACATCCTTACCAACACTTCTTATTTCCTGTCCTTTTGTTAATAGCCATTCTAAAAGGTATGAAGTGATATCTCATTGGTTTGATTTGCATTTTCTGGTGATTAATGATGTTGAGCACCTTTTCATGCACCTGTAGGCAATCTGTATTTCTTCTTTGGAAAAATGTCTATTCAGATCCTCTACTCATTTTTAGAACAGTTTTTGCTATTGAGTTTTATGAATTCTTCATGTGTTTTGGATATTGATCTCTTACCAAATATATGATTTTCAAATATTTTCTCCCATTCCACACATTTTCCTTCATTTTGTTGATGGTTTCTCTTGCTTTTATATGTATGTAATTCTTGTTTTAAAGGATCTCTTCCACAAAGTGAAAAGACAACCCACAAAAAAGGAGCATATATTCGCAAATTGTATATCTGAAATGAGACTGGTTTCCAGAACATATGAAGAACTTCTATAACTTAATGATAAAAACCAAATGAATAATCTGATTTAAAAATAGGCAAAGGAGTTGAATGGGCTCTCCTAGTAGCTCAGAAGGTAAAGCATCTGCCTGCAGTGCAGGAGACCTGGGTTTGATCCCTGGGTTGGGAAATTCCCTGGGGAAGGAAATGGCAACCCACTCCAGGATCCTTGCTTGGAAAAGTCCCTGGACAGAGGAGTCTCGTCGGCTACAGTCCATGGAGTCACAAAGAGTCATACACAACTGAGTGACTAAAACACTCACAAAGAAATTGAATAGACATTTCTCCAGAGAAGACGTGTTAAAGTACAGTAAAGATATGAAAAGATACTCAACAAAATTAGTCATTAGGGAAATGTTAATCAAAGTCAGAATGAGATACTACTTCACACATGAATGCCTATAATAAAAAAGACAGCCATAGCAAGTTGCAGCAAAGATATGATACAATTAAAACTTCCTTACATTGCTGATAGAGATGTAAAGTGGTACAACCACTTTGGGAAACAGTTTGGCTGTTCCTCAAAAGTTGAACAGGTCATCCTGACTGAGCTGCTCCCAGGTGAGTGTAGAGAGAAGTGTGGCTCTTCTCATTCTTTTTATTTAGCAAGTCAAGTTCATTGTCCAAAACCTGGGATCATATGTGAGTTCTAGAGATAGAAGTCAGATAAAAGAAAAAGAAAGCTTTTATTTAGTGAACCAGAGGCAAGCCAAAAAGCCAGATTTCATTTTTACTTTTGGGGGCGGGGACAATAAAAAAAAATACTGAATTCATTTCCCTTTCCCAGGCCACCTGCAATGCAGGAGACCCTGGTTCTATTCCTGGGTCAGGAAGAACCACTGGAGAAGGGATAGGCTACCCACTCCAGTATTCATGGGCTTCCCTTGTGGCTCAGCTAGTCAAGAATCCGCCTGCAGTGTGGGAGACCTGGGTTTGATCCCTGGGTTGGGAAGATCCCCTGGAGAAGGGAAAGGCTATCCACTCCAAGATTCTGGCCTGGAGAATTCCATGGGGTCGTGCAAAGAGTCGGACATGACTGAGCAACTTTCACTTTCCATTCTAAGTTCTCCATATTAGCCCCAGTTTCCCTCCTGTAGCAGAAAAAGGTTTTTTGTGTACTACAGGTGTTTTCAGAGAAATTAAAGTCAAACAGAGTAGAACCTACACTCCTGGACAGGCTGCTGTCTTAGTTGAGTTGGGAAACAATGTCAAACGTGTAAGCATATGTGTCAACACACAGAAACCAAGGCAGGAAGCCTCATGATGACTGAGTTCCTTTCTTCTTTCCTTCCTTCACTTCCTTCCTTTTTCCACAAGGTAGTTAACATTGCCCAACATACAACAGGGCTTCCCAGGTGGCTCAGTGGTAAAGCATCTGCCTGCCAACACAGGAGACACAGAAGCCATAGGTTTGATCCCTGGGTGGCGAAGATCCCCTGGAGAAGAACCTACTCCAGTATTCTTGCCTGGGAAACCCCATGGACAGAGGAACCTGGCAGTCCATGAGGTTGCAAAAGAATTCGACATGACTTAGCAACTAAACAACAAAGTACAACAGCATCATCACTCAATGGACAAGAGTTTGAGCAAACTTCAGAAGATAGTGGAGTACAGGGAAGCCTGTCATGCTTCAGCCCATGGGGTCGCAAAAGAATCGGACACGGCTTTGCAACTGAACAGAATAGGAACGTACAAGACCAGAAGAAATGCCCTCCTTGTTTAGGAGTGAATCTCTTATTATCCTGACTCCCAGGCCCAATCCTCAACCATCCTCTCTTTCCATTTCCTTCTCCAGAAGCCTCTTAAGAAGCCTGTTCGCACTGCTCCCTCTGTGGTGAGAATTAAGTTGTGTATTTTCAACTCTCCCTGTCCATCTGGGGCAAGACGGAACCCAAGAGCCTTTTGTGCTCACACCTAGCACACAAGTGTGAACAGGGCCTCCTGTTCACTACCACTGCTTCCACGAGTGGCCCTTGGGAGGCAGGATCTGTCAGTATCCCCATTTTACAGATAAGGCCCTTCACATGGTTATCCTCTTCATGTATCACTGTCTTTTAGTGGCAAAGGGGCTTGTGTAACTCAATGAAGCTATGAGACATGCGGTGCAGGGCCACCCGAGACAGACAGGTCATAGTGCAGAGTTCTGACAAAACGTGATCCGCTGGAGGAGGGAATGGCAAACCACCTCAGTGTAATTGCCAAGAGAACCCCACGAACTGTATAAAAAGGCAACAAAGAAGCCTGGCATGCTGCAGTCCATGGGGTCAGGAAGAGTTGGACACAACTTGGCGACTGAACAACAATAGCAGCATAGCTGTTAGGTGAAAAAGCCTGTTTTCCAACTCCATTGTGTGTTTTCCCACAGCTTTGGCTTGAAATTAGCATGCTGTTTCGGCCCTTCTGTGTTACAATGCTTTGAAATTTGGAAGACTGAACCAATATCTTTTTTTGTGGTTGAAATATGCATAACCTAAAATTTACCATTTTAATCATTGTTAAGTGCGCAATTCAGTGTCATTAATTATACTCACAATGTTATGCAAACATCATTACTATCCATTTGTAGAACGTTTTCATCTTCCCAAACAGGAAATCTGCACCCATTAAACAATAACTTTTCATTCCCTGTCTCCCTAGCCCCTGGTAACCCCTGTTCTACTTTCTGTCTCTATGGATTTGCCGCTTCTATGTACCTTGTATAAATGGAATCATACAGTATTTCTCCTTCTGTTGGACCCACACGATTTTGGGAGTGAAAGAGTAAATGATTCCAGCCAGTTGAAGACCTTTGAGATATGTCTGGGCATCCCTACCCTGTGCTTGGTCTTTAGCTTTCCTGATTCTCACTAGCCAGATGATCCTTCCCATCGTGTGTATTTCCGTGGCCTTTGAGATCAGGATACCTGTTTGAATCCCCCTGCAGCCCTCCAAGTTCTGGCTTCTCACATTCTGTTCAAATGGCACCGTGTTCTGTACGCCTGACACAGATAAGGAAGGAACATCCACATAGCACTTTATTTTTCACAATGAAGTGTGAGACTTTATGAGACGTGTCTCTTATTTTCCTCATGACATGCTTATCAGGTAGGTAGTCTAGTATTTTACATGATGACACTAAGAATTCAAAGACAAGATGTGACTTACCCTCAATGTAATGGCTAGCAATTACAAAGCCACGAATCTAGTCTGTGGGCTTCTCTATGTCTCTCTTTACCCTTCTCCCAATTCTGTCCTCTTTCTCTTTCTAAAAAATATTTATTTATTTGGCTGAGTTGGATCTTAGTTGCAGCATGCAGGATCTTCATTTCTTCGATTTGGCACATGGGACTTCTCTCTAGTTATGGCTCTTGGGCTTAGTTGGCTCTTGGCATGTGGGAGCTTAGCTCCCCAACCGGAGATGGAATCCATGCTCCCTGTATTGGTAGGCAGATTCTTAATCACTGAACCACCAGGGAAATCTCTGTCCACTGCCTGTTTTTAAAGAAGTTCAGCCACTAAGTAGGGCAGAGGAATATTCGGGGGCGCCGTGTGTGTGTGTGTGTGTGTGTGTGTATACATGCTCACTGGGAAGGGGGCAGAAACGAAACCATTTCTGCGTAGCCCTCATTTAGTCTCCCAGTATGTGTTATTGAGTTTCTCCACTTACGAATCTTGCTCACTGCCTATCACTGTGCTATGATCTGTAAGAAATAAAACACAGAGAATTATTCCAGCCACACGCACACTCTGTGCATCTTTGTCTGCTTTCCTGCCCTGTTGAACTAGCTGGAGAACACAGACACTGTAAGGTTCAAGGTATCTTCTTCCTAAGCCTGTGGCCACCACTAAGCAGCCGATTTCTTTCTTAATTAATTAATTTTAATTGGAGGCTGATTACGTTACAATATTGTAGGGGGTTTTGCCATACATTGACATGAATCAGCCACGGGTGTACATGTGTTCCCCATCCTGAACCCCCCTCCCACCTACCTCCCCACCCCATCCCTCAGGGTCATCCCAGTGCACCAGCCCTGAGCATCCTGTCTCATGCATCCAACCTGAACTGGTCATCTATTTCACATATGGTAATGTACATGTTTCAATGCTATTCACTCAAGTCATCCCATTCTCGCCTTCTCCCACAGAGTCCAAAAGTCCGTTCTTTATATCTGTGTCACTTTTGCTGTCTCGCATATATGGTCATTGTTACCATCTTTCTAAATTCCATATATATACATATGTTAATATACTGTATTGGTGTTTTTCTTTCTGACTTACTTCACTCTGTATAATGGGCTCCAGTTTCATCCACCTCAGTAGAACTGATCCAAATGTGTTCTTTTTAATAGCAGAGTAATATTCCATTGTGTATATATACCACAACTTTCTTATCCATTCATCTGCCGATGGACATCTAGGTTGCTTCCATGTCCTGGCTATTGTAAACAGTGCTAAGCAGCCGACTTCTGCATTCTACTCTCTTTGGCCTTACCTGGTTTCCTCACAAAATGCCAGAATCAAAGATGTGGCCTAAGATAACACACACAGCAAGGGAGACAGCATAGAGAAAGGAGAGGGGGTATTGGGTTTATAATCCTGGCATTCCTCCAGCTAAGTGTCGTGGAACTCTGCCCTGAGGAAGCCCTCCCCAAGGGGCTGAAAGTATGTGGCTTAAAACTTCTGCACCTGCTATAGTGTAAATTGCCTTAAGCTTCATAGCCTGTGGGTCTAATAGATAGGATTATGTTATTAATACTAGCATTAACCTTTGAGTGAATGGACTTTTGTCCCATCCAGCTTACCTGGAGGAAGAGTCCTCCAGCACATGGGCTCAGTAGTTGTGACCCCCAGGCTCTAGAGCACAGGCTCAGTAGTTGGGCTTAGTTGTTCTTCGGCATGTGAGATCTTCCTGGATCAGGAATCAAAACTGTGTCTCTTGCAATGGCAGGCAGAGTCTTTACCACTGAGCCACCAGGGAAGCCCTCCAGACAATATCTTATATGTCCTCACAAACACATTTTCTCTCTTCACTGGGTACCACCACCAAAGCACATCTGGGCAATCACCTGCTTGCTGAAGCATCAATACCTCCCGAAGCAGCTGATGATGCATCAGAGCTTTTAAGGCATCAGAGCATCTCAATGTTGTGTTCCAAAGCAGAGGGGAATGTCTCTGATGTGATACACTCTTAAAAAGGTGGGGAACCAAGCTTGTACTGTGCGGTTGTTGTTCAGTTGCCAACTTGTGTCCAACTTTTTGCAACCCCATGGACTGTGGCATGCTAGGCCTCCCTGTCCCTCTCCATCTCCCAGAGTTCACCCAAATTCATGTCCATTTAATCAGTGATGCGACCCAACCATCTCATTCTCTGTCACCCTTTTCTCCTCCTGCCTTCAATCATTCCCAGCATCAGGGTCTTTTCCAATGAGTGGGCTCTTCACATCAGGTGGCCAAAGTATTGGAGGTTACACGGAGCTAAGAATCCCCTTTAGATTTTCTTTTATGGACACCCTCCTCCTAACCTCCTAATATAAGTCCAGTGAGTTCTGGGTCAGGAAATGAATGGAAACATCAGTGTTTGATATTTGAGGCTGATAATTGAATATCAGTGCCATTTCCATAATACTCCCTGCTCCTCCAACAACCAAGGCTTTCTTACTGAGTCAGTCTTTTACAACATCTAGCATCTACTTTCTACAGAGGAACTACAGATGAGTTCCTCCCAAGAGACCATTTGGAGCTCAGGAGACTGTGCTTCCAGAAGGCTTGTCCCATTTTTTTGTCAGATCTGCTCAGCCTCACCTGACCTTCAGTTCACCTCTCTCCAGATGTATTATTGCCCCAGCGGTCCTTTCCCAGCCAAGGAAGAAGACTGGTTCCGTTACAAAGGTGTCCCAGCTGCAGATGACTTGCAGCCTGACTCATGGTAGCTTAAACAAGTGGGATTTCATTTGTGTCTTGTGACAAAACCCTCAGGCCTGGCAGTCCAGGGCCTGGGCAGTGGCTCTGGGAAGCTCTCAGGAAGCTGTGCGCTCTCTCTGCCTTCTTTCTTGCCCTGCCATCCTTCGGGCACCAGCTTTTGTTCTCAGGTTCCCCCACGAGCTGGAGAAAGAAATGCCAACTTCCCTCAATCTTCTTACCTGGAAAATCCCATGGGCAGAGGAGCCTGGTGGGCTATAGTCCGTGGGGTCACAAAGAGTCGAACATGACAGAGTGACTAAACAATAAGACACCCCCAGAACACCTTTGGTTTCTGTACTTCTCAGCCACAGGTCTGCACTGTGTGCGGAGGAAGGGGGAGAGAAGGCAGAGCTGCAGACTTGCCCTGAGTTCCCTTCCACCAGCGCTTCCTGCCTTCACTGGTGTGTGTGTGTCTGTGTGTGCATGTCTGTGTGTGTGGTGGTTAGGTGGGAGGGTGGGGGAGGTGGTTTAAACTTTCCATTTGGTCCAACCTGAAAAAAGAGCTTTCCCATCAGAAATAACAAGGACATCTACGGTGTGGGGTGGTTAGACATGCTCCTGGCAGCAGCTGCTCCAGCAGACTGAGGTCCATTCATGCCACGTCCCAGCCCCTAAATGTGCCACACACTCCGGCCTCACCTGTCTTTGTGTAAATAATAACATGGATCTGTCTCACAATGCCTCTTGACCTGCTCAGGGTCAGACTCCTGGAAAGAGTCGAGAGGAACCACTTTTTCCTTGTTCTGGTATACTCCTGGAAACCTCCAGACTTAGAAGTTACCCTTGCCAGTTACCGGCAACACTCCTCCTCTGGAGCGGGAGAATGATTTGAGGGGTAAAGTATTTCTGCTCAGCTCCAGTCTGAAGTTAAGAGGTCTGAAGAAAGGACGAAGCACGCATAATGGGATCAATCTTGGAGGATTTCAAAATGGTATTTTCTTATACAGCTTGTGTGCCTAGTCGCTCAGTCATGTCCAACGCTTTGGGACCCCATGGGCTGCAGCCTGCCAGGCTCCTCTGTCCATGGAATTCTCGAGGCAAGAATACTGGAGTGGGTATATTAAAGGTTATGGTGTGTACTTAAAAGTTATATGATAAATAAGCTTGTTTAACTTTGTTTATGCCACTGCTTCCTCACTTTTTTGGATTAAAGAACGCTTTGAAATAACAGCTATGAACATGTTATGGAATCAGAGTTCTATGGAATACTCTTTGAGAAATGCTAATTTATTCTATGTCTTGTGCTAACTCTAGCTATATTATCTAACTAAATTTATCAGATTGAGTTGTTAAGTGTGAAATGTAAACAATATAATGCTGTGTTAGCAGTTAGGTGAGCTAAGTAATTCCTTTCACCTTTCCTCTTTTAAATGTATTTATATGAACCCTGTTCATTTTAACAAGAAGACTACAATGTAATTTTTATTCATATATGCTTAGTTAAGAAAAACAATGCTTTAGTTTTAATACACGGCAGGTGTGTTCAGTTATGTCTGACTCTTTGTGACCCCATGGACTGTAGCCCACCAGGCTCCTCTGTTCTTGGGATTTTCTTGGCAAGAATAATAGAGTGGGTTGCCATGCCCTCCTCCAGGGGATCTTCCTGACCCAGAGATCAAACTCCCGTCTCCTGCATCTCCTACATTGCAGACAGATTCTTTACCTCTGAGCCGCCAGGGAAGCCCTCAATACATGGGAGAGCTTTTGAAATAAAGAACAGTTTGATTTCTTAAAAAAAAAAAAGGAATATTTAAGGAAATTTTACATATTTAAGGAAAGGAAATAATATAATGAAAAAAGTTAAATTTGGTAGTATATATTGACTAGATTATATTAAACAGAAGAATATTTTAAAAAGCATGTCACAACCAGGTCAGAAGAAGAAGAAAAACAACTAGACTATGATATTATGGCCACCAATGTGAACTGAAATCAGTAGTTTAGGCCTATAGCCAAGGGGGGGAAAAATAAGAAAAAACGATTGAATTGTAATTGCTGATGGTTTTCACAAAGGTAAACAATTTTAAGGAGTCAAATAATTGAACAGAAACCAAGTTCAGATTATATGCTTCATTAAAATTTGTGGTCAGTGAACAGAACATTCTCAAGTGCCTCAAGCCTGGACTAATTTTGTATCATGTACACACATTCTCATGCAGAGTCATGGTGATGAAACACCCAGTAGAGATAAGAGCCAAATATGGCTAGCCTCTCAATAATTCTGCAGAAGTGGTGGAGACTCGGCCTCAAAAGCCATAGCACGGTCCTGTGGGTGTTGGCAGACGGGGCACAAAACGGGGGTGCCTTCTGCAGAGCCGCAAGCATTCAACCGCTTATCTTATTTAACTCCTAGGAGCCAGTTTCTCTGACTTACAGGTGGAGAATCAGTAGCTTCGACTGCAAAGTTAGAGCATTAGCCTAAGTGATTAACTAGAAAATAGGTGCGTGCTCAGTCACTCAATCGCAACTGACTCTTGGCTACCCTTTGGACTGTAGGCCGCCAGGCTCCTCTGTCCGTGGGATGGTTTTAGGCAAGAATACTGGAGTGGGTTGCCATTTCCTTCTCCATTATTAGAAAATACATGACTCTGAATCTACGCCTCAGAAAGAAACAAATGAGTGTTGAGCATTACCATTATTTATATAATACTTTTATGTAATTATATATGTATACATATATATATAATTTTATATAAACTTTTAATTGACTTTTTAAAAAAAGTATTTATTTGGCTATACCAGGTATTAGTTGCAGCATGAGAACTCTTTAGTTGTGACATGTGGGATCCAGTTCTCTGATCAGGGATTGAACCCTGGCCCCCAGGATTAGGAGTGCAGAGCCTTAGCCACAGGACCACCAGGGAAGTTCCCTTAATTGGCTTTTAATGGGGAGTTTGGGCTTCCCTTGTGGCTCAGCTGGTAAAAGAATCCGCCTGCAATGTGGGAGACCTGGGTTAGATCCCTTAGTTGGGAAGATCCCCTGGAGAAGGCAAAGGCTACCTGCTCCAGTATTCTGGCCTGGAGAATTCCATGGACTGTATAGCCTGTGAGGTCACAAAGAGCTGGAGATGACTGAGCAACTGACTTTTTAATGGAGAGTTTACATCTAAGTCTCCAGGGAAGAGTACCAAATTTTCCTTATTTCCGTTTTCAGATCTGTTCATTAGTTGCAACAAAGTGCTGGTGCTATTTTACTACTATTATAAAAGACAGAGGTTGTTATAGAAAATATGTAACCCAACGAGATGAAGGACTTTACTTCAAAACATTTCTGAGTGTTATAAAGATTGGCATGGGAAACAGAGAGAGGGGAATTTCAGGTTGTGCAATTATGTAACGACATCTTCTGAAAGAATGAAACCTCAAATGCTATGCTAATGTCTAACTTAAAAATTGCTTCAGGGGTAGAACATTTAAAGTCTAATATTATATTGAAAATTTAAGAAAAAAGATTTTGGGAAAAAAAGAGATTCATCTACAGTTTAGAAATAGACCATAAAATAGGAACTTTCCTAGAAGTGGAAAAATAATAGTTAACATTATAGGTTCAATAGCATTTATTTCTAGACAAGTCTTAATCATTCAGGTCTTGCCTGATCGGTATTTAGAACAAGGCGTATTTGATACCTAGACATGAATACGGAGGTAGGTGGAATTCAGAACTCATATATATTTCTTTGTATGCTTATTTTAGAGGAAGAAGAGGTCCTATTATATTAATAGATTGTCACTCTGTGAAGACTTGCCTTTGAAAACAAGTCCTGGTTTTGTGTTTTCTTTCTATATCACAGTCTAGTCAAGTGGTTGTTTAACAATGTGTACCAGCCAAATAAAATAAATTTACTAAAATAGTCCGTGCTCAAAGAGCCATGCTCCTTTCCAGTATTTAGCCAGCATATGGCTGAAGTTCAGCCTTCTTAACAATCATTAAATTGAGTTGAGAAAAATTTTTCCGTGAAAATGCTTTTGTTCTATGAAGATGCAGTAGGAATCTCCAGGGAAAGGTACTTACCTAGAAACTCTCACACCTTATTATTGATACAATCTCCCTTAAAAAAAAAAAAAAAAAAAAAAGCCTAACACTGTGGTAAAACATGCATAGCATAAAACTTTCCATTTTAGCCATGTGGACAGTTCAGGGGCGTTAAGAACATTCACATTGTTGTGCAACCACCACCATTTACCCACAGAACACTTCATCTTGTAAAACTAAAACTAACCATTAAACAACAAATTCCCATTCCCCCCTTCCCAACCCCCGAAATCGCCATTTTTGCTTTCTTTCTCTATGAATTTGATGACTCTAGCTACCTCCTATAAGTCAAGTCATGCTGTATTTGTCTTTTTGTGACTGGCTTATTTCACTTAGCAAAATGTCTTCAAGGTTTACTCATGTTGGAGCAAGCGTCTACAATCTCCCATTTTAGTAGCTGGAAAAAAAAAAAGGCAGCCATAGTCATTTATTATTTTTATGTGTATGTGTGCCTGTGTTAGTCACTCAGTCATGTCCTACTCTCTGCAACCCCGTGGATTGTAGCTCACCAGGCTCCTCTGTCCTTGGGATTGTACTCTCTGTGACCCCATGGACTGTATGCTGCCCACCAGTCACTGCTGTCCATGGGATTCTCCAGGCAAGAATACTGGAGTGGGAAGCCATGCCCTCCTCCAGGGGATCTTTCCCACCCAGGGATCAAACCCAGGTCTCCTGCATTGCAGGCAGATTCTTTACTATCTGAACTACCAGGGAAGCCCCAGTTCTTTTTATATCCATATAGTATTTCATATCAATTTCTTTCAAAGGGACTTCAGAAAGTTTGCCTGGGGTATCATTTGAGTTCCCCTTTATGAGAAACCCAAAGGAACAAACAGTGTTGGTGGTGATGGTGGGCTAAGTATGCAATAAACAGGAAAAGGCATGTAAAAAGGAGGCAGTTTTCACTCTGGGTAAAGGATCATCTGCTCTACCCTTAAATTTTCTGAATCCACAGATTTGGATGAAGTCCCAGAATCAATATTTTTTAAAAGCCTTTAAAAGAAAATACAAGAATGCAGAGAATACAAGTTCTTCTTTGTATTCCATTGCACTAGTTCTACCTGGAATTTCCATCCAATGTCAGTTGCTGAACAGATAAATTCAAGCCGTCCTCTTTGACAGCGTTTCAAAATTCGACTTGATCTCCTCTTCCTGAGGCAAAACACCTCAGCTTTGCTGAAGTAAGAGACTTCATTTTATGAGGTTTTCTAGTACTTTAATATCCAGTTTGCTTTCCTTTAGATGTCCATTGGATGGTCAATATTCATTCAGACTGAAGTATCCAGGACTTCCCTGGCTGTTCAGTGGATAGAGTCTGCCTGCTAACACATATGACATGAGTTCATACCTAGTCCTGGAAGACCCCACATGCCAAGGGGTCCAGCCCATGTGCCACAACTGCTAAGCCTGCACCCGGAGCCCACGACCTTCAGCTCCCAGAGCCCACGACCTTCAGCTCCCGAAGCCCGTACCTAGAGCTTGTGCTCTGCAGCAAGGGAAGCCCATGCATTGCAATGAAGACTAGCTCCTGCTCGCTGCAACTAGCAAAAGCCAGCCTACAGCAATGAAGACCCAGCACAGTCAAAAAGAAATAACGAAGAAATAATTTTTTAAAAACATCCAGAACTGTGGCTGGTTCAACATCATTTCCCAAGATTCTGCTCATGTTAGAATTCTAAGATGGCAGTTGAAGTTAAGGTTACTAGTCAGTTGCAAGTAAGATTATCCAGGTTAGCCTAACCTAATCACCTAAGTCCTTTAAGAGCGATGAGCTTTTTCCTCCTAGTTGCAGAAGTATTGAAGGCAAGAGAGGGATCCACAGTGAGGGAGGTAGGGGGTTCCCTGTTGCTGAAATGGAGGGGACCACGAGATAAAGTACCTGGGAGTAGCCTCTAGGAGCTGAGAGTGGTCCCCAGCCAAGAGCCAGCAGGAAAGCAGGGACCTTATCCTACAACCTCAAGTCAAACAGATACCAACAACCTGAAGGAACATGGAAACAGATCTTTCTCTAGCCAAGCCTCCAAGTGACATTACAGCCAGCTAACATCCTGATTTTAGTCTCAGGAGACCCCAAGTAGAGGACTTACTTGAAACATGACAGACTCCTAAAATAGATACTGTGAGATGATAAATAGGTGTTATTTTAAGCCACTAAACTTGGGGTAGTTTGTTACACAGCAGTAGATGCCTAATACACTGCCCCTTCTATTTTATGTTCCAAAAACACTTTTCTGCTTGCAAGTTCCTGAAACCAGCTTGCTCTCTTAGGCTTACACGTTTCTGTCTGTAATGTTTCCTTCTTGGGGATCTCCTCTTATCTGGTCAGAATGGACAAACTCTACTCTCCATCCTCAAGACACATCTCAGGCACAACTGCCACTAGAAAATGCCACTGCCTTCCCCAGGCACACTTACTGTGTGTGAGGCCCTTCTGACTATAGGAATTAGAGAGAGTGCTGGAAAAGCCTGCTGGCTCCACTTAACAATTTCAAGATTTTATGGGAAGAAAGGACTGTGAGGGCTGAGTTTGAGAATACATGTTTAAAAACATCATAAATATTTTTTATATTTCCTAAAATAATGCAAGCAGTTCACCACATCTAATAATACCCATGATATTCTGCACATCATCTTACCAATAATTGGCAGTCTTCTTTATGTATTTATCACCCTTGGCCAAGCAGGAACTTTTAAGAATGTCTTCTCTCAGTGAAGGCAGTAGCATTTTGGAGATTAACAGTCCTGGCTAAGGTCCTACTTGAGAATCTGGTTTTGAAGAGGAGTGCTTTCTCTCTCTGGCTGAAGGCACGCAGGATCTCTCAAGGGGTATACTTAGAAAAGACTTAGGGGCCCCAGACCAGTGCTAATCTGTAGTAAAGAGCAAGCATGGTGGCTCAGGCAGTAAAGAATCTGCCTGCAATGCAGGAGATCCAGGTTCAATCCCTGGGTAAGGAAGCTCTCCTACAGAAGGCAATGGCAACCCACTCCAGTACTCTTGCTTGGAGAATTCCATGGACAGAGGAGCCTGGTGGGCTACAGTCCATGGGGTCGCCAGGAGTTGGACACAGCCAAGCAACTGATATTTTCACTTCACTTCAATGAGAGTGTGACAGGAAGATTGACTTCCTGACTACATTAAAAAGATTTATTGTTTTTATTACTTGATTTAAAAGGCTTGTTGTGGAAAAATGTGAAAAACTCCAAAGATAAAAAATAGCTATAGGGCTAGCACATAGAGAATGCTGCTTTTACATTTTTGGATTTTCTTCTCTAACTTTTTTCTATGCATGTATATTTTAATTTTTATTTTCTTATAGAATTACATAGAACACAACTTTTAAAAATTAAAAAAGAAAAGAATTTCCTCCCTCTACAAGTTTTAGTGAGATGCTTGTAAATTCCTCCTATTTGTAAATTCCTCCACAGGTTGTGTGTGTGTGTGTTTGTGTGTGAGTGTGGTTGGTCTCACCTAAATAGTCCATGATTTTTATAACATTTAACTTTGATTTTTTTTTTTTTTTATCTTCTTGCCTCCTCGATTCTGCAGATAATTTTAGTCTAGACAAGAGCAAAGCAGAGTCTTGGTTCTTTAGGGATTGGGGTTCCAGTAAAATAAAGACAAAACTCCCACATGGAAAATAAAATCTGTGACCCAATTACCAGAAGTAGGCCACAGGCAGTGGTTAGGTCTTGAATACAGTTTTTAAAACTGGAGCGTCAGAAATTCCATGTCATTCTAGCCATCAACTTGTGCGAGTGTGCAAATATATATCTGCCAGGTTGTTAATGGCAGCACTGTTGATAATAGTGAAACCTTAGAGGCAACCAAGTGCTCACCAGTTGGGGCATGATTAGAGAAAAGGCGGTATGCCCAACTAAGGGAAAATGTTGCAGCTCCTAAAATCAATGAGGTATCTAGCTCATCTGAGCTGATGTGGAAAGACTTCCAAAATGTATTATTAATTGAAAAAATTGAAATACAGGGCAATATGAACAGTTTGATATTACCAGGGCAAATAAAAGGATATTTCTCTGACACACACAGAGACATACACCTGTGTATATATATACTAGTGAGGGTCTATTCGGCAGGAATAAAACACTTGTATTTCAGCCAGAGGAAATTTAAGACAGCGATTTGTTAAAAATTGTTGTAGAGTCAAAAGAAAAAGATGAAGTTACCCAAAGGTGAGCAACCTTTGTTGTTGCTAAGTCGTGTCTGACTTTGCAACCCCATGGACTGTAGCCCACCAGGTTCCTCTGTCCATGGGATTTCCCAGGCAAGAATACTGGAGTGGGTTGCTATTTCCTTTTCCAGGGGATCTTCCTGACAAAGGGATGGAACCTGCATCTCCTGCTTGGCAAGCAGATTCTTTACCACTGAGCCACTCACCAGAGTTTAGGAAGCCACAAACCCCTGATGGAAGAAAAGGGAACTTATTTGAGTTCCTAGCTGCTGTGGTGCTGAGGCTGCTGGAGAATCTGCCTAGGATAAATTCTGAATCTCCACATCTCAACCATCACATCCCCTTCGCGGGCTTTCTTTTTTCTTTGGGGCTTCCACTAGGCTGAGATAGACTGACAATGACAGTCTATTAAAATGACAGTCTATTATTATTATACATTTTAAGGACTTAGTACATTGTGAAAAGGGAAGGGATCTTAACATCAATCCTTTGATTTGTTGGTTTATTTTTAGATTTAGCTTAGACTTTGCTTCCTCTAGGAAACCTCCTCTTCCTCCCCCCACCCCAAGATCAAACTAAGAGCCCCTTGAGACTCCCTGTAGCAAGGGCTTGTGAAGCTCTGCGCACATCCTCGTGGCCCACCTGGGGACAGTTTTATGTGCTTTGCCCACTCCCCACTTCAAGTCCTGTCTGAAATGTCTCTGCACTGGGCTGCCTCGGAGTCTTCTCTGAATCATGAGAAACTGCTCAGCTGATTGCAGAAGCAGTGTGGAAGTGGGGCAGAAGCTAGTACCCTCCAGATTGTTGCTGGTTAGTTGCTCAGCCGTGTCTGACTCTTTTGCAACTGCAGGGATTGTAGCCACCAGGCTCCCCTGTCCATGGGGTTTCCCAGACAAGAATACAGGAGTGGGGTACCATTTCCTTCTCCAGGGGAACTTCCCAACCCAGGGATCGAACCTGTGTCTCCTGCATTGGCAGGAGGCTTCTTTACCACTGAGCCACCAGGGAAGCCCAGCAACCTCAGAGAGCTCCCAATTAGTACAAGAGTAGAGGATCATCCAATGCAGTGATTTTCTACACGTTTTTCAACACAGTTCCTTAGAGGGTCTGCAGTGGGACTAATGCCCTAAAGAACATCATTGCTCATGGAAGACATACTTTAGCTTTTCTCTTTTTTTTCTCTCATTAACCCACCTACTCATTTCTGCTTCCTTGCATGGCCACTCAGGTAAACTACCAGTACCCAGATATTCCTCTTAGGCTCTGATTAGGGTGGATGAGGTTACCCAAACTAAGACAAGCTCTAGTATTATCCAGTCTAAACTGCAGTCACAGCATTTATTAAACATTACCATCAGTGGTAAAGAGTCTCCCTGCCTACACAGGAGACACAAGTTCAATCCTTGGGCTAGGAAGATCCCCCGGAGGTGGAAATGGCAACCCACTCCTGTATTCTTGTCTGGAGGATCCCATGGACAGAGGAATCTGGTGGGCTACAGTCTGTGGGGCCGCAGAGAATTGGACTCAACTAAGCACTCATACATATATACTCCATTGAAGCTTTTCCTTTTTCAACTCTGCCTCTTTGAAATGTCGGTGCCTTGACACTGGGGTTTAAAATAGATGTTATGTAATATGTAAAAGCATGTAGGGGAGAGAGAAGGAGAGAGAGAGATTAAGAGAGAAAGAAGAGAAATATGGAAAGAAGGAAGACAAATCTGTGGCCAGTAACACTTCCTGCCTGAGTGTGAGTGAAAGTTGCTCAGTCGTGTCTGACTCCTGGCGACCCCATGGGCTACAGTACACTTGCTGAGTGCTGTCATTTCCTACTGTGATACCTTTCTCTTTGTGGAGGTAAGAAATCTGAATAACGCCTTGCAAAGGTAGAATATTTTTTGAGTCATCTGGAAAGTGGGATGCAGACACAGGGTGGGCTTTGAATTTGTTTTCCTGTTGACGATCAAGTGATTATGAGACTCAGCCTTTCCCGGAAGTGTAATACTGACTCAGACCAGCTGTGAACAAAACTAGAGCCATAGTGCTTTGCGGGACGTGGCTGGAACAAAGCATCTGTGAGACGGCGGTCAAGATGCAATCCGCCGAGGCACTGCCATCGAACCGGTTTCAGTTTCCGCAGGACGTTTGTAAGCAAAATGGAAAATGGGAGATGGCGGCCCATGAGACTGGGCTCAGAGGGGACTGAAAAAGCTGATGAGCCCTGTACTGGAATTTCACAAACGATTTCTTCAAAGCAGCTCTAAAGAGAGTGAGCTTCACTAGTGAAAAATGTGATGCCCAAGCAGATAATTATTTATGAGGTTCTCATCACAGCGGCACCTAAATACTTCAGAGACATTTGGTGCATGGCCTAGATGCGTTCCAGAGCTTTATTTGACTAAAGGTGCATTTGCAAATGGAATAAAGGCAGATGTCTAATGGATTCACGTTGATAGAACAAAACATAACAAAATCCACTGCCAAGGCACTTGCAGATATTCAGTTGTTTCATACTACCTGAATACCAGGCTCGGGAGAAAGAACTGGAATATAACATAAATAAGTGGGTTAGAAGCTCCAGGTCTCTGAAGGGGATTAGTGCTGGGAAAGAAAATAGTAATTTAGGAGAAGTCAGAATTAGTCATAACACACATTTATAGCTCTCTTTGGATTTAATTTTTTTCCTCTTAAATTTACTTTTAATTACCTTAAAATTAAACTTAGTTAAATCCATTTTGATTTGTAATCATTTTAAGTTAATATTCTTTTCTTTCATTTTAATATTACTTATTCCACTATTCTTTCCGTAGAAGTGCTTCTGTTCATGTTCAGAAAATCTAGATAGCCAGGGGAATCCTTCATTTCCTTTTAAAGAGACATATAAAGTTAACAGATATTCCATTCCTAGCCTGTTCCACTAAGGCAGAGACTGTGTCAGAGAAAGATTGTCACACAAAATGAACGTCTTAAAAACTTGAAATACAGCTATATTTGGACCCGGGAGCTATAAACAGCAGGAAACCTACAAAGCTCTAAGACCTGCTATTTCCCCTCTATTGTCTCTATTTTACAAAGCTTTCTGTGTTCCATCTCCAGAAGCTATCTTAAACCCATCAGTTCAAGAAAATGTACCTTTTGACCGTGTGCAGCCTTTGGGTTTTTCTGACTTTCCCCATAGATGTCACCCAGAAAAGATGCAAACCACTCTGTTCAATTTGCATCATTCTACAAAAGGGACTCTCCTTGGAAACCTTTTATGTGCTTCTAAAACATAATAGCGTTTCAAAGAAATGTGCTCTTTTTAAGATAATAACTGCTCTTAACTCCCCCACTAGATCTTGCTGAAGGATTTGACAATTAACTCAGCTTACCACTGGCTTGAAATGATTTGACAGAGATTTAACTCTTTGGGGAAATCTTTTTCTTTAACTAAGCAATTTTTTTTTCTTTCAATGTATTTTAGTGCATTTCAATTTAATCTCTATTCTTCCTCTACACTTATTCCCTGGAGTAGGAGTCCATTTTTGGTTATGCATGTTTGTGGTTCTTAAAAACACATGCAATCATCGTGTTAAGCTGAATTTGTCTCTCCCAAATTCATATGTCAAAGACCTAACCCCTGGTACTTCAAAATGCGACTGTATTTGGAGATGGGGCCTTCAAGAGGTGATTAAGTTAAAATGAGTTTGTTGGAATGTGCCTAATCCAATCTGACGGGTGTCCTTATAAGAAGAGGAAATTTGGATACACAGAGAGACATGAAGAATGTACACTCACAGAGAAAAGGCCACATGAGGACAGTGCAAGCAAGACACGTGGAGAGACCTCAGAGGAAAGCAGACCTGCCAACACCTTGATCATGACCTTCTAGATGCCAGAACCAGGAGAGTACAGGTTTCCAGAGTTTAAGCCCCTCAGTCTGGGGAGTGCTGTTAAAGGCAGTCCTAGGAAACAGACACACAGAGAATCCAAGCGGTCCTTCCAGCTTTGACTTGAGGCTGTTCAGAGTCCCGGAACGGGCTGCTCCTCACTACCTGTTCTATTTAGGGAAGCCCCTTAGGGAAAATACTTCCTTCTGTTCTGAGTAACTGCGATTTCCTGTCATCATTCCACTGCCCGAAGCGACTTCATGATGTACAAAGGGCCATTCCCTAATCCCTGCAGAAATCCTGTGCTTTCAAAATAAAATGACAATAAATTGATTGAAAAGGGGCTTGGGAATTCCCTGGCGGGGCTTCCCAGGTGGCTCAGTGGTAAAGAATTTTCCTGCCAAGGAAGGAGACATGGGGTTGATCCCTGGGTTGGGAAGATCCCCTGCAGAAGGAGATGGCAACCCACTCCAGTATTCTTGCCTGGAAAATTCTATGGACAGAGGAGTCTGGTGGGATCCCGTTCAAGGGGTCTCAAAAGAGTCAGACCTAACTGAGCACACACACACGCCAGTGGTTAGAACTAGTGCTGTCACCGCAAGGCACGGGTTCAAGTCCTGGCTGGGAGCTGCGAGCCGCCTGCAACTTACATGGCACAGCCAAAAGAAACAGCCTTAAAATTTTCAACATCCACTGCCTCTGAACTCCTTTAACTCCTCCATCTTTGGAGACTCCTCTGTCTCCACCGCATCGTCACTGTCTGATTTCTTCCTGATTCTCTCATTTTTGGCTCCCCTGACTACCATCTTGCTGGTCTTCTTGCCTACAGTTTTGTAATTCCTACCCAGAAGTGATGATTTTATGAACATTGGAGGGGGGAAAATGGCTGTAGACCAGTCACCCACCACCCTCACCATTATTACGTGGTGAGATTAAATTATAGTGAACCATGTAAAAAAAAGTAAAGTGAAAGTCGCCCAGTTGTGCCTGACTCTTTGCAACCCCACGGACTATACAGTCCATGGAATTCCCCAGGCCAGAATACTGAAGTGGGTAGCCTTTCCCTTCTCCAGGGGATCTTTCCAACCCAGAGATCAAACCCAGGTCTCCCACATTGCAGGCAGATTCTTTACCAGCTGAGCCACCAAGAAAGGGGCCTGCTTTAAAGAAAGAAATGAGACGCCGGAGGTTGGGGGGCGGAGCTTGGGAGCGCTAGATGGGCAAGATAGACCCTCTGTCTTGCACAGAAATGTGTGTGTTGCACTAACCTCTAGCAAGGCTCTGTTTCTGCCCGGGACGGTCACAGCAACCCAACGACGACTTTCAGTTCTAGGTGTACTTGCAGGACCGTCGCTTTGTTGGGCTTCTGTGCGCTCAGGGTAAAACTGGCGTCTTCATGGTGAACCTGTGAACCTCTGGACCCGTGTGACCTCCTGCTGCCAGCAAATACCTCAGGCTCCACACTGTGGCTTTTGCTCTTGTTACTCCCTCAACTTGGAATTCATTTCCCCCAGCTGTCTGTCTAACCTTTGCTCAAATGACACTTTTCCCTTTTTCACCCTCCCCCAGATGAACCAATAAGAGATAAGAGTATTGAGGATAATAACAATAGGAAGAAAGATAAAAATGTAGCTTTTCCTGCCATGTTTAAAGTTTAACAAGTGGTCCCTTCGCTCAGCACTCTGGGAAGAGGCACAATTTAAACCATGTAGATGCAATAGTTAAGGACACATATGTTCTTTCTTTTTTCCATTGAAGAATTGTTTATTTACAATGTTGCATTAATTTCTGCTTTACAGCAAAGTGATTCGGTTGTACATCTATATTCTGTTCCGTGTTCTTTTCCATTATGGCTTATCACAGGATATTGAATGTAGTTCCTTAGGCTATCCAGTAGGACCTTGTTGTTTATTTGTTCTACATACAGCAGTTGGCATCTGCTAATCTCAAACTTCCAATCCACCTTGGCACCCTCCTCTGTTCTCTATGCCTGTGAATCGTTTTCTCTTTCGTAGGTAAGTTCATTTGACACAAATGTTCTTTACTTTGTCACGTGTACCACCCTTGGAAATTCACATGGTGAAAAATATTTCAAGGATACTGATCAATTTTGGGGGGCACTTATTTGTTCCAATCAGACTTTTTTTTTACATTTGATGAAAATATTCTGTATGAAACTATAATGATTTGTTGTTGTTCAGTCGGTTGCTAAGTCATGTCCCGCTCTTTTGCGACCCTGTGGACTGTAGCCCACCAGCCTCCTCTGTCTTTTGGGTTTCCCCCTCAAGAGTAGTGGAGTGGGTTGCCATTTCCTTCTCCAGGGGATCTTCCTGACCCAGGGATCTAACCCTCTCTTGCATTGGCAGGCAAATAATGATCGATGAATGTTATTATGCATTTGTCCAAAACCATAGCATATCCAACAGCAAGAATAAACGCTAGGTGAACTTCAGATTTGGGGTCGTTATGATGCCTCAGTGTAGGTCGATCAGTTGTAACAAAGGTACTGCTCTTCTGGGGGATGTTGATGATGGAGGAATTCATGCATGTGTGGGGCCAGAGCGTATATGGGAAATCCCTTACCTTCCCCTCAAGTTTTCTATGAACCTAAAACCACTCTAAAAATTGTCTTTTAAAAAAGAATTTTATGAGGATTAGTATCAAGAAGAGAATGAATTAATATAATAGGATTGCTCAAGGTTTCATTTCTTTTCTTTCCAAATCTAGGTAAAAAACTTAATTCTTAACTTACTGTCTCTTCACTGATGAGGTCTTCAGGGGGTATCTGAAAATAAACCTGATGGAAGGGCTCTCAGAGGACACTGCACTAGTGGTCTTGGAGTCTTGAAAGAGTCTTCTAAACCCCTGGATAGTCACCTCTAAGACCTCTAAAAAACATTTGTCCTATCTCATTTGCGCTTCTGTGGACATTGAAAACGGAGCCTGTGTTACCCTCTGTGTGGGTGCTGGGCAAGTCGCTCCAGTCGAATCCGACTCTTTGTCATCCCATGGATGTAGCCCGCCAGGCTCCTCTGTCCATGAGATTGTCCAGACAAGAATACTGGAGTGGGTTTCCATGCCCTACTCCGGGGGATCTTCCCGACCCGGGATCAAACCTGCTTCTCTTGCATCGTCAGGCGGGTTCTCTACCACCAGTGCCGCCTGGGAAGCGCGTATCACCCGCTGCTACAACTATTTTTTATCTGTCCAGTTGACTTCATGTATTCTGATCCTTTAACGACAGGCTCTTTAAGAAAGGTTGTAGAATGAATATATGCTCAAAAATTCAATCTGTGTGAAGGCGAAAAGTCCCTACTGTCCTCACTGCTCCACTTTTACTCCCCAGAGAGTTCCCTCATTAAATTTATGAAATACCTTCCCTGAGCTTCTCTATTTATAAACAAGCATATATCTATACATAGCAGGCATGATTATTTTCAGGGCATTCCATTCAGAAGTGCAAAAATGTAATTTTTTAAAAATAGCATCTTCAGTTTTGAGCACCAGTTCCTTCAAGTGGCAGAAAATGTCAATTCAAAGGAAATGCAGGCATTTCAGGCTTTTCTCAGTCTATTCAGGCGCTTCCTCTCTGCTCCTCTGCCCTGGATTGTTGCTGTTCTACATTCCAGGGGGCTGGCTCAGAGGCCTGGTGGAAGAGGTGGCCCGCCAGGCATCACATCTGCACATGAAGGCGTCCACCCTGGAGCCCACCCCCACCTCTGGCTCTGGGCCGCAGCCCACCAGCTCTCCACACTGGCATCTGTACAGGCCAGTGGCTGAAGCCGCATCTGCAGAGGGTGTAGCCTCATGCTGGCCCAGAGGTGTCAACTGGCTGTTGATTCTTTATTAGGAATCTTGAGGCTGGTCTCCGGGGCCCAAGATAACAAAGCTGCCTTGTAGGTGTCTCTCCTCTATTCTGCTGCCAAGACAGCGAAAGGAACCCCATGGGGCTCCTAGACAGGAAACTGGGCACACCTCCTCCTTCTCTCGGACCCCCCGTTGCTGTGGTCCTGCCCAAGGTAGGCAGTGGGCTGATCCTCCCACCATCTCTGCTCTCTCTGCTTCTCCTTTCTCTCCAGGAATAATTTTGTCTGGTTTAAAGCAGGGAAACCAGCCCTTCTATCAGCACTCGCTCTTTCAAAGCTATTGTTTTGACCTGTTGTCTCTGCCAGGAGTTTCAAAATCCTATTTTGAAACTAAAAAGCTGAGAATTGAGCCTTTTGTTCTCTCTTCCACAGTGGCTCGGCCCTCCTCTCGTCCTGAGCTGGCCTAGCTGTGGAGAGTGGAAGGCAGTGACCCGAGGAGGTGATGGAAGCAGAAAGGGGACACATTAGCAAAAACTTCAAAGGATTATTCCATCACATTTATAAATACCCAGGTTTTTTTGCCCACAAGTATAATCCCTCTATTCCCACTGTTCTATAGATCGCCTGTTTCATTCAGTGAAATATCATGGATGTATTTCCAAATCAGTACGGGTATGTCTACCTCATACCACCTCACAGTTGCATAATGTCACTGTCTGGATATACACTATTATTTATTTGATGTCCACTGTTGATGGACGTTTAGGTAGTTCCAGCTTTTAGCTTTTCAAAAAAATGCAACAGTGAGTATACTTCTAAACACATATTTGATTGTTCATAAGAGATAGCCATAGTATACTCTGCTAGAAATAAAATTGTTGCATCACAAAGTAGATCCATTATGCATCTTGTTTCTTATTGCCACACTGACACTGTCTCCAAAAATGCGTGCCAATTTACACTCTCACAAAGAGTATTTAAGAGCATGTTTCCTACAGTAGTCACCAGCACTAGGCTTTGTCATTGTAGAGGTTGTTCTCGGGTTCTTTTCGGCCTCCTTTTTTGCATGAATTGCTCGCTCATTTCCTTGGACTATCTTCTTTCCCTTAAACATTCTGTTTTGTTGTTGATCTCTATAAGGTCTTTATATATGAAGGAAATTAGGCCTTTGAATGTTTTCCTTGATAAGGTTTGTTTTTAACTCTGTTTAAAACAAAGTTTAAATTTTGAATGGAATAAAATCTATGAAATCTCTCTAATTTTTTCTTTTCTACCTTTGGTGACCTAATAATAAATGAATATTCATTTAGATTTTATATATGTTTGTTTTTCCATTTCACATTTTAATCTACTGGAGTCTATTCAGGTGTAAGATAAAAGGTATAAGATAAGATGGGGATACAATGTTATCTTTTTCCAAATGTTTCTATACCATTTATTGACTATCATATCTTTTCCTATCATGTACTTTTCAAGCACAAGTGCTACATTTAGTCATAGAAATCAGTCAGTAAGTTTTGGATTATCCAGGTCACGGTCTTCTTTTCCTTCTCTTTTCCCAATGTTTTTGATCATCATTTCCAGAATACAAGCAGGGGTACATGGTTGCCTTTATGTGGGTCTGATAAGGAGAGGAGAGCAAGGCAAAAGCACGCTTGTGTTTCCCTCCTTCCAGGAGAGAGATGCTCCTGTGGATGAGCACAGATGGATGCTCCCCAGAGAGGTCATGCTTGTTAAAGCTCACAATTGCTACTAGAAATGTAAGGGTCCTTGTTAAAGTCTGAGTTTTACCAGTGACTCAGCAGACCCTTCTATTGTAACGTGTGTGACTTCCATGGTGACGCAGCAAGTCCTAGCTGAAATACCTACTCTGAAAAAGCAGAACACCTGTCCGTTTGATAGACTGGGTCCTGAACCTAATGCACCTTCCTTCCCTGTTGGCTGATATTCTGTGAGCAGAGTAAGCAGGTGGTTACATCTTGTCGTCTCTTTTTCAAGAGTGAGAGGGAATCCCAAATTCAGCTCAACTTCAAGTCCAGTAAACACTAAACCCACAAATTTAACATGAACGTAAACGTCGTGTGGAATGTTTGAAGATGAGAAGTGCTGTGGGAGACAGCAGAGTAGTGTAAGGTATGTGGGAGATCCAGAGGGCCCAGGGAGGGCAAGGCAGGTTGCAGTTCTCAATGGAGGGATCAGAGCTGGCCCATGGAGAAGGAGACAGCTGGGCAAGGGCTTGGAAGAGGTGAGGTCCTGAGTCAGGTGGGGTTTTAAGTAAAGAACACTCCAGGTGGAAGGCCCTCAGGTAGGATATGCCTGGGCATTTAAGGTACAGCAAGGAAAAGCAGTGAGTGAGGGAGAAGCAGAAGGGGAAAAAGCCAGAAAGTTAAGGAGTGGGGCTGGGAACACATCATGTGGGGTCTTGAAGGGCTGCATTCAAATTACTGAGCATCACACCTTGTCTTTGTTGTTTCTTTTTCCCACAGTTCAAAGACTACATCTTAAGAGCCAATTCATAGAGCCCTAAAATAATTCACTTAAGCAATTTATGGAAAGCCAATCAAATTAGCAATTAATATTTTCCAATGAAGAGTAGGCTGGATATTTACAGTAAAAGAATCCAATGTTATAAGTTAAGCAAGCTCAATATATTCAGATGAGTAAGTTTATTGTATTACAAATGAACTTATGTGAATATAATTCAATAAAAATTCAAACAAATAATTTCGTTATATTATAGACTCACTAACTTAAATCTATTTGAGTGAAAACTACTTTTCAAAACTCAAAAAATATTATTAGGGTTGGAGGAGAGAAGAAAATGGACAAGATAGAAATACGCATGCTGTATGTGGCTTTTCACTAACTTCTTCGTCACAGAACAAACAGACAAATGAGTAAATTAAAACTGAAACAATGAAATGACAAGAGACAATGCCTGTTGGCATTTTGTCACTTCCCTGGGAATTTTCATTTGCTTATTATTTGAAAAGGTATTATTGTCTGGGGCCAGAGCTAAAACCACGTGTCAGGCATGTATAAATGCCACTGGATCTTTGATTTTAACTCACTTAATAGCTTTAAGTGTGTGGCTTCACTTCAAGGCTTGAATTTTTTTCTTCAGAAATACAAAAATTGAATTAACTCTCTGTGACAATGTGCTTAAGTGCTGATAGCCTAGAGATTTTTTAGTGAAAGATTTCTTTTTAATTTAAAAAAGTTGCTGATGTCGTATTATACGTCTTTCTGATTGTCAATGTGAATCTACTGAGCAAACATTTAACCTGTAAAGAAGTAGATGGAAGTGGAAGACCTTATGAAGAGCCCAAGAGAGTGTGGTTAGACAAGGAGGAGGTGGGGGAATGGAAAAAATATCAGAGAAGTTCAGTTCAGTTCAGTGGCTCAGTCGTGTACAACTCTTTGTGACCCCATGAATCGCAGCACGCCAGGCCTCCCTGTCCATCACAAACTCCCAGAGTTTACTCAAACTCATGCCCGTCGAGTCGGTGATGCCATCCAGCCATCTCATCCTCTGTCGTCCCCTTCTCCTCCTGCCCCCAATCCCTCCCAGCAACAGGGTCTTTTCCAATGAGTCAACTCTTCACATGAGGTGGCCAAAGTATTGGAGTTTCAGCTTCAGCATCAGTCCTTCCAATGAACACCTGGGACTTCTCTCCTTCAGGATGGACTGGTTGGATCTCCTTGCAGTCCAAGGGATTCTCAAGAGTCTTTTCCAACGCCACAGTTCAAAGCATCAATTTTTCAGTGCTCAGCTTTCTTCACAGTACAACTCTCACATCCATACATGACCACTGGAAAAACAATAGCCTTGACCAGACGGACCTTTGTTGCTTTTTAATGTCTCTGCTTTTTAATATGCTATCTAGATTGATCATAACTTTCCTTCCAAGGAATAAGCGTCTTTTAATTTCATGGCTGCAGTCACCATCTGCAGTGATTTTGGAGCCCCCCAAAATAAAGTCTGTCACTGTTTCCACTGTCTCCCCATCTATTTCCCATGAGGTGATGGGACCAGATGCCGTGATCTTAGTTTTCTGAATGTTGAGCTTTATGCCAACTTTTTCACTCTCTTGATTCACTTTCATCAAGAGGCTTTTCAGTTCCTCTTCACTCTCTGCCATAAAGATCAGAGAAGTTCAGCTGAGAGAAAGTTTTAGAAGGTAGCACGTGTCCAACAGTTTTACATATCACAAAGGAATCACGTGTGTTAATACCGCATACTATTCAGTGGATCTGGCATCTAGGAATTCATTGGGGACTTTATTGAAAGTGGTTTCCGTTGCGTGTGGTGTTTGTAAAGCACTCTCACATGCATTTTTTAAGTTAATTTTTATGAGAGTGTGGCTGCTTTACAGTGTTGCGACAGTTTACACAGTACAGAAGTGACTCAGCTATATGTACACATACATCCCCGCTCTTCTGGATTTCCTTCCCACTTAGGTCACACGGAGCCCCGAGTAGAGCTCCCTGACTTATCCAGGAGGTTCTCTTTAGTTACTATATTAATATTTATTTTGTGCACAGTATCACTAGTGTATGTTTGTTAATCCCAATCTTCCAACTCATCCACCTTCCCTCCCTTCTTGGTGTCCATGTGGCTGTTCTCTACCTCTGGGTCTCTACTTGTGTGTTGCAAATAAGATCATCCTTTTAACATTATATGAAATTCCACCTGTTAAAATACCTAACTGGGTCCTCATGAACACACAGGGCGTATCAACGAGGTCAAGGATGAAGTTTGAATTCACTCGGTAGCTGGAGTTACCTACTATTCCTGTCCACCTCTGCTGGCATCACTGACTTACAAGAAAGTCAAGAGACCCCCGGGGAGAAAGAAAGTCTGGCTTCTACCTAAGTCGTGGACATAGATGTACACATAAGGAGAACTGATGTGTGAGAACGGGTGAGCTCTGAAGGGTAAGAGCTGGGGAGAGGTGACGAATTACCAGAAGGCTATGGCCCGTGCGGCAGAACCCGCCATAAAAGGAGTCAGGCAAAGGGGAAGAGAGTCTGAGAATCAAACGGGAGTGCTGGCCACAATATATGAACGAGTCTCAGCCGAGACAGCTAGCTCGTGCCCTGGCAGGAAAAAGGCTGTGTGTAAACCAAAAGAGAGACCTTAATAAACTCTGGAACACCTCTGCACCCCATCAGTCTTACTGGGGGAGCCTTGAGAGTATCACTCAGGTGGAAGAGAGCTACCATTCATCTGACAACGCCGACTTGTCTTTCCGCCAGGTTTGAGAAGATCTGCACCTTAGAAGGTCAGGGACAAGGTCATCTCTAGAACCGGTCAGCAGGCACAGGAGGCAGCAACTTGGACTGATCACAACTTCCTTGAAGTACCTTCTGGGAACATCCTCCTGAATTTTTGGAGAGCCTAGCGACTGAACTGAACTGAACTGAGCATTGCTTTGTAAAAAGCCTGTTTCTGACTAACTGGACAGAGGCTAGACGAATGGAATTCAGGTTACAAAGACAAGACAATGAAATTGACTGTATCTCAGACTTCTAAGGAGGGAACAATTTTCTGAGCTTTGAAAGAACTGAAGAATTCTCACATTTTATTTTCTATTTAATACCATGTCATATCACATTACACCTGTTTCATATTATCTTTGAAATTCACACTTAGGTGTTAAAATTTTTACAAATTGTTTATGACAGTCCCTAATCACTTTTTCATTTTATTTATTATAGATCTTTTCTTATTTTAGAGTTTGAAATTTGGTTTCTCTCCCTTTTGGCTCAGTTAAGCCAGTGGTTGAACAATTTGGTAACACACACAAAAAACAATTTTTTCTTCAGTTTATCAATAAAATTGCTTTTTAATTTTGCAATATGTTTATGTCTTTACTTTTTACAAAATCTAACTTTTAAAATCATCTCTCTTTTGTTTCTTTGTGTTTTTACAGATTCTTTTGGTGTAGGAAAGGAAGAAAGTTAACATTTACTGAGCTTTCTACTGTGTACCAAGTTTTATTACAGATTTTGTTTATACTTTAGCATCATTTTCATACTACAGATTTAGTTCAGAAACATTTTTCTCATTTTTTGTGTTCTCTTTTTGTATTTTAGATTTCATATCAATAACACTTTACTTAAGTTACTTAACTACCTTTTCTTAACTTTATTGTCCCTCTGGCTCCAGTCTTGTAGTTTATTTTGTAGATGCAGATTATGTTCAAATATTCCTTCAGGTTCTGTGTTTGCAAAAGACTCTCTTCTGCCTTAAATACAAACAACAGCAACAAAAAACAACCAATATCCCCCACCAAAGAAATCCCCCCAAACTGGTGCCGTTCAGGCATTCTGATGAATCTGCAGGGAGAATCAAGTGTTTTTAGGAGATATATGATAATTTTATTCTTAGGAATTGCTTATGTCTTCTCTATTGTATAAGTTTAAAAATCTTCTACTCTTTGAATCTGTAACTGATAGCTCCCTCTCCCCTTTATGTGTTTCCATTAAATACCCTATGCCTCTGTAGCTCAAGAATCTGACAAGTACACATCCAGAAATAGTCCTCCATATACTCAAGAGAGACTTCTTGTCCTTTCTTAACTCAGGACAAGTTATTTTCAATGATCTCTTTCAGTATGCTTTCTATAATTTTCTTCTCTTTTTCTCTGGCAACACTGTCCACAGATTGAATTGGAGAGATCCGTGTTTTGGGTCTATAGTTTTCCCTTGAATTGCTTTAATTTTGAAGCCCTCTCTCTTAGGATTTGATTTTCTATTACTGCTGAACTTAAAGATCCCCGCTGTTCTCTTAGTGGACTTAGGATGATGGAGGCATCTTGTGTTCATGTCCTATTTTCAGGTTAATTTAGTGGAGCTCCAAATGACCAGTTAATAGCTTCAGTCCTCAGCTCAATAGAAGAAACATTGTTGTAGGCATCGAAGGAAACACTACTTCCTTGAGAACTGTGACCTTAAACCAGCAGAGCCTAAAGTTGTAGGCATAGGAAGGAAATATTTATGAGTGGGTTCTTAACATGTGTAAGTGATAATAATAACTTCCACTCCCATACCTTGATTCCTGGACCTGGCATTCTGGCTCTGGGACAAACACCACCATTTATTGTTCACTGGTTCAACAGTACACTAACCATATACCATTTCAGCATTCTCTAAAGGGCCTCCAGATGATGGTGACTTGGTAAGAGCAGTGAATTACATGGACATGAGCCCATTGCTCCACTATTTTGCTGTAAAATTACTTCCTTGAAAGTGAAAGTGAAGTCACTCAGTCATGTCTGACTCTTTGCCACCCCATGGACTATAGCCTACGCTCCTCCATCCATGGGATTTTCAAGGCAAGAGTACTGGAGTGGGTTGCTGTTTCCTTCTCCAAAATTAGTTCCTTGGTGAGAAGCAATTCCAAAATTAATTATTTTCATTCAACTCCCTAATTTACTAGATTTTATTTTGATAAATAGTGTGAACTTTGATTCTAAAAGCTCATTTAGTATGGAAAAAACCACTACAATATTGTAAAGTAATTCAGTTCAGTTAAGTTCAGTTGCTCAGCCATGTCTGACTCTTTGCGACCCCATGGACTGCAGCATGCCAGGCTTCCCTGTCCATCACCAACTCCCAGAGCCTACAGAAACTCAGGTCCATCGTGTCAGTGATGCCATCCAACTATCTCATCCTCTGCCATTCCCTTCTCTTCCCACCTTCAATCTTTCCCAGCATCAGGGTCCTTTCCAATCAGTCAGTTCTTTACACCAGGTAGCCAAAGTATTGGAGTTTCAGCTTCAGCATCAGTCCTTCCAATGAATATTCAGGACTGATATCCTTTAGGATGGACTGGTTGGATCTCCTTGCTGTCCAAGAGACTCTCAAGAGTCTTCTCCAACACCACAGTTCAAAAGCATCAATTCTTTGGCGCTCAGCTTTCTTTACAGTCCAGCTCTCACATAGATACACGACTACTGGAAAAACCATAGCTTTGACTAGACGAATCTTTGTTGGTAAAGTAATGTCTCTGCTGTAAAGTAACCTCCAATTAAAATAAATTAATTAATTAAAAAAAATAAAAGCTTACCATAGAAAATGACCTCATTTATATAGTCTTTGCCATCTCTTTGTCATCATGTCAAACAAAACAAAACCAAAAAGGTAAGGAGATGACAAAAAAATATGAAATACTCTGTTATTTTTATTATTATGAGAGTACTGACCATTTTTCCATTAATAGTTTAAAATCTATCTGTTTACCTCAAATATGTTAAGTAACTTAGTTCAATAATCCTCAGGAGATGCAAATATAGAAATCTTAAAAAATTCTTCAAAGGAGGATCAACTTTTCTACATATTATAAAATGAATATTTAACAAATACAGCTTTTTGAAACATGATTAATTAGGTAAGTTGATATTTGAGTATATGATTGTTTATAAAGATATATCATATACCCTGGCTATCTAATTATAGATGTATAGATTTGGTTATATTATTGATTGTATTGATGTAGATATTTAAGATTTTTTTCAATTAATAAAACATTCTTAGTAGTTTACTCCCAAACTTTTTTGTGTACATCCATATGTGGCCACACACAAGTTTTCTGTTGTTTGTTTTAAATATGGCCTCATACTGGATTGATATATATTGTTCCATAAGTTGCTTTTAAATATATTAGAGACATCTTTGCATATTAATGTCTATGGATGAATGTAAGCATTGGGGTTTAGGATTTGTATTGATTTTGTGGATCGATTTGGGGAAAATTAACATTTTAAATAATGTATATAATATATGTTAAATATTTATATATATATTATATCATATTTAAATCTTTTAATGCAGATATATTGGTATCTTCTGAAATACCCTTTAGCTAAGTTTTATAATTTTCTTCAAGTAAACCTTACATATTTCTATTTATCTTAGACATGTGTCTTTTGTGTTTATTATGAATGGGATTTTTAAATTTTATTTTTTATTGAAGTGTAGTTGCATTACAAAGTTGTGTTAATTACTGCTGTATAGCAAAGCGATTCAGTTATACACACACACACACACACACACACACACACACACACACACACATATATATTCCTTTTCATATTGTTTTCCATTGAGGTTTATCACAGGATATCGAATATAGTTCCCTGTGCTCTGCTTCGTTGCTTTTCCATTCTATATATATCAGTTTGCATCTGCTAACCCCAAACCCCCAACCCAGCCCTCTCCCTCCCGTCCTCCCGTTTGGCAGCCGTCAGTCTGTTCTCTTTGTCCCTGATTCTGTCTCTGTTTCATAGATGGGTTCAATTGTATGATACCTTAGATTACACATGTAAGTGATGTCTTATAGTATTTGTCTTTCTCTTTTTGACTGACTTCACTTAGTACGATAATTGCTAGTTGAACCCTTGTTTCTGCAAATGGCATTATTTCGTTCTTTTCTATGGCGAGTATTAATTCCCTATATGTATTTAAACCTCTTCTTTACCCACTCATCTGTTGATGGACATTTTTTTCCAGTTTTTAGCTATTGTGAACAGTGCTGCTATGAACACAAGGGATGAATAAGATTTTTAAAGTACAACTGATTATTGTTATTGGTTTTATAAGAGAAATCTGTACTAGCAATATTTTTGTGTTTCTCTCTCTTGGTTTTAGTGGATGAATATTAAGTGTGATATTTATTATTGTTGTTGACTGATACTCTTCCAGGTTGGAGAAATTTCCCTCTTTTCATAGTGTATGCAGTGTTAAATGGGAATGGATATGGAATTTTATCAAGTGGTTTTTGAGGGCATTTATTTTGAGACGAGTTTTAATATTTGAATGATTCAAATATTCATTTCAAGAAATTTGACTATGAAAATCCAATACCAGATTCAGTCATTATCTTTGGATCTTCATATTAATGGTATGCAGTTGACAGGTGTTAAAAAATGTGCTTGTTGAAGATCTTTAAAATCGCTTTGATTAATTTTAAGATTAGAGATGGTTTTGTATTAATAACACCTGATTAGTAAACTGTGCCTGTTATTGGAATTAATTCTACTGAATTTAGGTATGGGAGTCAATTCTTATAGAAGTCAAATGGAGAATTTAAAAACACAGTAATATGGAATTAAGACTGATTGTTTTTATGTTTCTTCCAACAAATGGTAAAGCCATTATATATTCATGCAGAAACTAAGAACAGCTTTATGATCTTTACAGAGCATCTGCCAAAGTAAATTATAAATACTCCAGTTAAACTTTGAAATTATATTGGAAAACACGATAGTTATGTGTTATGCTGACAAAGAGAAAAAATGTATTATAAGTGTTTAAATACTTCTAAACTAGATACAAATAAATCAAAAGCTCTTATAGCTCTAACACCTGAGGAGAAGGGAGCAAAGGAAACATGCATGAAAAATGGTTAGAAGGATTAAGCAAGGTGGTCTCCAAATACTTGTCCACAGGCGAAAGCCAGTGTCCTCTGGCCCACAGCAGCCCTTTGAGATGGATTTCTTCCCTGATGGCTCAGCAGGTAAGGAATCTGCTTTCAATGCAGGGGACATAGCAGATGTGAGTTCCATCCCTGGGTGGGAAAGATCCCCTGGAGCAGGAAATGGCAACCCACTCCAGTATTCTTGCCTGGAGAATTCCGTGGCCAGAGGAGCCTGGGCGTTAGAGTTCAGAGGATTGCAAAGAGTCAGACAGGACTGAGCATGCATGCATGCGGGCCCTTAGAGACCAGAACTGGGCAGCCCCAGGCAGAGTTCTTTCTTGCAGCCTGGCTGGCCAGACATCTGACCTGATGCTCTGAGGGTGAGATGGCCACCACAGCTAAACCTGCGGGAACTGTTGTTCCTTAGCCTTTTTTAGTTTACCCAGAATATTTCTGGATTGTGTGAGAATAAGGCATCCGTTGCTAACATCCATGGTGAACTGTTAAAAACCACACTCCTAGCACAAGTTGGACATTTGAGCTTTCCTTCCTTACTGCAGTGTCCAATAAAGATACCAAAGTCAACAAACTTGTATGAAAAACAATTACATAAAATGTGTATTTTAAATTATGGTATGATTTTTCTACGTTTGGAAACATTTACCATCTTCTTAGAGGTTTTCTTTTTTTAGAAAAGAATTGTCTTTATTTTTGGCTGAGCTTGGTGTTCACTACTGTGCTTGGACTTTCTCTAGTTGCAGCAAGCAGGGGCTACTTTTCGTTGTGATGTGCAGGCTTTTCATTGCGGCGGCTTCTCTCGTGCTGGAGAACGAGCGCTAGGCCCACGGGCTACAGCAATTGCTGCACACAGGCTCAGCAGTGTGGCTCGCGGTCTCTAGAGCTTGGGCTTAGGAGTTACGGCACGCACGCGGGCTTTTTGCCCCTTGGCATGTGGAATCTTCCTGGACTAGGGATCAAACTTGTGTCCCCTGCACTGGCAGGCAGAATCTTATCCCCTGTGCCACCTAGGAAGTCTCTCCATCTTCTTAAAATAAAGTTGTCTCTTCTAAACATTTTTAGATTAAAAGATCTTTCTATTATGAAATGATGGTGATAGTACATAGCTTCTTTCTGCATGATTATTTACTTACAGTACTGATGAGTACAAAAACAAAGACATATAAGGTGCCAGGAGAGCTTATATAAAAAGGAGTCAATCTGAATCCAGGGTTCAGGGAAGGTGTTTTCAAGAAAATGGCATAGCCACTGGCTTCATTTAGGCAGAATCTGCTAAATCAGTCTGTTTATCAACTAAATGATGGTTATTAGAATTAAGTGGGATGGCATCAGGGAAACCCTGTCAACACAGCCTTGCTTGCAATATTCCTTCATGCTAATTTCCCTCCCCAGCGGCTGAACCATGGGCCCAATCATCTGGAAACTGGAAACAATCATGAAAATACAAGGTAGCCATGCAAAGTTTGCCAGGTGGCTCAGTGCTAAAAAAAATCTGCCTGCCAATGCAGGAGACCCAGGTTCGATCCCTGAGTCTGGAAGATCCCCTGGAGAAGGAAATGGCAAACCACTTCAGCATTCTTGCCTGGGGAAGCCCATAGACAGAAGAGCCAGGTGGGCTACAGGCTATGGGATCGCAAAGAGTTGGACATGACTTAGTGACTAAACAACAACAACATGCAAAGAGAAAGACAAATTTAGTTTAGGTTGTTCCCTAGCTTTGAGATATATTATTCTTTCCTCTTTCCCAATGTTTTCCCTCCCCCTAACTCTACGGTTATACCTTCTCCTTATGATCTCTGTGCCTCTTTCTTCTTTTTTTTTTTTTCTCATTCAACATAAGACAATGATTTAAAGAAACAGGAATCAATAGAAAATAAATTTCCAAACCATCAAGGCTAATGCATTTAAAATATTGTAATGATAAACTACTATTGCTCAGTTTCTTTCTGAACAGTTATTTACTTATAGTACCGATCAGTTCTAAAATAAAGACATATAAGGTGCTATTATTAAGTCACTAAGTCATGTCCAACTCTTTGCAGCCCTGTGGACTACAGCACACTAAACCTTCCTGTCCTGTAGCAATTGAACAGATTATGTGGCTACTTGGTAATGATGAATTGTCTTCACAGTGGAGATTTTTTTCTACAGGATCTCAGCTACAGAAGTCAGGCTGGGTATTATTCAGAGGTCAGTAGCAAGGAAAAGATAGAGGAAGTGAGATAACTTTGTTGTGTGCCTTTATTAAACCTGTCTAGCAGAACCTAAGATATTCCCTGGTGCCATGCTTATCAGCTCTCCCTAGGTTGATGTGGGATCATACCTTCCTTCATGGCATCCTCTAACTTATGTGCATTTCTGAATGCAAGTTACCCCATATACCTACACCCCCAACATACACATAGAGAACAAAAGTCTTAAGCAGACATTAATCTCTGATGCCAACTGACTGGAAAGGAAATTTTTTGTTTTAAAAATGATTTCATTTGTCAAACTAAAATAATAGTGTCTTGGATAGCGTTTTTGGGTGCAAACCAACAAAAATCCACTCTAACTAATTTTCATATAAAAGAATTTCTTAAGATATAAAGATAGCTTATCCCAAAGGCTAAAGAATTGAATTCCAGGCAGGAATCCCAGAACCAAGTTGCAGAACTGGCTTCCCAAGTGAATAGTGGCTTCTATTAGGATCAGGACCTTGCCCAGTCAGAAGCTCTCACCACTGACATGAAGAGAAATTTTAATCAGAGAACCTGTTAACTTCGTTTTGGAAATGCTTTCCCACCGAATAAGGGCTCTTCCCCCTTTGCAACCTCTTGAACTGTATCCTGCCAGGCCCCTCTGTCCATAGACTTTTCCAGGCAAGAATACTGGAGTGGGTTGCCATTTTCTCTTCCAGGGGATCTTCCCGACCCAGGGATCGAACTCGTGTCACCTGGATCTCCAATATATTCTTTAACCGCTGAGCCATCTTGGAAGCACACACAATAAAGAACTTGAACTTGATTCAGTAGGTGACCGTGTGTCATTGAAGGAGCCGAGGAATATCACTGGAATACACATTGATGCCTAGAACGCTTCCCCAATGAGGATGGGATGGGAAGTAACCTTATGCATTTCAGTGGACGGAGTTAAAATTCTGCCCTCTGGTCAGTTTTTTCCTTTATCTAGTTTTACTCATCTGACTTGCACAGGACCTACTGCTGGTCATCTGCAATAGTGGTGAAATTCCACATGGTCACTGCGGGCCACCTTCAGAAGAAGGGTCCTTTTTTTGGCTACACTCCGTCTTTGCTGTTTGCACCAGTTTCTTCAGTTGCAACCTAATGGGCTTAATTGCCCTGCTGCATGTGGGATCTTAGTTCTCTGACCAGGAATCAAACCTGTGTGCCCTGCATTAAAAGGAGAATTCTTAACCCTGAAACACCAGGGAAACCCCACCAGTGTCTTGATATGTGAAAACTTTCACTTTTTAATTGTGGATTGCATGTACTTCTAGGTTGGTTGCTCCAGGTTATGCTCCTTTTTATAACTGCTTCTTGCTGTTTGCCTATCTTAGCATCTTTGAGCCAATCCAGGATCAAGAAAGAAGCCAGGGTAGTGTTCAACTCTAGAAATGCTGTCGGCTTATCAGCAGCCTCTCTGAACTTGCTACTGCAAGCTCACGGGCCCGTTCTAGTTACAGATCTCTGTTCTCTGTAATTAGATGAGGAGATAGTCAGAGAAGTGAGCAACAAAGCCTGTTTTGGCGATCTTTGTGGTTTGAGAGTGGGACTTAGGGAGGTCTGTCCCGGTGAATCTTAGGTTAACCTAGATTGTAGCCAAGGATCTCAGGGTGCCAGAGTGGTGAAATCCATCAGTGATCAAATACAAAGGAGTAGACAGACTTGCCACATAACAGAAGCAATTTCTTTGTGGACAGTGGCAAGACTAAATTAAATGGTCAAAAATCTTAACACTGACCTTGTTTAAACAAACAAGGCAAGAAAGAAAACACTGTATTTGATAGCCTGGGCTAAGAGGAGTCTGACTGGTACAGAAACAGTGGGACATCTTTGGTGGTCTGGAAGACCAGCAGACAGTGAAAGCGTTGGTAGCTTAGTCATGTGGACTGTAACCACCAGGCTCCTCTGTCCATGGAAGGTCCCAGGCAAGAATACTGGAGTGGGGAGCCATTCCTTTCTCCAGGGGATATTTCCAACCGAGGGATCGAACCTGTGTCTCCTGCATTGGCAGGCGGGTCCTTTACAGTCTGAACCATCAGGGAAGCAGGGTATGTTACCATTGCACAGACAGCTGTCACCCAGGAAGCAGTCTTAGCTTTAGACTGCTGAAGAACAAAAGGATCCAGAGAGGTGGTGGGCTTGAGATCTTAGTGGTCAGGATGACCCTGTGAAAGGTCGAAAGAGTGTGGACCTGGGTCTGATGGCTTTGCAAAATTTGATTTTTCTGTTGTCAGGACTGGTGACTGGACTCAACATTTTTAATTGAGGCAGAGGGACAATCACAGAGAGAAAGCTAGAATCCGTGCTGAAGAGGGGTCTCGGGTCCTAGGAAGGGTGAAAGGTACCCTCTGAGAACTATGGCCAGAGGGACATAGCATAATCACCTAGGGGTTTTGAGCCTCTGAGTCCCCGTCTCAGGGGTCTGGGGTGCTGGAGAAATGACTCATGGGTAACAGCAGCCTCTAAGAGGTACAGGCAGGGCTCTTCACTGAGGCACAGCTCTCTTCCCCTCTGACTGGCCATTGTCGTGGCTGGCCAGAATCAAGCCAATGTTAGCCCTGGTTCTTGTGGCTGTCTCTGCACTGAGGTGGGGCTGGTGGGGGCAGACACACACTCGCACACACTCACACACACTCAGGACGTGGCTTGAGAGCAGGGGGCGGTTGGAGCCTTCAACTATGACCACATGCGCCACCAAGGTCTAAGCCCAGGGAGATGGGCTTGACACGTCCCTTGACACAGCGCCCAGCTCCTCCTGGTCTCCCTTAGGGTCCCCTCTTTCTCGGGGATGTTAGAGTTGACAGGCTGGAGGGTCCCTCCCTGACCTGGGAAAGCCTCAGGTGGGCAGGCTAAGTCAAGCAGTGTCTTTCGGTATCGAAGAGCATAGACTTTAGGTGAAAGCCCAGCTCCTCCTCCTCAGGTGTGTCTCAGCCCTGCCCTCGCCTCGTATGTAAAGTGTAGAAGTCTGGTACCCGGCTCTAGCAGTGCTATGGGGTTGAAACGAAAGCATATGTGTAAAATTTTTATAAAAGTTTCTGGCTCCTAGCACGTATTATACAAATGTCAGCTTTAAGACAATGAGATAAAATATTCATCCAACAATTTATTGAGTATCTACTAGGTATCAGAGCGGAGGTGGGGCCTTCCCAGGTGGTGCTAGTGGTAAAGAACCCGCCTGCCAATGCAGGAGACCCAAGAGCCGCGGGTTCGATCCCTGGGTCGGGAAGATCCCCTGGAGGAGAGCAAGGCAATCCACTCCACAGCGGGATACATACGCCCCAAAAAGCTGGACACAACCGAGTGACTAACACTGGGAAGTAGAAGAGAGGAATCATCGACTTTTATTCTTTTCGGCAGCTCTTTCCACACCTTTAGAGTAGTAAGAAAAGAAGGCAAGGAGAAGCTGGTGTGTTTTTCTTTATTTCCCCTTTAATTAACTAATTTTTGGCTGCTCTGGGTCTTCATTGCTGCGTGAGGGTACTCTCTAGCTGGGGAGTATGGGTTTCGCATTGGAGTGGCCTTTCTTGCTGGGGTGCGCGGGCTTAGTCGCCCTGTGGCATGTGGAATTTTCCCAGACCAGAGATCAGACTACTGTCCCCTGACTTAGCAGGTGGGTTCTTAACCACTGGATCACCAGGGAAGACCCCAGTTAGTTTTTCAAGGAAGAAAGGGCAAGAGAGACCCGCTTCGGTGCTTGACTGAAGGCCTACCCCTGCTCAGCAAGGGACTGTGTCACGGCTTGGGACGACAAATCCTCACAGTAATTAGAGGCATGCTGTCCTTTTTTGCACTTTATTAAGAACCCTTGGGGAGACCTGGCCTTGAGGGGGCAGGGTCCTAGGTTTCTGTCACAGTCTGTTTGTTCCTCTCTCCATTCACCAAAAATGCTAACCTACAGTTATCTTTCATACTGAGAAGAAATGACTAGGCTATTCGCTTCATAAATCACAACTTCATTTTAAGGCATTGAGGTGTTCACGTCTAATGACCCTACTCCTAGCTTTTGGGAAAGGCTTTAATCTTGTTAATGATATGCTGAAACAAATTAAACAATGACTAATTCTGTGGCCTGGTTGCTGACTGATTCCAACAGGAAATTTCTCTTTAGGAAAGTTCGCTTTGTCGGTCCGCTCATCTGATGTCTCGCCATAGATAGGCTGTTTTTAAGACTGCAAAGCAAGGATATCATATTCTAATAATAGGCCCGGTGAACCTGCAATTGTTCGTTCGCTTTGATTTCTGTATTCAAAGCATTGCTTCAAAAACTACGTTATAAGAACTTGTGTTTAAAATGTTTCCAACCTCATCCCCCACCCCAAAGGGTAAAGCCTGTTCCATCTTGTGTTCTCACTCCACCCTGGAGGAAACTGTTAATTTCTAGATCTTTCAAGATGCCAGACTGGTTAGTCAGAGGATTTCTTGTTCAAAATACCTCCCTCCCTACTTCAATCATCGGTCTTCTGAGTCCAACACTCTCTTAGCCTCCTTCAAAAACAAAAACAAAAAACTATTAGAAAAGAGAAGTAGATCTTTAAAAATGGTATCCGTGTTCTCTACTTTTAAAGAGGTAATATCAGGGTATTAAAGATGGAAGATAACAAGTTGTTACAATCAAACCTAACTTGCCTTCTAGGAGTTCTAAGGATTAATTAATCAATCAAAGGATGTGCTCACTGCTTACTATTATTATTATGCTAAAGATGTGAACACAGAGTGTCTTCGCTGGTGTATTAAGCCCTTCGTGATCCATTATCCGTTCATTTCTTCAGCCTCAGCTCTAATTCACCTTCTCATACTGTGGTTAACGGTCATATGACAATTCTTCTCAGAATGTGAAAGAACCAGCAGAGCTCTCCTTTGACTCTTAGCTCTTCTAGAGAATCAGTTCTTTTCCCAAGGTCTGCTTTCCTTCCAACCACCCCTCCATACCCAACTAGGTCCTGTATATATATATATTTAAAGTGAGATTTAGGTCTCACTTTATTTTACTTTAAAAAAGGGTTTATTTATTTATTTGGCTGCACCGGGTCTTAGCTGTCGCATATGGGATCTGGTTCCTGACCAAGGATGGAACCCCAGGCCCCTTGCCTTGGGAACGCGACGTTCTAGCCCCTGTACCATCAAGGCAGTCCCAGGTCTCACTTTTTTATTTATTTATTTTTATTTTTTAACACCAACACCATTTTGTGCTGGGGTATAGCTGATTAACAGTGTTGTGGTATCTTCAAGCGAACAGTGAAGGGACTCAGCCATACACACAGGCATTCATTCTCCCCCAGACCACTTCCCATCCAGGCTGGCACATGGCATTGAGCAGAGTTCCATATGCCATACAGTAGGTCTTTGTTGGTTATCCATTTTAATTGTAGCAGTGTGTACATGACCTGCCCAACGTCCCTAACTATCCCTTCCCAGGTCTCACTTTAGATGCCCCTTCCTCCAGAAAGCCTCCCTCAACTCTCCGAGACTGCTTTAGACATCCCTTCCACGGGCTCAGGTAGCTCCCCACTTCCATCACGGCACTAACTGCTCTCTGGGGGAAAGGCCTACACGCCTCCCTGCCTCAGATAAAGTAAGCACTCAGTACATACTTATTGGATGAATAAACCGAATAACTATGATTTGGTAAATAATAAATTAAAAAAATATTTTCCTTTAACACATTCCAAAATATTACGATAATAAATGATCATTAATGAGTTACTAGTTTAACTTCACCGTTACCACTTGTGAAGTTCTAGAATTTCCACACCTTGTGACCACTCAGCTAATGGGAACCGTTTAACAACCTTTCTGGACAAGCCAACGTTAATGATTTGCACCAAGTCGGTATTCAATGAATTTTTATTGGTAGAGAAATGAACCATCAGGGTGTGAGGTATTTTCCTGGTGAGACAAAACGCAGAGGTATCATGAAATGATTTTCACGTCCCAGTTAGGGCCCCATGTGACGCCGTGCCCTCCCCTGGCCAAGGAGGAAGTGCAAATAGCCCCACTCTTTCAGCGCCCCACTGTTTACCCTTCTCCCATCTCTTCAGCCTCCACCCTTGGGATCCCCACCTGCTGCTGCTCTCATAAGAGATCCACAGGGCCTGGGCTGCATAAAGGGGAGCAGCAGGACTGGACAGACAGAATGACACCCGCTTTGTTCTGGGCTCAGGGACCCCTGTCCGCCAGCGGGATCAGGCAGAGCCCCTAAGGTCCTTTTCCATCACCTACTTGTGGTCCCTCAGGTCCTTCCTGGAGGTTAAAAAAGCTGGCGAAGGGGTGAGAGGAAAGGGCATCTAAGGAAGGCTGACTGGATCCCTCGGTGGGTGGAAGGTGGTGGTATAGAAAGCAGAGGGGAAGGAAAGCCAGCCAAGGGCAGTGCCTAGTGAAGGGGTATCATGGGCTGGAGACTGGTGAAAGGGAGGAAAGCCTGGAGCCGGTACGTCTTAGACCTCTGTACTGAGGGCAGTTGTCATCCCCTGAGGCAACGGGAAAGAAAACACCCTTGACACCTAGATTCCAGTCTAGGTCCTAACAACAGTTAATGTTTATGGCACCTTTCTCTTCCCTGACTCCTCTGTTCTCGTCTCCGTCTCCGAAGAAACGGAATTCTATAAGGCTTATTCCTGCACCTGGGCATCAACCCTTCTTCCAGGAGTCAGTCCCTCTCTCTCTGGCATTTGGTCATTTTTCTCTCTGCGGCACCTTCCTACCTGCCTAGAAACCAGATTGCTTCCCGAGGTGGCAAACCAGTGCCAGCCTCCACCTCCCAGCAAAGTTCTTGAAGAGTATGTAGTCCACTCTCCTTACTGCTCCTGCCTTTGTACCTCTATTCCTCTCTTTTTTTTAAAAGATTTTTTTTTTTTATGTGGACTGTTTTTAGGTCTTCAACGAATTGGTTATGATATTGCTTCGGTTTTATGTTTTGGTTGTTTGACCGTGAGGCATGTGGCATCTTATCTCCCCATCCAGGGATTGAAACCGCATGCCCTGGATTGGAAGGCGAAGTCTTAACCACTGGATCGCCAGGGAAGTCTCATGCACCTCTATTCCTAAGTCTTCTTCAAGCTCCTTGATGAGGCTCCTACATGCGAAGAACTCAACATGCTGGCTCTGTTTCTTACAAGTTCTGAGACCTCAAGCAAACTGCTTAGTCCCTAAAATGAAATCTCCTCAATCTGCAAAACGAAAAGAACGAGAATTACCCCAGATGGTTGTTCCAATGATTAAAACCAAAGTGTCATTTACTTAAAAGGGAGCTATAAAAATATCTGTTCTGTGTAAACTTTTGTAAAATCTATTTTTCCAGGAGCTGCTAATTTCAGAGTCTATCACTTCTCTCAGGAGGGAATGAGGGGCAATGTTCCTCATCTAATTTATGTGACATAAAAGTCATATTCCTGCCACTTCTTTTCCCTTTCAGCTGGAGCTTTTTTATGTTTATAAGGAAGATCTATATTATATCAGACATTTTTAGTACAGTATTTCATTTAGCCCTCAAAAATACTGAGAAACTGCTTTTGTGATGCTCATTTTACAATGGATGCTTCCTGGAGGCTCAGTGCTGAAGAATCCACCTGCCAATGCAGGCGACTTGGATTCAACCCTTGGGATCACAGCATCCCCTGGAGATGGACATGGCAACCCACTCCAGTATTCTTGCCTAGAGAATTTCATGGACAAAAGGATCCTAGCGGGCTATGGTCCATGGGGTCTCGAGAGTTGGACAGGACTTAGTGACTAAACAACAACAAATGCTCATTTTACAATGAGGAAACAACTTGCTCAAGGTCTCAAGGTTAATCAGTAGAAGAACAGGAATTCAGGAACAGTTCTCTTTAATACCAAATCCCATGCACTGTCCTCTCAATGCTTATATACCTCAAATGACAAAGAGCCAAACCTCATACTTCTTTCCTGTATTTCTTCCTTGTGTAGTTTTCCAAAAGAAAATACCCCAAACGTGCTCTGAGAAAACCACTGTATAAACATCAGGGGGAATTAAAAAACACATGATAGCAATACATAGCTTATAAGAGAGGCATTTGAGAGTTGAAGTGCTTGTTTTTGTCTGTTTAGAATTATCTTTAAAGGAAGGGGATGAAGATACTGACTAATCTTTGATGTTTTGCCTATATATTCATTTTAAGTTGCTCAGTGGTGTCTGTCTCTTTGTAACCCCATGGACTGTAGTCTTCGAAGCTCCTCTGTCCATGGACTTCCAGGCAAGAATACTGGAGCGGGTTGCCATTTCCCACTCTAGGGAATCTTCCTGACCCAGGGATCAAACCTGCATCCCTTGCATCTCCTGCATTGGCAGGCAGATCCTTTACTACTGGGCCACCTGGGAAGCCCCAAAGAATTGAAATAGAATAGGCATAAATTCCGAATCATTAGAAGTGTTTGGAAAAAAAGAGTATGATAAAGAAAGTTCAATGAAAAGGAGATGAGATAGGAGGGGGAAAAAAGCAAAGAAAAAGGAAATTAAATAAGTAGGAAGTGAGAGGGTGGTAATAAATTCAAGCAGGAGGATCACAGTGTGACAGAGTGTGCTAGTTTTCACCAAAAATCTGTTCTCTTTCATGGTTACAGAATTGCGGTTGGGGCATGGCTACCCAGCTAGCGGTCTCATCGTCCTGCCCCTTTGCTGCTGGGTATAACCTCGGAACTAAGTTCTATCTGGTGGGTGATGACAGATAAGTCTGTCTAGGTCTTTCTGGGTCTAGGTTGTTGTACTTGTGTTTCACACTTCATTCTTCCTTGAGCTGGAACTACCTAATTTCCTTCTTCTTTGTAAATAAGGGCGACACCTTAGAGGATGGAATAGTCATACGTGGCAAAGGAGCCACAGCAGCTGGGACCACTCTTCCCAATACTCTTTCACAGGAAAGATGTAAGCGTTGTGTTTGGTGGGTGGCAAGGAGGAAGGAGCTCTTTCTTATAGCAACCTTTTACCCTAATTAACATACATATAAAATGAAAACTTATTACCATAGGCTACCGCCAATGCTGGACATGCAAGAGATGCAGGTTCAATTCCTGTGTGGGGAAGATCCCCTGGAGGAGGAAATGGTCACCCACTCCAGTATTCTTACCTGGAAAATTCCAGGGATGGAGGAATCTGGTGGGCTACTGAGTCACAAAGAGTCAGACACGATTGTGCATGCATGCAGGCATGTCACTAAAAGGCAGACTCTCAGTTGGAGTAAAGATCAAAATTCAACTCTTGTGATGAACTTTTACAGGGCAGCAATGGAGAACATACTTGTGGACACAGTGGGGGAAGGAGCTGGTGGGACGAACTGAGAGAGTAGCACGGAAACATAAATGATCGTATGTAAAATAGATGGCCAATGGAAATTTGCTATATGACTCAGGGAGCTCAAATCAGGTGCTCTGTGACAACCCAGAAGGGTGGGATGGGGTGTGAGGTGGAAGGGAGGTTCACGAGGGAGGGGACAGGTATGCCTGTGGCTGATTTCATGTTGATATGTGGCAGAAACCAAGACAATATTGCAAAGCAGTTATCCTCCAATTGAAAATTTAAAAAAGTCAAGTGTTATTTACAAAAACACACTTAAAAATAATGACTCAGGATGGTTGGAACTGAAGAGATGGAAAGATATACACTAGGTAATCACAAACAAAAAGAAAGATAATTGTATCATGCAACATAGAATTTAAGGTGGAAAAACAATGGACAGATAAACACCTAGTGACCTTAACTAGGCAAACTGGGTCAGAGTCCTGACTTTGACATTTATATTGTGGAACCCTGGGCAAATTGCTTTATTGTTTTCTAGTTTCAGTTTCTTTCTCTATAAAAGATGATAATAACATATTATTTGCAGAATTGGGAGATAATACACGGGGAATGCTCTCTATAGATATAAAAATATAGTAACTCAAATTGGATCATATAATTCATTCATCTGGCATTTACTGAACACTTCTTATACATCAGAACTAGGAAGAGGGAGTCAGTCATATTACTTGTCATCAGAGAGATTATGTGTAAAGATGAGTTTAATAAAATATTCTACAGCATTATGGGGGGGGGCACACATTTTGTCTAGAGAGGGGCCAACAGAGTCAAAAATAATTTCATAAGAAAGGTGATTCTGTGGTTGATTGGTGTTTGCACAGGCTGAGTAAGAGGAAGGATGTTCCATGAGAAGGCACAGCATAAAATTAATTCTCCTGGAGCTTCCCTGGTGGCTCAGTGATAAAGAATCTTCCTGCTACCAGATCTGAAAGAGACACGTGCACCCCAATGTTCATCGCAGCACTGTTTATAATAGCCAGGACATGGAAGCAACCTAGATGCCCGTCAGCAGATGACTGGATAAGGAAGCTGTGGTACATATACACCATGGAATATTACTCAGCCGTTAAAAAGAATTCATTTGAATCAGTTCTAATGAGATGGATGAAACTGGAGCCCATTATACAGAGTGAAGTAAGCCAGAAAGATAAAGACCAATACCGTATACTAACGCATATATATGGAATTTAGAAAGATGGTAATGATAACCCTATATGCAAAACAGAAAAAGAGACACAGATGTACAGAACAGAATTTTGGACTCTGTGGGAGAAGGCGAGGGTGGGATGCTTCGAGAGAACAGCATCAAAACATGTATATTATCAAGGGTGAAACAGATCACCAGCCCAGGCTGGATGCATGACAAGTGCTCGGGCCTGGTGCACTGGGAAGACCCAGAGGGATGGGATGGAGAGGGAGGTGGGAGGAGGGATCGGATGGGGAATACATGTAAATCCATGGCTGATTCATGTCAATGTATGACAAAAACCACTACAATATTGTAAAGTAATTAGCCTCCAGCTAATAAAAATAAATGGAAAAAAAAAGAAAAAAGAATATAAAATTATGGTTAATATATATTGCTAAATATATATTGCTAAATAATATATATTGCTAAATATGCTAAATATATTGCTAAATAGCTAAATATTAGCTAATATATATTGCTAAATATGGTTAATATATATTGCAAGCTGTGAAACAATAGAGTCAATATTATCTTATAAAAATGTATATTTAAATAATGAAAATATATTTCTTTTCAAATTGATGAATAGTGGTGTGGTAGACAAAATAATAGCTGCTCAAAGATGTCCACATCCTGATCCCTGAAACCTGTGAATATGTTACTTTACATGGCAAAAGGGACTTTTCAGATTGATTGAATTAAGGATATTGAGTTAGGGAAATTATCTTGGATTATTCAATGGACCCAAAGTTAGGACAAGAGTATTTATAAGAGGGTGGCAGGAGAATTAGTAGTAGGGGATGTGACAAACGAAGCAAGGGTTTGAAGTAATGTGAGAAAGGAATCCTGAACCAAGAAACACTGACAGCCTCTGGAAACTGAAAAAGCAAGAAAATGGAGCCTCCCTTCAAAGCTTCAAGAAAGAACTTGTCGTACTGACATTTTGACTTGAGTCTGATGAGACTGATTATGAACCTTTGAACTTCAAAATTGTAAGATAATAAATTTTTGTTGTTTTAAGCCTCTAAAAAAAAAAAAAAAAAAAAAAGAATGTTCCTGCCAACGCAGTAGACATGGGTTTTATTCCTGATTCAGAAAGATCCCACATGCCAGGGAGTAATGGGACCCGCGTGCCCCAACTATTGAACCTGTGCTCTAGAGCCCAGGAGCGGCAGTACTGAAACCCGTGCATTCTAGAGCCGATGCTCCGCAACGAGAGGCCACTGCAATGAGAAGCCTGTGTACCGCAACAGAGATAAAAGCCTGAGCAGCGATGAAGACCCAGCACAGCTAAAAACAAATAAATAAAATTTTATGTACATAGAAAAAGGAATCAATCCAAGAAGAAGATATAACAACAACAACAAAATAAGTGGCCTGATAGGGAACTGCATTGGTGGAACTCAGAAAGTTTGATGAGACTGGAGAAACAGATGCTGGCTAAGATATTGGAACTTCATCCTACACACAATGGGGAGGCATTTAAAGTGTTCCTCCAGGAAATGACTTGCTAGGTTTTGTATTTTAGACAGCTAATTTTAGCCACAAGGTGAGAGATGGCAGGGGCAGAGGTGTGAGCAGCTTAGCAGCAGTGAGACTAAAGAGGAAAGCAATGCAATGTTTCAGGGGCTCAAAAGAAAGGACCCCAAACCCAACAGGAGCAGTGAAATGGACAGAAGGTGATGGACAGGAATGTCTGGCCTCCCAAGGGGGTGACAGCGGAAGAGAAGGGGAGCCTGGGACAACTTCAGATTTCCCCTTTGGTTAAGGAGGCAGACTGTGGAGATGTTTACTAGGAGTGAGACCAGGGAGAATGGGCAACTGGCAGGAAAGTTAACTTCCCTTTTAGTCAAGCTGAGCTGAAGGCCAGTGGGCCGTCTGGGCAGACGTTTATGATAAGAAACTGGCTTTACAGACTGGAGATCTAGGGTAGGCTGGCCAGGTTATGAGTTGCTAGCACATTGGTTGGTGGTTGAAGTCATGGATGGGTCTGGATAGACCAGATAGCATTAGAAACAGACCAAAAACAGGCTATTCTAGCATTCCAGCATGTCAAAGATGACAAAGGGGCCAAGCTCAAGTAAGACGCTTAGAGAACAGTAAACGGAAGTGTCACAGAGGCCAATGCAGGAGATAGTTTCGAGGACAAAAGTCTGGCCTCCAGTGACAAATATTGCAGATACATTAAATAAGAAGCGAATGGTGGTGGGGGGCAGGGAAACAACCCAGTGGGTCAGGGAAGTTTGACAAAAGCACGGATGACCTTTGTCAGGGTTGCCTTGGAAGAATAGTGGGCACGGAGATGGGTTGCAGGAAAGAATGAGCGGTAGATGAAGAAAGGGTTGTAAGAATAATAAAAACAGGCATTTCCTCCCAAAGAGCTTGACTGTGAGGAGGTGGGGGGGAGGGGGTGGCTGGAACTGGAGGATCCAGACTGGATCAAGGAAGTGTTTTGAAATTTTCAGTTTTTAAAATGTGCCTATATGTTTTACATGACGAAGGGCCTGGGAAGATGCTGATAGAAGGAGCCTGAAAGTCCAGGAGAGGGAATACGTGAAAAGCCATCCCGACTCATTGGAAAAGACCCTGATGGTGGGAAAGGGTGAAGGCAAACAGAGAAGGGAGCGCGGAGGATGAAATGGTTAGATAGCAGCACGGACTCAATGGACGTCAATCTGAGCAAACTCCAAGAGATTATAGTGGAGGACTGAGCAAACTGGCGTCTTGCAGTCTATGGGGATCGCAAAGAGTCAGACACGACTTAGGGACTGGACAATAACAAAGCCATTCTCGGGTTGGAAATAGACTGAGACCGTCTTCGATGCCCATAAGAGTATCAGAAACGCTGTTTGAAAGGTTGTTTTCAAAGGTTGGGACCAGACGACATGTCATTTATTGAGCGCTCACTGCGAGCCAGTCCCTTTCCGTAATTTGAAGGCAGCAATCTAATTGGAAGGCAGATCCACTCCGGAGCCGGGTTTCTTTCCTTGAAACCGTTAATCACTAAAAAGGCATAAAAACAAACAAACAAACAAAAAAAGTACTCCCTGAAGCTGAACCCCTGTCGCAGATGCTAACCCATCTGCAAGGCTTTTTAGTGTCACAAAGCATAAACCATCCCTGGCGCAGCTGGTTCAAGAGCGGCTCTGGAATGCAATGATCTCCCTCCCTCTGTCGAAGTCGGTTACCGTCCAACGCGATTCGGTTCAAGTCTCAGCGCCCGGAGGAGGGGAGGTGCCCGCGCGCGGGCCGCCGGCGTGGGGAGGGAGGCGGGCGCGGGTTGCGGGCACCGGGAGAGGGAGACGTGGGGACAGGGGCGCTTGAGGCGACTCCGGGGACGCGCGGTCGCTGCCGCTCCCATCGCCAGCGCATCGTCCGGCCGAGTCGGGCTTTCCCCGCTCTTCCCCGCCGCTCTTCCCGCGCGCGCGCGCGGCGGCGGCTCGGCGCCCGGTCCCGGGGGGAGGCCGCCTGCGTCCCCGCGGCCGCCCGGCGCCCCTCACCACCCGGCGGCCGCTTTCGGTTCCGCGCCTTATAAGGCCGGCCGGGGGGGTCACGTGCGCCCCGGGCCGCCCGCCGGGAGGAGGGGGCGGCGGGGAGGAGGCGGGGCGGGGAGCGGGGAGGAAAAGGGGAGGGAGCCGGGGGCGGAGGAAGGCGCGGGAGGCGGACTCCGCGGCCGCGGGAGGCGGCGGCGGCGGCGGCGGCGGGGAGCGGATCGCGCGGCGCTGGACCGCGGAGGAGGAGGAGGTGGACGGAGGGCCCGGCGCGGGGGCGGGAGAGCGCAGCGCGGCGGAAGCCGGAGACGGCGGGAGGGCCGGTGGCTGGGAGCCGGGCGGCGGCGGCCGCGAGCACCGCGGCGAGGGAGGCGCATCCAGCGGCCCCGGCGGCGGCGGCGGCGGCGGGGGGCCCGGGTCCGCACTCCGCGGGCGGCCGGCGGGCGCGGGCCGGCGCGATGGAGCCGCGGCACGTGCGCCCCGCGCCCGGCGCCCGCAGCCCGACCTGGGAGGAACCGGTGGGTACCGCGCCCGCGCCCGCCCCCTCCCGCTTCTTCTCTGTCGCGTCCCCCTCCCTCCCGCCCGGGCCGGGTTCCGTTCAGGAAATGGCCCGGGATGAGGTTCCCAGCTGCTTCCCAGCCGGGGCCGCGCTTCCTCCGCCGCCCCAGCTCCTCCTCGCGCGCCGCCCGGAGCCCCTTTGTCCGGCCCGCCGAGGCTTTCCCCGAGGGGGGCCGCCGGCGACCCGCGCGGACCACGGCCCTCGGAGCACCGTTTGATTTCTGTGCTTCATGGACTTCTCAACTTTTTTTTTTTTGGACTTGATTTTAGAGCGAAGAGGGTAGGTAGGGAGGAGGAAAGGAGAAATCCAGACCGTGGGTCGGCGGGCAGGGTTCGGGGGAGACCCGCGTTCCCCCCTCCCGAGACCGCGCCCTGGCCCATCACCTGGGCGCGCAGGTTCCCGGGGACCCGTGCTGGCCCGGCGCGTCGCGGCTTGAAGCCCGGAACCACGCCTCCGACTTTGGCTTGCCGCTAAAGCCCCGGGCTTTTCTAGAGGGTCAACGGGGCTTGCTAGGGGTGAAGCGGGAAGCTGACCTTGATTTCGCCTAGGTTTTTCGCTGCTCATAAAACGCGGAGGTTGAGTGATTTTAGGGACCCGAGTAGCCAGTACATGTGCCTGGTATGTGCGACGGTAACGAGCAGGAGCCCGGGGCAGAGGGGGTCTTCGCATCCGTTCTCTCAAACTCTTTCAACTTCTTTCTTGCAACTCAGTCAGTCAGAACCACCTCACCACCCTCCAGTGTTTCTACCCCGAAATCCCCGTCTCAGTCAGAGCTCTGTAATCCTGTGTGGACTGCCTTTTTCCCCTGGCATCGAATTTTGGCTCTCTGCGCCCTGCCTCGATGTTTAGTACTCCGTCCTGGTTGATATTCTGGAGCCTCTTTGAAAAGCCTCATCGGTGTTCTGTTCACCGTGTTCCCAGGGACTCCCGCATTATCTGCTCAGGCTGGCCCCCTGCCTGTTGAGAGCTTCTAGGTCAGGTGCCAGGGTTGGTTCTCTTTCTTTTCCAATGTGTACCCTATCGGTTCCTTTGCCCAAGTTCCTCTGCCTTCTGTTTCCCGACCTTTCGGGAGTGTCCTTCAACCCTGATCCGTCTGTATCTGCAGCTGTCTTTGCTTTCATAAAGTTGAACATGTTATTAGCTTGCCCGTCTGTTCTTATTTCTTACGTTGTGTGTATTACTGAGGATTAAAGTATCCCTGAAATTCAAAATGCAATTCGGTTTTGGAGTTTAAGTCAAAGATCCCTGAGAACTAAATTCAGTGACCTGTTTTGGTAACTTTTTTACTTTTAAACTTTCCTACCTGGGAAGTCCTTTATGAACTTGCAGACCTGGAGTCAACAATCACAATGAAAAATGCCCAGTTGTAGTATTTTCCTGTAGGATGCTGATGCCACAGCTACTTTGGCAGGAAAACTTTTATTTTTGCTTTCCTTCAAGTGACAAAAATGAAAATGTTCATTTATTAGCCTTTAAAACTAAAGCCCAAACAGAAATATGTGAGTGAATTGTGACACTTTGTCCAGTCTGCATAACTCTCCTTTAAAAAAAGAGGTTTATTTTCTTTAAACTCTGTGGGCCTTTTTATTTACTCAACAGGTATTTTATCCAGCACCTACTATGTTCTAGGACTGTTGAATGTAGCAGTTGACTGCACAGACACAAATCCTTGAATCATCACAGAGCCTTCATTCTTAAGTAGACAGAATGTCTTGTTTCATACATTTTACTATTTTAGAGTAAAAAGAAAACAGTTCAAAGAAGAAAATCATCAGAAATCTCGTGTATGTGGCATAAAATGATCCTTTGGACACTGATTTTATTTGAAACCCCGTGGCTGTCCATGTCTGACATGAAGTCTAAGAACTAGTAAAGAGGACTCTCATTTAATTTCTTAAAAAAGATAAGTTATCCAAATTACTGAAAAGTGGTGTGGACGAGAAAAATGATCGGGTAAAGTAGGGGAAATAATGCATGTAAATGTCAGTTATTTCAGACATGGGGAGCTAACTGGGGAAATGTCAGCTTAATCTATGTTGAAGGACAGATTTCCCTACAAAAACTTTTCTCGGATCAGTGATCCCTTATGAATCTAATCAAAGCTATGGACTTTCTTCCCAAGATGTACCCATGCAACATACATATAAAAATTTAATAAAATTTCATGGGAATCAGAGTTCCCATAGCCCAGTCTGTTGACCCTCAAAGACCTTGGGTTAAAAAATCTGCTTTGACCTGGATTCCATTTTGCTGTCATTTAAAATCTCTTTTTTTCTGAATTCCAATACAGGCTACTTTAATACTTTACCATAAAAGTATACTCAGTTACATTTATGAAAAGGAATATTCAGGAATGAACAGGAAATATTCACAGCACACAGATCCTGTTGCATTGTTTCTTACTGTAAATAACAGCATACATGTAAGGATATACTTTCTCTGGTCTTTTTTGCCAAGTCCCAAAACATGATATGATTTTACATGGAACCATTCAGATAGAAGAGTTAACATCATGTCAGCAATCGATGCTGAGTACTACTAGTAAAGAGAACAGCCCCTCTAGCTTGAAATGTACTCATGCCTGGAGCAGCGAGGCAACTGCTGACCATCAGGATGGTCTTTCTACTTGGAGATGAAATTAAATTATTTAATTAAGGGAGGGTATTTAAATAAACTGTTAGCCTTATCATTACCCCATTGAGGGCACTGGGCCTGCAAGAAGATAAATGTTAGCATTCAGGTGTCTGTGTATTTCCTTTAATGCTAGCTTTAGAATGTAATCAAATCAGTGGAAACAGGCATTACCTAAATTTCCAATTAAAAAATATTTTGGTGGTGGTAATAGGTGGGTTCAGGAAGATATTTAGTCAAGTAGTCCTTGTAGATAATAGCCTGTGGGAAAGTAAATAGAATTCTTGCCAGAACTTAGCAAAGTATGAGGGTGTTTACAGAGTAGCTCTTGAACAGTACTGGGATGCTATAATACCCTTTATTTATTAAAATTTATTTTTATTTCCAAATGATTGTTACCTAGTTGGCTCTGATGAAGCTATTCAGAACCACTGAAAAATTAGGGAGAGAAGAGTTTCAAAGGAAAAATGGCCAACACATAAATGAGAGTTTTTGTTTATGTATGAAGTCTAGATGACCGAAGTTGTGTGCCTTAGGTGCAGGGATGGGCATACGAACATGGAGTTGATATCATGATTATTGTCATTTCAAAATCCTCTTTGTTGAGATAACAAGGGAATTTTAATGAAAATTTCAGTGTTACATTCTAAACACGGAATAGGTAGTGTATTATGGAAGCTGTTTTAAAGTTTGCATGAAAGCAGATCTGTACCTGTTCAACCTGCAGTGTTCTTTGTATGGCTCCCATTAATTAGGAACATGAGTCTTAGAACATGTTTTTAAAGTGCCTATGTACTTTGGTTCTTCAGAATCTACTGTAGACTTCATGTTTTATGACCTAATATTAACGTAAAGCCCTCTTAAGTAGACACCTAAACATAATTTAGTGGTAGCTTCTATTTCCACTTCTTTCTGAATGCAGTGTCTCTGTGGCTTATGTCCAAACTTATAATAGTTTGTTTGTGATACATTATGTTCAAAACAAAGATTTCAAAGTAATAATAATAAGATAAATATGTAAGATGCATCTAAGAAATTATTTGAATATCTGAAAACACCAAGTAAGGCAAACAGTTCAAGGAAATCTTATAAATTAAAGAAATAATGTAATATGCCACATATTTGAAATTTGTTTTAGTTGCTATTTTGAGCTACATTAAAATGGTTGTACATATTGAGCTCTTGACATTGCTATTATATTTTTAGGGGAAGTGAAGTGCATTGCAGGTATACAGTGTACAGATTGAATATCCCTTCTGGCAATTTCTAATTTACAGATAAGACCTGAGAAGATGCCAGTGGGTCAGCTACTTTAAGTTAGGGATTGTAGTTCCTCAGAAGAGATGACTGGAGAAAAGAGAATCTTTCATGAGCTGCCTTTTGTGGGAAATGATGCGACATTGCTTCACTTGTTTATACAGTATTTCACTCTAAGTATGTGCTAAGGAAAATGCAGACCAGGGATCATGTAGTTAACATTGGCGGGTGAAGACTGACTGTGCTTTCAAAGTCACAGCCAAATTTTAGAACTTGTTACAAGAGTCTTTGAAGAGCAGGGGTAGCAGGTTAATTTTTCATGAAGTAATGAGTACCTTTACTTTGAGGTATTAAAAGCCCAGCTTTTGCACGTGAAGCTATTTATATATATATTTACTTTTTTATTTAATATTTTTAAGTGATCAATGTTTGAATGAGAGTGAGAAGTGTATTCAGTCCTCTTCTTAAGATCACAGAACAGGCATGGACATAAAACAACGAACCTTGCCCTTCTGTTTCACTCTCTGCCTGGATTTTGGAAAACATTACTTATATAAAACTTTAAACCTAAATGTGAACAGAAGCATGATAACGGACAAATCAACTTTTGTTGTGTGATGTGGTAATGTGAATAGAACATTAGAATAAGACACATGATTTTGACTTCAGTCCTGCTTGTGACTTTGGGCCTCAGGTTCTTTACATTAAAAGAGAAGGTCTGAACTAGGTTTATTCTTTTAAAAGGCCATTGACTTAGGTGCTCTTTCGATTTGTGAGACCACTGGATTTGTCAGTGACCAAACAGTTGGGTTAGAATAAAGGCCATTATTTTGATATTTTTTTTCTTTTAAAAGAATGCCCTTGTCAGAGGTATGTTCTCTGTAGATACAGACTTGCATTTTTAAGGCGCCTTAAGTGTTCTTAAAGTTTATTCTGCCCAACTACTTTCCCTTCCTAAAGAAGACAACAGAGCCCAAAGAAGTAGCCTTTACTAGTTAGTAATACCTGGCAGCAGTCTCCTGTCGTTCCTCATTTGAACTAACCATCACATTTTACATTTCAATCAATTTAATCTGCCTAGTGGCTAGACAGTGGTATGGGGATTGTAGATTGTTTCTGAATCTCTTAGAACTGTTAGTTCTGTCACAGCATCAGATTATTGACAGTAAGATTTAAACTTTAAAAAGAAGGGGAAAAAAAAAAAAAAAGCAAAACAGCCCTCCGTTATTCTGGAGGACTCTTAAAGGTCATGTCAACTGAAAAATATTCGAATGAATTTGAAGGGCGCGACCACGCTAAAGAGACTGGATGCTTTCCTGAAGTGTGAAGACTCCATGGTGTGGCAGGGGCTTTTTGCCCTACTTAAACACACAGCTTAACAGCAGCCTGGAATCCCCTGTGGATGACAAGAGGAACCTGTCACTGGAGTCTCTTCTCCCCGAAGCCCTCCCACAGCAGGCGTGCACATGGCAAGCGAGGCTGCTGTTTCCCAAGCGTCCGCTCCACCAGCTCGCAGGGGACGAGCTGTGAGCGGTGGCTGCCGCCTGTTGATCCCATTTCCTCCCGCTCCAGTCCGGGTTAGGGAGTGGCTCTCTCCCAGGACCTTCCAGTGTTTTCGTGCTTGGGCTCTGGCGTTCGCAAGGCTCCGGCGCATTGTTTTCTTCTAGGCAGTCCCCCCGTTGGCGCTTGAGCTCAGACCTTTCTCTTGCCCGCCGTCGTCGCGGGCTGCGTGTAACTCGCTGGTTTCTGCGCGCTCTCCACGCCCTTGCCAGTTTCCTGTTAGCCCAAGGGATCGCTCTTTCCGAACGAAAAAGTTCTCCGAGCGGAGTGGAGCCTCCCGGAAAATGCTCTTCTCTTCCGTGTGCGCCGGATGGGGGTGGGGGTGGGCCAGAAACTGAAGGCCACGGTCGGGAGAGCCGACGGGACCCGGACCTCCGGGCGGAGGCGGGAGAGGTACGCTTCATCACAGAGGGGCTGGGGGATCCGGAGACCCACCAAGGGGCAGCGCCTGTCCATCTCGGGGCCGCAGGGGACTTGTACTCGCGGGGACCGTGCGGCGAGGCCCGAGTGTCTCTGCAGAGATCCTGGGTTCGGGAGGGTGGCGGGGGCACCCAGGGGAGCCGGCAGGAAGCCAGGTTCCCTTTCTGCTCCCGGGGCCATTCTTGCCACGGTTGCCCGGGAACCGAGGGAGGGAGGAAGCATCGCCGCCGGCCGGGCCTGCGGGAATGGGGGTGCGGAGGTTTCGCGCCTCTCTCGCCCTGCGCGGCTCACCCTGGGGACCCCAGACCCTCGGGAACGTGGGACGTAGTTCTGACCCCTCCGTCGCTCCCATCACCGCTATCCGCACCGGTGGTATTCCGGGCCAGGAGCCCTACAGCACGCCCGGGGCTGGGCGCGCTGGGGTCCCAGGCGGGCCTGGGTCCGCGTCCCCGGCGCCCCGCCGCGGCCGCTGCTCGGGCCGGAACCGGACGCGGGGTCCCGGAGGCTCCCGGCCGGGCGCGGGATCCAGGGGGCTCCCGGGCGACCCCTCCCCGGCGCGGGCGGCTGGGGGGTGAAGATGGCGGCGGCGGCGCGGGGCTCCGGGCCCCGCTCGAGCGGAGCGCGGCCCCTGATCGCCGCCCCCGCCGGGCGGGGCTGTGTTCCCGCAGGAGTCGGACAGGATGGCCGGGGCCGGCGGCCAGCACCACCCCCCGGGAGCGGCGGGAGGAGCGGCAGGCGCCACGGTCACCCCCGCCACTGTCCCGGCGGGGCCCGGAGACGACTCGTCCGACAGCGAAGCGGAGCAGGAGGGACCCCAGAAGCTGATCCGCAAAGTGTCCACCTCTGGGCAGATCCGAACCAAGGTGAGGCGGGCCGAGAGCAACGGGGAAGGCGGGAGGAGGCAGGCGGGGGAAGGGGACGGAGGGCGCCCGGGCGCGGGGAGAGCGCCGGCAGATCCCGGGAGCGTGGGGAGCAGAGGTGAGGGCGGGGCCTGGGCCGGGGGGCGGGGCCTGGGCCCGGGAGCTCGGTGAGCCCTGTGAGGGCGGGGGCGGGGCCGGGAGCGTGGGGTGCCGAGGTGAGGGCGGGGCCTGGGCCGGGGGCGGGGCCCGCGGGAGCTGTTCCAGGCCCCAATGCTGGGGCCTCCAGGGTGGGCTCCCGGGGAGCCAGGCAGCGTGGGAAAAAGCCGAAACGCTCTTTAGAGTTCCCACTCAGGGATCCAAAAAGGAGTGTTTTATTATTTTTGGTCCTACCTGCCGAGCAGTGGTTGCGGAGACCTTGTGCAGGGAGAGAAGTGCAGGCAGGCCAGCCAGAGCTGCTGTGACCTTCGCCACCTTCTCTTCCCGCGGGCAGCAGCCTGTCGCTTCCTGACCCTCCCAGAGAGGGAGGATGGGGAGGTGACCCCCGCCTGCCCCTTTGCTGTCCTTTGGTAAATGATGCTCGTACCCTGCGCAGCACAAACCGCAGACCTCGAGTCCTAGGTTTCCACTAAGTGCTGTATTCAGATCTTATCAACACACGCATGGTTATTTTTGATACTGAAAAGTAACTGCTTTGTGGTATATGGAGATACGCAAGCTGTGTTACTCTTTCTGTAGCAAAGTGCTACTGACCTGTGAGGGCTCAAGTTGAGAGTTTTAATTTGATTTTACATAATATATATATTTCAAATGCTTGCAACTTAAACATTACTTATATATTCTAAATTTGGGTCATTTTAGAAATTATGACGTGGAGAGTCTGTTATCACTGGGCGACTTTAACGAGGAATTAGAAAAGGGAACCAATAAAATTTTTAGATTTGTGTGCTCTTTAAAAATAAATGTGCAGAAGTTAATTTATTCTATACCTGTTTTTACGAGAACTTGTTTTCTAAGGTTAATGGACCCACATATGAAAATAGAAGTTTTATTATATGCCTGTGGATTCATGTTTGCACTTGCCTGCCTCCTTATTTTCTAAAATAAATATGTGTAAGCACACACACAACTGTTAACAATCTTCACTGAGTGAAGAGTCAAAGACTGCTTCATTTTTAAGTGCACATCTTGTAACTGCTTTTAATAGTGACATTTTTAATTTAATAAAATTTGTGATAAATTAAGGGTATGGAGTTTAATGTATTTTTAGAAGATTAAGGCTAAATAAAATAGGGACCTTCCTAACAGAGAGTGCCTTTAACATTTGAAATCTTAATTTAAAAAGTTCACAAAACTGCGTTGATAATCAGCAAAATGACAGGTAGTTTAAAGTGGCGTTTTTACATATTTACCTGAAATGGTTAAAATTCCATGTATACTTACATCAAAATTGACCAGTAAATTTATACTGTTTGGAAGAAGATTTAGAGAGATCGCTAATTTGAACCGAGTAAAATAAAAAACAAATTTGTTGGGAGTACCACTAAAATTTAAAAGATACTTGAACTAATGATGATAGCTACAATTATACTGTTTAAATTTGATATTTTCTGTGATTTGGGGAAAAGCTTATATATCAAGACTGAGAGTCAATTCAAGAAACATATATATTGTTGGTTTCCCATTTAACTTTCTAACAAAAATGTTTAACACTAATGTTTTGCCATGATTAGGGATAATTAATGATCATTAAATGAAATGTTCCTTAAATTACCGAAAATGTATTGAATTTCAGAAGTTGTGTTTTTTATACTCGCTTAATGCAAGTGCATACAAGTTCATCACCATTATCATACATGGACACGTGCGATCAGGGCCTAAATTGGCTGAAACTGCTGATCCTTGGCCTTCCTACCTGCCCTATCTCCCACTCCAGGCTGTTTATATCTGCCACAAATTTCAGCAGTTAACATCTCTTATCATACTGATTCTCAGGGATGAAGGCAGAGCAGTGGGAGGAAGGAGCACCGCTAAATTCAACTGTTGGTTTCCAGTCTTCAGTTATGATCCAGATGAAAGTTGAGGGAAAAGATCTTTAGAAAAGGACCGACACTCTATTGATGCCTGCACAGGTGTGTGAGATGGGAGAGCCTGGAGGAGGCGGCCCTGGGACTAGCCCAAGGCTTAGTCATTTTTTAGACAGCAGGCGCTCGTACATCCTGAAGATAAACCAAGGGATCACTAGGTCTGACAGGTTGTGGTTACCAATAGCATCTTTAATTATGGTGTATAGCAGTCTGGAATGGTATATGTGGCACATGAACATATAATTGGTGTGCCTATATCCACCTACTTACGTATGTTTGTGTATGTTAATATACGCTGTCTCTTTGGAAAGAACTTGTGCACATACTAAGGGCCTATAGCAGAGTGAGTTGAACAGATGAGTTGAACATTATTTCTTGAATGACTGTGTATACATTATGTGTGTTCGTGGGTATTATGATTAAAACGCACTACTTCTTTTAGTTTCCTTTAAAATCCTTAGGATCATAAAGCTGATTGATGTTTAACTTGGAGTGAAAAATAACCACTAATTTAAGTCATTACATTATTTTAAGTGTTTTTTGTGGTAAATGCTGGTTAATGTTTTAAATAATTTGAGTGTTAGTGAAGAGCCTTAATTGTGGCATTTGGAAAGTGTCCAGACTTTTCTTAATTGAAAAAGTGTGCATATAGTAAGACATTCAGATAGTGTGAGAGGATATTTGGTGATAGGACGGTATCCAGTGAAAAGTCATCTCCCTCCCACACTAGACCTCATAGTCTATTTGGAAGGCAATTGTTGACAGTTTGTGTGTTTCCAGAAAATTTCTATGCACATAAAAGAATATATGTAAGTATACATATATGGGCTTCCCTGGTATCTCAGATGGTAAAGAGTCCACCTGCAATGCAGGAGACTTGGGTTTGATCCCTGAGTTGGGAAGATCCCCTGGAGAATGGAATGGCAACCCACTCCAGTATTCTTGTCTGGAGAATCATATGGACAGAGGAGCCTGGCAGGCTACAGTTCATGGGGTCACAAAGAATCGGGCATGACTGAGCAACTAACACACACACACACACACACACACACACACACACTTAAATATGTAGTATTTTAGAAATACTGATGAGAACATTCTGTACACATTCTGCATCTTGTTTGTTGGGGATATAATATGGAGATCATTTCTCTAATGTTTGTCTACAGATACCTTATTCTTTCTGATGATGGCAAAGTATTCCTTTATATCAGATTGAGCTCAGTGAAACTTCAGTGTCAGCAGGTCACAATGGTAGAGAGTAAGGCTGGGAGGTAAGGAAAATGGGGAGAAGTACACGCTTTCAACTCTTAAGAGGACAGTCTTCTGGGGATTTAATGCACAGCATTGTGACTGTAGTTACTAAAACTGTATTGTGTATTTGAAATTTGCTAAGAGAATAGCAAAGTATTCTCAACACACACACAGGTACACACACGGTAGCTGTTAGGTAATGGATATATTAATTAACTTAATTGTGGTAATCATTCCACAATATATATGTCTATCAAATAATCATCACATTAAGTACTTTAAATATATACAATTTTACTTGTCAATTAGACCTCAATAAAGCTGGAAAAAAATGATCCCATATGGGAAATCTCATATGGTTTAACCTAGCATGTTATGTCATCACTTAATTAACCAGCTCTCTATGAAAGGAAATATGGGCTATTTTAAGACAACACCAATCTCAGCTTTTTTGCAGTGGATACTATATGCTTTTTAAGTAAAGACTAAATAAGACTGGCATGCATTTTGAATTAGTATGGTCTAATAAAATCCGCATGTACATTTTAGTATCCTCCTCAATCCCGTATTATATACTCTTTGTTCCTCTTTTCATTTCCCATTTTTTCCTTCCTGTTTCTTTGTCCTTGCTATCTCTCGCCTACTTTTCTCATTCTCTGTTTTTCACCACTTTTCTTTCTATGGTGTCTCAGATGGTACAGAATCTGCCTGCAGTTCAGGAGACCTGGGTTCAATTCCTAGGTTGGGAAGCTTCCCTGGAGAAGGAAATGGCAACCCACTCCAGTGTTCTTGCCTGGAGAACTCCATGGACAGAGGAGCCTGGCGGGCTACAGTCAGTAGGGTTGCAAAGAGTTGGACACGACTGAGTGGCTAACACATACACACAGTGATTCTCAAGAGTCCAAGATGAAGTTGCTCAGTCGTGTCTGACTCTTTATGACCCCATGGACTCTTGCCCTCCAGGCTCCTTCATCCATGGGATTCTCCAGGCAAGAATACTGGAGTGGGTTAACCATTTCCTTCTCCAGGGGAGCTTCACCGACCCAGGGATTGAACCCGGGTCTCCCGCATTGCGGGCAGACGCTTTACCCTCTGAGCCACCGGGGAAGCTCAAACTATCAGCTAAATAGAATTTCAGGTAGTCTCATCTAGCTACCCAGGTGCTAAACACTAGATAATTTTATGGCTGCCTCGATTTCCTCAAAGGAAATAAATCACTTGTATACAGAAGTTTAAGTACTGCTGATTGGGGAAACTAAAGGGAGCTGTAACTCATCAGATCTCTTCCTTTCTCTTTACCCTTGACTATTATCCCTAAATTCTTCCTCTTGCCTCAAGGAGAAGGTTGATTCTGCATTTAGATTTACTGTTGTAGAGAATTTCACAGGTGTTTACTGGGCGTGAGACATTCTGGAGCAGCACTAATACAAACTCAGAGCAGCTTAATTTTGAACATCATTGTGAAGGTCACTTGGCTAGCTTTTTCTTGGCCCATCAATACTGTAGTGTTTCATTTTGCAGTGAGTGGCTGGAGGATCCTTGGTCAGGACTATAGACTAGAATTGTTCAACTGTCATAAGCCAAATGGTAAAAACAAATAGGAACCAACTCAAAGACTTTTTGACTCATCTTGGCTAAGGTCATGAAGCTTCATGTGTCAAAAATGCTTCCTAATTTGCTTTATTATGCTCCTACTTATTTTTTCCACATTTATATGTCTTACAGTTAATTTTAATGTCCATAAATGAGTTTCTAAATTTAGGTAAAACATACCTAAACGCTGGAAAGATATTTAGAACTTTGCAACACTATACCTGTATTAGGACATCTCTTTCTGCCCAGTAAAAGAATAACCACCACATTCTTCAGTTAAAACCTGGTTTTACTTTAACTTGAAAGATGTATAAATAAACTCATGTCTTTATGGTAAGGCATGATCAACATGGAAATATTGATTTGTATTTTTCACTGCTTTATGAGATGCAATTTGTGCAATTAACCATTATCTTTCACCATAAACCTTCTGTAGAGTAGATTAGGGAAGACTTGCTCAGTGTTTTTCAAATTGTAGATGGCAGCCCATTAGTAGGTTCTGCTGGTTCATATCCAGTGTTTGAAACAGAAACAGAATAGATTAGAAAACTATGTAAGACCTAGCCACAGTTCTATGTGGAAACATTGAATTGGGTAATGATCCAAATAATATGGGACACAGAAACAAGGCCAGCCAATTAGTAATAAAGCAAGTAATATTAACAAGTTTATTGTTCAGAAACTCACTATGATGTGAAAGGCAAGTAGGAATATTTATATTTTGATAGGTGATGAGCAGGAAGATATCTTGAATTACAAGAGTAATTAACATTCGTCTAGGCAGAAGTCAGCTAACTTTTTCTATAAAGGGTTAGGTAGTAAATATTTAAAGCTTTGCGGGCCATAGACTGTCAGAATTAACTCTACTGCTGCAGTATAAAAGCATCTATAGGCAGTACTTGAATATACCCGTGAGTGGCTGTCATGGGATATATGTCTATATGTGGGTTGTTGTTCAGTCACTAAATTGTGTCCAGCTCTTTGCACACCCATGGCTTGCAGCATGCCAGGCTCCTCGGTCCTCCACCATCTCCTATAGTTTGCTCAGTTTCATGTCCATTGAGTCGGTGATGCTTTCTAACCATCTCTTCCAATAAAAGTTTAAGGATGTTAACATTTGAGTTCATAACATTTTCATGTGTTAACAAATATTCTTTTTTTTTTTTTTTTTAAAGCCATTTAAACATGTGAAAACCTTCTTAACTTGTGGGCTGTGTACAGTCAGGTGCTGGAAGTATATGGCCCATGGATTTTCTCATGGACTTCAGTTTCTGATTACTTTTCTAGGTAATGGAAAATGGTTTGCATAGCGTTGCAAGGTTAAGGTGCTGCGAAATGCGATCAGCATTGAAGGGACCAAATAAAGCTAGATCTCAATCCATTTAAAAATCTCATCTTTGTAGAACATTTTATTTTTAGCTTGGTTTGCGTCTTTGCTTCCATTTTAATGTGAACTAAATATAGATTGGAAACTCTGAGTCTTGGTACAGTAATATATGGTATAACAACTTTCTTTCCATTTTGATTACAAGTTAAACATGATATCCCATTATTAAAGATGAGACTTAATAAATAATTTATTCAACCTTCACATACAACTTGAGATGCATTATTTGAAGGTATCTAAATTTAGAAAGCTTTCACTTTAAGGCTGCATGTTTGCTGTTGTGGTGGGAGTGATGAAAGGTTATATGAAACTTCTATTGTAAATGACTCGGGGCTCCTTTCTGTTTCCAGGGTACAGGGTTTCACTCATATTGGGTTTGTTAGGCTTTACTTGCTCAGGAAATATGTTTATAAGCAAAGGTTTTAATTAAAGAGAGTTTGGTTTATGTCTAAAAATAGACCTTTGAAAAAGACCATAACATGTTAGTCCATTACGTTTTCCCTTGACAAATTAATTTGATTTTGTTGGGTATGGAGTGGTTTTTTTCTGTGACTGTTTAGTTATTTGAAACACATTTGTTTTTTTGATTTGGTTAAGTGGCTTAAAAGGTCAATATCCACTGTTGATAATAATCTTAATTTCAGATGCAATATACATTGTTTCTGTTTTATCAATAGATTGTCACTTATTTTGTTCAAAGTAACATAACTGACAATATTCCCCCCACCCTGCTTACCTGGCTTTTTATTATAAGGATATTTGGAAGACTTGTTAGCCTCCTGTTTTTTTTTTTTTTAATTTTTATTGCAATATAAAAAATGTAGCAAAATGAATCAGTTATACACATACATAGATCCACTCTTTTTAAGATTCTTTTCCCATGGATATCATGGCAGAGTATTGAGTAGAGTTTCCTGTGCTGTATGGTAGGCCCTTATTAGTTACCTAAGCCTCTTGTTTTATACCAAGGAAATATGATCAACTTTATCACGTGTGGAGCAGGCATCTCTAACCTTCTCCCCATGCAGGTTGAACACCAGGACTTTGTCTAAACCCCAGATTGTAATTTAATGTTTGTTGTTCAGTCACTAAGTCATGTCCAGCTCTTAAGCTTGGGACACTCACGGCAGAAACGTAAAGATACCTTTCTCCTTAGTGTTTGTTTATAGAGCAGTTTTATAACATATACATGACCTCATCAAACAGTTATGTAAAACTATCTGAATTTTACAAATGAAAAAACTGAGAGCAGCAGGTTGGAGTATCTTTTAGGTAAATGGCAGGATTGGAACTCAAAAGCAGGACTTGGAAACAGTGGATGGCTTCCAAGTGTCTTCTTTTAAGTCCAGTAAGCTTCTTGGATTTGAAACTTGACATCTACGGTATATAAGTATGGGTGTATTGGGTTGGCCAAAAAGTTTGTTAGGGTTTTTCTGTACAGTGTTATGAAAAAACCCTAACGAACTTCTTGGCCAACCCAATATCTGGGTGTCTCCTCACCTCTCCTGCCTGCCTGCCCTCCGGTATGTTACCCTCTCCCTTCCTGCCCCGCCCTTTATTCATCTGTTTAGTCTGAATGTATCTCTGACCAATGTTTTAGGTTTCCTAATGCCTTTTTGCGTTCAAAACTCGTGTTTTTAGTGAGATGCTGAACAGTATATGTTTGAAAAGTGACTTTCAGAATAAAATATTTCAGCTGAAATTTCTGCTAATTTTAATTACCACTAGCCAAATCACGGAATCACTTTGAAAATGGCTTCAGAAGGACTCATTTATAAGAAATGCTTATAGATATCTAGCGCTTCAAATAGATTTCCAAAGAAAACTGTTAGTTTCACTTTTGTAAGATAAGATGCTGGTTTTAAAAGGTCATGATATAGTGCTAATATGAATTATATACTTTTCCATTTGGCCTATTAAGGAAAATACATGAATAAAATTTATTTTTAACTAGCTAAGGAATGAACGTGACATTTATAGGGTACAGTTTTCTCCATCTGACTCTTCCATTTAGGTTAGAAATAGTTCCAGGATGTGTACTTGAGCAGGCACACCATTTTGAGTGGGGTTATTTGTACAGACTCATATAGTACTTTTTATAAACTCATATAGTACTTTCATTGACTATGCTAAAGCCTTTGACTGTGTGGATCACAACAAATTGTGGAAAATTCTGAAAGAGATGGGAATACCCAACCACCTGACCTGCCTCCTGAGAAATCTGTATGCAGGTCAAGAAGCAATGGTTAGAACCTGACGTGGAACAAGAGACTGGTTCCAAATTGGGAAAGGGGTACGTCAAGGCTGTATGTTGTCACCCTGCTTATTTAACTTATGCACAGAGTACCTCATGTGAAATGCCAGGCTGGGTGAAGCACAAACTGGAATCAAGATTGCCGGGAGAAATATCAATAACCTCAGATATGCAGATGACACCACCTTTATGGCAGAAAGCAAAGAGGAACTAAAGAGCCTCTTGTTGAAGGTGAAGAAGCTGGCTTAAAACTCAGCATTCAAAAAATGAAGATCATGGCATCCAGTTCCATCACTTCATGGCAAATAGTTGGGGAAACGATGGAAACAGTGAGAGACTTTATTTTCTTGGGCTCAAAAATTACTGCAGATGGTGACTGCAGCCATGAAATTAAAAGATGCTTGCTTCTTAGAAGAAAAACTATGACAAACCTAGACAGTATATTGAAAAGCAGAGGCATTACTTTGCCAACAAAGATCCATCTAGTCAAAGCTGTGGTTTTTCCAGTAGTCATGTATAGATGTGAGAGTTGGACTATAAAGAAAGTTGAGCGCAGAAGAATTGATGCTTTTGAACTGTGATGTTGAAGACTCTTTTTTTTTTTTAAATATTATTTTATTAGTTGGAGGCCAATCACTTTACAACATTTCAGTGGGTTTTGTCATACATTGACATGAATCAGCCATACAGTTACACGTATTCCCCATCCCGATCCCCCCTCCCACCTCCCTCTCCACCCGACTCCTCAGGGTCCTCCCAGTGCACCAGGCTCGAGCACCTGACTCATGTATCCCACCTGGGCTGGTGGTCCGTTTCACCATAGATAATATACATACTGTTCTTTCAAAACATCCCACCCTCACGTTCTCCCCCAGAGTTCAAAAGTCTGTTCTGCACTTCTGTGTCACTTTTTCTGTTTTGCATATAGGGTTATCGCCACCATCTATCTAAATTCCGTATATATGTGTCTTAAGAGTCCCTTGGACTGCAAGGACAATAAACTAGTCAATCCTAAAGGAAATCAGTCCTGAATATTCATTGTAAGGACTGATGCTAAAGCTGAAACTTCAATACTTTGGCCACCTGATGTGAAGAACTGACTCACTGGAAAAGACCCTGATGCTGGGAAAGATTGAAGGTGAGGAGCAGGGGATAACAGAGGATGAGATGGTTGGATGGCATCACTGACTCAATGGATGTGAGTTTGAGTAAACTCCGAGAGTTGGTGATGGATAGGGAGGCGTGGCGTGCTGCAGTTCATAGGGTTGCAAAGAGTAGGAGATGACTGAGTGACTGAACTGAATATAGTACTTTAAAATCATGCTATTATATAAATATATATATATTCATATATACATATGTGAATATATACTGTGTCTGGTTTTTGAACTAGAAGGAGAACATTTTCAACACCAGCCATCTACCTACATGCCCTTTCTCTTTTTTACTCTTTTGTTGTCCCTCAGTTCATTCAAAATGGGACTTGCTTAGTGGTCTAGTGGTTAAGAATCTGCCTTCCAAGACAGGGGATGAGGGTTCTATCCCTGATCTGGGAACTAAGACCCTGCATGCCGTGGGGCACCTGAGCCTACGTGCCTCAACTAGAGAGAAGCCTGTGCATAGCAACTAAGGCTGGACACAGCCAAAAGTAAATAAATAAATGTTAGAAAGTGATTTATTCCAGAGGATGCATATGGTGTCCAAGCACTGTCATAGATGCCAGCGATAGAGTGGTAAACAGAACCAAGGTAGACGAAGACCTCTGCCCTCATGGAGCTCACATTTTAATCTGGGAGAACTTAGAAACTTATACATATGTAAAATGCATAACACATTAGAAGGTGAGAAGTGCTAAAGAGGGAGAAAAACGTGGATGGGAGTGTGGGTAGGGTAGGAAGCGGAAGGTCTTCCTGAGAAGGTGACATCTGAATGGTGACCTTGAGGGAATGAGCCTTCCTCTTGGGGGAGGGCAGCCTAGGCAGAAGGAATAGGGGTACAGTGACCAAGAGACAGAAGCTACAACAAGGAGGGGGTCAGCGGGGTGGGACTGAAGTGGGGTGGGTATGGGAAGAAAGTCAGGCGCTAACAGTAAAGTAGTGGCAAGTCCTTTGCCTTGGGCTCATGCATCCCCTTGGGTGGCGTTAGTGGTGAAGGATCTGCCTGTCATTGCAGGAGATGCAAGAGATGCGGGTTCAATCCCTAGGCGGGGAAGATCCCCTGAAATAGGAAATGACGACTCCTTCCAGTATTCTTGCCTGGAGAACCCTATGGACAGAAGAGCCTGGCAGGCTACAGCCCATGGGATCTCAGAGTCTGACATGACTGAACGTCCACACACAGCACACACAGGCATTTGTAGTCTGGATGGGCTTCAGAGGGCTCTCCAAGTTTTGTGTCCATGTGTATGCCCCTCAGAAGACTAAAACCATCGATTTGTAAAGGGTAATTGCAGGACAGATAGTAAAAGATAGATGGAAAACACACACACACACACACACTGTAACCATCCGTTATCATGGTCATTTGGAGATGTGCAAAACCATCGATTTGTAAAGGGAATTGCAGGACAGATAGTAAAAGATAGATGGAAAAAAAAAACCCCCATACTGTAACCATCCGTTATCATGATCATTTGGAGAAATGCTAAAATTAGTGACGGATTTAATGAAATGAAAGGAAGAGCCCCATTGGGCAGCAAGGTTCCCTGGGACCTTTAAGTGGTGTCGGGTTTGTGTCTCAACTCTTCCATATACTATTTGTTTTTAAATGTGGGCCTTTTTTAAAGTCGTTAGTGAATTGGCTGCAATATTGCTTCTGTTTTATGCTTTGGTTTTTTGGCTGCAAGGTATGTGGGATCCTAGTTCCCTGACCGGGGGTCGAACCCACAGCCCCTGCATTGGAAAGGCCTTCACAAGAGTCCCTTCCGTGTACTGTTAGGTGACCTTTCCCATGTTACTTACTGTGGCAGAGCATGCTGTGCGCTTCAGTCTCTGGGATTCCCCTTCTTTCCTGGCCAGCTCCTAGGCTTCATTTTGTGTGCAGAAAGGTGGGGCTGTGTGACTGCGTTTCAGCCAGTGGAATGTGAGTGGGAGTGATGCTCGTCACTTTGGCCTCTAAAGCCATCTGTGGGCCCCTCCTTGCCCTGTTCCTTCTCTCACCTGCCAGATAGATGTAGATTATTCAGTGGAAAGAGCTTGGCTCCCTGACTCATAGAGCAGAGCCTCTGTGCTCCTGCCCCCAACCTCACTGACCACATTGGATTGTGACGCAAAAGGGCTGTGGACCTTTACCGTGTTGAGCCCCTGAGACCTGGGGATTATCCGCTGCAGCAGTTAGCATACTATGACCGACACACTTCATCTCTCCGAACTTTGGATTTCTCATCTGCCAAGTGGGGCTAGTGATTCCTACCTCTCAGGGTCATGATGAGGATTAAGGAAATACACACGATGCTCTTGTTTCTCTGATTAGTATAATTATTTTTAAAAACTGGTATGAAATCCTCATACCCCCCCTTATTCCTGATACATGTGCCTTTTAAATATTTTAAGCAGCTTCTTAATCAGTAGGCTATATAGACCATGGTCCTTTGTTGGCTCTTTAAAAGACTTGATAAAAGTATTATATTTTTACAGATCATTATTTTGTAATGTCCAGAACTATCTTTGCCACCACAAAGGGCCCTTTGGATATCTGAAAACTCACTGCAGGAGCCGTGTCTATGGGCTCACTGCCTGACGTGCATGAGGACTAACCTTGCTTCTAGAGTAAGATATGCTCCAAATGTCGTAGGGAAAAGTTGCTTGATTAAAAACGGAGCTGGTAGTGGAGATATGTGGCCAGGTTGGCTTTTAGGTGCGTCCGCTGCACAATCTGCTTTATCCTGAACTGATTTCTCTACACTTTGCCTGTCTCCCCTTCCTCAACTCCTCCTCTCTCCCCATGATCTGGCTTTTGCCCCAACCACTTCATGAAAACTTTTTTGCAAAGGTGATCTAATTGCTAACCTCCAGCGGTCTCTTTTTAGTTTTCACTCAACTGTATTTCTTGTAATTTTGACATTGTTGACCATTTTTTCCCCCTCACATCTTCCCTGTTTGCTTTCAAGGTTTAATTCCTTTTCTCTTTCTTACTAGCTTTTGACTGCCTCTCGATCTTTGTCCAGGATTCTCACTCTCTTTGTTCTTCCTTTGGTGGCCTCCTCTATCAGGTTAGGCTTTGGCGTCCAGGCCTGTCTATCTCCAGCCTGTGCTTCATCGTGTGATCTGGACCACAGCTCCTTTACCTACTAGACACTTACTGTGGTGGGTCCTGTGACTATCTCAGTCTCAGTATTTTCATAAATAGCTTAAATACAGTCTCCCCACTCCCTGGGCAAATTTAGCTCCATTATTTTTATCGGAAGAATTTGCTTTGTAGTTAACTGATTTTTTTTTTTCTTGCTAATCATCTTCATTAGTTCATTTGCTTTTTAGCGAACATGCATTCAGTGCCTTCTTTGGCTTGGGTGAGTGTTGGGCTTAGGAAACACTAGTATATGAAGCAGACACAGGCCCTTCCTCATGGAGCCCAGTTAGCAGTCACCATGTTTGGTGTTTGCATAGGTTATTTCACTTAATCCCCATAATAAAACTAAGTAGGTAGATACCAATATTACCCCCATTTTAGAAACAAGGAAACCAAGGATTATATAAGTAATTTATCCAAGATCACCCAAACCTTCAAGCGACCTGTTTCATGCCTGATTTAACTGTTACAGTACTTATATAGAGCCTTCACTAAGTCGTGTCCAACTCTTGTGATCCAATGGACCATAGCAGGCTTCTCTGTCAGTGGGATTTCCCAGGCAAGAACACTGGAGTGGGTTGCTATTGCCTTCTCCAGGGGATCTTCCTGACCCAGGGATCGAACTGGGGTCTTCTGCACAGCAGGTGGAGTCTTAGGTGGATTCGTTACTGACAGCCACCAGGGAAACCCATTATGATACATCCTACTGTCTTTTTCTCTACTGCTTGTATCTGTCCTGAATTCTTTCCTTCCTTCCCACTTCTGTTGCTGTTTTTTCCTAACCTTCTCTTGACCTTTAGGATTTAGCATTTGGATTTTTTGTCATGAATTTCCTATCCGGTCCCTTCTCTACTATTCCTCTGTCAAAGCTATCATTATAAAAGAGAAGCTTGATTATAATAAAGTTTTGCATAAACTCTTACCCAGTACCCATTACTGGTAAATTTCTTATGGCTTAGTAGGTCTTTCTCAATTTAGTGGTAAACCACCTTTCTAGTCATTTAGTCAGTATTTATCGAGTACTGTTGTAGTTGCTGGAATGGCAAAATCGCATGAAAAACCCTGCGTGCTAGAGCTTCTAGTCTATTGAGGGAGAAGTTAATAAACATATAAGCAAATACATAGCAGATGTTCATAAGCACAATGAAGGGAAATAAAATAGGATAAAGGGAGAGGAAGTGGTTAGAGCAGTGTGTGTGCATGCATGCATGTGTAAAGTGTTTTGGGTGAATTGGTTCAGGAACGGCTCTCCTGGATGAGGTAGTATTTGAACAGAGATCTGAATGAACTGACATGAGCCATGCAGCTATCTGGTGTCAGGGCATATCAGGCAGAGTCAACACTGTGGTCTCCAGCCTGCCTCTGCCGTCCTGGGGGTGGTCAGGCCAGACCCTTTTCTGCTCCCAGAGTAAGGCAGGTGCGGTCACATCGCCAGGTCTTTGCACTTGTTATTCTTTCTACCTGGAAAGCCTCCTCTTTTCTGCATCTCTGCCTGCTTCATTTTCTGCTCTTCTTTTCCCACATCTCTGAAGCATTGAAGTGGCTTACCTCCAGTCCTGTGTATCAAGCTTCAGTACAAAGTAGCTCTGACTGTGGGACCAAGAGGAAGGTTAGTGGGTTAGTCTATAGAGCAGAGACTCTGTTCTTTCTCTCACTCTCTTTCTTTATATATGTATTATATAACATTATATAATACATGAAACTCAAAGTGTTAGCTGCTCGGTCCTGTCCGACTCATTGCAACCCCATGGACTGTAGCCCGCCAGGCTCCTCTCTCCATGCAACTCTCCAGGCAAGAATACTGGAGTGGGTTGCCATTCCCTTCTCCAGGGGATCTTCCTGATCCAGGGATTGAACTGGGGTCTTCTGCTTTGCAGGCAGATTCTTTACCAGCTGAGCTACCAGGGAATCTGGTGAAATAGATATAATAATGCTTTATATTACATATCAGATAATATATACAGTATAATATGTAATGATTTTATAACTAATGATATATACTATATTATATATAGTGTTATGTATAAATGTATGCAATATATTTATATATCATAATATATAATTTTATTAAAAAAGGAAGATGAGTTGTAAATTTGGCCCCAAACTTCCTGGCAGCCACAGCAACAAAATCACTTGCAAAATTTTACGGTCAGGAGTGAAGAAGCCCTCTCGATTTTGGCAGGAAAACAAGTTTTTCTAGGTCCCCGAGGTGGTGTGGTGCTCTGCCTGTGTCCGCGTGGCTGTCCTGAGGGCCGAGGTAGACACTCGCCTGCATCCCGAGACAGATGAGGGTGTGTCACTGCACCGAGTCGCTCCCCTTGTCAGGTCTGGACACGAGCCAAACCACAACTTCGTGCCCGCAGTTTGGGAGGGGATTTAAGTCAGGCAGCTTGAGCTGTGGCTAAATCCAGGCATGAAATCCAAAATATTTTTGAAGATTGAATAAGTGGCATGACCTTCAGACCATTACCTGTTAAACGGTGTCTGCTAAAACACTTTGGAAGTATCCTAGAATCTCATGTTCTTTGCTGCTGTTATTTATTCAGGCGTGATTGATAAGAGGGGATCAAAAGGTGTGTTCTTAGCTGGTGCAGAAAGAAAAATCTGATGTTTCTGGTAGCTCTCAACTCAGTATTAAATGGTTCTGTGAGTAGGTTTTTTAAGACTCTGTTTGCAGTGTTTTATGAGTACAATGCAGAATGTTAAAAACATGTATGTGTTTCAGGAAAATTACGAGAAGAGTGTTGACCTCATGGACCCCTGGAGAGGTCTTGAGGACAGTTTGACAACTGCTGTGTCTGCACAGTGTAGTTGGGGCTGATTTTATTTTATTTTATTTTGAGAGAAAGAGCTGGGAGGACGTCTGGAGGGAGAGCAGAACAATCGAGAGAAAAGCCAGTGCAAAGGCCCTGAGGTAGAAGCATACTTGACACCGCCCAGGAATGTGAGGAGGCAAAGGATGCCTAGGGTGAAGTGGGGACGGTGGGAGTGAGTAGCAGGAAGGACCCTAAGAGAGTTTAGGGGGACAGCAGACATGTTGTGAGGATTTCTGTGAGATAATATACATATTTGGCATGGTAGCTGGCACACAGTCAACACTTCAGACATACTACTTATCATAGCAATGGGCTTCCCAGGTGATGCTAATGGTAAAGACCCCACCTGCCAATGCAGGAGACGTAAGAGATGGCCAGTTCCATCCATGGGTTGGGAAGATCCCCCGGAGGCGGAAATGGCAACCCACTCCAGCATTGTTGCCTGGGAAACCCCATGGACAGAAGAGCCTGGTGGGCTACGGTTCATGGGGTCGCAAAGAGTCGGACACGACTGAGTGACCTAGCCCAGCACACTGCGTTTCATAGAAATAGTAAAGTAATACAGTTACAAATTTGACCTTTAAAATAAAAACAGTGTCTAAAACAGACTCTAGAAGTAGGAGAGACAGGAAGCTATAGCTAGAGAGAGACCTAGGGATCAAATGAGGGGTTTTGTTGTTGTTTTTTCTTAGGAGAAAGAAGGGAGTGTTGGTTAGTTGAGAGGGAGGATAAGATGATGCAGAAAAGAGAGAGCCATGTTGCTGGAGCTGTGTTCCTGAACGTGTGAGGCGGGATGGGCTCTTGTGAGTAGCTGGTCTTTGCTGGGAACAGGGCAGTTTCTCTCTAGTTTGGGTAGACCCAGCGGTAAGCATTTCTGGAGTTCTTTTCTGATTCTTTCAGTTGTCTTAATGGAATAAGAATTGAGGTCAGTAGCTGAGAATCAGTATGGCGGAGAAGATATTAGCGATCTGAAGAGAGAGGAGAAGATGTGAAATACTTGAATGGGAGAGTGGGAAAGTGAGTGGCGTGGAGAAACAGTGGGAATGAGCTGTGCTGTGTTCAGCGGCTCAGGCGTGTCTGACTCTTTGCGACGCCCTGGACTGTAGCCCACCAGGCTCCTCTGTCCATGGAGTTTTCCAGGCAGGAATGTGGCCGTGTGTTGCTGTTTCCTACTCCAGGAGATCTCCCCAGCCCAGGGATTGAACCCTCGTCACTTGTGTCTCTTGCATCGGCAGGCAGATTCTTTACCACTGTGCCACTTGGGAGATAGTGGGAATATCAAGTGGCATTTAGGGTACTCCTGAAGTGAGGGGCTGTGAGTTTAAGGTCAGCACTGTCAGCCTTTTGTGGCACCACGTTTGGCTGCATGAGTATAAGCACGGAATAAGTGGAGAATTGGATTAAACCAGGATTGAGGTTTGTCTAAGAAAGTAGGGCAAAGCTGGAGGGGATGGGGAGATTGAGAGTGGATACAAAAGAGAGGTTATCATGACAAGGTTTGAGATCTGTGTTAGGTATCCAGTGGGTGCTTGAAACAGGTTCTAGGAAGTAGGGGTGGAACCCAACACCTAAGGGAGGGTGGAAGAGAACAGTATTGCAAAGGGTTAAACTGTAGTCATTTAAATTAAAAAAGGAAGAAAAAAGATGAAAGAAAGACCACCAGAAGAAACTTTAATTGTTTTAAATGTGCTCTGCACATGCATTAGTAATAGGTTTTCCTGGGGAAATCTTTAGATCATGTATGTACAGCTGGTGTCCCTCCATCAGTAAAGTACAAAGAATATTTTACTTAGATCATGAAACAAACAGTTCCTCAAAGAAATAAGTAGATCTGGTTTGGAATTTTTTTTTTTTTTTTTAACTATGCAATGACAATCTAATGTGCATTAAGTAACCCAAGTGTTCCCGTGACAGCTCTTATTGGTTAACTTACAGGACCTGTGTCAGCCTTCACTTCCTTATATGTAAACCATCTTGAGGGCTTCCCTGGTAGTGGAAGAGAATCCACCTGTAATATAGGAGATGTGGGTTCGATCCCTGGGTCGGGAAGACCCACTGGAGAAGGGAATGGCAATCCACTCCAGTATTGTTACCTGAAAAATCCCATGGACAAAGGAGCCTAGTGGACTATAGTCCATGGCGTCACAAAAGTGTCGAACATGAAGTATCAACGTTAACAAGAAACTATCTTAAAACTTTGTGGGGACCAAAGAGATAAAGTCTTTAGCTCAATGCCTGGTACGTAGTTAATGCTAATAAATGTTCATTATATTATTCAAGAATCTTGAAGTAAATAGCACTTTTTCAAGAGGATACCTCTCTGCTTACAAGTATATGCATGAGTGAGGTGCTAGTAAAGTCTTCAGTCATTGTGAAAAATTCCCAGGCTAATTCTGCCTTTGGCATGCAGAGCTCAGAGCTGTTTGACTGTAAACCTTTTCTAAGTTGGGAAGTTTACAGAGATCTTATCATAAATCTGGTTCAGATTCCATGGTAAAGGGTGGAATGTTGAAGGAGGAGATTCAACTTTCCCCCATAACACTTCTGCCTTATCATCACCCATACTTGTCATAACAGTTCTAATTTACTACCACTTGAGTATTCATGGTCTTTCTCCTCCTCCTCTTAAAGAAAAACCGCTCTAACTTGTTGGGTCAGCTTCTTTATTCTCCTTGGTTATAGAGTAGGAGAACAGATATGATGATTCGACAAGAGAAAATTCGCTCAACGGCATTAGTACCATAAGGGACTAATGGTATAACTGAGAGACTGGAATGAATGAGTAGGAAGTCACATACACTTGGCTTTCTTGTTAAAACAAACTGTGAGCTTGTGTGAGACATTTCTGAGGAAATACGTGGGCAAAGGAGGATGACTGGGGTCCTGCGTGAACAAGTCAGAGAAACAGCCAGTCAGGTGGAGCACTACCATTGTGATTGCATGTATATCTGCAGGCTGATAACGTCCGGGACTTGATGTATGCTTTAATTCTCCATCATGGTATACTATGAGCATGTGGTACATAAAATACTTAAATTACAAAGCCATGTACACCTGTGTTCACGGCAGCATTATTTACAGGAGCCAAAAAAATGGAAGCAAATCAAGTGTCCATTGGTGGATGAATGGGTAAACAAAATGTGGTCTATATAGACAGTGGGATCTTAGCCTAAAAAAGGAAAGATATTCTGACACGTGCTATAACATGGCTAAACCTTGAAGACATTATGTTAAGTGAAATAAGCTGGCCGTGAAAGGACAGGTGCTGTGTAATTCTACTTACATGAAGCCTCTAGAGAAGTCAGATTCAGAGAAACAGAAAATAGAATGGTGGGCTCCAGCAGCTGGAGGAACAGGGCGTTGGTGTTTAATGGGCACTGGGGTTCAGTTTGCAAGGTGAGAGAGAGTGGGTGGATGGTGGTTGTGGATGCACAGCCGTACACTTAAACATGGTTAAGAAGGATTGACGTGTATACTGTTCTGTATAAAGGAGGTAATTAATAAGAACCTACTGTAGACCACAGGGAGCTCCACTCAGTGCCCTGTAATGACCTATGTGGGAAAGAATCTAAGGGAGCGTGGATATATGTGTATGTATAGCTGTTTCACTTTGCTGTGCTCCTGAAATCAACACATTGTAAACCAACTATATTCCATAAAAATTAATTTTAAAAAAGCTGGTGAATTTTATGTTATGTGTATTTTATAATTAAAGCAAATTATAACGCAAACTTTATAGAAATGGCCCACTATAAACTAAAATAAATATTATGAGAATTTTTTAGTGAGACAGAAGTGAAAAATAAACTCAAGAAATTTGAAAAATACCAAGAACATTATGAAAACATCAGAGAACTCTGAAACTTTGCTTAAGGACAAAAAGGATTTGAATGAATGCTCTAAGTTTTGCCTAATTTTATCTGTAAATTTTACACAATTGCAAATACATTTGCTACTGGAATTTTGGCTTACTGAAATGATCTGAAAGGCCATAAAATAATATCTAGTTACATATTGAAATGAAAGAGCACTGGAGAGAGTCTTAGCCAATCAGGTATAATTAAACTTAGCCTAAAAATACACAAAAATTAATGTGGCTTTGATATAGGAATAAACTGAGAGATCAAAGGAACAAAATAAAAAGTCCAGAAACTTTCCCATAAATATATAAGAATATATTTTACAGTACAGATAATATTTCAGATCAGTGGTGAAAAAAATATATTACTCTATATTCCTCTTGTGGCAACTAGCTCACCATTCAGTCAAAAACTTTGGAAGCCCAAACTCTACCTCACACTATGGACTGTGTGGTTTCCGGATGGGTTAAAGATCAAATTTATAATAAGTGAATCATAAAAGTACTAGAATTCATAAAGATAAGTAATTGCATTGTCACAGGGTTGGAGGGAATTTCAAAATGTGACACTAAGGAAGAAAACGGAGTTAAAGCTTCCTGAATCCTGACATATTGAAACTCACCATGATCCGATTTGCAAGGCAAACAATTTCCCAAATTAGTGTTTAGCTAGAAAGATTCTCATTATATGGTTATGACACAAATGTCCAATAATAAAATATTGGTTAAATGAATTCTGCTGTGTTCATATCAAATAAATCACTGTTCCATCAGATGTACAGTGCCTGGCAGTTGTTATTCAGGAAGTACATAAATGAACAAATAAATTAATTTACATCATGTTGACCTGGAAGAGAGTCACAATATAGTGGGTAGAAAAAGGAGATTATAATGCCATGTGTAGCCGTGTGTAACCCATAAAACCCCTACAAGGTGTGATCCATACTTATAAATATGATTGCTATAAAGATGTTTCTGAGATGTTAGAAGCTGGAAGCCTGCATAGCCAAAAAAAAAAAAAAAAAAAAAATCACCATCCCCCAATGCATTGATGGATATTTGTTTCTGTACTTTGACCATTGTAAGCAGCCCTGCAGTGAACGTGGGGGTGCATATATCTTTTTGAGTTAATGTTTTTATTTTCTTTGGAAAAATACTCAGAAGTGGAATTGTTGGCTCATATGGTAGTTCTGTTTTAATTTTTTGAGGAAACTCCATGCTGTTTGCCATAGGGGATGCGCCAGTTCACATACAATGCTGCACGAGGGTTCTCTTTTCTCCACGTTCTTACTAACACTTGCGGTTTTTTATCTTTTTGATAATAACCATTCTAACACAGATGGTATCTCACTGTGGTTTTCATTTGCATTTTCCTGATGATTAATGATGTTGAGCACATTTTCATGTGTTAATACCTGTTGGCCATCTGTATGTCTTCTTTAGAATAATGTCTCTTCAGATCTATCTGGAGAAGACAGTGGCAGCCCACTCCAGTGCTCTTGCCTGGAGAATCCCATGGACGGAGGAGCCTGGTAGGCTGCAGTCCATGGGGTCGCAAAGAGTCGGACACGACTGAGTGAATTCACTTTCACTTTTCACTTCCATGCACTGGAGAAGGAAATGGCAACCCACTCCAGTGTTCTTGCCTGGAGAATCCCAGGGACAGGGGAGCCTGGTGGGCTGCCGTCTATGGGGTCGCACAGAGTCGGACACGAATGAAGCGACTTAGCAGCAGCAGTAGCATATCTGCCTATTGTTTTAATCAGATTTTTTTTTTTTTTGCTATTGAGTTGTCTGAATTCTTTATATATTTTGCATATTAACTCCTTATTAGATACATGATTTGCAGATGTTTTCTGTCATTCTGCTGGTTGCCTTTTCATTTTGTTGATGGTTCCTTTTACTGTGAGAAAGCCTTTTAGTTTGATGTAGCCCAGCTTGTTTATTTTTGTTCCTGTTGCCTTTGCTTTTAGTGTCAGGCCCAAAAAATCATTGCCACGACTGATGTCTTAACACTTATTTCACGCATATGTTTACCACCTGTGTTTCCTTCTCGGAGTTTTGTATTTCAGGTCTTACATTTACGTTTTAAATCATTTTAAATTGTTTTTGTATAGTGTAAGAAGTGTAAGATCGTGGTCCAGTTTCCTTCTTTTGCATGTGGCTGTCCAGTTTCCCCAATACCATTTACTAAAGAGACTGTCCTTTCCCCAGTGTATATTTTTGGTTCTTTTGTTGTAAATTAATTGACCATTTATGCATAGGTTTATTTCTGGACTCTCTATTCTGTGTGTTCATCATTGATCTATGTGTCTGTTTTAATGCCAGTAAAATACTCTTTTGATTATCGTAGCTTTGTAACATAGTTTGAAATCAGGAAGCATGATGCCTCCAGCTTTGTCCTTTCTCAAGATTTCTTTGGCTATTTGGGGGTTTTGTTGTTTCCTCAGTGGCTTTATGGAGCGTTACTACTGTAAGTAATGAGAATTAACTGTATATTAAACTACTTTAAAGGAAAAATGTCACCAATAACTATTCTTTTCAAGGAAAATGAAAATGTTCTGTGGAATCCAGTTTGGGTAATGATTCTTCAAAAAAGCATTTATTAAAGACCTTAGTTCTGTTGAGTTCATTTTTGTTCTGTAGGAGAAAAGAATTATCAGAGGTTTTTAAAGTATTTTTTATTATCATGAAAGCAAAGCTGGTATTTGAGCTGAAACTCATCACTGCAGAACCAGTCAAATCAGAATAGTATACCAAAAAATCTGTTCTGTCAGAAGAGAATCAAGTCTGTTGTTTCCATTTTCAACACACTTAAAAGAAGAATTTTAAAGATAGAGCACAATTACTCACTTCATTAAGAGGACTCATTTTTCTCTATACCAAGTACATATTTGACTTTGAGATCATCTGTTTCATGTCATAAAAAACTGGCCTTTATCCCAGAAAGAACATAGAAGCTTGAAATAACAAGTAGATATTGTGTCTGTTGACCCCAACATTTTACATTAGTTCTTAATCTTTGGGCTTAATTATTAATTATTGCTACTGTTGACTTAGCAATCAACAATACATTTCTCACTCCTATGTTGGTTTAATTTAAAAGGAACAACTCTGAGACTAGAGAGATTCTTAGCGACAGAAGGATGCGGTTTACTTTTGTTTTTATCAGTTGCTTTTTATTTCCTTTTCCCTATCAGAATGACCCTTCTGGGATCCCTACTCCCTGTGTTTATGTAATAGATTCCTGAAGGGGTCTTTAAAAATAGGGGCTGTATTCTGCTGCTTGGAGTTCATATTACTTAATGTCTGAATTACAAGAAAAGTTTTTGTTATGAAATCTTTCTGTATTAAGTTTATAGTTGGACAGTTAATAAGCAGGTATATTGAAATGCTATATATTAATAACATAACTGCTCCTTTGAAGCAGTAGAGTGCAGTCGTCAAGGGCACTTTGCTTTTTGAGAAAGGCCTGGTCTGAATCCGAGTTGTCCAACTTGCTACCTAAGTGACTTTGGGAGAGTCAATCTCTCACAACCAGTTTCATTAAATTTGTTATAGTAAGAGCACCTACCTCATAGAGTTGTTGTTAGGATTTAAGTGAGATAATAGGAGTATTTAGAACAGTGGCTGGAACATAACTGGTAACTAATAATGCTCAGTTATATGTTAATAGTGAAGAAATATAGCTAATGTACCATGACAAGTTTGGTGTTTAAAATAAAGCCAGCATCTGAAACACACTTTACTCTGTGATGATGATCAAGAAAAAAGAATGTTTACTTCACAAAGAAACATAGATCTGCCCATTGTCATCAGACAATGGCATCCCATTAGTTCTGTTGTAAATAGTTTCTATTAATAAATTTACTACATTGTGAAATCTCATCATGAAAGCCGAGACAGGGCATTGTCTATTGGAGCTTTGTTTATTATCAACAACTTATAGGACATAATGTTTCTAACCAATGAGGGTTTTTGGCAGCCCTAGGCCTTGTTGCTCTGCCTGGGCTTGCTGTGGCTGCGGTGGCGGGGAGGGGGGGCGGCTGCCCTTCACGGGGAGCGTGGACCTCTCGCTGCGGCGGCCTCCCTCGTTGCGGAGGGTCTCTCGGGGGTGCAGGCCCCCGCACAGCGGCACGTGGGCCAGTCCTTGCTGCGTGCGGGGTCCGGGGGCGCACGGGCTTCCCTAGTCGTGGGGCGCGGGCTTCGTGGCTCTGCAGCTGTGGGATCTCTTCGGACCAGGGATTGAACCCGTGTCCCCTGCATCGGCAGGTGGATTCTTATCCAGAGTCACCAGCGAAGTTCCCAATGAGTTTTTAAACGATGGAAAGTAATTTCTAAATCATCTCCCCTCACACGTCACCTCCTTAGTGAGACCTGCTCTGGCCGTGCCGTGGAATTTGCAGACCCCACTCGTTCTGGGTGCTCCAGCGTCCTTTCCTTCCCTCCTGGTTCCCTTAGCACGGACCAGTGTCTGATGCCTACTTTATACCTTTATTTATTTCCTCTGCTGTTTATCTTCTAACTCTAGACTATAAACTGCACGGGGCAGGGACATTTGTCTGTTTTGCTTTCTGCTCGATCTCCTGTCTCGAACAATGTGTGCGTGTGTGTACCCAGTTGTGTCAGCTCTCTGCAGCCCCATGGACTGTAGCCCACCAGGCTCCTCTGGCCGTGGGATGTCCCAGGTGAGAATGCTGGAGTGGGTTGCCATTTCTTTCTCTAGGAGATCTTCCCAACCCAGGAATCAAACCCACATCTCCTACATTGCAGGCAGATTCTTTATCACTGAGCCATCTGAAAGCCCTGCCTATCACATAGTAGTTGCTTAGAAAGTTTGTTGAATGAATAAGGGTATAATTCTAGTTTTGAGAAACTCTTCTATATATTTTAGATGTTGTAATATTCATCCTTCTCTTTGATATCAGTTTAATTAAGAGTAACTCAGTTTTAAATTAGGATCCTTCTTGATAGACACTCTCAATATTTTATAGCAGAGTATGCAACATATTATGTAATTCCCAGATGGTGCTAGTGGTAAAGAACCCACCTGCCAATGCAGCAGACATAAGAAATGTGGGTTCAGTCCCTGGATTGGGGAGGTCCCTTGGAGAGGGCATGGTAATCCACTCTAGTATTCTCGCCTGGAGAATCCCATGGACAGAGGAGCCTGGCGGGCTATAGTCCGTAGGGTCGTAAAAAGTTGGACACGACTAAAGTGACTTAGCATGCATGCAACATATTAATGGTATGCAGCTATTAATACTTCATTTCTTTGCCATTTATTAAGGGTTTATTATGTGTTGAGGATATAAAATTAGTAAAACACAGTCTTCTCTTAGCAGAAGTGATAGCCATGTGTACAAATATATAATCTATGGCAGAGTTCCCAACCTCTGGGATCTAATGTTTGATGATCTGAGGTGGAACTGATGGAATAATAATAGAAATAGAGTGCACAATAAATGTAATGAGCTTGAACCATCCTGAAACCATTCCCCCCCAACCCCGGTCTGTGGGGAAATTGTCTCCCATGAAACCATCCCTAGTGTCAGAAAGGCCGGAGACTGCCGGTTCGGTGGCTGATGCAAGCTGTAACAGAGGCAAACATAGAGGGCGCCCTTGGGCAGGTGGGGAAGCCTTCCCGGAAAGGCCGCGCTGAAGTGAACCTTGGCCGGTGAGGAACCGGAGTCAGGGCCGAGGGAAGCGCCCCGGGAAGAAGGGCGTTCTAGCCAGACATGACTGCGTCCTGGCCCTTTTCTTCTGGCGCTCTGCTGTGATTACTGTGTTACCCTTTCCTTCAAACACTGTTTTTTAGTGTTCACTGAATTCATGGGACTTTTTTCAGGGGTTCTCATGGAAATTGCCTATGGTGTTTTTCTTAGACCGAGTATAACAGGAAAGAGTAATTAGAAAAATTGCCAAGTTCTGTTTATATTCATTATGATGCGGTATGTGTTTCTGAATTAAAGATTTTTCTTTTCACTGTAGTACCTGCAGTTCTAAGATACAAAGTAGAAAACTAACAGTTGAAGAATGCCAGTTTATTTCCATTTTTGTGTTTTGAACATAGAGAATTATTACAGAGGTTATATGTGTTTTTTAAAGAGAAACTTAGGCATATTAAGGAATTCTTCAAAACATGATTTTTGCCCTTTTTAAACTCTGTTGTTTGTGCACTTTCATATCTTCTATAAGGTTACTACATTTACTAAAATCTACATTCTGAGGACAATGAAAGTTCAGGTATCTCACTCAAAATCAGTTGTGAAAAGCACCAAATTTCATTGTCCTTTTCACCTTTGAATAAATTGTAAGCAAAGAAAATATTTGTAAACTTTTGTCTGTGGCATATTAAAATAACTATTAAGATGATAGTGGAATCACCCTAAGGGGAGATATATATATGTGTGTGTGTGTGTGTGTGTGTGTGTGTGTGTGTGTGTGTGTGTGTGTGTGTGTATATATATATATATATATATCTTTATTTATATATATCTTTTATGTATGTATATATATAAAGCTGATTCACTTTGCTGTAAAGTAGAACCTAACCCAACATTGTAAAGCAACTGTACTCCAATAGAAATTATTTTTTTTAAAAGAGAAAAAAGGATGACACATGTAATAGCCTACATCACGGAAGAGGAAAAATGGCATCCTTGCCGTCCCTTGGCCTATGGGCTGCAGCATATCTGTGTATCTCCCGACCCAGATAATGTTTCAGCCCAGGCTGTGTGTGGTTCAGTATCCATCCACTCACCTGCTAACAACTTGAACTTGGGAGCTGTTTCTGTGCTGAAATAACAAAAATGAATGAAACACATCCCCTACATCTTAGCTGTTCACTGTCTGATGTGGCTTTCTCATGTTGAATAATGCCTCAAAACTTACTTCTCATAAATACATAGCTTGATTTAACAAAAAAGTTTTTGGAAAATGGAATTGAATATTTGAAAATACATGTCACTCTTGAAATAAATAGTACCTGGTACTTTGTTCCACACCCAGTATTATTGAAGCGATGCTTGGGAATGGATAGTGTTGAGTGTCTTAAGGACATACAAACCAGTCTGCCACTTATAATTAATTGTGTGATAGTAGGTGAGTCAGTTAACATTTTCAAACCTCAGTTTCCTAATTTTAAAATTGAGATAATTTCGTCCACCTTTTGGGGTTGTTGTGAAGATTAAATGAGATGAAATGTGGAAAAGTGAGCTTCAGTTTGTTTTCTGTCTCTTTTGTACCTTTTCCTGCTTTAGGTCACTTTTCTGCAACTTGTTAAGTAAGTTCGGGTTTCAGTTTACTACAAATTGTTTGAAAGTGCAGGAGTCCCTCTAAGTTGGCAATATTAATTTTCAGGCTGGCAGCTTTGCAGTGGTTCTGCTGCTGCATGTGTCTCGCTGTTCTAAAGTGAAAGAATTTTTAAAATATTCACTTGATCATGAAAATGTATCTCCTGGGACTGAGGGCATCAATGAATAAGACATCTAAGTATAAAAGTGTAATACATACTTGGCTCGACATTCACCATCATTATTTTTGCATCCCTGTTAATCTATAAATAAAATACTGTCGTTCTCTTACCTTAGCTTGCAAATCTTTCAGAAGGCTCCCTTTTTTTAAAGGAGTTTTTTAAATTTTTGGCTGCACCATGGGGCATGTGAGATCCTAGTTTCTGACCAGGGATCAAACCTACCCCCCCTGCATTGGAAGTGCGAAGTCTTAACTATTGGACGGCCAGGCAAGTCCTTCAGAAGTTCCTTTAAAATTCAGCCTTCGGTAGACTTGTCAGCTGGTCCTCATCGCATCCGCCCACTTCTTCAGACTACTTCTTGTTCAGTTGCTAAGTCTTCTCTGACTCTTTCTGACCCCTTGGACTGCAGCACGCCAGGCCCTTCTGTCGTCCACCATCTCCCAGAGTTTGCTGAAACACATGTCCATTGAGTCGGTGATGCCACCCAACCATCTTATCCTCTGTCACCCCCGTCTCCTTTTGGCTTCAATTTTTCCCAGCATCCCAGCTGACTTCTTTCCAGTGAGTCCGCTGTTTGCATCAGGTAGCTGAAGTATTGGAGCTTCAGCTCAGCATCAGTCCTTCCAATGAAGATTCAGGACTGATTTCCTTTAGGATTAACTGGTTGGATCTCCTTGCTGTCCAAAGGACTCTCAAGAGGCTTCTCCAGCACCATAGTTCGAAAGCATCAGTTCTTCAGCGCTCAGCTTTCTTTATGGTCCAACTGTCACATCCATACATGACTACTGGAAAAACCATAGCTTTGACTATATGGACCTTTCTTGGCAAGATGATGTCTCTGCTTTTTAATATGCTGTCTACGTTTGTCATAGCTTTCCTTCCAAACAGCAAGTGTCTTTTTAATTTCATGGCTGCAGTCATCATGCGCAGTGATTTTGGAGCCCAAGAAAATAAAACCTATACTGATTCCACTTTCCCCCCATCTATTAGCCATGAAGTGATGGGATCAGATGCCATGATCTTAGTTTTTTAATGTTGAGTTTCAAGCCAGTTTTTTCACTTCCTCTTTCACCATCATCAAGAGGTTCTTTAGTTTCTCTTCACTTTCTACCATTAGAATGGTATAATCTGCATATCTGAGGTTGTTGATATTTCTCCTGACTGGATATCTTGATTCTAGTTTGTGATTCATCCAGCCCAGCTTTTCGCATGGGGTACTCTGTGTAAAAGTTAAATAAACAGGGTGACAATATACAGCCTTGTCATATTCCTTTCGCAACTTGGATCCAGTCCATTGTTCCATGTTGGTTTTAACTGTTGTTTCTTGATCCACATACAGGTTTCCCAGCAGGCAGGTAAGGTGGTCTGGTATTCCCATTTCTTTAAGAGTTTTCCACAGTTTGCTGTGAGCCACACAGTCAAAAGCTTTAGTGTAGTCAGTGAAGCAGAAGTAGATGTTTTTCTGGAATTCCCTTGCTTTCTCCACAATTCAATGAATGTTGGCAATTTGATTTCTGGTTTCCCTGCCTTTTCTAAATCCAGCTTGTGCATCTGGAATTTCTCAGTTCATGTACTGCTGAAGCCTCGCTTGAAGGATTTTGAACATAACCTTGTTAGCCTGTGAAATGCATGCAGTTGTATAGTAGTTTGAACATTCTTTAATTACCTTACTTTGGGATTGGAATGAAAACTGACCTTTTCCAGTCCTGTGGTCACCGCTGAGTTTCCAAATTTGCTGACATATTGAGTGCAGCATTTTAGCAACATATATTTTAGGATTGGAAATAGCTCAGCTGGAATTCTATCACCTCCACTAGCTTTGTTCATAGTAATGCTACCTAAGGCCCACGTGACTTAAAATTCTAGGATGTCAGGCTCTAGGTGAGTGATAACACCATCATGGTTTTCCGGATCATTAAGACATTTTTTTGTATAGTTCTTCTGTGTATTCTTGCCACATCTTCTTAATATCTTCTGCTTCTGTTAGGTCCTTACTGTGTCTTTCTTTTATTGTGCCATGCTTGCATGATGTGTTCCCTTGGTATCTTTAATTTTCTTGAAGAAATCTCTAGTCTTTCCCATTCTGCTGTTTTCCTCCTTTTCTTTGCATCGTTCATTGAAAAAGGCCTTCTTATCTCTCCTGTTCTCTGGAACTCTGTGTTCAGTTGGGTATATCTTTCCCTTTCTCCCTTGCCTTTCCCTTCTCATTTTTCCTCAGCTATTTGTAAGGCCTCCTCAGACAACCACTTTGCCTTCTTGCATTTCTTTTTCTTGGGGATGGTTTTGGTCACTGTCTCCTATACAGTGTTATGAACCTCCATTCATAGTTCTTCAGACACTCTGCCTACAATATTTAATCCCTTGAATCTGTTCATCATCTCCCCTGTATAAACAAAAGGGATTTGATTTAGGTCATACCTGAATGACCTAGTGGTTTTCCCTACTTTCTTCAGTTGAAGCCTGAATTTTGCAGTAAGGAGCTGATGATCTGAGCCACAGTCAGCTCCAGGTCTTGTTTTTGCTGACCTTGTAGAGCTTCTTCATCTTCAGCTGCAAAGAAAAGAATCAGTCTGATTTCGGTATTGACCATCTGGTGATGTCCATGTGTAGAGCTGGATTGGAAAAGGGTGTTTGGTATGACCTGCATGTTATTTATTAATGTCTTCGGGTTGTTGGAGCCACCGACTGAAGTGAAAGGAGCGTGAAGGGGACTCTTTTAGGTCTGATTCTGCCATGGCTATTCATCTGTTATCCTAGTTACTATGTCAGTCAGTACTTGCTGGTACCTGTTCAGCAGCTTCCTCCTACTCTCTCTATTTTCAGGCTGCTGTCTACATTTTACAGACTCGTTGTCACCTCAGCTCCGCCTGTGTTAGCTATTGTCATCCTTGATTTCTGTACTCCTAATTGAACCTTCCTGGTTTTATTTTTGAAGGCCCTAAATCTCCTGAGTGATTTTAAACAATGTAGAACATATTAAGCTTTAAATCTCACTCAATAATAGCTTTTTCCTTTTAACATGAGCCCACTTTCAATGTAATTCCACCTTCCATTTTGGATCATTGTATATAATCCTCTTAAAACCTTTTTTTAAAAAAAAATTGCAGATGGTGTTTGTAAATGTTGTACTAACAGTTTATATCAATAAACTTCCCAAAATTTAGTCTATGATTTGAAAAAAAAAAAAAAAAAAGAGCCTTGCCTCCTTAAAATAAGCTGAAAAAATTGCTTGGCTAGTAAATCATGCTGTTTATAGCCTGGGTCACAGACTTCTGTGTTGGAAAGGAAACAGCTCGACTCTTTATTGGCCTAGAAAATAAAAGTGGTATTGCTGAATGTTTGTGTCCTTACAGAATTCCTGTGTTGAAAGCTAATTCTCAGTGGGGATATTTGGAGGTGGGACTTAGGGAAGTGACTAGGTTGTGAGTGGGAAGCTCTTACGAATGGGATTAGCGTGGATGCGACCCCAGAGAGCACCTTTGCCCCTCCTGCCGCATCAGGTCACTGGGAAGCCAGCTGTCCACGAACCAGGACCTGGGCCTTCCTCAGACCCAGAATCTACTGGCTCCTTGATCGTGGGCTTCCCAGCCTCTGGAAGTCTGAGAGATAAATTAGTGTTGCTTATAAGCCACTTAGTCTATGGTATGTTGTTATAACAGTCCATGTGGACTAAGGCAATTATTATATGTCAAAAGTAATTCAATGTTTGATATAGTTGGATGTATAATCTGTGCTAACATAGTAATTTATTTTCTATTATGTATAATGGAAAACTTTCTGCACTGGATTTTTGGACAATGACCAGCTGAAGAAAGAAGAGAAAAATCAACTTCCAGCATAGAGCTGGAAGGCAAAAGGCAAAATATTTATCTCAGTTGAGTGTTTTTCAAGAAAACACTGTAATCTTTTTCATTGCCCATTTTCTAGAAATTTTACTGCTGTTCAGGTTAACCATGTTTTCTCTACAGTTGACTATTTTAATTTTATTTCTATTTTCTGTGACTGTAGGGTTTTGACATATAATGTTGTGGATGTGATTATTTTATCATAAGTAACATATGGCTCTTTTTCTAAGAATACATAAGCAACAGGATATTGGTTTAAGACCTGTGTTATTCAGATATGGCAGTACGCTTCATCCAAGACTAGCAACGAAGACCTGCTGGTTAAACTAATTTGATACAACTCCAATTTCCATAGCATTGAGAAAGAAGTTAGTAGAATGTTATATATTTTTAGAATATGTGTATGTGTGCTTTTTTTTCTTTTGGTTGTTTGTAACTAAGGCTTTTATCCTCTTAAAACAAAAGTCCCCACGGGTATTACATATAAATATGCACCACTTTCTCTTTCTCCATAATGTTTATTCACACTCTTCTTGCAGGATGATTCAGACATTCTTGTTGGTGCTTTTAGGATGCTTATATTTGTAATAATCCCTCCACTTAACCATTTAATAAAACTTTAACATGCCCCTTGAGAAATTATAGGTGTATCAAAAGACTAGGAGAGGGACTTCCCTGGCGTTCCAGGGGTTAAGACTGCGCTTCCATTGCAAGGGGCTGGGTTCGATCCCCTGGCAGGGAACTAAGATCCTGCATGCTGCATGACACAGCCAAAAAAAAAAAAAAAAGACTAGAAAATGTTTATTAATCTGCCCGTATTATGAATGTAGCACTTTTTTTCTGATGTGATTTAGATCACCGCTTTGTTAATACTTGAAGGGATGATGTTGCAAACTTCAGAATAGAAATACATAATTCATGAAATTCTGTTTTAGAGCTTTTGAAAGCTTGCATGGCACTTTATTGTTGATTATTACTGATGGCACTTGGCTTAATGTTGCAATACTAAGAAATAGTAAAGTCATTTACCCAAGAAATTAAAAAAGGATTAGTAATATGTTCAGATAAGGAATGACTGATACAAATTTCTGAATACTGTTTCTCTGAATCAGAGCTGAAATTGGAAAGTAATTTTTATCATCCTTGGCACTGTCCTTGAACTTTTATCTGTTTAATGGAAATGTTAGGGTGAATAAGGTCAGCCTATTTAGAAACATCTCAAGCTAATTTGGCTTTTGGTTCAAGGCAGTCTACTGCTTTTCTGGCTAAAGAAAATAAAAGAGGCTGCTGACTATCACGATTTAAATGTTACCTACTTCCGTTTCCAAAAAATAGATTTTGAATGAAAATGTCTAGCTGTAAGTGTTCCTGCAAGAGCAGTTCAAGATGTTGCATCAGCATTCTCAGTGGTTTTCCCAATTCCAGCCTTATTTTGCCTCTAAAACTCTCTCTACAAGTGAGTCCGTGTTTTTCAGACGAAATGTAAGAATATTAGAGAAGGCATTTAACTTTCCAGTTCTAGATCTAGTCTGTACCTTATGTCTGTACCTTACAAGATGCTGTTTTCTGCCATTCCCATCTGTGAGCACTTGTTGAATGGGTTGGGTTTCTGTTCTCTTGGATGAAAGATTGGACTAGGTGACCAGTGGGCTTCCAAGGCGGCACTAGTGGTAAAGAACCCGCCTGCCAGTGCAGGAGACGTAAGAGAGGTGGGTTTGTCCCCTGGGTCGGGAAGATACCCTGAAGGAGGGCGTGGCAACCCACTCCAGTGTTCTTGCCTGGAGAATTCTGTGGACAGAGGAGCCTGCGGGTCTATAGTCCTTAGAGTCTCACAGAGTCACACGTGACTGAAGCGACTTAAGCATGCACGCCCGATCGGTGACCCTTCCAGCTCTGATATTCCTCAATTAGTATTTCGTGACTTCCAGTATCAACCTGTAACTAGGCAATGTTATGGGGAAATCCTTTGCTAATTATGCTTGTTGTAATGAAAATGAATGAACTGTTTCTAGTTCTTGATAATCTTTTGAAAACTAGCTTCTGAATCAACTCACTTTTTAGAAGTCTTTCTCTAAGAGTTTCAGATTCTAAGAAGGCTGCTGAATTGACGATTATAAATGTCAAGTCTGCAATATTGTTAAAACAGAAACCTTTATGACTTTTTCTCTCGCCCTGTATATTTTTCTTGATGTCCGAAAACTTGATATTTCTGAGCATTTTTCATTAAGCATACCCTTTTTAAAGGTTTTTTTTTTAATGTGGGTCATTTTTTTTTTTCTATTGAATTTGTTACAGTATTGCTTCTGTCGTCTATGTTCTAGTTTTTTGGCCATGAGGCATGTGGGATCTTAGTTTCCCTGCCAGGGATTGAGCCTGTACCCCCTGCCTTGGGAGGTGAAGTGGCTCATTGGTTATTATTTAAATTCTCCTCAGAAAATTTTATCCCCATACTACTTACCTGAATATCATAGATTGTAGTTTCCATATAAAATTTTACTTGGGAGGGAAAAATGGATTTCTTGCCTCTAACAGTTTAGAACCATGAGTCGAGTTTATGTGTTTTTACACGTGAGGAAAGTTTAAGAATCAGGAATAACTAAGTACTAAGTCCTTGGCAGTAAGTCACAGAGCCAGATTCCTAATTTCTTTCAGTCACGCAGTGCTGGGAAACAAAAACTCAGATCATTCTTCATTCCACACTTACCATCTTATATACCTATTTTAAAATGCTTAGCATTTTGGGAACAATTACTATGGTATTTGCCAAATGGGTATTTTAAAAATTGCATCATTTTCTATACTTGTGCATTTCTCTTTTACTAAGGAGATGTTTTCGCTTCTATTTATTTAAATTAATTCATTTTTGGCTGTGCTGGGTCTTCATTGCCTGGCAAAGGCTTTTTCTAGTTGTGGTGCATGGGCTTATTACTGCGGTGACTTCTGTTGAGGAGCGCAGGCTCTAGGCGCGTGGACTCAGGAGTAGCTGCGGCTCTTGGATTCTAGAACTTGCAGCTTAGGAGTTGTGGCGCGCAGGCTTAGTTGCCCTGTGGCATGTGCAATCTTCCCGGGCCAGGGATCCAAACCTGTGTCCCCTGCATTGGCAGGCGGATTCTCACCCGCTGCACCAACAAGGAAGTCCTCCCCATTTACTTCTAAGTTTGCTTTTGCCTGTGTCTGTCTGGACTTGTGACTTTCTGTTTTACTCAATGGGCTCTAAGCCGCCGACGCTCCCCACAGGGCTCTGGGGAGACAGACCTTCATTACCCCGGTCGGCCGCCGGCTCTCTGTGCTCACCTGCCTTGCTCAGCCTCACCTAATGGGCTTTTGAACTGAATTAGTAAAGAAGGAAAGGGAAACATATTTGTTATTGGCAGCAATAATAATGCAAAGTGAAACTACCTTTTGAAATGTTTGTTCTAGGCCTTCCAACTGTATTTTTAGTGACCTTTTCGTTCTTAGGGTTTTCATATGCCTTAATGTTTTTTCCCTCTGGTGTTTACCGCCTTATCTCAAATTATATTTACCCATCAATTTCTATTTTATTATTATAGAGTTTCCCCTCCAATGTTAACATATATCAGAGGCAGAGGCCCACATTTTTAGACCTTAGTTTATAGCAGTGTTTTTGTTTGATGCCATGCATCATTGGATCTCATTACTTGTCTTGTGGTAGAGCAAATGTGTATAAAATAATGCTAGCTTTTTCTGAGTAGTTACACTGATATTTTCAAATCATCATTTTTACCAGGTGCTAGAATGCTCTTTGGGAGAAGGCAGTAGCAACCCACTCCAGTGTTCTTGCCTGGAGAATCCCAGGGACGGAGGAGCCTGGGGAGTCTCACAGAGTCGGACATGACTGAAGCGACTTAGCAGCAGCAGCAGAATGCTCTTTGTTTAATTTATTAAGAGAAGGGCACTCCATTTTGATATCTTCTGGAGGAGGTTAGATGCCCCTCCCGTAGGCATTGATAACATTCCATATTCCTCTTCACTCTACAAATTGTACTGTCATTTTATATTTGTTTCCCCGCTAGAGTCTCCAGCCTTTGCCCTTGGGCCCAGCATAGGGCTTATTGAAAGTCTTTTGAAATGAATTGAAGAGGGTGAAAATAAGCAGTCAGTTTTAGAACTCTGGGATAGTGGAGAGTTGGTAGGGTTTATGCCAGAGGCTCTGACTGCCCAGACTCTCTTCCTATTTTTGGTCTAGGAGAACAGCCTAGAAATTTCTGCTTTAGCTAGTCTAATACTAGCTAAGATCGTCAGAATTTATTAAGAAAAAATTATTGGAATATAGTTGTTTTGCAGTGTTGTGTTAGTATCTTCTGTATAGTGACATGAATCACCTACACGTATGTATGCATGCAAGCAATGAGGTCCTATATATATGGATCTCCTCTTGTTTGGAATCCCTTCACATTTGGGTCACCACAGAGCACTGAGTATAGTTCCCTATGCTATACAGTAGGTTCTCATTAGCTATCTATTTTATCCATAGTAGTATATTATAAGATCGTGAGAGTTTTCTAAAGATAATAAATTGAAGGATCTTTAAAGATGGTGCTCTTACAGTAAGTATGCTGCCAGTTGTCGGCACTTTAAAATTTTTGAGAAGCAAAAAAAATAAAAAGATTCACTTTTTGCTTCAGGAAGTTGCACCTGGAATGGGGAGATCTATCGAAGGGTCAGTGACACCAGTATATATGGTGGTGTGACACTTGTGAGGTCCTTGAAATTATTCTTTCATTTGTAAAGTAATGATTGCCGTCCTCTCTTCCTGTTTTATTCAGCTGTGAGATTCAAATAGAGACACGTCAAAAACCGTAAGAGTTATGCAAATTCAAGGTTCTGTTTTTTCACTATTCAGAATGCAGGGAGTACAGTCATCTTAGTCTCCAGGGAACTGGTTCCAGGGCCCTCAGACTGAAATCCATGGATGTTCACGTCTCGTATATAAACGGGCTTAGAGACTTCCTTGGTTGTCCAGCGGTTAAGACTCCGAGCTCCCAACATAAAGGGCCCAGGCTTGATCCCTGGTCTTAGTTGTAGTTGAGGCATGCGGGAACTAGTTCCCAGAAACTTCAGGCACTTCCCTGGCAGTCCAGTGGTTAAGACTCTGAGCTCCCAATGCAGTGAGCCTGGGTTCAGTCTCTGGTCAGGGGACTAGATCCCGCATGCTGCAACCAAGACCTGGTGCAGTCAAATAAACACATAATATAAATGAAGACCCACCCCAGTGGTTGAGACTCCACCTTCCAATGCATGGGGCGTGGGTTCAATCCCTGGTCTGGGAACTAAGGTCCAACATGCTGCAGGGTGTGGCCAGAAATTAAAAAATACTGAAAATGAAATAAGCCCTGCCAAATCAATCAATCAATCAATAACCTGGAAGTCAACACATTTTCTCCAATCAGTCAATAAATAGAAAAAGAAAAAATACCCCAGAAGCCAACATATTTTCTCAAGGATTATACAGAATAAGAAAGACAAGTGGGCTTGGTGTTATACCCAGTTTTAAGTGCAGTAGACCCAGGAAGAGGGGCAGCTGGTTTACAAGTAGGAGCCGTGACCATAGCAGGGGATCAAATGTGAGAGCAGATTAAGGCAAATAGTAGAGTAATAGAAACTGGTGATCGAACTTTAGTAACAATCTCTACATAGGGATGTAGGAACTCCTAGTTGTGGATATTTATGTGAAAATATTAAATATTAAATATAAAGAACTGGAGAAGGAAATGGCAACCCACTCCAGTATTCCATGGACAGAGGAGCCTGGTGGGCTACAGTCCATGGGGTCTCAAAGAGTCAGACATGACTGAGCGACTACCATACACACAATATAAAGACCATTGGACTTCCCTGGGGGCTCAACGGTAAAGAATCCTCCTGCCAATGCAGGAGACCTGGGTTCAACCCCTGGCTCGGGAAGACCCCCTGGAATAGGAAATGGCAACCTACTCCAGTTTTCTTGCTGGGAAATTCCATGGGCAGAGAAGCCTGGTGGGCTGCAGTCCATGGGTCACAGAGTCAGACATGACTGAAGCGACTTAGCACGTACTTATGCAAAGTGATTGAAGACAAAATTTTTTTGAATTGTTTATTCACAGGTATCTCTTGGAAGTTCTTTGCTGTTCTTCTTACTGCTTTCCAAACAGAAATAGTACAATCTGTTCTTTTTTTCTTTGCTGCTACATTGTAGGAAATGATTCCATCTGCCATTCAGTGTTGTATATAAGAGCGCTTGTGTGTTTTTAGTTTAGGTGTAAATATTTAAAACTACCAGGAATTTTTTTTTTCAGGAAGCTATTCACAATAGCCTCATTCATCTTAAAGAGCTTTACTATTACAAAAAATGGCTAGTGATATTAACTTTATATAAACATAATAAAGTATGGATTACCTTAATGTTAATCTATTTATTAAGCTTCACATTGAAACATGTATATTACCATATGTGAAACCAATGACAGGTGCAAGTTTGATGCATGAAGCGGGGCACTCAAAGCCAGTGCTCTGGGACAACCCAGAGGAGCGGGGTGGGGAGGGAGGTGGGAAGGGCATTCAGGATGGTGGGACACATGTGCACCTGTGGGTGATTCACGTTGATTTATGGCAAAAGCCACCACAATATTGTAAAGACATTATCCTCTAATTAAAATAAGTTAATTAAAAAATATATATATATATGTTTGTTAAGCTTTAGCTGAATGGAGCACTGCCTATATTCTTTTCATTCTGAACTGATACTAAAATAACCTTTGTGGGTATGCTTGATGCAACCAATACAGGATTAGAGTGCAATCTTAACACTTAATACTACTCTTGTAAAAGGGGGAGCTAAAAAAAAAAAAAGTAAAAGGGGGAGCTAAGGATTAGATTTTTTTCTAGATTAGTAGCTTAAATATACTAGATTTAAGTTTCCTGCAATATATTTAAAATACTTACAATAGTTAGGGTTGTCATTGTTCTGGCAAAATTATTAGGACTTTATAGCTGCCTATGTTCTGAAAGTAATGGAGAAGTATAGCAAATTTGGCAAAACAGATGGTAGTGGTCAAGTGAATCCTGCTTTATTAACCCAGTGGAAATTTTCATAATGGACTTTCTCTGTTAGTATAAAATAACCTGTAATCCCACAAATGGATATTGTGTGTGTACTCTGGATTTCTATTTACTATTTTTCTCATGGTACTTTATATTGCTATTTTTATCCCTGCTTTGAAATAGCCAGCAGGCTACAGATCTACCTTATGAGTTGAGGATATGATGCAATATTTTAAAAGTGCAAATTTAGGTTATATTAACATTCCATTACTTCATGGGAAATAGATGGGGAAACAGTGGAAACAGTATCAGACTTTATTTTTTGGGGCTCCAAAATCACTGCAGATGGTGATTGCAACCATGAAATTAAAAGACGCTTACTCCTTGGAAGGAAAGTTATGACCAACCTAGATAGTACATTAAAAAGCAGAGACATTACTTTGCCAACAAAGGACCATCTAGTCAAGGCTATGGTTTTTCCAGTGGTCATGTATGGATGTGAGAGTTGGACTGTGAAGAAAGCTGAGCACTGAAGAATTGATGCTTTTGAACTGTGGTGTTGGAGAAGACTCTTGAGAGTCCCTTGGACTGCAAGGAGATCCAACCAGTTCTCCTAAAGGAGATCAATCCTAGGTGTTCACTGGAAGGACTGATGCTGAAGCTGAAACTCCAGTACTTTGGCCACCCCATGTGAAGAGTTGACTCATTGGAAAAGACCCTGATGATGGGAGGGATTGGGGGCAGGAGGAGAAGGAGACAACAGAGGATGAGATGGCTGGATGGCATCACTGATTCAATGGACATGAATTTGAGTAAACTCCGGGAGTTGGTGATGGACAGGGAGGCCTGGTGTGCTGCGAATCATGGGGTTGCAACGAGTCGGACACGACTGAGCGACTGAACTGAACATAAAATGATAAAAATGTTCATTGAGACAGGCTGGATCATCACCTGAATACTAGCTGTGGTGTACTGACCAACTCTTAAATTGACAGGGTATAGGGAACTAATAACTGTTTGTAAATTATAATATTACATTTCATATATGTAAAATGTGCATGAACAAAATAGTGGCAAGGATTCCTCTCCCACCCCTCCCTTTCCCCTGTCCCTGCAAAATAATGGCAATCTTACCTCCAGAAGGGCTTCCCTGGTGGCTCAGATGATAAAGAATCTGTCTTCAATGCAGGAGACCCGAGTTCAGTCACTGGGTTGGAAGATTCCCTGGAGAAGGGAATGGCTACCTACTCCAGTATTCTTTCCTGGAAATCCCTTGGACAGAGGAGCCTGGTGGGCTGCAGTCCATGGGATTGCCAAGAGTCGGATACAATGGAGCAACTAACACTTTCACTTTTGCCTGCTGACACTGCCCAGGATAGTCATGGCTCCGTGGGATACAATTTGAAATACATTGATGTAAGGGGAAAAGTATGGGCTTCCCAGGTGGCTCAGTGGTAAGGAATCCGCCTGCCATTGTAGGAGACGTGGGTTCATTCCCTGGGTCTGTAAGATCCCTGCAGGAGGAAATGGCAACCCACTCCAGTATTCTTGCTTGGAAAATTCTGTGGACGGAGGAACCTGGAAGGTTGCAGTCCACGGGGTCTGGAAGAGTTGGGACATGACTGAGTAACTGATCACACGAGAAGTACAGTGATTGGCAGTTTGTGGCAGTAGATGGTTGGAAAGCTCTGATAGTTCTTGAAGTAGAAGCAGTAAGGCTGCTATGATGCAGCAGCCATACTTCTTGAAATGTTAAGTGATCAAGAATGGTAGTTCTGCAGCAGAACTTGCCTTTACGTGGATGACGTGGATTGTTTGGGGAAAAAACATAAAGTAGAATAAAGAAAAAATAATACTAGGATTTAAGACTCTGAGACATAGCTCTATGCTTTTTTTTGAAGCTAGTGTAGGCAGAGTTTTTAAATTGAAATAATGAGTTTTTTAAAAATACTTCAACTCTTGGAAGATCCAGGTATATTTAAAGTTCATTATCTGAGTCCTCTCTTTCCTCTGTGAATATCTGTAGCACTTAAGTATCTTTCCAAAGATGTTTACAACATAGTGATGGTATTTGTGGGATGTCTGTAATTTTATCTCACTTATTATTAGACTTTAATTTTCTTAAAAGAGCACTAAGAGCAGGGATCTTTAAAAAAAATTAAAATGAGGATCTCAAAAAGTTATGTGTACACTCATAATGCCCATAGCAGTGTTGTTCGCATTAGCCAAGTGATGGAAACATTCCAAATGTTAATCAACTGACCAATGTATAAACAAAATGTGTTACATATTATGTATATGTATTATGGAATGTTATTCAGTCATAATAAGGAAGGAAATCCTGACATATGTTACGACATGGATACATCTTGAGGACATTATGCCAGGTGAACTAAGCTAGCCACACACAAAAAATTCTGTGATTCCGTTTATATGATCTACCCATAGTCATTAATCATAGAGACAGAAGGTAGAGCGCTGGTTGCCAGGGACTTGGGGGGGTGTGGGAGAATGGAGAGTTGTTTAATGGATGTGAAGTGTATGTTTCTCATTCAGAGTTCTGGAGGCTGGTTGTACAGTAGTGTGAGAATAGCTAACATTACTGAATTGTACACTTAAAGGTGGTTAAGATGGTCAAATTTGTGTTACGTGCATTGTACCCCAACTTCTAAGGAAAGCCTCTGGAAACTATTAATATATATAGGTGATTATTAAAATAGTGTTCAGCAACAGTTGATCGAATTTGGTTATACTCCTAGATTTTAAGACGCAAACTTTGATTCAAATTTGTAATGTGATATCAGCAGTAAAGAATCCGCCTGCCAAGGCAGGAGGCACAGATTTGATCCCTGGGTCGGGAAGGGAAGGGAAGGGAAGGGAAGGGAAACCTCGTAAAGGGTTTATATTTTTCCTAGTTCTCATAGACCTAGCTCTGTGTGTGAAATGACTCTTACCATTGGGCAGAGTTAAGAGACAAGTGTGCAACAGTGTGCCATTTAAGAATTTTATTTTTAAGAATGATGTAATTAGACTTATTAAGGCTTCCCTTGTGGCTCAGCTGGTAAAGAATCAGCCTGCAATGCGAGAGACCTGGGTTCCATCCCTGGGTCGGGAAGATCCCCTGGAGAAGGGAACGGCTACTCACTCTAGTATTCTGGCCTGGAGAATTCCATGGACTGTATAGAATGAAGAATTTTATTTAAAAAAAAGATGTAATTAGATTTCTTTAGAAATTGTATGATGTATATATTTTGTTATTTTCTTAAGAGTTGAAACTTTTTTGTTTTTTTAGTTGAAACTTTTTATTTTGTGAATAATTCCAGGTTAACTTAAGTCAATTCAGTAGTGTTAGGTTGTGACAAGTAATTTTTGAGAGACGTCAAATTCATTTCAGATCCCATTATCATGGTAAGCATTCTATAGTCATCCCAGATTTGTTGATTTTTGTGCCACCCATGACTTTCAATAGCTGTAATTTAATATTAATAATGTAATACATTGTACATTCTATGCTTAGTGGAAGTGGCAGAATGGTTAAAGTCGCTGCTCTACTGGGAGAGAAGGTTCTGGTCATGTGACCGAGGTCTCTTTCTGGGGGGAGGTCTTATGCGAGGTGGAGTGGGGGAACCACGGGAGAGAGGAAAGTGTGTAAGGATGATGCAGAGTCTGATGACGGGTGTGAGCACGTGGGAGGAGGTCCTCGGCAGGTGGGTTTCCGTGTCTGAAGGTGGGTCTGCTTTTTGATCACACTGGTTTGATGGTTTGACTGGTTTAGAATTCTTGTTTGGAAGTGATTTTTTCCCCCCTCAGAACACTGAATGCATTGCTCCACTATTAACAGTTTCCAGAATACAGAAATTCTTTTTCATTCTGGACTTTTGAGGCTTTTGTATATAGCTTTTCCTCCATTCTTTGTGGAAGCTTGCAGGATCTTCTCTTTTCCTCAGGAATCTGAAACCTCAGAGCAGTACTCTTGAGTAGATTTTTTTTTCATCCACTCTGTGGGCTTTTTACACCCTTTTGGTCTTCAGTTCTGGGAAATTGGCTTGAATGATCTCTTTCATTCTGTTTTCTCTGCTCTTTCTTTGAGAATCATTATTATTTGGATGGCAGCCCTTCCCCATGCATCATCTTATTTTCCTCGTCTCCCTTCCTCCCCCATTTTCCGTCTTTTTGTTTTTCCAGATGATGTTCTCAGCTTTATTTTTCCAACTCTTTTATTGTATTTTCCACGTCTTTAGCTAGGTAAACACACGTGTGCTAAGTCGCTTCAGTTGTGTCCAACTCTTTGCGACCCCATGGACCGTAGCCCGCCAGGATCCTCTGTCCATAGGATTCTCCAGGCAAGAATGCTGGAGTGGGCTGCCATGCCCTCCTCTAGGGCATCTTTCTGACTCAGGGATCGAACCCGCGTCTCTTATGTCTCCTGCATTGGCAGGCGGGTTCTTTACCACTAGTGCCAGCTAGACACATACACCTGCATAAGTGTACGTACTGTGTGTGTGTATTTGTATGTGGAAGGGGTGGCTTGGCAGGGTGGTGAAGCTTGAGAAGAAGAGAGGGAGAGAGGGAACAAACGGGAGCACCCTCAAAGCTGTATGGACTGCGTGTGCGTGCGCTGGGGGCTTGTCGCTGTGTAATCGGTCAGCCGTTGTGTCGGTAGCCTCTGCCATCACTCTCTTTACAGCTTTTCTTTTTTTTTTTTTTTTTTCCTTCATTTTGTTTTTATTATAGCATGTTTGCTTAATTTACAGCAAGCAGAAAATAAGCTGGGTCTTGTTTTGATCCAAACATTGATGTTTTAAAGGTTGTACACAATATTTGTTAAAAAGAACATATAAAAATACCTTTTTAGAAGCTTCTATAAGAAAGAAAATACAAAGTTTAACCCCACAACTTTCCTCTTTGCTAGAACTGCAAACTACTGCTACAGTTTTAAATAGACTTTTTGTTTAAACTATACATCCAGGAAAATCTAAAAAAATTAAAGAAACGTGCATATAAATGATTGCATAGCAGAACATGAACATTAACTGCAAACAGTAAAGAAATGAAAGTTAGAAATACTATCAAATAAACAAAGGTTCTAGAATCAATCCTTTAAACACATTCCACAAACAGTATTTAAAAACCACCTTTTGTTCTTTACAGGCAAGGCCTAGATCTCTAAAACCAAAACTGAAAAAAGTAATCCTCTAAAAGGGATAGTTTCCCCACAACATTTCTTACTTACGCCTGTAAGCAAGCAATCTAAAATTTTAAAGATGCTAGCTTTTACTCTGAAATGAGACTGGACATATCAAGTCACTTTTTATTGCCCCCACATGATCTCATAGAGAGATGTTAGACATTTTTATAAAGAGTAGGGTATTATTTTCTTATATCAGGTACTACACTGATAATCAATCAAAAACTCAAGAGATGTGACTTTCTTGAAATTATTTTTTTCCAAGGTTATTTTAAATCTCATGGCACCAGAGAATCACTTAGAATGGGAGTGTTGCTTTTTAACTTGCCTCACGTTAAAATAAACTGAGGTGTGAAGAACAAGCTTCCTTCATAAAGAGATGGGCACATTTTGATACAAATGCACACACCAAGGGCTTTAAGCATCAAAATTCAGTCCTTCTATACTATGCACTCACAAACAAAACCTCCTTTGAAGCACTTTACTTGCTTTTAACAGCAGTAAGAAAACTATGCATTATGATCAACAACGCTCCTTAAAGTTTAGAATAACTACGTAAGAGCATTCTTTTCCCCTTAAAATTATTTCTGCCATCATCAACCTGCCCAAATTTTAAGGTGAGTTTTTCCGACGTTTGTATGGTTCCAAATCTTCATAGAAACCAGGAAAGTGAAGGCTCCTTGTTTCAATCAAACAATCTGCCTGAAAATGCTACTTAACCCAGTTGTCATTTCCCAAGACAGTGGGGGTTAACAAAAGAACTATTCCACACTGTGCCATAAATTATCATCACGGGCTTAGACATCTTGACAAGACAAAAAGGTCCACCCTGAACCTAAATGTGTCTGGTCGGTCAGTGTTGTACTGTGGCTACAACTTCACTTTTTTTTATCATTCTATCTTATTAGCAAGCTACATTTCTAGGTTAACAGTTCTACCAAATATGGATATGAAAGTTTTATTTTTAATAAGACAATGTTGCAAATTATGGTCAACCAACATCTTTTCACCAATACTTCAAGCATAAAAAATGAGAATCTTTACAAAAATATACAGAGACACCACGAATTGGTAGCTGCCCATAACATTAAACAAACTGGACTCTTAAGAGTGGCTTCTCAACAGCATATCATTTTAATTATAACCATTGCCTGGTACAGGGAAAACTGACAAGTGTTTTTTAAGCATCATTGCAACATTGTATTCCTGATAATTTAAGTAAACCAAACTATGAGTAAATGAATGATACATGCCTAAAAATATCATGGTTTATACTATCAGTGGCCACTGGACTTAGGACTAGTCCAAGACCTTGACCTAGATTTTGACCTAGACCTAGACTGTGATCTTGACTGAGATTTGGATCTAGGTGGTTCTTTTTTCCTTGATTCCTTTTCATATCTTGAGCCAGACTTATAATGTGTTTTGGAATCTGTTTTAGAGGTGCCTCTAGTTTTGGTGTGAGATGCAGACCTAGAACGTGATTTAGCCTTCATTTCTTTCTTGGGCTGGGACTTGGACCGTGATCTTGAATTGGATTTAGATCTTGAAAAAGATCGATTTCGGTGTTTGAATCTATCATTGTCGGAATGGCTTCTGCTACGCCGTGGTCTTCCAGTCGGTCTACTGTTTCTAGGACTATAAGATCTTCTATAGTTGTAATCGAAGGACCGACTTCTTGATCTTCTTCTGTCATAACTTCGGCTTCTAGAACGTCTGTATCTGTCATAATCATCATAGCGTGAAGAACTATACACATTCCTCCCTTCCTTGGCTTTCATCTGATTTGGAGTCTTTCGATCCCCCTGTGCAAACTGTATTTCAATTTGGCGTCCACAAATCCACTTTCTGTCCAAATTGTGTAAAGCATCTTCGGCATCACGAACATCCTCAAATTGAACATATGCAAATCCTCTTGGACGGCGAGTGTAGAAATCAAGTGGAACATACACATCAACTATAGGACCATAGCGACCAAATTCCCGACGTAAATCTTTAGACCTGGTATCGTCGGCTACGTTCCTCACGAAGAGAGACGTGTTGGGGGGGCGCAGGTACCGGGACATGACGCCGGCGTTGAGTCTCCGCAGGGACACTAACGGGCTCAGCAAACCGTCTGCAGCTTCGCCGCCGGATCCTCCTCAGACACACACATACAGCCAGAGGGCTCCGCTACAGCCTACAGCTTTTCTCTTCACTTTGCCAATGCTCCAGAGAAGACTCCTCCAATGGAAAGTTGTGGTCCTGGGTGCCAGCATTCATTGAGGAGTCTGTGGAGCTCTCAGTATCCAGTGTGTAAAATTTTGTGTAATTTCCCTGTGTTTTAATAGTATGTCCCCACTTTCAGTTATGCCTGGGCTTCTATTTCCAGCATTCTCTGTGTGACCCTCTGCAGAATAAACCTCCAGTTTTATTCCAGGGTTGAAGAGGGCAGTTGCTGGGCTGAAGTTGAAGAAACTGAGGATGGAAGTGTTGAGGGAATATAGGGAGTGAAGAGGGGACTGAGTGATTTTCAAGTAGGTTTTCTTTTCTTTCTTTATTTTTTTATGGGAGGATAATTGCTTTATAGTGTTGTGGTGCTCTCTGCCATACATCAGTCATGCTGTACATCAAATCAGTCATAATTTTATATAGCCCCTTCCTCTTGAGCCTCCCTCCCCTGTCAAATCGATTTTCAATCACTTCCTTTTCAGTTCAGTCTAGTTTAATTGCTCAGTTGTGTTTGACTCTTTGTGACCCCATGGACTGCAGCACGCCAGGCCTCCCTGTCCATCACTAACTCCCGGAGTCCACCCAAACCCATGTCCATTGAGTCGGTGATGCCATCCAACCATCTCATCCTCTGTCGTCTCCTTCTCCTCCTGCCCTCAATCTTTCCCAGCATCAGGGTCTTTTAAGATGAGTCAGCTCTTTGCATCAGGTGGCCAAAGTATTGGAGTTTCAGCTTTAGCATCAGTCCTTCCAATGAATATTAAGGACTGATTTCCTTTAGGAGGGACTAATTGGATCTCCTTGCAGTCCAAGGGACTCTCAAGAGTCTTCTCCAACAGCATAGTTCAAAAGCAACAATTCTTCGGTGCTCAGCTTTCTTTATAGTCCAACTCTCATATCCATACATGACCACTGGAAAAACCATAGCCTTGACTAGACAGACCTTTGTTGACAAAGTAATATCTCTGCTTTTTAATACGCCGTCTAGGTTGGTCATAACTCCTTCCAAGGAGCAAGCGTCTTTTAATTTCATGGCTGCAGTCACCACCTGCAGTGACTTTTTAGCATCACCTTTATCGGGCATCCAGCAGCACCTGGGAGCCAGTTCTTAGGTCATCTGGGGTTGTTTGTTCAAGGGGAGCTGGTTTTCACCTTCTCCTCATTGCCTCCTAGATTGTACTGAGTCCATCCATACTCAGCCATTAGTTTTACATGTTACAGAATTTTACATCTCATTTCATTTATCCTTGTGGTTTTATGCCTTTTTAGAAATCCCTTTATTGAGATTTTAAAGTGTTGAGAATGAGTAGAGCTAAAAGCATGTGTCCAATCATCCATTTTAAATTGGGAATTTGGGAACTTAAAATTTGATCAAGGTGATATAAGAATGGGTATCTTTATTTCTTTATAATTTTAAAATTATAGTTGGTTTGCATTGTTGTGTTGGTTTCTGGTGTTCAGCAAAGTGATTCAGTTGTGTGTGTGTGTATATATACACACATATACATACACATATATACATTCTTCAGGTTCCTTCCCATTGTAGTTTATTACGAGATGTTGAATACAGTTCCCTGTGCTATACAGTAGGACCTTGTTGTGTGCCTGTTTTATCTATGGTAGTTTGATCTGCTAATACCAAACTCCTCATTTGTCTCTCCTTCCCATTCCCTTTCCTTTTTGGTAACCATAAGTTTGTTTTCTATGTCTGTGAGTCTGTTTCTGCCTTGTGAATAAGTTCATTTGTATCATTTTGTTAGATTTCACATGTAAGTGATATCATATGACATTTGTCTTTCTCTGACTTACTTCACTTAGTATGATAATCTCTAGGTTTATCTATGTTGTTGTAAAAAGCAATATTTCAAGGAATGAATGTCTTAATTTAAAAATTAATACTTAAAAATCTGTTAGTGTGTAGTAGCAGTTGGAGCATAGTTTAAGAGTGAATTTTTGGATGACAACGCCAAATAGTTCAGAAAAGGCTTAAGTGTATGTGTTCTTATGTGTTCGTATTCTTTAAATTTGTAGTGTAATGCCACTTTCTCTGTGATCTAAGTATGCGATGACTACTTCAGAAGTATAAATAATTTACTCTTCACTTTTTTTTAATTGCATGTGTTTCTAAAACGAGTTATATTAAAAATCCAATAATTGCATAAATATTTGAATGCATATACATGCTAGTACCATATGAGCTATTCTTAAGTCAAAGGCAGTGCTTCAGAGCTACTGTTCACTGAGAAAAGTAATGTTAAATATTTAAGGACACATCCCAGTAGGACACTAAAGTGCGTAGGTATTTAACGAAAACTTTTCTCATTGGAAGAATTACAAATTCACAAGAGCGTGATTAAATGCTAAATTTTATATCAGGCCCAAGTCTGCTGTATATAAAGACTCGGGTTCGATCCCTGAAGATCCCCTGGAGGAGGAAATGGCAACCCACTCCAGTATTCTTGCCTGGAGAATCCCACGGACAGAGGAGCCTAGTGGGCTGCAGTCCGTGGGGTCCAAAGAATCTGACACGACTGAGCGACTCACACACATGCACACACAACACACACGCTGGGTCTTTAGTTGGAGCACGCAGGGTCTTTAGGTGGAGCATGCAAACTCTTAGCTGTGGCATGTGAGATCTAGTTCCCTGACCAGGGATCAAACTGGGCCCCCTGCATTGGGAGCGCAGAGACTTAGCTTCACCAGCTCCACCAGCAGGGAGGTCTCTCAGGCTGCTTTCATTGCAGGTGAGACACCAGTGGTAAGTTTGGGCAAAGGCACAGAAGTTACTGAATTCATTCATTCAGCAAATATTTATTGAGCATCACAGTTGGTTTCATTCAATTATGAAACCAGGCAACTGTGTCACAGTTGGATGCAGCAGTGAACAAGACATACAGAAATCATATATACATATGTCATATATTCATACAGAAAACTTAAGTCTAATAAATAGATTGTGCAACTTTTTAGAAGGTGATAATTGCAAGGGAAAACCATAAAGCAGAGGGATGGAGAAGGGAGAACTTGGGCCCTATGCTGCGACTGAATGGTTTTCATACTGTATTTCCCAGAATGCTGGGGGCTGCTGTCGTGGTTCAGAGGATCAGTAACCGTGTGTTCTGAATTTTATTTTTTTAATATGTTTGAGAACATTTCAAAAATTGTAATGAGCAATAGCATGTGCAGACAAATATGTTACGTATGAAGTTTTACACATTAGATACCACCAATGCATTGACTGGTGCCAACGCAATAGTCATGTTTGGGAGGCTTGGGTTTTGACACAGTTATGTTCTTACTATAATATGCAATTTTTGTTAATATCATAGTATGTAGTTTTACCCACTTAAACCTAAAGATGATTTTGCTTTAATAGAACATCTCGCTTACATACACATTGAGAATGCAGTGCTAAAAGTTTTTGAAAACCACCTTATAGAATTTAATTTGCCTTCCCCTTGGTTTACCAGAGTTGTCTTCAGCACCTTCAGACTTTTCTCCTTTCTAATCTATCTTGTATACCATTGATAGAATTAATTTTCTTAAAACGCTGAAGTTTATAATTAAATGCTTAAAACTCAAACCCTGTTGTGGGGGAAAGTAAGACCCTAAGCAAATCTTAGTTTCCTCATCTGTAGGTATCCTCTCTGCTCTAAACTTTTACTTCTGTGATTTTTTTCTCCCAGCTGTGTCAGTGGTTCTTATGCTCCATCTCTAGCTTACCCACCCAGTGCCTCTCTCCCCCCAAATAATCCCTGCCCTTTGAAGATGCTCTAGTCTGCTCTTCTTCACTCCTGTCTCCCTTCTCCAACGCACACGCCACTTGCTGATTAATTACTCTTTGTTTATATTTTTGTTGTTCCTCCAGATTGGGTTCTTTTTTTAGGCCATTGATTTAAATTATGCACATTGTTTTAAAATAGTGTCATAGAACTCATGGTTAAAGACAAGTTCCTGGAAGAGTGTTGGCAATACCAAATGATACAGCATTAAAATAGATTGGAAACTGGGAACAAGCCACTTGATTTGTCAAGACTGTGCTTTCCAGCACAGTAGCCACTAGCCATGTGTGGCTATTTAAATTAAAATCAATTAAAACTAAGTACAATTAAAAATTCAGTGTTTCAATCTCGGGGCTTCCTGGTGGCTCAGATGGTAAAGAATCTGCCTGCAGTGTGGGAGACTTGGGTTTGACCCTGGGTAAGGAAGATCCCCTGGGGAAGGAAATGGCCACCAACTCCAGTGTTCTTGCCTGAAGAAGTCCATGAACAGAGGAGCTGATGCGCTGCAGTCCATGGAGTTCCAGAGGAGTTGCAAAGTGAACAACACTTTCACTTTTCTGTCTTAGCTTAGTGTTCAGTAAGCGTGTGTGGCCAGTGGCTACTAAGAAGTGCAGATAGAGAACATTTGCATCATTGCAGGGTGTTCAATTGGGCAGCATGTGTCTAACAGGTCACAAGTGACTTTGGAGTTCTGTTTCGGGAACTTCTGGTGGAGGAATACATTCGCAGATGATCAGAGGAAATGCCTGATGAAAAAACGGAAGTGATGAGTTTAGATAGTTGATCCTAGAGGTTTGAAAGTGACAAGAGGGATAGGGGAAAAAGTAATAACGAAGTAAAATGAGGTGTGTGGGGGAAAAAATTTCATGAAGACAAGACTGAGTTTGTTCTATACATTGGAGGAAGAGTAAGGAGGAAGAGCTAGACATACTGGATTTTGGGATAAACAAGAGAAACAGGATGTTGGCATGGGTTTCACTTTATTTCAGTTGTGAGTGAGGCTCCAAAAGGTGTCACACAGTAAATGGCAGTGACATCCATGTTCCTAAGTAAGGTTTGCATCCCTGAGCCCCGCACCTTAAAGGTGTGGTCCAGCTGGACGAGACCCAGGCAGGGGCTGAGAGGGTGGGAGGGAAACGGATGCGTCCATCTCACCTGAGTGAGGGGGTCGGAAAGAGACCACTTGGCGCCTTTTCCTCTCTTTTTCTGGTTTTGCTGGGTCTTTGCTGCGGGGCACAGATTCTGCCTAGTTGTGGTGCATGCAGGCTTCCTGTTGAGGTGCCGCAGACCCTTAGAGCACGTGGGCTCAGCAGTTGAGGCTCTCGGGCTCTCTGGTTGCCCCACAGCTTAGGGGGTCTCTGTTCCCCAACCAGGAATCAAACCTCCTTCCCCTGCATTGGAAGACGGGTTCTTAACCACTGGACCACCAGAGAAGTTCCCCCCTTTTTTTTTCCACTTGACTCTTGACATGATCTGTGTGGTCTCTGAACCTGGACTAGACAAGGTTAGAGGGCAGGTGCTATAGCTCCATCTCCCTGCCTGGCTTCAGAACAAGGAGAGGCGGTTGTGCTTTCACTAACAATAAAGCAGCATGTGGTCCATATACACAATGGAATATTACTCAGCCATAATAAGAATGATGTGGTTTGCAGCAACTTGGAGGGACTTAGAGATTATCATATTAAGCAAGACAAAAGACAAACATCATATGATATCACTTATATGTGGAATCTACCAAAATGATACAAATGAACTTATATACAAAGCAGAAATAGACCCACAGACATAGAAAACTAATTTATGGTTACCAAAAAGGGAAAGTGTGTATGTAAATTAGGAGTAAATTAGGAGTTGGGGATGAACAGATTCACTCTTAGTATATGTAAAATAGATAACCAACAAGGACCTACTGTATCACTCATGGAGCTATACTCAGTATTTTTGTAGTGATAACCTATAAGGGAAAAGAAGAAAAAATAGATCTGTCTGTATGTATACATGAATCAGTTTGCTGTATGCTTGAAACTAAAGCAACGTAAACAACTACACCTCGGTTGAAAAAAACACAGAGCAGCAGGGTTTGTTTTCCGTGAACCAGGACAGGGCCTGGTGGGTGGCCTTTCACAGAGTGACCCCACTCAGGAGCCTTTCCTGCTGGGGACAGCATGACCTCCTCGGTACAGGCTGGAGGTGCGCCCATCAGACGCAGAGGCTGGAGGCTGACAACCACTCTGATCACCTTTCGTTGTTGTTCAGTCGCTCAGTCGAGTCTGACTCTCTGCGACCCCGTGGACCGCAGCACGCCAGGCTTCCCTGACCATCACCATCTCACCGTCTCCCGGAGTCCACCCAAACCCATGTCCACTGAGTCGGTGACGCCATCCAACCATCTCATCCTCTGTGGTCCCCTTCTCCTCCTGCCTTCAATCTTTCCCAGCATCAGAGGCTTTTTCAGTGAGTCGGCTCTTCTCATTAGTTGGCCAGAGTACTGGAGCCTCACATTCCCCATCTGTCCTTCCAATGCTTGAGCCCAGAATAGAAGGAATGCCCAAGGATGTTTCCAGAAGGAAAATCTCTGCAGAACTCACAAGAGGCCCCTTTGAGGAGCCAGATGCTGTGGGTAGTAAATGAAAGTTAGAACCTGACAGATTCCAAGGGAAGAAGCCTTTTCACACCTGAAACAGCCTGGACTGGGCAGGGGGAGAAACTTGAACAATGAATGAAGTTTGGAGTTTGGGATGGACACTTTACCTAGTGAAATATGAACATAATGGTTTTTGTGACTAATAGTGGCCAGAGAACTTTTAATTTTTATGAATGGCTGGAAAAGCTTTGGAACAGATTCCATCCTTGATAGGGGATGAATAATGGCACAGGGGGCAAAGACCACAGTTTTTGCTGCTTGCTCTCTAGGGAGTCTTATCCATTTGTGCTAGAGACTGTACTGATTCGGAGTTTGATAAGAGTATAGAATGTTTAGAAGAGCTGTTAAGAGATCGTGTTAAGGAGCTTCCCTGGTGCCTCTGTGGTAGAGAATCCACCTGCCAGAGATTCTTTTATGTGGATTCTAAAGGCAGGAGATTCACATTCAATTCCTGACCTGGGAGGATCCTACATGCCGAGGAGCAACTGAGCCTGTGCTCGAGAGCCTGGGAGCCACGTCCGCTGAGCCCACATGCGCTAGAGCCTGTGCTCCACAACAGGAGAAGCCACTGCAGTGAGAAGCCTGCGCCCCACTGGGAGAGAGTAGCCACTTCTCATTGTAGCTAGAGAAAAGCCTGCACAGCAATCAAGACCTGACATAGCCAAATAATAATATAAAATTTTAAAAAGAGATTATGTTGAGAATTAATAAGTAAGCAAAAGGTACATCATGAGAAACTCTGGGCTGTATGAAGCACAAGCTGGAATCAAGATTTCTGGGAGAAATACCAGTAACCTCAGATATGCAGATGACACCACCCTTATGGCAGAAAGTGAAGAAGAGTTAAAGAGCCTCTTGATGAAAGTGAAAGAGGAGAGTGAAAAAGTTGGCTTAAAACTCAACATTCAGAAAATGAAGGTCATGGCATCCGGTCCCATCACTTCATGGCAAATAGATGGGGAAACAATGGAAACAGTGGCAGACTTTATTTTTTGGGCTCCAAAATCACTGCAGATGGTGACTGCAGTCATGAAATCAAAAGACACTTGCTCCTTGGTAGAAAAGTTATGACCAACCTAGACAGCATATTAAAAAGCAGAGACATTACTTTGTCAACAAAGGTCCATCTTTAGTCAAAGTTATGGTTTTCCCAGGAGTCATGTATATATGTGAAAGTTGGACTATAAAGGAAGCTGAGCACTGAAGAATTGATGCTTTTGAACTGTGGTGTTGGAGAAGACTCTTGAGAGTCCCTTGGACTGCAAGGAGATCCAACCAGTCCATCCTAAAGGAAATCAGTCCTGAATATTCATTGGAAGGACTGATGTTGAAGCTGAAACTCCAGTACTTTGGCCACCTCACGCGAAGAGCTGACTCATTTGAAAAGACCCTGTTGCTGGGAATGATTGAAGACGGAAGGAAAAGGGGATGACAGAGGATGAGATGGTTGGATGGCATCACCAACTCAGTGGACATGAGTTTGGGTAGGCTCTGGGAATTGGTGATGGACAGGGAAGCCTGGTGTTCTGCAGTCCATGGGGTCACAAACAGTCAGACACGACTGAATGACTGAACTGAACTGAACTGAAGCAAAAGGAAGGAAATCAAACCAGTCAGTCTTCAAGGAAATCAACCCTGAATACTCTGGAAGGACTGATGCTGAAGCTGAAGCTCTGACACTCTGACCATCTGATGTGAACAGCTGACTCATTGGAAAGGACCTTGATGCTGGGAAAGCTTGAGGGCAGGAGGAGAAGGAGTCGACAGAAAGTGAGATGGTTGGATGGCATCACTGGTTTAATAGATGTGAACTTGGGCAAACTCTAGCAGATGGTGTGGAACAGGGAAGCTTGGTATGCTGCAGTCCATGGGGTTGCAAAGGGTCAGACACAACTTGACGACTGAGCAACAACAACAAAGCAAAAAGAATAATTGTCATTTGGAAGTAAAAGCAAGTGGAAGATGCAGTATAACACAGTCTAGTTTTCTTCTGTTGGTGCTTCTAGTGCCGTTGATGCTATGGCAGGGATAGTTATTAAATGTGTTTCTTTTAGTTTATGATTGGGCTGGGATAGTGTATTATTTCTATTTTATTCTTAGGCTTGACTTACTTATGTATGTTCTATGGGGGACTTCCCTGGTGGCTCAGCTGTAAAGAATCTGCCTGCAATGCAGGAGATGCCTGTTTGAACCCTGGGTAGGGAAGATCCTCTGGAGGAGGGCCCGGCAACCCCGTCCAGTATTCTTGCCTGGGGGATCCCATGGACAGAGAAGCCTGGAGGGGCTATGGTCCATGGGGTCGCAAAGAGTCAGGCATGACTGAAGTGCATAGGGCTTGTAGGGGGGACAGAATCCTCATAGCAACTTACTAAACCAATTAATGTATACTTGCTAGAACTAGGAATAGAGTTAGCATCCCCCCAGCACAGGGCTTGTAGGGAGAGAAAGTGGGTGTTTAAACCAATTTGGGGTTCTGTGAGGAAGGAGAAAAAGATGTTGGGTAAAGCCTTGTACATATTCCTAGAATTATATATACCAACTTATTATAGATTAGATGATAGGACCATAGTATGCATTGACCAGCTTGTCCCAAAACAACGTAATATAGTGGGTTTAATTATACAAAAGTTCATGTCTTTTTTTTTTTTTTTTTTTTTTTATGTGAACCATTTTTAAAGTCTTTATTGAATTGTTAACAGTATAGCTTCTGTTTTATGTCTTGGCTTTTTGGCTGAGAGGTATTGGAATCTTAACTCCCCGACCAGGGATCAAGCATGTACCTCCTGCATTGGAAGGCGAAGTCTTAATCATTGGACTACCAGGGAAGTCTGCGAACTTTATTTCTTTCTCACCAAAAGCAGTTCAGCAGCATGTGGCCCAGAGCTGGTGGGATAGCTCTAACATAGCTTGAATATTAAGAGTTGCCAAGTTGTAATAACAATGAACCTCCCCCAGATTCAGAGACTGAGAAAACAAGGAAGTTTCTCTCTTATGCAACAGTCCTAGGAAAGCTTCTGAGGTGAGTGGGTATCTCTGCTATGTCGGTTGCTCAGAGACCGTGGTTCCTTCCCTGTTGTTTCTTTGCCATCTGGACATGAATTTGAGCAAACTCCTGGAAATAGTGAAGGCAGGGGAGCCTGGTGTGCTGCAGTTCATGGGGCTGCAAAGAGTTGGACGTGATTTAGTGATTGAATGACTGCAACGAACAGCATGGGATTGGTTGTCCTTAACTGGGGGGTCCAGTCTGTTACCATTTCCAGGTTCCAGCCAGGAAGTGGAGAAAGAAAACATGGAGCAGGGAAGCCCATGTATCAAGGGCCAGGCCAGAGGGTGCTCATTCCTTCGGCTCACATTCCGTGTGCAGGATCTTAGCCACAGGGGTCATCCAACTATGAAAAGCCTGAGGTTGTTCTCTGTTTCTGCTTCTATAAAAAAATACTGAAGGCTAGGTGGCCTATAAACAAAAAGCATTTATTCTCACAGTTGTGAAGGTCGGAAGTCCAAGGTCAGAGTGCCAGCAGATTTAGTGGGAGCCTGCCTTCGTGTTCATAGGTGATCATCTTCTCGCTGAGTCCGCCCATGACAGAGGGGATGAAGGAGCTCTCTGGGGTCTCTCTTATAAGAGCACTAATCCCATTCTTGAGGGAAGAGACCTACTGATGTCCCCAAGGCCTCACTTTCTAATATTATCACACTGCGGGGTAGAGGTCCACATGTGAACTTTGCAGGGACATAGCTAGTCAGCCCTTGGGAAATGGAGTATTACTTGGCAGATTCCAAGTTTGCCCTAGTCGTCACCATCACCAGCCAGCAGAAGATGGGGAAGAGGCCAAGGGTCTTAAAGGGGTACAGCTTCAGTTGTACTCATCTCTTCTATTCACTCCCCTTTGGCCTAAATTTAGTCACGTGGCTACATACAAGGGAGGCTGGGAAATGCAGTTTGTAGCTGAAAGGCCAAGTACCAGGGGAAGGGAAGAATGGATTATGATAGCTGTTTCTCTCATACAAAGGTTTCTATCTTGGGACTTCTTATTATTAGACAAATTTTTATTAATGCCTAAAGGCCAATATCCTTCATCATACCGAAGGCATCATCATCACAACATTTTTGAATTGAGTTACTTGCTATCCTATCACCACAGGAAAAACTGATGTTAGTAGTAAAGTAGTATTAGTAGAATCATTATGAAAAAGTGTTTTCTAAAGACATTTTTTATAAAAAGAAAATATACATGATCTTGGCTTTGTAAGACAGTGTGTGTATTTGTATGTGTGTGTGTGTTTGAACTTTTATTACCTAAGGTTATATGTTTGATAAAAGAAAACAGGCGTCTCTTTGGAAGTGGATGGTGAAATTTTTTCCTATAGCCCATTTGGATTTTGATTCTGCTACTCGGAGGTGGTTGCTTTCTAGTCAGGTAGAAAACGATTTTTGAGTGGTAGGATGTTGTCCTAAACTTTTATTATTTTTTTTCCCAAATGTTCAAGCTGGTGTTATTTATTTATTTTTAGAATTTAAATTATTTATTTATTTTACTTTACAACATTGTAGTGGTTTTGCCATACATTGACTTGAATCCGCCATGGGTGTACATGTGTTCCCCATCCTGAACCCCCCTCCCACCTCCCTCCCCATCCCATCCCTCTGGGTCATCCTAGTGCACCAGCCCCGAGCAGCCTGTCTCATGCATTGAACCTGGACTGGCGATTCGTTTCACATATGACAATTTACATGTTTCAATGCTATTCTCCCATATCATCCCACCCTCGCCCTCTCCCACAGAGTCCAAAAGACTGTTCCATACATCCGTGTCTCTCTTGCTGTCTTGAATACAGAGTTATCATTATGTCCTAAGCTTTTAAAAATCATTTTTATTGAAATGTAGTTGATTTGCAATGCTGTGTTAGTTTCAGATGTGCAGCAAAGTGAATCAGATACATCTATCCTCTCTGTTTTTCTTTTTTAAGATTCTTTTCCTGTATCGGCCATTACAGAGTATTAAGTAGAATTTCCTGTCCTATGCAGCAGGTTATTAGTCATCTATTCTCTATGTAGTAGTGTGTATATGTCCGTCCCAGGCTTCCCAGGTGGTACTAGTGGTAAAGAATCCGCCTGTCAATGCAGGAGATGGAAGAGATGCAGGTTCGATCTCTGGGTTGGAAAGATCCCCTGGAGGAGGGCTTGGCAACCCACCCCAGTATTCTTGTCTGGAGAATCCCATGGAGAGAGGAGCCTGGTGGGTTGTAGTCCATGGGGTCGCAAAAGAGTCAGACACGACTGAGCAACTAAACAACAACCACCACAGGCATGTGATGCCGCCTAAGATAGGCATCAGGATGTAGGTATGTGTGAATTGAAGAGAGGGAAGGAAATGTGCCATTCCAGCCAGACAACAAAAACATCCATTTTTCTCAACATGGGTTTTCTCAAGTGGATTATAGTCTGAATGGGTTAAATAAATAAAATAATTTGGACCCTAGAATGACTTTGTGAGGTTAAGGAGATAGGGTAAACTGTTGTCTATGCCTACCGACTGAGTGGGTAGCTTGACTTGTTTTATGATTTATTTTCTTCTCAAACTGTAATGTATTTTTCAGAATTCACATCCACTGATAATATTGAAAGATGCGAGATAATAAGCTTTTTAGAGTAAACATAGTCTTAGCACATTGCTCTCCTTTGGGAATGCATTACCTTTTACAAATAGGGCTCCATGAAGACTGAGCACATGAAATTGCAAATGAGTGAGCTCTGCCTGGATAATGCATTTGGACAGGAGGGTACTTAAGCCCAACAGTTAAAGGTTAGCCAATGAGAAGGGAAGATCCTGGAGAAAAGCATTCCGGGCCTCTAAAAACACGTAAATGTAGGTCCCAGCACGGGAGAGTCTGTGTCTCCTTCAGCCCAAGGCAGGTAGACCGGTACCCTGGGAGCATGAGCTGCAGGACCAGTGAGGCTGGAGACTGCCCGCAGAGAGTAGACAGCAACGGCGGGAAAGGTGTTGGCAGCCACGGGCCTCAGATGCAGGGCTTTTGTTTCACTCTGTGGTTTACGAGCAACCAACCAAGACTTTGAACAAGGAAGTGACAGGATTAAAACTGTATCTTAAGGGAACAATTCTGGAGGGAAGGAGTATGGAGAATTAGCAAGGATGAGATTTCCTTTTATGAACAGGAGGGAAGGTTTGTTGGATGGTGGTGTTCAGTTGAGGCCTGCTCCATAATTCAGCATCCCTGTGAGTAGAGAGCAACAGTGAGATCAGGGTCTAGACAGGCTGACAGGAGGGTTCTGCTTCTTGGTTTCTGTTTGGAGACTTTGACTGTAGTGTTTTGGTGGTCAGGAAACCCCTGGTGTGTACCTGCTGGGGGAGCCAAGATACAGAGGTCCTGGGTCGCTCTTGGACTCACAGGACTGGAGGACAAGAGGTCTTTTGTTCATACTGCCTGGAAGGGTCTTCTCTGGGTCTCGTCTGTTTATTTCTGCCAGTCTTCAGGGAAGACTTGTTTGGGTGTTCTGTCTTGCCTTCACTTTAGTATGGGCTAGTGAGAGTAGAGTTGTTCTCCATGCTCAGGCCAGACTTCGAGGGGAAGCAGTCACTTCCAGATGAAGGATGGTGCCGGAGACAGCAGCCGCGCAGGAAATTCTTCCTTCAGTGCCAGTCCCACTTCTCCGTAGTAGGTCACGGCTGACATCTAGGTGAGAAGTGGGCTTAGGGAAGGTGGCTCAGACAGTAAAGCATCTGCCTACCGATGCGGGAGACCCAAGTTTGATCCCTGGGTCAGGAATGTCCTTTGGAAAAGGAAATGACAACCCACTCCAGTATTCTTACCTGGGAAATTCCACAGACAGAAATTCCACTGGCGGGATCCAGTCCACGGGGTCGCAGAGAGTCGGACACGACTGAGCAACTAACACTTCACCTTCAGTTCAGTTCAGTTGCTCAGTCGTGTCCGACTCTTTGCAATCCCATGGACTGCAGCACGCCAGGCCTCCCTGTCCATCATCAACTCCCGGAGTTTACTCAAACTCATGTCCACTGAGTCAGTGATGCCATCCAACAATCTCATCCTCTGTCGTCCCCTTCTCCTCCTGCCCTCAATCTTTCCCAGAGCCAGAGTCTTTTCAAATGAGTCAGCTCTTCACATCAGGTGGCCAAAGGATTGGAGTTTCAGCTTCAGCATCAGTCCTTCCAGTAAACACCCGGGACTGATCTTCTTTAGGATGGACTGGTTAGATCTCCTTGCAGTCCAGGGGACCCTCAAGAGGTGAGAAATAACAGAATGAACAGAACTGGAGCACTGGCAGTAGGAACAGAAAGAAAGACAGGACTTCAAAATCGTTTTGATGGCAAACTAAGGAATTTAGGGCAAGAGCAAATTAAAGATAGTTCAGAAGTCTGAGGGTTGTGTGCTTCAGAAAACGCCGCTGCTGCTGTTGACAGATGGGGTCACAGGAAGAGGAGCAAAGCTGCCGTGGGAAGGTGCTGAGAGCATTTCAAATTTCAGATGGGTGACTTTTACCCAGTGTTGTGTAGTTACTTCCCGGAAGTTTCAGAATTAGAATCTAGGTTTCCTGGACCAGACAAACATGTTTTTAAAAAACTATACCAAGACACATTCTGTAAAGTGAAGGGGGCTTGTTAAGTTTTAGATGGTGATGGCATCTCCATGGAGCTGGAATAAAAAACCAAGAGTAAATGGAGACATTAGTTTTAGGAGGTCTGTATATATTTAGAGGACATAATTGGCGAATCAGCTCACAGGGAAAGATTGGCCAGATAGGATATATTTGGAAATAGTCAAGGGGCAGTTGTTTTGAAGAAGGAGTGAAAGCTGGGTAGTAAGGAGAAGGAAAGAGGCAAGAATATTCTGTATTTGGAGGGGAGAAAAAGAAGTTTAGAGGGAGTTTAAGTGAGAGGCAGGGCATAGATTGTAACCTGGGACGTAATTAAGAGGTGAAACAAGTTTTTGCTTTTTAAGTGCAGACTTGCCAGGGGTAAAGAATGGGTAGGGAAGGAAGGATTAGAGATGGGAGGCAGAGGGAAGAATTCAGTTCAGTTTAACACAAAAATTATACCACTGAGGTGATGAGCGTGCTGCTGGGGATCAGGGATACAGAGATGGAGTAAACACGGTCCTGCCTTTGGGGAGTTTACTGCGTCATAAAGGACAGGACCAAGAATAAGATAAGGGGGACTTCCCTGGTGGTCCAGTGGGTAAGACTCTGCACTCCTAGTGCAGGGGGCCCGGGTTCGGCCCCTCTTCGGGGATCTAGACCCTGCGTACATGCCATAGCTAAGAAGCCACAAGCTGCAACTAGGACTCCGTGCAACCAAAATAAGTAATAAACAAGTAAATATTTTTAAAAATGATTAAAGAATAACGTAAGAACAACTAATATCCGCTAAGATTTATGTGTTGGGAACTGTTGTAAACACGTCACATAAGTAAACAGCAAAGTCCTACTGTATAGCACAGAGAACTATATTTAGCGTGTGTGTGCGTTAGTTGCTCAGCTGTGTCCGACTCTGCAACCCCATGGACTGTAGCCCACCAGGATCCTCTGTCCATGGAATACTCTAGGCAGGAATACTGGAGTGGGTTGCCATTCCCTTCTCCAGGGGAACTTTCGGACCCAGGGATAGAACCCAGGTCTCCTGCATTTCAGGCAGAGTCTTTACCACATCAGCCACTGTAAGCAAACAACAAGGGCCTACTGCATAATACAGAGATCTGTATTTAGTACCCTATGATAAACCATAATGTGTGTGTGTGTGTGTGGGTGTGTGTCTGTGCGCGCGCGCGTGCGCACGCCTGTGCGTGCGCGCGTGCGCACGCCTGTGCGTGCGTGCATGCTCAGTAATGTCTGACTCTCTGTGACCCCAAGGACTGTAGCCTGCCAGGCTCCTCTGTCCATAGGATTTTCCAGGTAAGAATACTGGAGTGGGTTGCCATTTCCTCCTCCAGGTAACCTTCCTGACCCAGGGATCAAACCCTTATCTCTTGTGTCTCCATGTTGGCAGACTGATTCTTTACTACTGCGCCACCTGAGAAGCCCCAAACCATAGAGGAAGAGAATTCTTTTAAAAGAGAATGTGTGTATGTATATAACTGAGTCCCCTTGCTGTGTACAGCAGTAATGGATGCAACACTGTGGATCAGCTATACTTCAATAAAAAAACACACAAAGTTAAATTGAAAAATAAGATAAAGTTAAGTTGAAAGATAAAAAAGATAAGGTTAAATTGAAAAAAAAAAACTTCACATAAATTCATTGGCTCATTTAGTCCTTAACCACACCCCCTACATGCTGGTTATCATCCTTAGTAGCCACAGTTCAAAGGACGAGAACTTCAGGCACAGAAAGATTGAATCATTTGCTCACGGTCTTTATCAAGTGGTCCTCTCTGGAGCCATGATTTGCACCCACACTGTAGCTCTGCCCCCCCGGGGGCCATGTGAATGGACAAAGAGAGAAGTAGGAACAATGCACAGAAGTGAGGGAGGAGTTGAGTTTTTCTGGCAGTGGATAGAGTAGGGCAGGAAATCTCAGAGCAGGAGTGAGTGGAGGGCAGGAGATGGATCCTAATAAAGGAACATGTGGTCACAAGCCCTGTGTGGGACCCATGTTGGTCGTGCATGTGTGTGTGTGTGTGCACACGTGTGTGTTACTGTTTTACCTAGTAATTTCACAGCTTTCATCTCTGATCTTTGCTCTGTTCCATTCTAATCACAGAGGACAGTCACATTTGATTTTACTCATTTTTTTGAACAATTAAGATGCTCTTAAAAAATCTCCTGGGGAGGTGGGAGGGGGCTTCAGGATGGTGGGACACATGTATACATATGGCTGATTCATATCAATGTATGACAAAACCCACTGAAAAATAAAAATTAAAAAAAAAAAAAAAAAAAAGAAAGAAAGAAAACCCAAACAAGGAAAAAAATCTCCTAGAACCAAGTTATCCTTTTAGGAATATCAGTCCTGCCAATTGAACCATCATTAGAGTGGAGTTTATGATTTTAAAAATAATAAAATTTCTTTCTTCCTTTCTTTCTTTCCACCTACCTCCTGACCTGTCCATCTACTCACCTACCCACCTATCAATGAAATCAGAGAACTGGCAGACATCTAAGAATTTCCTATGCAGTTGAGACCCAGATAATCTCTGGGAAAGAACCAGTGAACTTGAAGAGTACTATTGAAGATCACAACTGAAATTCCTGAAAATAAGCAGATACTTTGCACAGAATGGTTACTAGCCCTTTCTGATATAAATGTGTGGTATATATAGAACTCCTGGTTAGATGATCCTGAGCATCACCCCGTTTCCCGTCTCATTGCTGACCATCTGGGCCCTGTGACCACTGGCCCCTCGGCGGAACTGCCGTCTGACCTGGGGACTCAGGGCCGCAGTGTGGTGAACAACTCGGGCGTGGCCTGAAGTTGTTTGTTATGCACGTTACTTACTCGTTAAAAAAATAAGCATGATGCTTGGTGGTTTGTGTTAACCACATCAAAACAGTTGTGTCATTGTGGCCAAGTGGGAAAGTAGTCACATCACTCCAGTATTCTTGCCTGAAAAATCCCATGGAGAGAGGAACCTAGCAGGCTACAGTCCAAAGGATCACAAAGTCAGACATGGGTGAATACCTAAAACACACACATGTGAAAAAAAAAAGTAAATTCTGCCTCTGTGACAACATGGATGGATCTGGAGGGCATTTAATTGCTAAATGAAACACGTCAGTCACAGAAGGACATATAGAGCATGATTCTTATATGAGGCGTCTAAAATAATCAAACTCATAGAAATAGAGTGGAATGATGGTCGTCAAAGGCTGGGGGGAGAGAGGGAAATGAGGAATTGCGATCCAAAATGTGTAAAGTTTCGGTGACACAAGATGAGCAAGTTCCAGAGACCTGCTACACTGCCCTGTGCCTGTGGTCAGCAGTACTGTACTGTATGCTCAGGAACTTGTTGGGTGTAGCTCTGATGTTCTGTGTACTTCCCCAGTGATAATGAGAAAGAAAAGGGCAGGAGGAATCTTCTGGAGGTGACGGATATGTTTATTACCTTGATTGTGATGACAGTGTCACAGGTTTAATCATATGTCAAAACTCATTGAAGGGTACACAGTCCTTTAAGTGTATGCAGGTTTTTTGCATATCAAGTACATCTCAGTAAAACTATTAAGATTGATCTTTCTACAGAGGAAAAAAAATGTCATGTATAGCCAAAGGGATTATTCTTAAAAGTGAGCAGAGATGTTTAACAAAAGAAGTGAATTCAGGATTAAAAGGAGAGATTTTTTTTTTTTTACTCCTTTACAAGAGAGTTATTTTATGCCACTTAGGAGCCTAGGCAAGGAAGGATTGGTCTAACTCTGACAAAAGTCCCATCTCTGTTCCCGGCTCTGAAACAACAGCCAGACGTTGGGCATAACACTACCACCACCCTGTGGTAATACGTTGTAATTCAGAGTATTTCATGAAAAACCGTCCAGCCGATGTGTTTACGGTATGAGCATTTTGTTCCCTCTCCTTTGTGTAACAGTATAATAGCACTTTATAAAATCATGTATTTTTATCCCTTTAATATCAATTAGAAAAACATTTAGAAACTTCTAAAGAAGGGACACATTAAAAATAACTTCACAAAATAACCACAGTCTCAGGAAGGTGATTCTCCCTACAGCGCTTCTCAAGACAATTACAAAGCAGTGTAGGGGACAAAGTACTTTCATAATCATTAGATGGCTTAATGACATAGAGGTTAACTGGAATATGTTTATATTTAATATAGTGCTTTTTATATTGCTTTAGAATGCTTTAATTTATAAATATGGTGAATTCTAAACTATTGCATTTCATTGTTGTTCAATCGCTAAATTGTGTCGGACTCTTTGTGACCCTGTGGACTGCAGCATGCCAGGCTCCTGGTGTTCTATAGAATGGATAAGCAGCAAGGTCCTACTGTATAGCACAAGGAACTATATTCAATATCCTGAGATAAACCATATGGAAAATAATATAAAAAAGAATGTACATATATGTATAACTGAATCACTCTGTTGTGCAACAGGAATTAACACAGCCTTGTAAATCCACTATGCTTCAATTCAAAGTATTGTGCATTCTAAACATGTGTCCCCAAGTTAGAGTAGATAGTATTTCAGGCAAAATAATGAAGCTGAGCTTCTAGGTCCAGTGGTTAAGAATCCCCCTTGCAATGCAGGGGACACAGGTTCGATCCCTGGTCAAGGAAGATCCCATGAGCCACGGAGCAGCTAAGCCCGTGCGATGACCACTGAGGCTGCGCTCTAGAGCCCTCCAGCCACAGCCACGAAGCCCGGGTGCCTGGAGCCCACGCTCCACAAAGGGGGGAAGCTGCCGCAGCAAAAGGCCCTCACACGGCAACTCGGGAGTAGCCCCCGCTCGCCACAGCTAGAGAAGAGCCTGCACACAGCAACAAAGGATCAGCACGGCCAAAAATTGTTATAAATAAATAATAATGGGGGTGTTTCTAATATATCCAGACATTTCCGAGCCCTCCTCTAGGTGTGGGGAAACTGTGGTTTCTTCATTATGTTTCCCTGGGCACGTATGGTCTCCTGATTTCTTAGGGGGCACCCTGATCACTTCCAGGGTTTGTGTTTATTGCAGCATAACAAACTTTTATTTGACAGATTACATTTTTTCCTTTTGGGACAGGGAAGATGTCAGGAGTTGTGGTGGAAAGCCTTTTCTGTCACTGTGTTGAACACGGCAGGATGAAAAACTGCAAAGCCACGTACAGGGCCACTTTAGAGTTTTATGCTTCCCTTGACTTAACAACCTCTTACACGCACAGTACTAGCAGGTACACACCAGGTGTTATACACCCATATATGATGGACGGCCAGACTGTGTTTTTCTCTCAACGTATAGATCCCAGACAAACTGCAACCTGAGTGTGTGTGTGTGTGTGTGTGTGTGTGCGCGTGCACGCGTACACGTGGTGGAGGATTATGTGCATATGTGTGTTACATGTAAAGGTCAACAGTTACTTCTGGAAATTTTCTTTAAAAACGGAACAGTAGCCTATTTTTTTATAAGGATAAAAGCAAAATGATTTTATAAACTTCTAGAATAATAACTGCCAAGATTTTGTTGTATGACTCTAAATATCATTATGTTAAATGCATCTCATCCTTTGTCTCATGGTTTTTGAGCTGTTTTTTATGCAGCTGTAGAATTCTTCAGAGTAGCCCAGAATGTGGCGGTTGAGCTGGTTAGGTTCTGGAATACCTATTCAAAGTGCCTGGTCATGCACAGAGAACAGACTTGTGGTTGACAAGGAGGAGGGGCAGGGAGGGATGAATCGGGGGTTTGGGATTAGCAGATGGAAACTATTATATGAATAAATAGCAGGGCCCTACTCTGCCTCCCGATGGAGAAGATGCAGGAGACATGGGTTCAAATCCCAGGTTGGGAAGATACCTGGAGGAGGGCATGGCAATACCCACTCCAGTATTCTTGCCTGGAGAATCCCATGGACAGAGGAGCCTGGCGGGCTACAGTCCACGGGGTTGCAAAGAGTTGGACATGACTGAGCACACACTGTAGCCCAGGGAAATATATTCAATATCCTATGATAAACCATAGTGGAAAAGAATATGAAAAAAAAAATATATATATATGTATAACTGAGTCACTTCACTGTACAGCAAAAAAGAACACAACATTGTAAATTAACTATACTTCAATAAATTTTAAAAAATAAAATAAAAACAAAGTTTATGGTCATATATTCTGATACACAAAACTGCTTGAGGACAACTGCTTCAAGTGATAGTTTATAAAAAGGAAAATGATTTGTAACTTTGTAATTTGTAAATAGAGCGCCTGCATCACCTTATTAAAGTGAAAATGAAAGTCTCTCTGTCATGTTCAACTCTTTGAGACCCCATGGACTATACAGTCCATGGAATTCTCCAGGCCGGAATATTGGAGTGGGTAGCGTTTCCCTTCTCTAGGGGATCTTTCCAACCCAGGAATCAAACCCAGGTCTCCCAAATTGCAGGCAGATTCTTTACAGCTGAGCCACAAGGGAAGCCCAAGAATACTGGAGTAGGTAGCCTGTCCCTTCTCCAGCAGATTTTCCGACCCAGGAATTCAACTGGGGTCTCCTGCGTTGCAAGCAGATTCTTTAACAACTGAGCTATGAGGGAAGCCCTATCACCTCATTGGGTTATTCTTAAATACTAGTTGTGGGAACACACGCCATCTCCATTCTTCTATAAGCTGAGATCCGCCTCCCTTGCTACTTTATCCTCTGGCAGTGAGAGTGCAGAGTCCTAACAACTGGACCACTGGGGAATTCCCAGTGTGCTCGGTTATCAAAGCCAAGTGACTGCTCCCACCTCTGCTGGAGCAGAACAAGTCGGGGTGGAAAGAGGGCAGAAGTGTGCACTAATGGGCTCCATACCCAGGTGCGCTAGTGGCAAAGAGCCTGCCTGCCGGTGCAGGAGACAGAAGAGACGCGGGTTTGATCCCGGGGTCAGGAAGTTCCCCTGAAGAGGGGAACGGCTACTCACTGCAGTATTCTTGCCTGGAGAATCCCACGGACAGAGGCACCTGGGGGGCTACAGTCCATAGGGTCACAAAGAGCTGGACATGACTCAAGCGACTTAGCATGCAGGCATGCATGCATACAGAGGAAAGAATGGCTTTGAATGTAGAGATGCAGTACTTCCTATAACTGTATTTTAGGAAGATTCTTACCCCCAGTTTTTGAAATGTTCCAAGTTAAGAGTGAATGATTCAACTGAATGGAATCAATTAAAATGCTAACATATCTTTTAAGGCTTTATACAAATTATTATACTTAAATATTTATGAGAGTTTATTAAACCTGACTGATGATTGTAAACATAAAAAGAAATTTTCCTTTTTTTAAAAAGTTAATTAAAAAAATTTTTAATTGGAGGATAATTACTTTACAATATAGTGATGGTTTCTGCCATGTATCAACATGAATCAGCCACAACATACACACGTCTCCTCATAAACCTGCCTCCCACCTCCCTCGATCCCGCTACTCTGGGTTGAAAGATAATACTGATGATCCTATTGGTGGGGCAACAAAGAAATCGCAGACACAAACAGACTTTTGGTCAAAGTGGGAGAGTGAGACGGTGGGAAGACTTGAGAGAGTAGTATTGAAGTATACGTCACCAAATGTGAACTGGATAGCCAGTGGGGATTTGCCATGTGATACAGGAGCCCAAAGCCGAGGCTCTGTGTCATCAGAAGCAATTTTTAATATGTGTAGGTTCCTGTGCCCTACTCCAAACCTATTGAAGCAAAACCTCCCAGATGAAATGTAAATTGGTGCAGTCTCTGTGGAGAACAGCATGGAGGTTATTTTAAAAACAGAGCTTCCATGTGATTCCAGCAATCTGCTCCTGGGTGTATATCCAGAAGAGACGAAAACTCTGTAATGTGAGAAGTTTCGTGCACCGCGGTGCTCATAGCAGCCCCGTTTACAAAGTAGCCGAGACACGGAAGCAACCTAATGTCCCTTGGCAGATGATCCACTTAAGAAGATGTGGTGTATATACATAACAGAATATTACTCAGCCTTAAAAAAGGGTGAAATTTCACCATTTATAACAACATGACATTGTTGTTGTTGATAACAACAGATGACATTATGTTAAGTGAAATAAGTCAGAGAAAGACAAATACCGTGTGATATCACTTGTGTAACCTAAAAGCATAATAAAAGCAAATCTGTATACAAAACAGAAGCAGGCTCATAGACTTAAAACACAAACTCACAGATATGAAGTTGAACAAACTCTGAGAGAGAGTGAAGGACGGGGAAGCCTGGCATGCTGCAGTCCATGGGGTTGCAAAGAGTCAAGACACGACTTAGCAACTGAACATGCGCATGGTTACCAAGTGGGAAAAGGAGGTGGGAAGGACAAATTAGGAGTATGGGGTCAGCAGATACAAACTACTTAAAGTAGATAAGCAATGAGGATTTACTGTATAGCACAGGGAACTATATTCAGTATCTTATAATAACCTATAATAGAAAGTAATCTGAAAAAAAGTATAACTGAATCACTTTGCTCTACACCTGAAACCAACACAATATTGTAGATCACCTGTTGTTCAGTAGCTCAGTCATGTCTGACTCATTGGGACCCCATGATCTACAGCATGCCAGACTTCCCTGTCCTTCACCAGCTCCTGAAGTTTGCTCAAAGTCCTTTCCATTGAGTCGCTGATGCCATCCAGCCATCTCATCCTCTGTCGTCCCCTTCTCCTCCTGCCCTCAGTCTTTCCCAGCTTCAGGGTCTTTTCCCATGAGATCAGCTATACTTTAGTTTAAAAAAGTCCTAGATGAACTGAGACTGTCCATGTCTATAAAGTTCTCCATGTGATTCAATGATCAGTCAGATTTTAGAATAATAACTGGTGTATCTGATAGAGCTTAATGTATGTCTGTTTTAACAGAGATTTCCTACAGAATTCAGAAAGGGAAAGAAGAATACAAGGCACAAAACCAAAGGGTCGGGAATTAAGAGGAACTGAGGGAAATTTGGAGGCTGATAGAAAAACCAGGTATTAAGCCATTGAATACGTGGCTGATAAAAGAGATTGACAGACTGAATCAGAATGACAGTAATTGGCTAAACTTCCAAACTCTTAAGACGATGGGCAGTAACCATTCAGCATAAACTTGGGCATATTTGTGGAGACAAATAGTTCTTATTTTATAATCAGGCACAAACTAGAAGAGCTAATAAAAGAAAAAAGTGATGCTGTCATAGAAGGCACATACATTAATGTGCAATCTTGTGATGAAGATAGAATTTTAGTTTTAGAGATGGAGAGCAGAATTTGGATCTGTGTGGTTTGCGTTTGACCTTTCAAGCCAAATTTTGACAGTTTAACTGTTGGATAAAATAGGGAATGATAGAAAGTTTATTGCTGTTAAGTTATAGATAGATATTTATAGAAATATCTTAGAAAGTCACTTATAGAAAGATGATCACTGATATACACATTTTATAGATATATGCCTAGATACTGTCCAAATACAATATTAATTATGATGCAGTGGATCATAAACACCAGGCTCCCTGGTGTAAAGGCTTCCCTGGTGGTTCAGGTGGTAAGGAATCCACCTGCAATGCAGGAGACCCAGGTTCAATCCCTGGGTCGAGGAGATCCCCTGGAGAAGAGAGTGGAAACCCGCTCTAGTATTCTTCCTGGGAACATCCCAGGGACAGAGGAGCGTGGTGGGCTACAGTCCACGGGATCGAAAAGAGTAGGACTCAGCTGAGTGACTAACACTAGTGGAGTGAAGGGTAGTGAATAAAAGCGGACTGGCTTTCAATCCTGGGGGGAAGCAAACCCCAGAGAATAGTCAGCAATGAAATGCTTAAATCTGCTGCAAGGACATTTGCAACTAAGAAAGAGATGTTTCTGGACCTGGTTCTCAGAAGGCTGTCAAGTTTCCTGCCCAGGCTCTTCCTTAAAAGCTCATGTTTCCTTTCAAAGACATTTCAGCTGCTTTATTTGAACATTCACTTCGTTTATTCATTTGTACAATTAAGAACTGTTTTCTGTGCTGGGAACCATGATAAAGTACTGGCACTGCAGTGGTGAATAAGGTGGGCCTGGCCCTGCTCTAACTAATAGGGAGATTAGTTTGAGGCTAATTGAACTTTGAAGAACCCCTGGCACCCGAGTGGAGTTATCCAACATCAGTGGTCATCGTTTTATAATTCTTACTGGTAAATAAGACTAATATTCTCAGAAGTAAAATACTAATACTATATAAGAGTTGTAAAGTCTGCTCCATTATTAAATATAATTTCATGATTAACTTATTTTAATGTTTAGAAAATGAGTATACATTTTGGGATTATATACCTTATGTAATTAAACCTGATCTTTTGGGGATAATTTCTTTAAATGTAAGCATCGAACCATTGTTCAGAAATGGTGTATCTCTTTATTTAACTGTGTCAGTTCCATTTAAAATACTTTTCCCAAAAGTATGGCCTGTTAAAAGAGTACCTTGCTTATGAAACTTTGTATGACATTTGGAAGTTTATGAAAGATGTTTATGCTGTATTTTGTTTTGTCCTAACAGCTCTGAGGAATGCAGGGCAGGTGACATTTATCCTTACCTTACAGATAGGAAAACTTAGGGTCGTAGATGTTGTCACTCATGTGCAGCCACAAATACAGTAAATGGAGCCAGAAATGGAACTCAATCCAGGGTTCTTTTTTTTTTTTTAATATATTTTATTTATTTGGATGTACCGGGTCTTAACTGTGGCATGTGGGATCTATTATAGTTCTCTGACTGGAAATCAGACCTGGGTTCCCTGCTTTGGGAACACGGAGTCTTAGCCACTGGAGCACCAGGGAAGTCCCAAGGGCTCTTTTTTAGGAGTCACGTCTATTTCTTTTGTACTTTCTGACACTATATTGACTTTCTGGAAAGAAAATTTGAAATCTCTTTCTCTGTTGAATTCCTCAAGTTCTTATAGAGAAAAATGTTTTAATCCTTTAAATTTCTTACTTTTTGTTTCTTAATTATTGAATAAATCTGTTAACATGCTCATTATTTCCTTAGTGTCAAGTACATGGTTATATGTATAGAATGGAAAAATAAATAAGATACAGAGAAGTGAGACAAGAATTTTTTATTTCACATGGTTAGTGTTATGTGTGTGTGTGTGTGTGTGTGTGTGTGTGTGTTACACTGGGTGCACCCAGGGTATGGTGGTGACCTGAGCCTTGGAGGATGTTAGGATGGAGTGGGAGGTTTCTAAGAAGAAGCAGAGCAAAGTATTATGAGTAGAAGGAAACCCTTGAGTAAGAGCTTGGACACAGGGATTCTTCGAGGATTTGGGGATTCACAGGTACTTCTCCTCTACTGTGGATGAATTTAGGGTTGCTGAAGATGAAACTATTAAATAGGGTGGGTCATTTGTGGAAGGAAGAGTCTCTGCCTAGCTCACAATTCTGGATTTACACTGTGGATCATAGGAAACCATTGAATGTATTAAACCAGATTTTTGCAGGATCAAAATTTTATTGTCCCCTGTGGGTAATTCTGTCCACAGTGGGAAGAATGGATTAGTGGTGGGAAAAATTGCGAGTATGGAGACCACGTAGGGTACTTTTGAGTTCAAAGGAGTGAGAGAAGCTTGAACTAAGGCAAAGGCAGGAGTGGAAGGGATGGAATGAAAGACAAGATCTGTTCTGTAATAAGCAATGCTTATCATGGGGACTGAGGTGACTGATGATGACATCTTGACATATCACCTTTTTAAAGAATTACATAGCTTTTTTAATCCATTGTTTCACATATCACAATAGCACATAAAGATATACAGATGATATTTCCACTTTAGAAATTAAAGTCTGTAAAACTAAAGAGGCTTACTGTTTAAGGAAGTCTTATAGACTCATTGATGTTATAGGTTCTGGACAGGTACCCTGTACACAGACAGCTTTCCTGGATCTTATATAATGAACTGGATATGGCAGTGAAAGGTATAAGACAAAGAATAATTCTCTATTTGGGAGGATGAGGTAGACAGAGAATTAGAAGGAGATCCTGTTCTATTCCTGGGTCAGAAAGATACGCTGGAGAAGACTGTGTACCCACTCCAGTATTCTTTTTCTTTTTTTTCCTAATATATCACTCCAGGATTCTTGGGCTTCCCTGTGGCTCATCTGGTAAAGAATCCGCTTGCAATGTGGGAGACCTGGGTCCGATCCCTGGGTTGGGAAGATCCCCTTTAGAAGGGAAAGGCTACCCACTCCAGTATTCTGGCCTGAAGAATTCCATGGACTGTATAGTCAATGGGGTCTCAAAGAGTCAGACAAGACTGAGCGACTTTCAGGGGAAAGAAGTGATTACATACAAAATATACAGTGGTAAAAATTCTGTTGACCTATGTCTTTGTCTGTTCAGGCTGCTATAACAAAAATGCTAGACTGCCAAAATAATAAATACTTATTTCTCACCGTTCTGTAGTCTGGGAAGTCTAAGATCAGTGTCCCGGTAGAGAGAGCCATCTTCTGGCTGTGCTCTTCCCTGGCGGAGGGGGCAGGAGGTGGCTCTGGGGTCTTTTTGTAAGGGCTTTAGCCCCATGCATGTGGGCTCCACCCTCTTGACACACGCGTGCATACTAAGTCGCTTCAGTCGTGTCTGACTCTGGGACGCTATGGACTGTGTAGCCCGCCAGGCTCCTCTGTCCGTGGGATTCTCCAGGGAAGAATACTGGAGTGGGTGGCCATGCCCTCCAGGGGACCTTCCCAACTCAGGGATCGAACCTGCGTCCTTTTAAGTCTCTTGCATTGACAGGCGGGCTCTTTACCACTAGTGGCACCTGGGATGCCCCTCCCAGGGTGTCTCCTCCCAAAGGTCCTACCTCCCAGTACCATCAAACTGGGAGTTAGGATTGCTGTCCAACATTTAGCCCATAACAGCCCAATCTCCTATCACAACAAATTTTATTCCCATTCCCTAGGAGAGAAGTTAAGGGGTCATGTTGGGACAAGACGAGGAGAAGCTCAAGATGCTTCTGGAATTTTTGAAGGCATCTGTAAAACATGAGTCATGACTGACATTTCCCCTTTTCCACATCAGACTCTTCACCACGCCTATGTGGTGTTCCCCCAAAGCCAACATATGAAAATGTACATTTATCAGATAAATCAGGCAGGAACAGATTTTTCAGAGATTCTTAGCTTTATTAAAAGGCTCTCTGAATGACTGTTTCTAAAGCTGCACTCTCCTTAGGACATTGATGTAGTAAGTCCCCAAAGCAGCTTCAACTTTGGACGCAGAGGTGTTTCCGAAATGTTAGGTGAAATCCTGGAGCACTCATGTGTGTATAATTTAAAAGAGAAATTACTTGTGTTTGCTTTTAGAAGCGGGTGTGAAATGAGTAATTCAACAGCTTGAAGACGTTGGACTGCAGAAAGCCAGATAGAAAAGAGATCTTAAAACTTTTAAAACTTATTTTTTTGAAACATTTTTTGGCAAAGCCAGTTCATTTGACTTTTTGGTTTTAATATTTGGAAACTGGGTTATTGGATTACTACTGGGGGCTCTGTGGCTTTCCTGATTTTTCACGAGGGTCAAATAATACTAAACTAATATATGCTAGATTATGTGACGAAAAGTGAAAGTTACTCAGTCATGTCCAACCCTTTGCAACAGTCCATGGAATTCTCCAGGCCAGAATACTGGAGTGGGTGGCCTTTCCCTTCTCCAGGGGATCTTCCCAACCCAGGGATCAAACCCAGGTCTCCCACATTGCAGGCGGATTCTTTATCTGAACTGAACTATCAGTTTATGTGACCAAATGGCTATTAAATGCAAATGTTTCTAAGCCCTTTTTTGAGGGAGGGGAGAGTTTATCCCTTATCCTGGAAATTGCAAACAGCATAAAATTCTAATATGTATTTTTAGTAGATTTTAATAATAGCTCTCTCGTTATATCTTATTTCTGTTACCAAATTCAGTTTGAACATTTTCTAGGTGAACAGTAATATTGAATATATTAAGTATTGTGATTTTTAAAAAGCTCCTTGTTTCTTCATCTATTTTACTTATTATTTTGAGATTTTTCAAACCACATCATTTTTCTCTGAACCACACTTTAGTTATATGATTATATTGGCTAGAGCTGTTGCAGATTAATCATTTTTGTTATGCTCCTTCTTTCATGAGAAGTGTTTGTTTAACTCTCCATATATAAACAGAAGTTTATTTTGAGGATTAACTTTCATGTGAAAAACTGCCTCCTAGTTAAATCTTTTTAATCACATCTCTAGGAAAGTGAGTTAACTTCAGATGTTTTTTTTTTTCCTTGCTTTTTTTCTTTCTTCAAGAATTTAAAATTGGCTGTTTGTGTATTATAACATAGAGAAGTTTATAAATGCATGAAAATAAGGATTATATCTTAGAAATCTCTGTATCCTCCTCAACCTTACACATTGCAAATAAATCCATGCTTGCGCAGGATTGAAAAAATGTATAAAGTCAAATGGGACAACACATATAAATTTGCTTTGAAAGTGACTGTGTAAAGAGCATCTTTAAATTAGCATTAGTCTTAAAATCAGGATAGACAGATGGCTTCCTGTCCCTCTGACTGTCTCTCCCCAGCCCTTCATGCAGGGACGGCACCCGGAGCCCTGTATACACTTTTTTTTGCGTTGTATCTGCTGTTTTTTGGGCTTTCCTGGTGGCTAACATGGTGAAGAATCCGCTTGTAGTGTGGGAGACCTGGCTTCGATCCCTGGGATGGGAAGATCCCCTGGAGGAGGGCATGGCCACCCACTCCAGTGTTCTTTCCTGGAGAATCCCGTGGACGGAGGAGCCTGGTGGGCTACAGTCCATGGGGGTTGCAAAGAGTCAGACAGGACTAGCGACTAAACAGTACTGTTTTTATATACAGTAAAAAGAAGCAGGCTCAGATATGCTGAATGCCAGGAACCATAGAGTCATTTATAGCCACTCTTTTTCATTTTCTACTGCTTTCTTTAAAAGACAAACTTATATACCATTTTACACGTTAACAGTTATTTGGGGATTTCCCTGGTAGTCCGGTGGTTAAGACCTCACACTTCCAATGCAGTTCTAGTCCTGATTGGGGAATGAAGATCGCATATACCGCCTGGCACGGCCAAGAAATAAATAAAATAAAAGTGGTTTTGGTTTAACATTTATGGAGGTCTTAAAGTGTCAGTGAAGTGAAAGTTGCTCAGTTGTGTCTGACTCTTTGTGACCCCATGAACCATACAGTCCAAAATTCTCCAGGCCAGAAGACTGGAGTGGGTAGCCTTTCCCTTCTCCAGGGGATCTTCCCAACCCAGGGATCAAACCCAGGTCTCCCACATTGCGGTCGGATTCTTTACCAGCTGAGCCACAGGGGAAGCCCTGTAAAGTGCCAGCGAATGTGTCAATTGGTGACAAAATACGGAGAACACAGTCTTTGCTCTGTGGACGTCACAGCCTGGTGGGACCACAGACATGCCAGTCAGTTGTCAGAGGTGCCGTTAAACAGGGAGGAGGATGATTTGATGGACAAAGGTGCAGGTGTTCACTTCTTCCTAGCGGGTGGGGAAGCCTTCCGGGGGCCGTGGCACTGAGTCAGAGTCGAAGTGATTAGGAGCTTTCAAGACAGGCGATTGTGGGGACTTCCCTGGGGGTCCAGTGGTTGACAAGTCCTCCTTCCAGTTCAGGGGATGCGGTTTGATGCCTGGTGGGGGGCTAAGATCCTACATGCCATGGGGCAGCTTAGCCGTCCTGCCACAACTACTAAGCCCTTGCCCCGCAATGAAGATCCTGCCTGCTGCAGCTGAGACCTGACAAAGCCAAATGAAAGGAATATATATATATATTTATATATATATATATATGCATATATTCTTAAAGACAGGTGATTGAGCAAAGGACATTTAGGGCAGAGGGAGGAGCCTGCAAACGGGCAAGTGGGGAGTTTGGAGAGCATCACACAGGTGTCTTTTCTGACACATATAAAAGTTTGGACTTTATATTCCAGGCAAAAAAAAAAAAAAAAAAAAGTGAACTGATTTACAAAATAGTAAAAGAACCACAGACATATAAAACAAATTTATGGTTACCAAAGGGGAAAGAGGGGGGAGGGATAAATTAGGAGTGTGGGATTACTATATATACACACTTCGGTGTACAAAACAGATAACCAGCAAGGACCTACCGTATAGCACAGGGAACTCTACTCCATATTTTGTAATACCCTATAAGGGAAAAGAATCTGAAAGGGAATTGGTATATGTATAACTGAATCACTTTGGTGTATATCTGAAACCAAGACAATATGGTAAGTCAACTATACTTCACTTAGAAAAAGAGAGAAAACTGGAAGGACTTTAAGCAGTGGCATAATGTTATCAGGTTTTCATTTTAGAAAATTACTTTAATAAACCTGTGGAGAAGAAGTATTAGGTTATTTATGCTTTTAAAAAAACAGCCTTATAGAACATAAGTAGACTAAATGTTAATTTTTCTTCCTCATTGCCGTAAGCAACTTCACAAAATTCTGAAAACACCCACGTTTTAGCCTTTGAATTGCCAAGAGGATTGTTCCCTGCATGAGTTATATCTCTCTAGCATTTCAAGATTTTGTGTTTGGGTTTAAGAATGTAGGCTTTCTACCCTGGGCTACAGCAGGGCGGCTCACCACCTGACTCTTCTTTATTCCTACCCTTTCTCTCGCAATCTTTTTTTTTTTTTTTTGACATTAAATTATTATTTTAACACCGAAAACATTTTGTATTGGGGTTAGCCAATTAACAGTGTTGTGGTAGTTTGAGGTGAACCGCGAAGGGACTCAGCCGTATGCACATGTAGCCATTCTCCCCAACCCCCTCCCATCCAGGCTGGCACATAACACTGAGCAGACTTTGCAATGGTCGTGTACACACTGCTGTGTTTAAAATGAGCAACCAATAAAGACCTCTTGTCTAGCACACGGACCTCTCTCAATCTTTTGCATCTAGTTGCCCAAGGCAAGTGCTTCCACTTTCTCTTGGTTCCTTTCTGTCTCTTGCCCTTCTTGTCAAGAAGGTCAGGCTGGTAAGGTAAAGTAAGAAGGTAAGGCCAGCAAGGCCAGTAGATTCTGCCTCCACACTAACAGCTCAACTTCCGCTACTTCTGTCGTCTCAGTGATGCTACAATCCTAGTTCCGTCTTCCCTGGTCTCTCCCTGGGACTCCTGCAGTCGCCTCCTAAATTGGTTCTCCCCTTGCTTTCTCACCCATTTTCCCGGCTTCTACTTCAGACAGCTCACTAGCTTTTTGCACTTAGAATAAAAAAGCAAACTCCCTTGTGGTCAGCATCTCCTGGCTCTTGGCTCCCTTCACTTCATCTCTTGACACTCTGCTTCCATTCCAGCTGTTGTTTGCTCTCACAGTGGCCTGCAAACACTTACTCACTTCTTCCAATAAGCTCTTATAATTTGGTGCCTGGCAAATACTCCCTGAACTTAATAGCATCATGATATCATAGTAACACTTTCTGCCATTTATTAAATATTTTCTGTAATCCAGATGGTGTGCTAAGTGCTCTTGAGCCATTATCTTATCATTAAATTAGATGCAACCAGGTTGTGAAGTTGGCGTTATTATGCCTGGATTTTAGGGGAGGAAATGAGAGCACAGAGAACTGAAGTAACTTGCCCAGATTTGTATTGGTAGTGTGTAGTGGAGCCTGGCTTGAAGGGTGTCTGTCTGATTCTATGTCAGGCTCTTTGGTACTGAAGATACGAAAATGTTTTGTTATTATTAAACTTTAATGCTCTCAGAATTCCTGGAGGACCATCTGAGAGCAAGCTCTAGAGGGAATCTTATAATGAAATTGAAAGTAAACATTAGTATGACCTAACTACCCTATTAGAGGAAATAAACTTTTCTCAATATTTTATGTTTTGTTGATAATAAAAGACAGTATAGTGTAAAAGTTGGAAATAAACTCTGGAATCAAACAAACATGAGTTAATCTCAGCATCTTCTATTCATTCATACAGACTTCCATATCATGAAAGTGAATTGAAAGTGAAAGTTGCTTAGTCATGTCTGACTCTTTGTGACCCCATGGACTGTACAGTCCATGGAACTCTCCAGGCCAGAATACTGGAGTGGGTAGCCTTTCCCTTCTCCAGGTGATCTTCCCAACCTAGGGATCAAACACAGGTCTCCTGCATTGCAGGAGGATTCTTTACCAGCTGAGCCACAAGGGAAGCCCCAAAATACTGGAGTGGATGAACACAATAAATATAATAAATTACATTACATAATGGACTTCCCAGGTGGTGCAGTGGTAAAGGATCCACCTGTTAATGCCGGGGACACAGGAGACCCGGGTTCGATCCCTGAGTAGGGAAGATTCCCTGAAGTAGGAAATTGCAACTGACTCCTGTATTCTTGTCTAGAAAATTCCATGGACAGAGGAGCCTGGCAGATTACAGTTCCTGGGGTCACAAAGAGTCGGACACCACTGAGCACTCACGCATGCACATTGCATTATATGTTACAAGATGGGAAGCACTTTGTGTGGGGAAAGTAGATAAGATCAGGATGGAGGGAAATATGAAGAGTATGTTAATAGGTTAGTGAGGTGGGTCTCATCGAGAGGATCAGAGACTTGAAAGAAATGAGGGAGTTGATCAGATGGATATTTGAGGCTAGAACCTATTCTTTCCTAGAGGAGGAAAGAATAGGTGGTGTTAAGTCTTAAAGGTCGTGCATGTATGCCTACTTAGAGCAAAGTACTGTTGTGAAGGAGGGAAGTTGACCAAGTGAAGGAGACATGCTAGATGAAGTCAGAGGGGTTCCAAGGATGTTGTTGTTGGCAATAAAATGAACCGGTATACACATAAAGCACCTAGTGCAAGGTGTAGCCAATAAGCATAGAAGTCCTGCCCACCTCTTCCAGCCACATCTCTTGTTGCTCCCTGTTGAAAGCCCTACCCTATGTTTATAACCAAAAATTCTATGAAGATCCCCCAAATATCTGTGCTGATTTAAACTTTTCTACTTTTGCACACACCTAAAATATGTTTGGGAAACTCAGCAGTGACCACAGGACTGGAACAGGTCAGTTTTCATTCCAATCCCAAAGAAGAGCAATGCAAAAGAATGTTCAGACTACCATACAGTTGTGCTCATTTCACATGCTAGCAAGGTTATGCTCAAAATCCTTCAAGCTAGGCTTCAGCAGCACAAAAGAACTTGAGAGCTTCCAGATGTAGAAGCTGGATTTAGAAAAGGCAGAGGAACCAGAGATCAAATTGCCAACGTTCATTGGATCATGGGGAAAGCAAGAGAGTTCAAGAAAACATCTACTTCTCCTTCATTGACTATGTTAAAGCCTTTGACATGAGGATCACAGCAAAATGTGGGAAATTCTTAAAAAGATGGGGATACTAGACCACCTTACCTGTCTCCTGAGAAACCTGTATGCAGCTCAAGAAGCAACAGTTGGAGCTGGACGTGGAATAATGGACTGGTTCAAAATTGAGAAAGGAATATGACAAGACTGTATATTGTCACTCTTCTTATTTAACTTCTATCTAGAATACGTCATGCGAAATGCCAGACTGGATGAAGCACAAGTTGGAATCAAGATTGCTGGGAGAAATATCAACAACCTCAGTTAAACAGATGATACCACTATAATGGCAGAAAGTGAAGAGGAACTAAAGAGCCTCTTCATGAGGGTGAAAGAGGAGAGTGGCTTGAGACTCAGTATTCAGAAAACCAAGATCATGGCGTCTGGTCCCATCACTTCATGGCAGATAGAAAGGGAAGAAATTTAGCAGTAACAGATTTTATTTTCCTGGGCTCCAGAATCACTGTGGACAGCGACTGCAGCCCTGAAATTAAAAGACTCTTGCTCCTTGGAAGAAACACTGTGACAAACCTGGAACAGTTTATTAAGAAGCAGAGACGTTACTTTGCCAACAAAGGTCCGTCTAGTCAAAGCTATGGTTTTTCCGTAGTTGTGTATGGATGTGAGAGTTGGACTATAAAGAAGAGCGCCAAAGAATTGATGATTTTGAAATGTGGTTTTGGAGAAGACTCTTAAGAGTCCCTTGGACTGCAAGGAGATCAAACCAGTCAATCCTAAAGGAAATCAACCCTGAATATTCATTAGATAAACTGATGCTGAAACTCCAATACTTTGATCACTTGATGCCAAGAACTGACTCATTGGAAAAGACCCTGATGCTAGGAAAGATTGAAGGCAAAAGGAGAAGGGGGCGACAGAGGATGAGATGGTTAGATAGCCACTAACTCAATGGACTTAAATTTGAGCAAGCTCTGGGAAAGAGTGAAGGACAGGGGAGCCTGGTGTGCTACAGTCCATGGGGGGTCATAAAGGTTGGACAGGACTTAGTAACTGAACAACAACAAAAAACCCTTCCTTACCATTCTGATAAACTCCTTCAAGACCTATGTAAAGCTGTCCTCTGGGAGGATGACACATTTGACTCTCTCTGAGGCAGAGCTTTCGTTTTTGAACCGCCATGCACCATACTTTGGGTATGTGTTTGTTACAGTAACACATAGTTGATGATAACTGACATTTAGTGAGCACTTCCTGTGTGCCATGCAATAAATCCTTTACATGTTTTAAAGATTTATTCTTGACAACAGCAGCCCGGAAAGGTATGTCTTGTTGTCAGCTTCTTTTTGTAGATGAATAATTAAAGGCAGAAGATATTTATTGATTTGCTTAAGATCATCCAGCTACTCAGAGGTGTCACCAAGAGTTGATCACAGTGTTTCTGGCTCCAGAGCTCATGCCTTCTTAACCATTGCATTTACTGTACATCTACCCTTCCATCATTTATTAAATTTTTACTATATGTAAGTGTGTGTGTATATATATATATACACACACATATATATATCTATACACTTGTATAGGTATTTATATAGGTACCCTTCCATCATCTATTAAATCTTTACTATGTGTAAGTGTGTGTGTGTGTGTGTGTGTATACATATGTATATATGTATCTACATATGTACATATATATGTACATATGTATATATGTATACATATATATATACACATATATATACACACACACACACACACACACTTGTATAGGTACATGTATTCATATTTTGTGCATGTATCTTCCATACTATTTGTGACTGCTCTGAGGGCGTGTCAGATTCACCTTTGCTACTTGGAGCTTTCCACGTGTGTTTCCATGGTTGAATGGTGAGAGTAAAATATTTTCTCCTGTAATTTGCAAAACATGAGAAATAATATTCAAAATGTTAATGATAGTGTGTCATTAATTTTGAATGTTATTTGGCTTTGGATTTCATTTTAACCATGTTGTTGTGCTTCTGCTTCTCCCTAGACCAGTGTTAAAGAGGGACAGCTGTTGAAGCAAACCAGTTCTTTCCAAAGGTGGAAAAAGCGATACTTCAAACTTCGAGGTCGTACACTTTATTATGCAAAGGACTCAAAGGTAATTTGAGAGAATGCTAGTTGCAAGCATTTGAGGGCTGTAGATGGTTCTGTAAACTGTCTTTGTCTTGGGGCTTCGTATTAGCATTAATGGTCTAATTCAATATAAATATGATTCATCTTGGACCAGATCACAAGGGGGTCTATTTGAGTCAATTTCATGTGATGTCCCCTAAGGACAATCTTATGGCAAGTTCTAGTGTACTTTTCTTTCTTTTTTCCTTCCAATTAAGATGAACAGTTAAATATAACTTTATTAGATATAATAAAGTCTAAACTTGAATTCCCCCCTTTCTTGCTAATTTTTACCTTATAAATCTTTTCCTGAACGTGAGAGAGGATTTGCTATAGTTGCTAAGAATTCATACTCTGGTTTCAGACAACAGTTCATATCCCAATTCTTACATATTCCAGTGGAGTGACAGTGAACAGCATATTGTTAAGAGAAGCCTTAAATAATGAAAATGGAGTGCTCATATAATACCAAGCTCAAAGCAATCATTCAGTTAGTCTAGCAGTTAGAAATAAAAATCATAGTGAAATAAAATCAAGGCTTAAATAATTTTTATAAAATAATTGAATGAAATAAGAATGATGTAGCTTTGGAAGAAAAAAATGATGATGATGAGCTTCCACTTAAAAATGATACTTTACTATTCCTTAAAAAATAAAATTAAGATGGGTGCCCGCAGTAGACACTGGAGCCTCACCAAAGTGGCCCCCTGACCTGGCAGGCCTGGCAGGCCTGGCAGACCCCTTTGGCCATCACTCATGTTGCCTCAAAGTGTCTCCTGCCCCAGGGGTCGTCCCCACACATCAGAGCATCCGTCACAGTTGCAGTTGGGCCTTTCAGTCAGCCACACTGGGGTCCAACCCTGCATACAAGCACATCCTCAGAAAGTATAGCCAAGCCGCAACAGGAAAACAGATGCCGCCCACCAAGGGGACACTCCTTGAGCATCTGACCCTAGTAACCAAAGACCACGTTACGGGGACCAGCCATGCTATACAAAGCCACTCTCTCAAGACCAGGAGGCATAGCTGGTCTACCCAATATGTAGGAAAAGACACAAACTTAGGCAAAATGAAGAAACAAACAAAATAAGAAGACGAAAACACTCAGAAATAGATTGAATGAAATGGAGATAAGCAACCTTCCAGAGAAGTTGTTCAAAGTAATGGTCATAAAGATAACTCACTGAACTCAGTAGAATAGAAAAGTGAGAATTTCAACAGAGATAGAAAATATTTAAAAAAAAATCAGAACTGAAGAATATAATAATGGAAATGAAAAATACGCTAGAGGAAGCCAGCAGCATATTAGATAATTCAGAAGAAAGGACCAGTGATCTAGAAGATAAGTTAGTGGAATTCACCCAATCGGAACAGCAAAAAGAAAAAAGAAACCAAGAAATGGAACTAGCTTAAGGGACCTCTTGGGCAACATCAAATGTGCTACGATTCACATTATTGGAGTCCCAGAGGAGAAGAGAGTGAGAAGGACAGAAAAGCCATTTGAAGAAATAATGGCTGAAAAACTTTGCTAACCTAAGGCCTAGCACCACCTGCGAAGCCCCAGCCTAAGGCTGATGGTTTTCCTTATTGATTTCTGTCTGAATGATCTATCTACTGACCTAAGTCGCCTGCTGTTACTGCATTACTGTCGGGTTTCTGCCACTGTGTCTGCTAATACTGGCTTTGTGGATCCCGGTGCTCCTGTGTTGGGTATATATGTATTAACTAGTGTCACGTTTTCCTGTTGGATTGATCCCTTTCTCACTAGCTAGTGCCTTTCTTTGTCTCTTGTTACAGTCTTTGCTTTAAAATCGTTTTGTCTGGTGTGAGTGTGCTATCCCATATTCCTTTTCACTTATGTTTGTGTGGAATAGCTTCTCCGTCTGCGCGCTTCCGGTCCGTGTGTGATTTTAGACCTAAAGTAAGTCTCTTGCAGACAGCATGTATATGGGTCTTGCGTTTGTGTCTGTTCAGCTGCCCTGTGTCTTCTGGTTGGAGCATTCAGTCCATTTACAGTTACAGTGATGATCGACGGGCATGTGCTTCCTGCCATTCTGTTAACTGTTTCTGGCTATTTTTGTTGTTCTCTGTTCCTTTCTTCTCTTGCTTTCTCCCCTTGTGATTCCATGACTTTCTCTAGTATTATGTTTATATTCTTTTCTTTCTATTATTTGTGTATTGTTTTCTCTAACATCCTGCAGAAAAACCCAAAAGAACTTTCTGACCAAAGCTATATTACCAGTTTTTGGTTTGTGGTTACAGCTTATATCACACTCTATATTGCAGTCTATTTTAAGTTCATAGTTGCTTAAGTTTGAACATGTTCTAAAAGCACTACATTTTTACTTCAGTCAACATTTTATGTTTTTGATGTTATTTTGCTTTGTGTATTCCGTAACTAATTATTGTAGATATATATGATTTTACTGGTTTTGTCTTTTAACCTTCACATGTCTCCTGCATTGGCAGGTGGGTTTTTTTTAACACTAGCACCCGCTGGAAAGCACTCATAGCTTTTATCTATTACCTTTACTACATTTTTGCCTTTACTGGTGAGATATTTTCTTTCACAATTTTTGTATTTCTAGTTATAATTTTTCTTTTCTGTTTAAATTCCTTTAACATTTCTTGTGAGACTGGTGTAATGGTGATGGACCACAGTGTAGACAAGCTCTTGCTTGCTTGGGAAACTGTCTCTCAATTCTGATTTATGACTTTGCTGGGTATAGTATTCTTGGTCAGGTTTCCTCCGTCCAGGGCTTTGACTGTATGGTGCCACTCCCTTCTATAGTGGAATGGAGCTTCCATGTATGTAACCAGTTGTTTTTCTCTTGTTGCTTTTAAGATTCTCTCTTTAGTTTAACACTTTAGCATTTTAATTATAATGTGTCTTGGTGTGGGTCTCATTGGGTTCACTTTGTTTGAGTCTTTCTGTACTTCCTGGCCCTGGATACCTGTGTCCTTTGCCTGGTTAGGAAAGTTTTCAGCCATGCAAATAGAAATGAAAAGAAATACGGGATGACAATCTTGCCATTTGCAAAAACATGGATGAATATAGAAGGTATTATGCTAAGTGAAATAAGTTAGACAGAGAAAGACAAATACCATACAACTTCAATTATATGTGGAATCTGTAAATGATATGTGGAATCTGTAAATGATATGTGGAATCTGTAAATTATATGTGAAATCTAAAAAAACAAATGAACAAACAAACCCAAACAGAGAGACTTATGGATACAGAGAACAAATGGGTGGTTGACAGAGGGGAGGGGTATGTGAGGTTCATGAAGTAGGTGAAGAGGATTAAGAGATCCAGACTTTCAGTTATAAAAATAAATGTCATGTGAGTTTAATATGCAGCAAAGGGAATATAATTAATAATATTGTATAATTTTATATGATGACAAATGGTTACTAGGCTTATGGAAATCATTTGGTGATATATTTGATTGTCAAATTACTATGTTGTACTCTTGAAACTAACATAATAGTGTATGTCAACTATACTTCAGTTTAAAAATAGTAAGATTTATTATTACTGTACCAGTAAGATAATTGATAATTTTTATATTAAAAATATGTTTGTGATATAATAATTAGTAGAGTTATACACCAGAAAGTAAAAAATACATAAGCAAACCTAATTCTTAGCTTATGCAGCTATGGAAATAATAACAAAATAAAATAATCTTATTCTAAAAGTCATTATGTTCATAGTTAAACCCTGATCTGGCTCCATCCTGACCCCTCATATTTATCACCAGACAACACTGACAATTTGATCGCCTACAGCCCTGCCCCATATTTTCCATCTCCAAGACAATTTTCCCTCTATCTCCACTTGAAGAAATTCCATTTTCTTTAAGATCCCTCTAAAATTGTCTTTATTCCAGTATACACAAGAGAAAGAGTTTGTTTTCTGCTGGAGAAATTATCTATGACCTTCCATAGTATTTTGCTTATCTCCTCTTCCACATTTAATAGTCTACCTTACTTAAAACTGCTTGTATCTCTTTCAGTTCCCGTGCTAGATTATAAATTCTGTCTAGTGAGGGAACAAGTCTTATGGTCAGATTGGTTGGCTTGAGGTAGAGTTGCATAACACCCTGGAGATCTTGGGGAGTGGTGGAAACTTACATTAGATAAGGGAGCCCTTTTTTCTGTAGTTCTAGAGGAGCGGTGTTATACCAACCTCTCTGGAAGTACATTGAAGGACTGTGAACAAGGACCAGCTGACTGAAAGTAGGAAGGATACATATATTGGCTAGAATTTCCTAATCTCTCAGTTGTCCATTTTTAAAGATTTTAATTCTGTGGAGTTTTTAAACACTGAAACTTTTTTGATTAAAATGCTTTTCAGCCTAAAAAAAAAATGTGTTTGAACTGGGCCAAAAAAAGAATATAAATAAATAAAACTTTGAAAAGTATATAAAGGAAGTCGCCTTATGTTTGCAGAGCATATGCACCATCTCATTAGAACACATTTACAGATGAGGACAGTCACATTCAGAAAACTCGGTAACTGGCCGTGATCTGAGCCAGGACTAGTTCTTTCACTGTGGGGTGTGTGAGTAGGAGTGCATGTCACACACTTAGTAGGCTCCCCATAAACGGTGCTTCTGGAGAGCACAGAGCGTTTTGCAATGAAACTGTGTACCGGGGGGCTTCTCTAGAGTCCTACAGTTTGAAATTTATGTGTTTGTTGAACTTTACGGTTTAACCCACAAAGTATCACTAACTTAAGTTTTTCATCATTTTTTATTTCTAATTCCTGACATAGCTTCATGGTCATGACCTCATGGTAAAAAAAAAAATATATATATATAGGAACACTGAGCTAGGTTTTCACATAATATGTTTGTGTTCTTTTTCATTAACAGTCTCTGATATTTGATGAAGTTGACCTCTCAGATGCCAGTGTAGCTGAAGCAAGCACAAAAAATGCTAACAACAGCTTCACGGTATGGTTCTATTCTGCTAACTCCCTCCTCGAACGTTATCGAAAAACCTTTCCAAAGCTTATACTGAATGCCCTCGTCAGTTGCCAACTGTGTGTCATGCGCGTTGGAGTTCTTACCAGCACAATAAACTTATTGTAGATTCTAACACCCAGAACCATTCATGATTGTTTGGGTCAATAAACCAACCCATTAAATGTATATTTAAAATGTATATATATTTAAATTTTTTAATTTTAGTGCTTTAAATTTTTCACCCCCTTAAATATAATAGTTCAACTAATTCCCCCGTTCTTGAATATTCGCAACATTTGCTTTTTGTCTTCAGTCTTAAAAATAGTATTTTCTCTTTTTCTTCATTTACTCCAGTTGCTAAAGTTTAGACCTTCATTTCTTCTCACTTAAGTAATTCATTTGGCAGCTATTTAAAGAAGAGTCCTCAGTTCCAGTTAATTTTTTTCCCAATTGCAAATCATGTTGCTTCAAAGACCTCACAGGCTTAGGTTGCATCTGTAACTCCATTATAAAGTCCTATAAAATCCTGCCTCTGCATTCTAGTGTTGCTGATAATTGTCCATATACGTTCCACCTGTCCAGCATTTCTTTCTGAGCCTAATGCTTTTTCTGTTCCCTCTGACTTAAATGATGCCTCCTGCATCTGTCGCTGTTGAAATTCTACAAACGCTTCAAAGCTTATATCAGATATCCTATTCTTTTTCTACTTCTTTGATTACAAAAATACGAATTAATTATGAATTAAGGATCCACCATGTGCCAGAAACTAATAAACATAATAAATGAGATTCAGAGATGAAAATGCATATATTTATATATACCACTCTGTTGAAGATACACGGTATAATTGAGTGAAGTTCCTCTGGGATACTTTCTGAGCTGCATCCTTAGGGCCACTCAGGTGGTCTTTCTGGGTCCTGTTGCCATCCAGGCTCCCAGCCCCTCTTCTGGGAAGCCAGCACCACAGTCAGCAGTGCGTTGTGTTCATTCCCTGGGCACGCCGGGCAGGGAGGACAGACAGATGCAGGGCAGGGAGGACGGACAGATGCAGGACAGTGCCGTGGCGGAGGTCAGCACTGGAAGGTAGGACTGGGGATGCAGAGGAAGCAGAAGAGTTCAGACTTAGTCTGATTGATTTATGGGCGTGAGAGATAATCCATGCTGCAAACATTCCTCCCCCTCTCCCCTCCCCAGGGACCACAGAGTTTGAGAAGAGAGAGGACAGCCAAGAATAGCGTCCTGGGAAAAACTTAACAACGTAAGGTTTGACCACTAAAGACTGAGAGAGAGCATTCTGAAGTCTAGAAGGAACAACAGGAGGCAGCGATGTTATGAAAAGCCAGTGAAAGGGAGTTTTAAGGCGGAAGTTGTCACACATCAAATGCGGTAGAGAGGTCAAGTCCAAGAAGAAAGGAAGAGTGTCTGGTGAATGTGGAAACAGGGCAGGTCATCCGGTCACGCTGGTGGGAGCAGTTGCAGCAGTGGGTCGTGTGCACGAGGCACACGGAGACGCCAAGTGGAAAGGCAGAGGGAATCAGCACGGATTCCTGATCCCACAGCCTGGCTGTTAAAAGAAGGAGCTGACACAGAGCAACAAGAACTTTCAGGTTCCGGCAGTTCTGGTTTCGTTGTTGCTGTTGTAGTGGTAGATCCTTTGCTTTGTTTTTTAAAACTGGGTTTTGAGCCTGTCTATACCACCAAAGACAGAAGTGTTAGATCAAAAGTTTGAAGCTTCAGGAGAGAGAGGGCGTAATTGATGGAGCGTATTTGCCAAGTAAAGACGGGGGACCCAGAACAAAGGTTAAGAGGTTAGCCTTTAAAATGGATAGCTGGAACAGTGAAAGTGTTAGTCCCTCAGTCGTGTCTGACTCTCTGCGACCCCATGCTCCTCTGTCCATGAAATTCTCCAGCAAGAATACCGAACCTGCTCTACAGCACAGAGTTCAGCCTGGTGTTCTGTGGAGACCTATTCTGGGGTTTGGGAGGAAGGGCCCTGGAAGAGGGGATGTATGTATGCATATAGCTGATTCACTTTGTTATACAATGTTGTAGAGCAGTTATACCCAATTAAAAAAAAAAAAAGAAAGATAAGCCTTGAACAAGACATAGAAAGTTGTTTTTGGTTTTTTTTTTTGAAATTTAATGTTTAATATAAATATAAGATATAGTGAATTCTTAAACAGGTCAGAAAACAATGACCATAGGGAAAATACACTTCATTAAAATAAAAGACTTTGAATTTAAAGAAAAATATATAAAGAATGTCTTCAAATAATCATCTAACAAAACCAGGCAACCTGACACAGAAAGTTTATGGAAGTAAAGGTGTGGTTAGGAAGTTCATATATTTCAAAACCAAACACTACCATTTTCCCAGTGAAACTGAAGATAAGGATATATACTATGAATAAGTTCAGGAGGGTTTGCAAGAGCTACTGTAGAAAATGAGAATTAAAACTGAACAGAAACTAGTAGAAGATTACTAGGTAGTAGAGAGTGTCTACCAAAGATTGGAGATTAAGTTTAGAAATGTTCTTAATTCCTAGGCCAACAGAGCTCTCTGTAAGATGGAGTAAAGAAAAACAGCTAAGTTGGCCCAGGATTGATGATTTCTAGGGTACATTGGAGGGCTTCCCAGGTGACACTAGTGGTAATGAACCCACCTGCTGATGCAGGAAACATAATGAGACCTGGGTTTGATCCCTGTGTTGGGAAGATCCCCTGGAGGAGGTCATGGCAACCCACTCCAGTGTTCTTGCCTGGAGAATCCTGTGGACAGAGGAGCCTGGCAGGCTACAGTCCATGGGTTCACAGAGTCAGACATGACCGAGCGACTTAGCGCGCACGCAGGGCATATTGGAGAGAAAGATAAAGGGGTTGTTGGATTTCAGGGATCAGTGACTCATCCATCTTCCTCCTTTGTGTTCTCAGTTTTTGAGTATTGAGTATAAGGAAATAAGGGATGACTTTATTAATGGCTGAACAGGATCCAGTAACCAGTAAATACAGAGCTTCTGATAAGTTGTTGGAGGCTCAAGGGCAAAATGTTGCTTATTCTTCCTTCCTCTGAAGTGAAGGTGGGGTGGGGTTATTAAGCTATCAGATTAACCACTTGCCTTCCCTGAGGAGTGAACAAGAGTCTTCTCCCCTCCATGGAGACTCAAAGTGATGGTTGCGGATAAGAGTTTCTCCCTGACCAGGATCTAGAGTTTAATGTGAAAGAGGGTTCCAAAATTTAAGATTTGAAAATAACTTCTGGTGAATTCAAGACCTAGGGTGTTTGACTACATGAAGGGACTTGGAAAGCCTGGGTTTGGGAGAGGTTATTCAAATTGTTTGTACAAGTCTTTCTTGGACCTTCAACTGCATGCAGTGTCTCCTGTTGTGCCTTTTCCTGGAATTTACTATTTTCTGCCTTTTTTAGTTAGGTACTTATGTTTTCATAACCTTATCCATAAATATTTGTTGATTTTAATGAATAAAATGAAAGTTTATTTGGGGTATGAGAAGACTTTTTTTGTTGAATTATTTTCAGGAAATTTCTTGACTCATCCAAATGTTGTTTCTCAAGTTTGTTGAACTAGAAATGCAGACTAAAATGTTGGGTGGACTGCTTAGAATTTTATAGCAAGTCAATTCTGTAGAACTTTGCAGGGTTTACAATGGAATAAGAGATAGGTTTTCAAGCAGTCATGGACAATCCTCCCTGTCTTTAAATATTGAAGTATTCCACCTTCCTGGTTCACAGTGAGTGCTGACTGATGCTGTTATTTTGACCAGTGTGTGTCAGAGGTTAATGGTGTAGTTTGGTGAGTCCAGCAAATGGTCGAATTCTGCTTCCCTTCAGTCACTCCTCCTTGCCTTGAAGTCCCTAAGGAAGATCTATCGACAAGGGACACACAGTAAATGGAAAATCTATAATTAGCAAATGGAAAGTGGAAACGCTGCGCTTCACCCAAAAACCCAGTTGTCAAGCTCTCGTAAAATGGGTTCTAGAGGGAGTGTTCTAACTCATTCTGTGGTTATGAGCGGGCGTCGAGGCTGGCTGGGGTTCAGCAGGGGGCTGCTGCAGGGAGTGGGGGGACACAGACCTCCCAAGGATGGTGTTAGGGATCTGCAGGCCTACCTGTAAGACCTGCCTACATGAGGACTGCTTTTAAATGGTCGTGTTCTCTCATCCCCGGAGGGAGTAATTGCTTTGCTTTGGAGGTTGTTTAATTTGCCTCAGGTATTGTATTAGTTTTCTTTTGCTTCCTAACAAATTGTCACAAATGTAGTGACTTAAAACAATGCTTATTTATAATCTTACAGTTTCTGTCGGTCTTATAAAATAGCTGGATTCTTCTGCATCAGGTCTCATGATGTTGAAATAGATAGATATGGTAAATTAAATACACACACACACATATATACCCATTAATTACCTGTGTACTTAGTCACTCAGCTGTGTCCAACTCCCTGGGACCCCACAGACTGTAGACCACCAGGCTCCTCTGTCCATGGAATTTTCCAGGCAAGAATACAGGAGTGGGTTGCCATTTCCTCCTCCAGGGGATCTTCCCGCCCCAGGGATCAAACTCACATCTCTTGCGTCTCCTGCATTGGCAGATGGATTCTTTACCACTAGTGACACCACTTTGCGCTAATTTTTTTAAAAGATTTTTTTAAAAATGTGAACCGTTTTTAAAGTCTTTATTGAGTTTGTCACAGTATTGCTTCTTTTTTTGTGTTTTTGTTTTTTTGACCTTGAGGCATGTGGGATCTTAGCTCTCCCACCAGGGATCGAACCTGCATACCCTGCATTGAAAGGCAGAGTCTCAACCACTGGACCACCGAGGAAGTCCCACATTGGCCTAATTCTGACCTGTGTTTGAATTTCTGGTTTTACAAGTGTCTTCTGCTTTAGGCGGCAGCAACAACAAAATCTACTAACACTGAACAGCTGTCAGTGATGTGATTGGGGAACAGAAAAGACCAATTCCTGACGGCCTTATTATATCTTATGAGTCCTTAGGTTAACGTTCACAATTAATTTGAAGTTTAAGTTCTACCATGACACTTTCTCTGACTATGGAATCAATAAAACTTTCTTAATTTTTTGGGTCTACTTTTAATCGTTCATTTTCTTCTTTATTTCATTGACATTTGCATAGTGTTCTGGAGTTTTATTTTCACGTTAACCTTTTTATCCTTAACACTACTGTGCTGTATGTGAATGTGGTCTTCTGATGCTAGACTGGAGAGCACCTCTTTCCCTGTGGTCCCACTCGGGCCCCCCAGGACAGGATCGCAGTTCTCCTGATAGTTAACCCAGAGTGCTTTCCTGCCGTCTAGTCTTCTTTCTGCCTGCTGAGTCTTTGCCTCTGTTCTGTCTCTTCTCACATCCACTGCTCTGTTCGTCTCTTTCTCACTAATCATGGCGTTTACAAACCCAGCTTCTATTGATTTATTATTATTGAACCATAGTTGTGTTGCAGTGTTCATTAGTTTCTGCTGTACAGCTAAGTGGATCAGCTGTGAGTATACACATACCAGGGCTTCCCTGGTGGCGCTGGTGGTAAAGAACCCACCTGTCAATGCAGGAGACCTAAGAGACACAGGTTCGATCCCTGTGTGGGGAAGATCCCCCGGAAGAGGAAATGGCAACGCACTCCAGTATTCTTGCCTGGAGAATCACATGGACAGAGGAGCTTGGCAGGCTGCGGTCCCTGGGGTCGCAAAGAGCCAGACACGACAGAAGCGACTTAGCACATACATATATCCCCCAGGTATAAATAAATATCCCTTCCCTCTTGAGCCTCCTTCCTACGCTCCCACTGCTGCAGGTCATCAAAGCCCTGAGCTGAGTTCCTTGTGTTATGCAGCAGCTTCCCACTAGCTGTCTATTTCACACATGGTAGTGAATGTAAGTCAGCACTGCTCTTCCAATTTGTCTCTCCCTCCCTGTCCCCCTCTGGGTCCACACATCCATTCTCTACATCTGCAGCTCTTCCTGGAATAGGTGATTTTTCCAGTTGCAGTGCTTAGACTCTGAGGTCAAACAGTCAGGGTTTGGGTTGGGGCTTGGCCATGTCTAGTTAGGTGGTGGTGGTGGTGGTGGTTTAGTCGCTAAATAATGTCTGACTCTTGCGACCCCATGGACTGTAGCCTTACAGGCTCCTCTGTCCATGGGGTTGTTCAGGCAAGAATACTGGAGTGGGTTGCCGTTTCATTCTCCAGGGCTAGTTAGGACCTTGGACTAATTCGTTAACTGCTCTAAATCTCAGTATCCTTACCTTTGAAAGTGAAAAGTGAACGTGTTAGTCGCTTAGTCGTGTCCGACTCTTTTTGACCCCACTGACCATAGGCTGCCAGGCTCCTCTGTCCGTGGAATCCTCCAGGCAAGAATCTGGAGTGGGTAACCATTCCCTTCTCCAGGGGATCTTCCCGGCCCAGGGATCGAACTCTGGTCTTCAGCATTGCAGGCAGATTCTTTACTGTCTGAACCACCAGGGAAGTCCTATATGTTGGTGACTACTATTAATCATTCCCTTGAACTTAATTACCCCTTGATTCCTTTCACAAGTGTCAGTATTGCCAACTTTTAAAAGTTGGGGAATTTTGAAAGAGAATATGGACAAACCTTATCTTGAGAAAACATTCCATCCTGCCTGTCTCTCTGACATGTCGTGAAGATTTATTTCCACTTTTATCTCATATTATATTATTAGGCAAAGGGGCCATTTTGCAATGAATGAAAATACAGTTGTTCCTTGTTGGTTAAATGTTCTTTGCTAAAGAAAAGCTTTTTAATGATTTGAAAGCCATCACAGTGGTGTGGTATACATCAGGCTTTCAAAGTGTACTGTTCAAATTACTGTTTTCTTTAAATTTTAATGAAGTTTAGGCTAAACCTTCAACAAAGGAGTCATCATTTTTAAGAAAATGATTGTATTGACGTTGGTGAAATTTCTCATGGAAGTTTGTAAAGAAAGCTTTTTTTTTTTTTAAACAAGAAAGAGGTACAGAGGTAATTTATTTAACTACCCTTAGCATTTTTAGTGAGTGATCTCCAAATGTGTTTCAGATCCCACGGCTATTTCACATCCGTGCCGGCTCACTCTGTATGGAAACAGATGCCATGCGGCAGCCCTTGTTTTTAGAACTAAGTGAGCACTGGAACAAAGAGTCCTTTTAGGTCTGGGTTACTTGCCATTGTCGTGTAAATATGATCAAAAGTTGATTAGCATTAGATTATGATTCTTCTGATGAGGTTTTTAAAAGACAAAAAAGCAAACCAATAGAGAGAATACTCATAAAGGCACATAAAGTGCTGAAAATTATGCGCCCATAGTACAGTTAAAATAAGCAGGCTGAGTTTTAATGGAAGGGAAGATATTTTTAAGAACTTATTTCTTTCATGTTTACTTTCTGTTTATCCTGTTTTCCCCTTAGCTTCCTCTCTGTTAATATAATTCACTTCATCTTCTCTCTTAAGAGAGATGTCACATCCTTTGAACCTAAGGAAGTGTCAGTTTACTTTCATCTATTAGCAGCACAATCTTTAGTTAGATGGAAATAGCAAAAAGTTATTTTCTTTTTTGTCATTTTTGAACGCCCATCACAAAACAGGTATTCAGATAAACAAGTTGATGTACAATCACTTGGGAAAGTAAGTTGCCTACTTATTAGATAACATTTAGTTTGCTGCATGGGGCTTCCCTGGTGGCCCAGATGGCAAAGAATCTGCCTGCAATGAAGGAGAGTCGGATTCGATCCTGAAGTTGGGAAGATCCCCTGGAGAAGGGAAAGACTACTCAGTCCAGTATTCTGACCTGGAGAATCCCATAGACAGAGAAGCCTGGCGGGCTACAGTCCAAGGAGTCACAGAGAATCAGACACGACTGAGCAAGTAACACTTTCACTTTTTTCAGTCTACTGTGTACCTCTTATCACTGTTTTATAAGATCACTGATCTCATCACTCATTCAATTTTGTATACCAGTCCTGTAATGCAGGTTCTAGTATGCTTCCCATTTTACAGTGAGCAATCTGAGACAGAGAAGTTAGCATCTGACGTATCTGGGTTGTAAGATTTGTACTTCTGTTCTGGCTGTGCTGCCTCTCTGTTGCATGGGCAGGCTTCTCTGATTGCGGTGGGCAGACTTAGTTGCCCCGTGGCATGTGGGTCGCCTGACACACCCTTCTTCCCAGGGTGGGAAGGTGGATTCTTACCCACCGACCCCCCAGGGAAGTCCTTGATCTGTACTCTTGAAAGTCTGCTCTTCTATCTCTGTCTCACAGAGTTTTAAACGAACATGATTCAGATAGTATTCCTATTATCGTGTTTTAACATGTTCAGTTGTTTTTTCTTTTCCAGGTCAGTCGTAGAGTCTCAGTGTTACTCGATGTACAGTAGGCAATTGTTGGTTCTACCACAAATTTAGAGCACTACGTTTTATTGTGAGGGCTGCACTTTAAATAGAAAGGTCGATAACAAGGCAGGTAACTAATATTATAAAAAGCTAATATTTTTTTGAAAAGGGTCTGGGAATCATGGGATTGATTGACATTAAAGGGCACTTTTTATTTTAAAGACTTGGGAAAATGTGAGCTCTGTTTAGTATTTGAAGGATTATTATGTATAAGAGGGCTTCCCTGGTGGCTCAGTGGTAAAGAATCTGTGTGCCAATGCAGGAGATGTGGGTTTGGTCCCTGGGTTGGGAAGATCCCCTGGAGTAGGAAAAATGGCAGCCCACTCCAGTATTTTTACCTGGGAAATCCCATGGACAGAGGAACCTGACGGGCTACACAGTCCATAGGGTCACAAAGAGTTGGACAGGACTGAGCATCTAAGCACACATTTATGTATAAGAAACAGCTGACAGGTTTGGTTTACAGAACAAAGATCTTGTATTCATGGAGGGACAGTTTCAGCTCTACCCAAGGAGAGAACTTTCTGTGTCATCTGATAGAACAGGCCTCTTGTGAGGTAACGGCTCTGCCCATTATTAGAAATCTCTAGTCATTTGCTTCCGTGTGATCTGGAAGGGGCCTTCAAGAAGAGAGTTCTCAGAGCAGACTCAGGTGCAGAGAGCTGAAGCGACTTTCTCAAGGTTGGATGACTGATATCTGTGCACAGCTAGTATAAAATTCAGAGCCTGCCGCCCTTGGGGTTTGTTGGGAGTAAGCAGGGGGCAAGGGCTGTACAGATGGCTGGACTTGATGCTGGACAGTTTGCATACTCTGTCTCATAGCACAGAGCAAGAGCTAAGGGACCCTCCTCAAGATTGCTGTTGAAGAGACTATTTCATGGTGTGTGTGTGTGTGTTGGGGGGGGGGTAGGGGCTAAAGAGATGGTGGAGCCTGAAATTTCCTTAGGTGCAAAGACTGTCTTCTTCCACCCCTGAATCCCCAAGGCTAACACGGGTCCAGACACAGAAGGGAAAGACAATAAATATTTGTCGAATGAATGAAAGAATAGGTCTTGTTGAAGGAGTGAATGATATTTGTAGACTCAAGTTTGTAGAAAGGTGTTATTTCAAGTTTTAGCCTAGAGAGCACAATTTCCTAATTTCCCCCCCATGGTGTTGGATTATAATGTACCCATAAATATGTATATCCTTCTTTGACATCTGTACATTATGATTCAGACTATTTTTATACCAACAATAAGCCTTACAAAACATGATTCTCGCTTATGTTGATCATTGCAGTATTTCCACATAATTACTGGATGCCTAAAAGTAATGTTGATGAAAATATTTTAATGTTTATGTTGATGAAAATGTTTTCTTGTATTCTAAAGTGATACCACGGGCTTCCCTTGTAGCTCAGTTGGGGAAGAATCTGCCTGCAATGCAGGAGGCCTGGGTTCAATTCCAGGGTCGGGAAGATCCCCTGGAGAAGGAAATGGCAACCCACTCCTGTATTCTTGCCTGGAAAATCTCATGGACAGAGGAGCCTGGCGGTCTAAAGTCCATAGGGTCACAAGAGTTGGACACAGCTTAGTGACTAAACCACCACCACCACCAAAGTGATACCACATTAACGCAATTGGAGTGGCTATTGTTTTGCTTTTAAAATTGATTTATATACAGTTTAGGTTAGACTTTATATTATGATTCTGATGATTTTTACATTTTTTGAAATTTGTATTTGTTTTTCTATAAGACACCAGGCCTTTAGAAATGAAATAGCATTGTTTCTGTGAGTGTATCATGTTAATCTTTTCATTGAGTGGTATACATCTTTTCCAAGAGTATAACACAAATACTTTTTCACATTTTCATGAGCTCCCTTAAGCCACAGTCCTAGGAGGTAAGAAAACATTCGTCCTTTTGTAGCTAGACTATAATGTTATGGTATGGGTGAGAGAACTGTACCTATCTCCACCTTCATTAGTACCCTTCCATGAACCTGTCAAATAGGTTAACTGAGGTCTCCACCTTCACTAGTAGCCTACCATACATCTTTTAAATGGACTTTCTGAAGTAAACCTTTGAGCATGTCCTTGAGTATCCTAGCAGCTCAGGAGCTCTGGGAACCTGGGTTTGGTTGCATAATCAAACCATCAATGTCCAGATCAGTTTCACAAGAGAACCTGTTGTTGTGTGAACAGATACCACTAAAAGGCTGGGAAGGTTCTCTCGTCATTGAGAGAACTGTGTCCCTGGAGATCCGGGCAGGGTACTGTGTTCAGTTGCTGTGCCTGGCATTTCCACCTGCCCCTTGCCCAGCGCTGATCCACAGCTCAGGAGGAACATGGGGCTCGGGATCAGAAACCTGCAACATGCACTGCAGGCTACACTCCCCCCTGATTCTCCATTTTCAGAACTGCCCTTAGACATTCATTCATTCATTTAGCAAATAGTTATCCAAAACTTAAGGGCTTCCCTGGTGGCTGAGATGGTAAAGAATCTGCCTGCAGTGCAGGAGGGCTGGGTTTGATCCCCAGGTCAGGAAGATCCCCTGGAGAAATGAATGGCTACTCACCCCATTCTCCATGTCTGGAGAATCCCATGGACAGAGGAGCCTGGTGGGCTACAGTCCATGTGGTTGCAAAGAGTCAGACACGACTGAGCAACTGACCCTATCAAAAAAGCTTACTGTATGTATCAGACACTGCTAGATTCTGGATACATATAGTGGTGAGTAAAAGAAACCAGCTACTGATACTATATTTTGAAAAAGTTTAAAAGCCTCCAGGAACAGGTCCCCCTCTCTGAAGTATGTGACCTTGGAATAGGGTTCTTGAGATATGAAAAACAATGAATTGCCTCCCAATTAGGTCCAGAAACTATGCCGTCCCAAGAGCTCAAGTTATAGGAAAGAGAAGGATTAAAAAGACTCAAACCTTGAGGGCCAGACGGTTGAGGATTCCACAGGCAAAAGCGCTCTGGCACTGCTTCTGCTTCTCTCTGCAGACGTGCACCCTGTACCAGTGTTTCTGTGACCACAATATGGTGACCACGTAGAACTGCTTATTCCTGCCCCTAAACACCAGTGTTTCATGAAGCTTGTTCCCTGGGAAGACAGCCTCAGGGACCATGGGGACGGCCAGTGGAAGACGTTCATCTGAATGGGAGGCCTGGCCTGTATCCTGGACAGTTGATCTTCACGGTGCCCCCACTGCACTGGAGCATCCAGTGAATGGCCGCAGTGCCACCCAGCCTCCCGTTCCTGGGCCTGTTGTAAATCTGCATTTCAGTGATACGTTCCACATATGAGGTCTTTCCCAGGTTCCAGCTGGCTGGTGCTGAGCTGATGCTGCCTCTCACTGTGATCTTGGGAGCAGCAGCTGTAGCTGCACAGAATTGAACTTCTAGATTGCATCTGCTCTCTTGAGAGATGAAGACTGGCAAGGGTTGCCCAAGGTCTGAAAGAGCAGCCCCAGGCTCACCGGCCATCCAGCTCCACAGGGTCTTCGAAGGTGTGCAGACCATGCAGGAGATGCATTCACACCGCCAGCCTGGCCGCTCCACCAAGGCTCTTTTTGGATAAGGGCTCTGGGGTTTATTTGGACATCTGTGGACTTGACATGGCTAAAGGCTCTCTAGTTCCATGCTCATTTAGGTTAGCCCTGACTTCTGATCTCCATTTGTGGTGCAGAATGGAGCCTCGAACCCTGTAAGAGACCAGAGCCTGTCTCACAGAGGTACTGAAATAGAGGCCTAATATGGGAAAATAAATTACCAGCAATAAAAATGTTAAAAAAAAAAAAAGACCCAAACCATCATTAGTGTCTGGTTCAAGCTTGCTCCTTGGAAAGAAAAGCTATGACAAACCTAGACAGCATATTAAAAAGCAAAGACATCACTTTGCTGACAAAGGTACCTCTAGTCAAAGCTATGGTTTCTCCAGTAGTCATGTACGGATGTGAGAGTTGAGCCATAAAGAAGGCTGAGTGCCAAAGAGTCGATGCTTTTTTTTTTTTTTTTTTTAATATTATTTTATTAGTTGGAGGCCAATCACTTTACAACATTTCAGTGGGTTTTGTCATACATTGACATGAATCAGCCATATAGTTACATGTATTCCCCATCCCGATCCCCCCTCCCACCTCCCTCCCCACCCGACTCCTCAGGGTCCTCCCAGTGCACCAGGCCCGAGCACCTGACTCATGTATCCCGCCTGGGCTGGTGGTCCGTTTCACCATAGATAATATACATGCTGTTCTTTCAAAACATCTCACCCTCACGTTCTCCCCCAGAGTTCAAAAGTCTGTTCTGTATTTCTGTGTCTCTTTTTCTGTTTTGCATATAGGGTTATCGCCACCATCTATCTAAATTCCGTATATATGTGTTAGTATACTGTAATGTTCTTTATCTTTCTGACTTACTTCACTCTGTATAATGGGCTCCAGTTTCATCCATCTCATTAGAACTGATTCAAATGAATTCTTTTTAACGGCTGAGTAATATTCCATGGTGTATATGTACCACAGCTTCCTTATCCATTCGTCTGCTGATGGGCATCTAGGTTGCTTCCATGTCCTGGCTATTATAAACAGTGCTGCGATGAACATTGGGGTGCACGTGTCTCTTTCAGATCTGGATTCCTCAGTGTGTATGCCCAGAAGTGGTATTGCTGGGTCATATGGCAGTTCTATTTCCAGTTTTTTAAGAAATCTCCACACTGTTTTCCATAGTGGCTGTACTAGTTTGCATTCCCACCAACAGTGTAAGAGGGTTCCCTTTTCTCCACACCCTCTCCAGCATTTATTGCTTGTAGACTTTTGGATAGCAGCCATCCTGACTGGCGTGTAATGGTACCTCATTGTGGTTTTGATTTGCATTTCTCTGATGATGAGTGATGTTGAGCATCTTTTCATGTGTTTGTTAGCCATCTGTATGTCTTCTTTGGAGAAATGTCTGTTTAGTTCTTTGGCCCATTTTTTGATTGGGTCGTTTATTTTTCTGGAATTGAGCTTCAGGAGTTGCTTGTATATTTTTGAGATTAATCCTTTGTCTGTTTCCTCATTTGTTATTATTTTCTCCCAATCTGAGGGCTGTCTTTTCACCTTACTTATAGTTTCCTTTGTTGTGCAAAAGCTTTTAATTTTCATTAAGCCCCATTTGTTTATTTTTGCTTTTATTTCCAATATTCTGGGAGGTGGGTCATAGAAGATCTTGCTGTGATTTATGTCGGAGAGTGTTTTGCCTATGTTCTCCTCTAGGAGTTTTATAGTTTCTGGTCTTACATTTAGATCTTTAATCCATTTTGAGTTTATTTTTGTGTATGGTGTTAGGAAGTGTTCTAGTTTCATTCTTTTACAAGTGGTTAACCAGTTTTCCCAGCACCACTTGTTAAAGAGATTGTCTTTTTTCCATTGTATATCCTTGCCTCCTTTGTCAAAGATAAGCTGTCCATAGGTTCGTGGATTTATCTCTGGGCTTTCTATTCTGTTCCATTGATCTATATTTCTGTCTTTGTGCCAGTACCATACTGTCTTGATGACTGTGGCTTTGTAGTAGAGTCTGAAGTCAGGCAGGTTGATTCCTCCAGTTCCATTCTTCTTTCTCAAGATTACTTTGGCTATTCGAGGTTTTTTGTATTTCCATACAAATTGTGAAATTATTTGTTCTAATTCTGTGAAAAATACCGTTGGTAGCTTGATAGGGATTGCATTGAATCTATAGATTGCTTTGGGTAGAATAGCCATTTTGACAATATTGATTCTTCCAATCCATGAACACGGTATGTTTCTCCAACTGTTTGTGTCCTCTTTGATTTCTTTCATCAGTGTTTTATAGTTTTCTATGTATAGGTCTTTTGTTTCTTTAGGTAGATATACTCCTAAGTATTTTATTCTTTTTGTTGCAATGGTGAATGGTATTGTTTCCTTAATTTCTCTTTCTGTTTTTTCATTGTTAGTGTATAGGAATGCAAGGGATTTCTGTGTGTTAATTTTATATCCTGCAACTTTACTATATTCATTAATTAGCTCTAGTAATTTTCTGGTAGAGTCTTTAGGGTTTTCTATGTAGAGGATCATGTCATCTGCAAACAGCGAGAGTTTCACTTCTTCTTTTCCTATCTGGATTCCTTTTATGTCTAATTCCAAAACCAGACAAAGATGCCACAAAAAAAGAAAACTACAGGCCAATATCACTGATGAACATAGATGCAAAAATCCTTAACAAAATTCTAGCAAACAGAATCCAACAACATATTAAAAAAATCATACACCATGACCAAGTGGGCTTTATCCCAGGAATGCAAGGATTCTTTAATATCCGCAAATCGATCAACGTAATACACCACATTAACAAATTGAAAGATAAAAAACATATGATTATCTCAATAGATGCAGAGAAAGCCTTTGACAAAATTCAACACTCATTTATGATTAAAACTCTCCAGAAAGCAGGAATAGAAGGAACATACCTCAACATAATAAAAGCTATATATGACAAACCCACAGCAAGCATCACCCTCAATGGTGAAAAATTGAAAGCATTTCCTCTGAAATCAGGAACGAGTCGATGCTTTTGAACTGTGGTGTTAGAGTTCCTTGGACAGCGAGGAGATCCAACCAGTCATTCCTAAAGGAAATCAATCCTGACTATTCATTGGAAGGACAGATGCTGAAACTGAAGCTCTAGTACTTTGGCCACCTGATATGAAGAACTAACTCATTGGAAAAGACCCTGATGCTGTGGAAGATTGAAGGTAGGAGGAGAAGGGGATGGCAGAGGATGAGATGGTTGGTTGGCATCACTGACTCGATGGACATGAGTCTGAGCAAGCTCCAGGAGATGGTGAAAGACAGGGAAGCCTGGTGTGCTGCAGTCCATGGGGTCTCAAAGAGTTGGACATGCCTTAGAGATTGAACAGTGACAACAATCAGCTAAAGATATCTTGTTATCCTGTGGTCTTTTCTGATTGAAGCAGCAGAATTGTGAAGGGTTCAGTGCCATGGAAGTTCTGTCCTCGCTAGCCAAGCAGTCTTTCTAACGAGTTTGATGTTCTGCATCTCCCAGGAAGTCAGAATCTTTGGCACCCTTTTAAGAAATTAGAAATAATTAAAAGTCACAGTGCTCAAACATTCCAGAAAAATTCTAGAGATGTTTGCCATCCTGTGCCTTATGAGTTATCCAGGCCTCCTGTAGCCTTAAATCACTCTGACAGGACCCAAGTGATGCGCACACAGAAAGGGGTGCTTTGTCCACGACTCCTGGCCTTGTTGATGACTGTGGAATCTGGCCTTGCATTCAGCCTGAAATGTTCTAAAAATTAAACGTATCATTATGCTTTTCAGATTATGGCTCCATTAGACAATTTAAAATATCAACTGTTTATTTTTTTAAATATTAAACTAATTTTAAGTTTACCTTGAACATTAATGAAATGTTAAAACTTCCAGGTGGCTCTAGTGGTAAAGAACCTGCCTGCCAATGCAGGAGATGAAAGAGACACAGATTTGATCCCTGAGTCTGGAAGATCCCCTGGAAAAGGAAATGGCAACCCACTCCAGTATTCTTGCCTGGAGAATACTATGGACGGAGGAGCCTGATATGGGCTACAGTCCATGGGGTCGCAGAGTCAGACCTGACTGAGTGACTGAGCACACACAGGAAAGCCTGTTTATTATTCTACAAGCTTTAAAAATTTAAGCTGTTTATAATATAGGTAAGAAAAATAAATGATTATTCATTTCCCAAAAGTTCTTTGGTCTGTCCAGTAACCCACAATAAGGAGTCATGAGCACACACCTGGTACTTTTTAGTTTATAGCTTGCTTCATTATCTCATTTAACCCAGGAAGTAGTTCTTCCCCTCAGTGCATGAAGAGGTGAAGTTCAGAGAACTTAATTTTGCAAATTTATGTAGTTAATGGGTAGGATGATTAATATTTAAAGTCTGTGATTCTTCCATGAGGATGAATAGCATATTACAATTTTATGAGTGCAAGAGCAGTAATCAACATTTTAAATAGGATTTAGTTGAATCCAGACATTCTTAGTGAATCCTCATTACCTTACAAGTGGAGAGAAGGATATGTAGACCAGTGTACCAGCTAGCAATGATTACAGTGCTTGCTCATTGTCAATTTTTGTGTAGTCATTAGGTTAATTATCTTTAATGGAAGAAAGAGGATTTCGCAATTTTGATTGCCCTCTGCATTGTGACAGGTCTCTGGTAACAGTTTAATTTCCAACAAAACATTGTTAAAAAAGAGATTTTTGAGTTCAGTCACTTATGCCTTAAGTATCCTGTGGTCTCTGGACCTAGTGCTTTTAAACTTTGCATGCAGGCGAAGATGGGTTTATACTTAGGGAATACAAATTACAGTCTAGTCAGCAACACATCAGAAGAAAGACTTTCCTATGGACAACAGGCAGATGGAGTGCTAGGCGGTCGGAGATTTTTTTCCTGTTTGGTTTTGCTTATTGTCACGGAGAAGACTTGCTGAGAGCAAATCTGAAGGCTTGTGGGTGGTCCTGGCACTTAGACTGTGTCCGCTGATCAGGATTTATGAAGGATTGGACAGCTGTATAGGATAGTTTAAGAAGTTTCTTGTAAGCTGCCCCCACTATGGGATTCAAGGCAGAAGATGATCTTTAAATCTCGGAGAGAAGCAGATTATCATCAAGCTCTTAAACAGAGCTGGCATCTTAGAGTGGAAGGTGTGGCCATTAGATAACTCGGCCCTTGACACCAGAGCTTGATTAGACCTCCTTCCAACAAGAGTGAGTGATACCTTCCAGTGACACGGACCCTGGACATGATCTAATGATGCTGTCTGTCTGGGTCAGTTGGTAGGCTGTCTAGTCTCTGCGACTGGGATGCTTTTGGACATTTCACTAATGCTTGGTGATAATCTGCATGAGTATGTGCATGCTAATAAACAAGCCTGCCAGGATCCTCTGCCCACAGGATTCTCCAAGCAAGAATATTGAATGAGTTGCCATTTCCTTCTCACGGGGTTTTCCTGAGCCAGGGATCGAACCAGTGTCTCTTACATCTCCTGCATTGCCAGGCACCACCTCAGAAGCCCTTGTAATAATCTAGCACAACCCTGTTTAGTATGAGCGTCTGACGGTGGGTAGTTAATGGGGTAGTGAGCAGAAGTCATATAGACCTGCTGCTAATATTTCAAGTGGAAAGAGTCACAGTATAGCATGTGTTGTCTGTATGTATGTTCCATATAGCTCGTGTTTATGAGAGTTGAGTATTTGGCCTCTGTGGTCTGGCTTCCGCACAAACCTTGGCCATTTTCTCTCTCAGAATCCCAACATTGATTTTTCATAGTTGCTCAACAGTAGTGTTAGAACTTCCCTGTTTGTTAACCTCCTAACGTGAGAAAGGCTGTCTGGACAAAGCAGCAAATCCTTCTCCCTTTGCAGACCTTTGTAAGAATCCAGGGTGTTTTGTTTTGTATTTGTACAGATGAGGCATTGTTCCTATGACTCTGTTCTAGGTTTGGGTGGAAGCATGTCCACCAGCAAGGATTGACGTGGCTATGCAAAACGATTACTGAAAAGCTTCTAAAAAATTTTGACCCCAGGTTTAACACCATATGATCAAGATACATAACTTCCTGGGGTAGATTGTAAAGAATATTTTTTCAGGCTTTTAGAGTCATCAATGCCTTTGCTGCTCACAGTGTCTAGAATTAGCAGAGGGAGTGAAATGTACTGTGGATGTGTGCAAAGACATATGTACAAGGATATTTATTGCACGCTGAAATAAGGAAAGATGGGAAACGACCCAAATGTGCAAATTAGAGGCTGGTTGAAATGAATGATGAAATTTGTCACTCAGTAGAGTGTTATACAATAATGAAAAAGAATGATTCAGTGAGCTCTCTCTGTGACAGTATACACCAGGGTATCCTTGGCGGTCCAATGGTTGGGATCTGCCCTTCCAGTGACACAGGTTCAGTTCCTAGTCGCAGAACGGGGTTCCCACATGCCACAGGGCACAGCCAAAAAAAAAAAAAAAAGAAAAAATTAAATTAAAAAGTATACACTGAACTCCCAAGTTTTATTCAGTGGGAAAAGCCAGCTGTGGAAAACCATGTGTGTATAAAATGCCACACTCTGTGTTTGCATGCACACACTTACATTTAAACCTCAAAAACCACATATTTGTTGTGTATGCAGAGAAGGTCTCTGAAGAGGTACACGGAAGCTTACAAATATTTCCATCAGGAAGGAAACTTACAAATTTCTTATTCAAAAAGTTTAAGATGCTATGTGGGAGCCCTTTCTGATAGCTTCGTATCAGATGCATTTGACAAGAGTGATGGCTTTAGTGTGTGCTTGCTCAGTCTGTTGTGTCTGACTCTGGGATCCCATGGACTGTAACCCGCTAGGCCCCTCTGTCCGTGGCATTTCCCAGGCGAGAATACTGGAGAGGATGGCCATTCCCTTATCCAGAGGATCTTCCCAACCCAGGGATCAAACCCGAGTCTCTTGCCTCTCTTGAACTGGCAGGAGGGTTCTTTACCACTGAGCCAGATGGGTTTAGTAGGAAGCCCAAGTTGGACACCGCTAGAGTGTCAAGGAAACCATGATAGGGTGCATAGGAGACCGTCTGTAGTAGGAGGGAAGGAAGGGATGGATGAAAGGTGATGTGGGAAAGACCAGAGAACAATGCCAAAGGGAGAGGAGGAAACGAACTTAGAACTGTTGAATTTGGGAGGATTGGAATATAAATGTTACTTTTATTGAAGGATAGAAAATAAGACAGGCAGGTTTGTGTAAATTGGACATTGTGAATTGAAATAATGGTAAGGCATCCTGGTGATCCTTAGGAGGCTATTGAGAGAGATGCTTTAAAAAGCTGTTAAAATAACATGAAATACTTTTTGGGGGCTATCACTTTCATGGCTCTTTTTCTAGCATATTCAGATATCTTCTCTATTCCTTATGTATGATTGTGGTGTAATGGAAATTTTAGATTTTAGAAACGTTTCAGTTTTATGGTGACCAGTACAAATAAGATAATTACTTTGTTTTGACAGTTTCCATTGCCTATGTGTTCTGTACAAAGCAATTTGTGGTTACAAACCAAAAGAGCGTGTGCCCAGGGAATGAGGCTAATGCATTGTTCCAATCCCTAGTACAGTCTAAAAATATTAAATGAAGGGTAAAAGTTTTAATGTGTCCATTAACTAATACGCGCTGCTGATTTTCAGCAGAAGTGTATGTGACGGCCTACATAAGTAATTTCTGAAATCGCTGTGATCCTTGTCATTACCATTGATACTGAACAAACAAAACGACCTTTCCGTTTCCTATGGACAGTGTAATACTCTAAGTACAGTCCTCTATATGGTCGTGTTGTTGTTGCTGCGCAGTTGATATGTTGTGTCCGACTCTTTGCAGCCCCTTGGTCTGCAGCACGCCAGGGTCCCCGGTCCTTCACCATCTCCTGGAGTTTGCTCAGATTCATGTCTGTTGAGTTGATGGACATCAATCTTATCTGTCTAACCATCTCATCCTCTGCTGCCCACTTCTCCTTTTACCTTCAGTCTTTCCCAGCACCAGGGTCTTTTCCAGTGAGTTGGTTCTTTGAATCAGGTGGCCAAAGTATTGGAGCTTCAACTTCAACATCAGTCCTTCCAATGAATATTTATGTTTGATTTCCTTTAGGATTTCCTGGTTCTTCTCACTGTTTTGTTCTCCAGAGATATCTGGTTTGCAGAGAGATCTGTCTGTATTTGTAAATGAAGTTGTTATTATTTTACCAGCACCTTTCTGTGCTCATCTTTAAAGAATGTACAAGTATATACAGGATTGAGATATAACTGAAATATCCCTGATTATTTTTTAAGGGGAGAAAAAGATAGCAGTTTCTACCGTCTTTTCTGTCTATTCTTCTAGGATAATGCCAGTAAATTATTTGATGTTCTTTCATTCTCTAGGAGATGGCTAGGAAAGCAGACCGAATTTAGTTTCAAATCCTACATGTGCATTGTGACCTTGGGCAGGTTACAAACCCCTTTGGGTCTTAGGTTCCTCAAGTGTAAAATGGTTTGCTCCTTTTTGAGCTCTGTGGGTGAAATTTGATACAATATGATATGTGATGTCATATGATATATGCTGGGCTTCCCAGGTGGCACAGTGGGAAAGAATCTGCCTGCCAGTGCAGGAGATGAGGGTTCGATCCCTGGGTCGGGAAGATCCTCTAGAGGAGGAAATGGTAACCCACTCAAGTATTCCTGCCTGGAGAATCCCAAGGACAGAGGCGCTTGGTGGGCTACAGTCTATGGGGTCACAAAGAGCTGGACACGACTAAGTGTGCACACTCATGGTATATGCTATATGCTATATGAAATGATATATGATATGATATATTTTAGTACACGTGTCCTGGCCTGTTATAATGACTCCGTAAATGGTCAGTCTTAGCATTTTGGACTTTAAACTGATTTTCATTCCAAGTGTGAAAGCCGGAGTCATCTGAACTGCTGTCTCATTAGCACTCTTCACAGCTGGTCGCCACGTCCCATTAGTGCTGCCTCTGGAAAGCTGTTAAACCCTTCCCCATCTCTGCTGTCTGTTCTGGACCACTCTTCTCCGTAGCAGCCCTCCGCCACCCTGAGCTCAGACCCTGTCTCATCTTGCCTGCAGTTTCAGAAGAGCCCCTGTCTCCTGCCCACCCCGCTGACCCGCTGCATTGCTGCAAAAGTTCTCTTTCTAAGATAAAGGGCTCGCACCCTTCCTTGCTTACAGCCCTTTTGTAGTTCTGTCACTGGAGGTCAAAGCCAGAGTCCTGAGCATGGCTGAAAGCTTTAAATAACTGCCTCTGGCTTCTCTTTGTTCTTCCACCTGTGATTGGCCTATCACACCACTTACAATACTGGTTCTTACCTTGACCTTTCTTCATCTGTGTGGTTTGTGTGTCCCTTTATTTGCAATAACCCTCCCTCCCCGTAGAAATGCACTCAAAATCTTAACTTGAAAAAAAAAGGCACTTAATGGGACAGTTGGGGGAATTTTGGCCATTGACTGATTATAAAATGATAGTAAGGAATTATTAAATTTTCTTTTAGGTGTGAAAAAAAATCTTATTTTCATCCTTAAATGCTTGAATTATCAGCTCCGTAATGTATCAGTCTTGGTCATTTGCCAAAGTTTCACTGTATTCTAGTAGCACCCTGGGTGCTGAGAGCATAGATAAGGGTCCAGATCTTGAGGGATCTTGGAGTCGGGTCATATGGTCTAGAAGATGGCAGGAACTGACTGTACTGAAACCATGTGTACTTATCCGTGTTCCTCATTGTTCTGTGAGCCCCTTGAGAATGCAATATTTCATTTCTTTGTCTCCAGGGCTGCAATATTGCATAAAATAAGCACTCTTTATATTTTCTAGTGATCAAGGGAGTAATTTGATGGATGGATTCAAATAGACAGGGCAAGTTTTTAAACGATCACAATAGATAGTCTTTAGCACTTTCCTCATAATCTTATAGCTCATCTAACCCATTATCTTTGCCCATTGCTTAATACATTAATACGCTCTGTGCTACACTTGCTTTCGATTTTTATTTTTTTATTATTTACTTATGTTGTATGTGTGTGTGTTTGACTTTTAGAATACACTTGTGCAACAGACATGAAGTGGGTGAAGTCAGGAAACAGTCAGATGTTATTCTCTGAGTGGAGAAAAGTGCTCTAAAGGTGGAGAGTGAAAGTGGAGACCTTAGATAAGGTTATCAGGGAAGTTCAGTTCAGTTCAATAGCTCAGTTGTGTCTGACTTTTTGTGACCCTGTGGACTACAGCTCGCTAGGCTTCCCTGTCCATCACCAACTCCTGGATCTTGCTCAAACTCATGTCTATCGAGTCGGTGATGCCATTGAACCATCTCCTCTTCTGTCGTCCCCTTCTCCTCCTGCCTTCAATCTTTCCCAGCCTCAGGGTCTTTTCTAGTGAGTCCGTTCTTCACAGCAGGTGGCCAAAGTATTGGCGTTTCAGCTTCAGCATCAGTCCTTCCAGTGAACACCCAGGACTGATCTCCTTTAGGATGGACTGGTTGGATCTCCTTGCAGTCCAAGGGACTTCAAGAATCTTTTCCAACACCACAGTTCATCAATCCTTTGGTGCTCAGCTTTCTAGTCCAACTCTCACATCCATGCATGACTACTGGAAAAACCATAGCTTTGACTAGACAGACCTTTGTCGGCAAAGTAATGTCTCTGCTTTTTAATATGCTGTCTAGGTTTGTCATAGCTTTCCTTTCAAGGAGCAAGTGTCTTTTAATTTCATGGCTGCAGTCACCATCTGCAGTGACTTTGGAGCCCCCCAAAATAAAGTCTGTCACTGTTTCCATTGTTCTGCCATCTATTTGCCATGAAGTGATGGGACCGGATGCCGTGGTCTTCGTTTTTTTAATGTTGAGTTTTAAGCCAGCTTTTTCACTCTCCTCTTTCACTTTCATCAAGAGTTCTTTGGTTCTTCTCTTCTGTTTCTGGCATAAGGGTGGTGTCATCTGCATATCTGAGGTTACTGATACTTCTCCTGGCAATCTTGATTCCAGCTTGTGCTTCATCCAGCCCGGCATTTTGCATGATGTACTCTATATATAAGTTAAATAAGCAGCGTGACAATATACAGCCTTGACGTAGTCCTTTTACAATTTGGAACCAGTCTGGTGTTCCATGCCCGGTTCTGACTGTTGCTTCTTGACCTGCATACAGATTTCTCAGGTGGCAGGTTAGGTGGTCTGGTATTCCCATCTCTTTAAGAATTTTCCACAGCTTGTTGTGGTCTACATAGTCAAAGGCTTCAGCTTAGTCAATAAAGCAGAAGTAGATGTTTTTCTGGAACTCTTATGGATGTTGACAATTTGATCTCTGGTTCCTCTGCCTTTTCTAAATTCAGCTTGAACATTTGGAAACTCACGGTTCACGTACTGTTGAAGCCTGACTTGGAAAATTTTGAGCATTACTTTTCTAATGTGTGAGATGAATGCAGTTGTGTGGTAGTTTGAACATTCTTTGGCATTGCCTTTCTTTGGGATTGGAATGAAAACTACCTTTTCCAGTCCCATGGCCACTGCTGAGTTTTCCAAATTTGCTGGCATATTGAGTGCAGCAGTTTCACTGCATCATCTTTTAGGATTTGAAATAGCTCAATTGGAATTCCATCACTTACTCTAGCTTTGTTCATAGTGATGCTTCCTAAGGCCCACTTGACTTCTCATTCCAGGATGTCTGGCTCTAGGTGAACCCAGATACCTAGAAGCCAGGTGAACTCAGGAAGTTATTCAAGTCTGTTTTTCAGACACTTGGGTGTTGGACGTATGGGGAACTTGCAAACACTAAGCAAACTGTATAGAAGTACACAACTGATTGGTGTGGCCTGGCTTTCGGTTCTGAATTCTTTTAATTCCCTTTGGTAATTGTGATATAGGTTTGCTTTTTACTGGCACTGTAAGTATTAATTGACTTTGGTCTCCTCTTAGAATGATGATCAGTGATTTTTAGATTTCTTAGAAACCAATTTTGGTGAACCAAGTATATTTTAGGTACTATTATATAGTTAAGTTATAGCTTAATTATTTTGAAAATTTTTATAGGAAGTATTTTTTTGTTATTGCTAATCTGAAATTTTCTTCATCTTAAGCCTTTTGTTTTCTGTTGACATAATTGTTTTGTTAACAGTTGGTTTCTTAGAGTTGAATATCTCAGTTTATAGCACAAGAGAGTTCACTTTCAGCAGCTGAGAAACAGGCTCTACTTGTCTGGCTTAACAAGAAAAAGAGGTTGTGATATGAAGCTGGACATTCTGACTGTACACTGGCTCTCCTACTTAACAAGTTTAAATAGAACATTTTAAACAAGTTAAATTTATTTTTACCTATCATGTCAGCCAGCTAAATATCTGGATGATTAAATGAGATAATGTATGTGACCTTATTGACAGTAAGGTACTCTGAAAATGTAAGATGCTGCAGGAGTAATCATTCTGTCTGTTAACGTGAAAGTGAAAGTGTTGTCTGAGGCTTTGTGACCCCATGGGCTGTAACCCTCTAGGCTTCTCTGACAATGGGATTTCCCAGGCAAGAATAATGGAGTGAGTTATCATTCCCTTTTCCAGGGGATCTTCCCGATCCAGGGATCAAACCTGGTCCGAGCCACCAGGGAAATCCATTTATCAACATAAAAGCCTCCTATTTTTTAAAACCTTTTTGTTTTGTATTAGTGTAGAGCCAGTTAACAATGTTGTGATAGTTTCACGTGAATAGTGAAGGGACTTAGCCATACATGCACATGTATCTATTCCCCTGTGAACTCCCCTCCCATCCAGGCTGCCACATAACATTGGGCAGAGTTTCCATGTGCAGAGTCACCTATTTTTAAGGAACTTAATTATTAATCCCTTTGAAGAGAAGTTGTTTGCATCCATGGATACTAATTAAAATTATGAATATAATAAAATATACTAGGGGTGTCATTGATTTATCAGTTCATTATTACAATATCAAAAGTTACAACTATATGTTTATTTTGTGGGTATGATAAGCTGAATAATGAACCCTGAAGATGTTTACACCCTAATTGCTGTGACCTGTGAACATCACTTTCTATGGCAACAGAGACTCCCTAGTTGTGATTATGTTAAGGATACTGAGATGAGGTTATCCTGGATTATTGGAGTGGGCCCAGTGTAATCACCTGGGTCCTTGTAAGAGGGAGGCAAGAGGAATGGAGTCAGAGAAGAAGATGGTTGAAACGATGCGATAAAGGAAGGCACCATGAGCCAAGGAATGCAGGCAGCCTCTAGAAACAGAAAAAAACCCCCAGAAAATAGATTCTTCCTACAGCCTCCAGAAGGAATGTAGCCCTTCAACACCTTTGATTTCAAACTCCTATCACAACTATATGGGAATCCTTTGTTATAGCAGCAATAGCAAACTAGTACAGTAGGAATTGCCTGACATTAATAATTGTACTTCCCAGGTGGCTCACTGGTAAAGAAGCCTGCCAACGCAGGAGATGCAGGAGATGTGGGTTCAATCCCTGGGTCGGGAAGATTCCCTGGAGAAGGAAATGGCAACTGGATCCAGTATTCATGCCAGGAAAAACCCCATGGACAGAGGAGCCTGGCGGGCTACAGTCCAGGGGGTCGTGAAAGAATTGGATGTGACTTGATATAATTAAACAACAGCATTAGTAATTATAGGTCATTTGAGTTATAAGAGACTATTAATACTAACTTGGATACAAACTTTCTTTGTCTTCAAAGAAACAGTGGTTTGTGATTATACAACTAACTTACGTATGTAAATGATACATAGGAAATCCCAACAAGGAACACTTTCATAGCTTTCCTTAATAGCCTCCATGAAGGCTTCGCCATGTCTTGTTTTCCAGGGTTAGCAGGTCATCCAGGGAAGCATGGCTTCAGAGGTACTGTCTTTACAGTTTCGCTGAGTCCCCTCTGACTCTCTAGTGAGCCAAATGCTTCTAGGAAGAGACAACAATTATCCTGAAGCAAAGCCTTAAAGACACAACATTCCCATAAAGATGTTAAATGCACTGCTTTCTTTTACAGTTTTTGTATGGATTCTGGGACTATATGAATTATGTAATGTTGAGTTCATTGCTCCTTTGAAAAATATTTAGATTCTGGCTGCTTACAAAGTCTCTGTTTTGTAGTGTTAATATTTTATTGTTTTTCAAGAAAATTTTGATTTTCGAGTATTTTAGATTTTTTAAAAGTGAAGGGAAACCTTGATTTTTAGAATGTGGGATCCTGTGGAAATACTAGATATGTAGAGAGAATATTGGTACTGATAGCATTGAAGCCTGTGGTTCTTTTCTCAGGGGAACAGGTACCAGAATTTATGTCATTTATATTTGACATTCTAAGGCAATTTAAAAAATCCAACAGTAGGTTATAAAGAAAATCAAATTAGCATGGAAAATGACATTGTTATGAAGCCATGATTCTCTGTATCAAGTTTTGTGACCTACAGGCTTAATCTTAAGCAGAATCATTGAAACTCAAGAATTCTATGGGAGCAGGATTTACACAGCTCTCTGCAGCATATTTTATCCCACCCCATCTCCATCAGTAATCAGAAGTCTTGCTTCATTAGATTCTGTGGACATTTTGGGTCATTTGAGCAAGGGAACCACATTGCTCATCTAATTTGAGTTTGGTATGGGAGGAGGAGGGCTTCCCTCATGGCACAGTGGTAGAGAATCTTCCTGCAACGCAGGAGACCCGGGTTCGATCCCTGGGTTGAGAAGATTCCCCTGGAGGAAGGCGTGGCAACCTGCTCCAGTGTTCTTGCCTGGAGAATCCCCATGGACAAAAGAGCTTCGGGGGCTGCAGTCCGTGGGGTCACACAGACTCAGACGTGACTGAAGCCACGAAGGAGCAGCAGCGTGGGCGAAGGGAGTGGGAGGTCAGACGCCTGTGTCCAGGTGGGTGTGGCCTGCAAGCTGAGATTTAAGACTCCCACATCCCTGGCTTTCTCATTTCCTTAAAGAGTTTTGCTTGGGGTTCCCAAATGCTTGGTACATTTTTTTTAATCCAGACTCAGAATAACTGTGACGAACCCCCACATCCTCATTGCCTCGCTCTTACTGCCATCTAGATGTTGCCACACTTGATTTATCTATCACAGATCTTTCTCACTGTTGTATTGACCCCTCATTCTTTAGTAGGCATCCCTCAAAATTTAGTTGCCAGATTTTAACTCTGCCCCTTTTCCATCTTTCTTCTCAAACAGAACCTGGGTGTGCAGAAGCTGTGAAAGAGAAAGAGATACTGAGTTGACCATAGTTACTTAGTTCAGTGTTTTACAGTGAAGGAATAAATTTTTTTTTTAATTTGCTGTAACACTTTTTAAACCCCTCATATAGAAAGTAGGGGGCTTCCCTAGTAGCTCAGCTGGTAAAGAATCTGCCTGTAATGCAGGAGACCCTGGTTCAATTCCTGGGTTGAGAAAATCCCCTGGAGAAGGATAAGCTACCCACTCCAGTCTTCATGGGTTTCCCTGGTGGCTCAGACAGTACAGAATCCGCCTGCAATGCAGGAGACCTGGGTTCAGTCCCTGGGTTGGGAAGATCCCCTGGAGGAGGGCATGGCAACCTGCTCTAGTACTCTTACCTGGAGAATCCCATGGACAGAGGAGCCTGGCGGGCTGTGGTCCACAAGGTCACAGAGTCGGACACGGCTGAAGCCACTTAGCATAGCATAGCGGCGCATCCAACACCTCAGAAAAATTACTTTTTAGATCAGTATTTGTCATCTTAGAAAACCAGTGGGGCTGAAGCAACTATGATAAAAGAGGAAGGCACTGACCTTAGAAGGCAAAGGTGTCAGAGTTTGTGTAGGATTTGCAAACTCAATGCCTCTAGGGACCAACAGGGTACAGAGTGGTCAGCTGAAGAAAATAGGTTTAAGCTTCTTGTATTATGATGAGCAAGGAACCTGTCTAATATGATAGATATTAACTTGTTGTTTCACAACACAGCTCTTCAGTGGTCAACAGAATGGCCAAACAAAAACCTCGAAGATCACCATTTGGTAACTAATGTATCACGTGGGGTGCTGAAGGTGGTGGGCTGTTACATATGGGTGAGTGAGTAATCATCACTCAGTCATGTCTGACTCTTTGCAAGCTCATGGACGCTAGCCTGCCAGGCTCATCTGTCCATGAAATTGTCCAGGTAAGAATACTGGAGTGGGTTGCCATTTCCTTCTCCATGTTACACATGGGTCCTATACAAAGAAATACTACTAGGGGCAGAACTCTGGAAACTTGGGAGCACAGGAGTATGGGGAAAGGGGTATGGCTCTTTCCCCATAAAGAGCCATAAGGTTTAAGATCATTTTCTTTACATTATTTAGACCAGATCCTTCCTTAACTAATGGGAAACTTGGTTGCTTCTATTATCCTTCATGGTTGATTAATGGAGGTGCACCAGAATTACCTGTATAGCTTTGTCAATATACAGTAATATCTGAAATTATTTATGCCCCCCCCAATAAGATTTTGATTCACCAAGTCTGATTTGGAGCATGTTTTGAAAAACTCTTGGCTTGATTCAAGTATGGACACATCATTAAAGACCTGTGCCTTTGGATGTAGTGGTCCGTGTTTACTCTTTGAAGTATGGGAGTATCTCTGCTCTCAAAATACCCACACAGGATGCTTAGCTATGTTGCAGTTTGGCACATTTAAATTGTCAAAGTGAGTTATTTCATTCCATAAAAGGAGAATGGAAAAAAAGAGAACATACATAATTTAAGAGATGGATGTAGATTTTATGAGGAAGGATGGAAGAGGAATATTAAGACTGAGCTTTTGGCCACTTCATGTATAGCAAACCTAGTGTTATAAAGACATATATCTTTAACTGGTTCAGCTTTAACAAAGTCAAAGTGTAGTCCCTAAATTATAACAAATACAGACAACAAACATTGTTATAGCGCAACTAGACTTTCTGTTTGTCTTGCTTTCCAAGAAGGGCTTCTCACTGCGTACGAACTTTTATTTCAGTCAAGGCAATTCAGGATTAATCACTAAAGATATAACAGTGAGTACTTGCCAGAGGGCAGACATATCTGTGTAGTAGACCTTTCGATTAGAAATAATTTTCTAACAGAAAAAGTTGTTGGGCACTTAAAGTTACCAGAGAAGGTTGCAGAATTTCCGTCATTGCAGAATCAGAAATGTTAATTAAAAGAAGGAACCCTCTATGTTTTTATCCCTGCAACACACCACACAGAGACACACATTCTATCTTACACATATCCACCTGACATGTGTATTATACATATATATATACACATATATATATATGTGTGTGTGTATATGCATATATATATGTATATATATACACTGGAGAAGGAAATGGCAACCCACTCCAGTACTCTTGCCTGGAAAATTCTATGGATAGAGGAGCCTGGTGGGCTACAGTCCATGGAGTTGCAAAGAATCAGACACAGCTGAGCGACTTCATTGTCTTTCTTTCTATAGTTCCTTTTGGAGAAGGAAATGGCAACCCACTCTGGTGTTCTCGCCTGGAGAATCCCATGGAAGAGGCCTGGTGGGCTGCAGTCTGTGGGGTTGCAGAGAGTCGGACATGACTAAGCAAGTAACACACACACACATTTTCCACCACCTCCACCTCATTCCTTCTCTCTCTCACACCCATGCTCTCTCTCACATGCATGCTCACACACACACACACACTTTCTCTCACTCCCTCCTCTGCCCACCTCCCCCATCCCTGCAGTAGGAACCCTCTATCTTAATTAGTTGAGACACGATACCTACCAGAGACAGCATTCTGAACTCTTTCACTGGTGTACTGGGATCTCATGCTCTCTGGTAAGCCTTTCGCCACTATAATCCTGCTTTGGGTAAGGTTAGACACAGTGCAATTAAAGTGGGGGGGACCATTGTTTGCTGATTTGTTTGTTGATATTTCCTAATGTCTTCTAAGGAATAGGTCATTATCTTTAATTCTATTTTGGTGGTTTCCTAGTCAGTGACTATTTTGTTGGCAAAGTGCCTCCATTTTTGACCCAAGTTCCTATTGCTTTTGTCTGTGACCACACTTACACAGTGTAAGAGATGAGGGTTTGATTCTTGGGTCGGGAAGATTCCCTGGAGAAGGGCATGGCAAGCCACTCCTGTATTCTTGCTTGGAGAATCCCATGGACAGAGGAGCCCGGCAGGCTACAGTCCACGGGGTCACGAAGAATTGGACATGACTGAAGTGACTTAACATGCATGCACACTTTCACAAGATATGTGTATATTATAGAGGAAAGCTGTGAATATGTACCTCAGCTCATCTCTGGCTTCCTCACAGACACTGTGCTGAGGGCTTTGCTTGGATTGTCTCCCTAATCCAGACCACACTCTGCAGAGCTGTGAGGAGCTGTTATGGCCTCTCTTTGCAGATGCGAAACTGAGCCTCAGAGAGCCAGGAAGCGTTCCTAGACACACACCTAAGGAAGGATGCTGTTGGTATTCATTCTAAGTGTGACTTCAGGGTTCAGACACTGAATCACTCTGTTGTTACATTTGTGGTTTCCAGTTGGGGATTTACAATACAATATCTTTAGAAATGGCAACCCACTCCTATATTCTTGCCTGGGAAATCCCATGAACAGAAGAGCCTGGCGGGCTACAGTCCATGAAGTTGCAAAGAATCGGACATGACTGAGCGACTGAGCATGCATACATCTTTAGAACGTTGGCTCTCAAACTTGGCTGCACTTTGGAATCACTTGGGAGTTTAAAAAAATTACAATTGGTAGCTGGATCCTACCCTCTTATGTTCTGAGTTCATCAGTGTGGATAGTGGCCTTGACATTGGAATTTTTTAGTCTCCCAGGTGATTTTAAAACATGGCCAAGTTTGAAAAATCCTCCTTTGAAACAGTGCAAAGTTTTAAATTCCTGTTCTAATGTTAGTAAAAAAAAATTAAAGAATGTCTTTATGACTGAAATACTACATATTTGCTTTAGAAACCACAGACAAACCAAAACAAAATATTTAAATTATCTACAGTTCTTTCACTGAAAGATGACCAATACAGTTATTTGTTTTTTCTTGTTCATATATTCATATCTTTAACTATAATGTTACTCTTTGATATAATTTTATATATTAATGCCAGATTGTTTTATATCTGTTTTTTATGTTTACATGCTTTACTGGACTGAGAAATTCTTGATCCTTTTACAACATAATCATGGTATTGGATTAACCCTTATAGGCCAGTAACCATCAAAGTGAAAGAGTATCTCTGTTTCTGCAGAGTTTGTGTTTTAATCGAGGTAGCACTTAGAAAACGAATTTAGATATCTTTCCTTTTTTAAAAAAATTTTATTGGATTGTAGTTGATTTACAGTGTTGTGTTAGTTCAGGTATAAGCAAGGTGATCTTACATCTTGCTTACATCTGTATCTCTCTCTGTATATATATATATATATATATTCATTCTTTTTCATATTCTCTTCACACATAGGTTATCATAGGTTATCATAGAATTTTGAGTAGGGTTCCCTGTGCTGTTCGGTAGGTATCTGGTGGTTATGTATCTCATGCATAGTAGTGTTAGATGTCTTTCCTTTGTACTCCAGGGATCGAACCCGTGTCTCCTCATTGGCAGGTGAGTTCTTTACTGGTGAGCCGCCGGGGAAGCTGGGGATGCCTTAGAATAGGTAAGGTGCAAATCCCGCAATAAAGGGAAAAAGTCAACTAGTTCCGGAAACATCCCAGCTTTGGCCCCCAGTAGGGCTTCCTTGATGACTTAGTGGGTAAAGAATCCGCCTTCCAAAACAGGAGACACAGGTTCGATTCCTGGGTCAGGAAGATCCCCTGGAGAGGGAAATGGCAACCCACGCCAGTATTCTTGCCTGGGAAATCCCGTGGACAGGAGGAGCCTGGTGGGCTGCAGTCCATGGGGTCACAAAGAGTCAGACAAGACTGAGTGAGCACCCACAAACTTAGTCTTCCCTGGGAATGGCCCCTCTTCCATCCTTCCATCTCCCCACCCTACTCCCTTGTCTGTTGTAATAAAAAGTTTTCAGAGTAGAACTCAGTCATCCTCAGAGTTTGCTGCTTCTCAGATATTTTCCTAATAAAGATTTGGATGAAGGAGCTGCAGTTTAGTGGGGTTTGGTGACGATGCAACCAGAGCCCATCCGTCAGCAGCTGAGACTGTCAGGTCACATTCCTTTCCTCCTCTTCTCAGTGATGAGGAAGAATTTCAGCTAAAGGTGGGGAGAAGACTCGTGCTTTGGCGGATGGATGAGGGATTAACCCACCGGGGAAAGGGGCAACTGGGAGGTGTCACAGGTTTGCCTGGTGAACCGGTCTTGTCTTCCGTTCAGCCCAGCCAGTTCTGGGCTACTCCCTGAGGTATTTTTGGTCCTGCAGCCGCAAAACGAGATATCTCGGCATTTCATGATTTATGGAGGATTTCCTTTTTCTGGATCAACATCTTAACTTGATAATCAGTAGATTTCTTAATCACAAGGCTTGTAAATCACGATTATTTATAATTTCTGTATGGCTCAAAAAAAAATCTTATATTTTAAGAATATATTATGATCTTTACTGGTTTATTATTGTGCATCTTAGAATGCATTTTTTTTTTAAAAAAGGAGAATTTGAAAATGTTAACATTTTACTTTGTGAATGCATGAAGTACGTGCATGATTTATGTTGCTGAAATCCTTCAGCATTGAGGCATTTATGTAGTTGCAAAAACTGCAAGAAAAATTAGAAGCTATTTCTCCATCTTTCTTTAACCTCTTCACATAGAATTCACAATGGCTTTTAAAGAATATAAAGCCATTAAAGATAGTTAAAACCGTCAGATGTCTTGCTTTACTAAGAAATTAACAACAACAAAAACAAAATGAAAGAATAAGATAGCAAGCCTGGTTTATTTACCTATATAATATGTATCTCATTCATTCTAAGATCATAATGAAAGAGAAGGAATCCTTAAACTGACATTATATCATATAGCAGAAAAATTAAGTAAAGCATACAGGATATGATACTTATTTAAACACCAGATTTATTCAGTCAGTCCCATTGACACGCAGATATTTCTGGAGTGTTGTGCCAGTCACTGGAGCCAGGGGTGTTTTATCATTTAATGGTACCTCTCTGCTGCACTTGATGAGCTGTCCTGGAAAAACATTTTGAAGCAATAAAGCATCCATTTGGCTCGTAAGTAATGAGGGAGGCATTGCTCTTTGCATTAACTATTTATTGAGAAAGAGGAGTGACCAATTGCTAATAAGCTTTATCCAGAGAGCATAGTGGAAAACAGAAGAAAAGTGAGGTTCTGTTCAATTTCACATGCAATTAACAAATACTCAGTGGTGAATGGTTCCTGCTCCCCACCCATGTGACTTCTGGCCAGCTGTATTTAAGCACGAGAGCCCGTGCAGAGTTCTAAAGTCCCCTTGGTCTGCGGAAGGATTGTTAGCCTTAACTAATGATGGTTAAGAGGAGGCAATAGGCAATGACTGGTGAGTAACTACAACTGTGCTGAGCTCTGTAGCTTTGAGTAAAGGACTTATTTCCTAAGATGAAATGTAGTGATTGAGGCTTGCCAGTTTACTCCTTTGGAGAAATGCTCCGTGTTTGTTTGTTCGTTTTTAATATAATTATTACTTTTCCATAACTTGGGAAATCTGCTGTCTAATGCAATATGTAGATTATCACTCAATCAAATGGCTTTTAACCTGAGAAAAATTTTTGTTTGCTCTATAAATAAATGTATAATTTATTATTCGGAATTAGTTTCCAGGTAGTAATGTAACATTTTGTTTTTCTTTCACAAATAAATTAGTGGTCCCTTCTTTCTGTAAATGCTTAGGGTGTAACAACTTTAAGATTACAACCAGAGTATTGTATTCACACATAAATCGTGGCTGCTTTCAAATCATTTCAGAATTTTATACCTCGATGAATCCTACTTTTGGTACTAACAGAGCATGAAATTTTTATTCCTCTTGCTTTAAGATTCTTGGTGTAATGAATTTGCCTTCTTTAGTAACATGAGAAAAAAAGATGAAAGTCATAATTATTTTCTTCTCTTAAAGCCAACTAAAGGACTTGCATGCTAATTCCTCTTCCCTGCTCTCACTAAAAAGTAGTACAGTGGAGTTCCACACAATAGGAAGAAAAGTTCATCACATAAATCATATTACAATAGGCCATGGGAAGGATGTGTAAAACCCAACATTACTTAAAACAGAATAGTCTTGAAATTGTAATGAACCCATTATGAAATCATTTAATATTACATTCCTTTAATATTCTAATTTAAAAAATTTTCATATTGAAAAATGTATTCTAAGCTTACTGTGAATTATTTTGAAGTATATTTTAAATTAAGTTTCAAGATATATTCCATGAAATAAGAATACTCTGCTCATTTGAGTTCACATGCTTGGGTAAAGGGCTGAAAACCCTGATGAGTGAATAGCAATAAGATAAAAAACCGGAAAAGATTTGTCTGAATGTGTCTTTCCTAGAAACATTCTGTACCACAGTGAGAACTAAATCCATTTACATTATAGGGAATCATACTTTCTTCATCAAGGAAGTAAGGACTCAAAGGTTAGAAATAGAATCACCTTGCAAGATGTTAGGTCTTGTAATAACCTCTCTTTGTTGCCTGTTAGCAATCATTAGGTTGAATTCTCCCTTTCAGATAATCACTCCATTTAGAAGACTAATGCTGTGTGCTGAGAATAGGAAAGAGATGGAGGATTGGATCAGCTCACTGAAGTCTGTACAGACCAGAGAACCTTACGAGGTAAAGTAGCATCTCTCTTGTCCTCTTGTGCTCTTAGAGAATAAATGTGAACCATAATGCTACAGCTATACTCTGTGGGGAAAAAAAAAAGTATGTGTAGATTCATTCAGCAACCTGTTTAAACCTGATATAGTTTTGTTCTGGTTTTTTTTTTAGCTAAAGCCAAGTGTTTTAGTTTTAAAAATAATGGATTTGAAATTTCGATCATCACCTGGTACCTTCTGCATGTAGTCATGTTCTCCTGTCTGGCACACCTACACTGTCGTCTCGTTTCCAGGTGGCCCAGTTTAACGTGGAACATTTCTCAGGGATGCATAACTGGTACGCGTGCTCCCACGCCCGACCCACTTTCTGCAACGTGTGCCGAGAAAGCCTCTCTGGAGTCACCTCCCACGGCCTGTCCTGCGAAGGTACAGTAGCATCCAGGGTGGGTCCTCCCTCGACACTGTCCTTAGAGTAAACATGTGGCCGCCGGTACCTCTGCGAACAGAGGATCAGCGTCGCAGCAAGGCATTGCCCTTGGGTGGAAGCAGTGAGTGGGAGCCTCGCAGGGGACCAGGGTGTTGTCCTTATGCTGTGGCTTCAAGCGGAGCTCTGCCCGGATACGAACGACTTAGAACGTAGTTGAGCTCAGGAAAAGATAACATAAAATCATCTGAAGGAGGAAATGTCAACCCACTCCAGTATTCTTGCCTGAAAAATCCCATGGACAGAGGAGCCTGGTGGGCTCTGGTCCAAAGAGCCGCAAAGAGTAGGACACGGCTGAGCGAGTGAGCATACACTCGTAAATCAAAATATGGCATTTCCCTCCTCAGGAACTAGCATCTACTGGTAAAGAAAATTCTGTAGACTGTGTATATCGTTCTCATCTCCCAGCATTCTTTTTCTGTTCTGTTTGATTATAGAGGACAAAACTTTCTGGTGGACGGTATACACTCTTTTGGCAGAATTTCTGATGGTTACTTACACTACATCATTTTAAATGTTTTATTTCATTTATGTTTAATATAAATGGGGCTTCCCTGGTGGCTCAGATGCTAAAGAACTTGCCTGCAAGGCAGGAGCCTTGGGTTTGATCCCTGGATCAGGAAGATCCTCTGGAGAAGGGAATGGAAACCCACTCCTGTATTCTTGCCTGGAGAATCCCAGGGACAGAAGTTGGCTGTCTACAGTCCATGGGGTTGCAAAGAGTTGGACATGAATGAGTGACTAACTCACACACACCTTTTAAATTTCTTTAAAGTTTTCTAAAAATAAGGTCTATGCTGTTGTTCTTATCACATGATTTGTGGGTTATTTTTAAATTTAAGAGAAGTGACCACTTAATGTCACCAGGAGAAAACTCATACCTCTTGATTTATTTAATTGCTCAGCGGTTCCATCACTGTGTACTTCTTTTTAAACTACATATAATACTACTATTAGCTTTTTTCTCTTAATACAAAAAATTCTTAGATAATTTTGTAATATAACTGTATTACAATTAAATAATAAATTAGAAATAGAGTCACAGTTTTAACTCATTTTGAATTATAAAATCCAAGATACATCAGTATTTCAGCTATTTAACATGACCCAGCTTAGTGCATAAGAATAGGGTTCTATAGTTAAACTCTGTGGGTTCAGATTCCAGTTTCAATACTACAAACTATGACCAGGACTGGTTTAACCCTTTTAGATTTTTGCTTCCTCCTCTCTAAAATGGGGATAATAGTCATTTATACTATAAAAATGAAATAAGAGAATGCATACATACAATGATGCTATTTTTCTAGTCAGATAAATTGTAGACATTTTTGGTGAGTTGTATAAGAAATTCATCAAGCAATTACAGATTGCTTGATGCATTAACTGCCTGATGCATTAAAATTCATGAAAATGAGAACTTGGAGGAGGAGACATAAACATTTTTTTTAGATTTAACAAATGATTGAAAACAAAGACATAATTAGTCTTTCTGACTTTAGTGATTATATGGAGTTATTCTGAAGGTCTTTGTACAATTACCTTGGTGGTGGTTTAGTCGCTAAGTCATGTCCAACTCTTGTGACCCCATGGGCTGTAGTCTGCCAGTCTCCTCTGTCCGTGGGATTCTCCAGGCAAGGATATTGGAGTGGGTTGCCATTTCGTTCTCCAGAGAATCTTCCCAACCCAGGGATTGAATCCAGGTCTCCTGCATTGCAGGCAGATTCTTTACCAACTGAGCTATGAGGGAAGCCCCCCCTACAGTTACCTTATAGTCTATTATTCTTCAAACGGCTAAAAAAAAAATCAAATCTAATAGTATCTTAGATACTGTTAGAACTGATCTGTGGTACCCTTCTGATCTGAGAGTTATGCATTATTAAATATATTTATGGAGAAGGAAATGGCAACCCACTCCAGTATTCTTGCCTGGAAAAATCCATGGACAGAGGAGTCTGGCGGGCTGAAGTCCACGGGATTACATGACTGATCGTGTGTGCACGAGGGTGGAGGGAGATGGGTTGGTAGCAAGAAACTGGTAGAACTAAAAAATAAAAAAATATATTTAATTGTAAAGGAGTTGAACTTAACAGTGAGATGTTTTTAACAGTGAATGTTTTTCTAAGCATTTTAAAAGAAAAATGAAAATTACATTAGCTGGTGAGGATAAAAAACTTCCAAGTCTTTAAAAAGATGTGTTACATTATTCTATTGATAATTAAGTTTCTGATTTTTAAAGGCTCAATTTTAGCATTCTTAAATTATCTTTTAGAGGAATATATGTTAATATTCAATTTTTTTGTTGATAAAAGTTTTAAATCTTGCCCATTAGTATATTTAGAACTGCAGCAGAAGATTTTAGAAATCCCAAGGGTTTTATCAGTACCCAAAAAGGTTGCCTTTTATTTTGTGTTGTTTCATTGTTTAGTTGCTAAGTCATGTCTGACTCTTTTGTGACCCCTTGGACTGTAGCCCACCAGGCTCCTCTGTCCATGGGATTCTCCAGGCAAGAATACTGGAGCGGGTTGCCATTCCCTTCTCCAGGGGATCTTCCTGACCCAAGGATCAAACCCACCTCTCCTGCATTTTCAGGGGGATTCTCTACAATGAACCACCAGGGAAGCCTTTTTATTCTGTGAGACTGTAGTTATTTAGGATATGTTTATTGTAAACAAACTTAAACTTTAAAAATCCCCTTGAAATCTGCATAAACTGCTTGTTTAGCGAAACTGAAGGTTACAACACAAAAAATTTTTAAAGTTATAACAGAGGTGCAAATACAGGAACAATTCATTCAATAATGACAATGAATAATGTTATAGTAGAATCCAGCTTCCAGGGTGCAACGCCAACACTATATTTACTTAGTCTTTCTGCCCCTTTTTCACAGTAAAAGGAGTCTGTACTGATTTGTTTTCTAGGCTTGTGCTGAACAATAACTAAATGATCATTTTAAAGCCTTGCATATACAAAGTATATGAATGAAAAACCGAAGGCAGAAAATACATTTCACAGATAATTCCCTAAATCAGTTGAGAATGTTAATTATAATTTCAGAGCATAGTTGTGCTTCACACGTATTTAAACATCCCTCTAAGAATAAAAAGTTAGATGGTAATTCTTTTTAATCAGCAGCATAAAATATCTCTATACGGGTATTTATGAATTTTTGTCTTAACCACTGTTGAACACTTAAAACTTGTTAAAGACTATATTGCAACAAAGAATCATAATTTTATTATAAGCCAGTATATTTTTTAAGTTCTGTGGTTTAAAATAGTGGCTATTACAGGTCAGGAAAAAAATGCTTTATTTCAGAATCACTTGTTTGGAGAAAATCGTCACCTACCAAATTAAGGTGCCTATTCCTCATGTCCATTCCTTAGTGACCATAATTTCAGTCCAGTTTGTTTTATTTTAATCATTATGTATTATATTAAACACCTTTGTGATTCTCCATGCTCATTGCATGAAGAACTTTATTATTACAAAAGTGATTTTTATTTTTCATGAACTGTTTAATTTCTAATGGCAAAATCTTCAAAAAGCCATGAAATTAGACCCTGTTGCCCTCTTTATATTACTTCCTTCTTTGGCTCAGAAAAGTTATTGACTATCAACACATATTTGTACTTAGAAAACAGCTTGCTTTTTTAAAACTAAAACTAGAACCATTCTTTTGAGAAATAAAATAACAGATTGAGCCAGTTAAATAATTTAAAATACTAACTAATGTAAAAGTCACTTGCCTTGTAGCAAAAGGGAGCAGATATCATGCTGAAGTAACTTTTCAAACGAAGCTTACTTCTTGCATTGCTGTTTCTTTACATTACTGAGTCTCAGCAATAAAGTTAAGTGGAAAATTTGTTTTCTGTATGAAGTCTGTTCTTGAGTCACGAAGTCATTTATAACAAAAATATTATGATTTCCAGTAAAGAATTTGTCAGTGTACATGAAAGAGCAGGTAAATGTAACATTGCCAGTGTCTATATACTCATATCGCTTTTACGGAAAAACGGCTCAATTTAGGTGGCTATTTATATACTGGCTATTTATGATACCTGAAGCATTCTGAACATTTGGCTATATAGGCATCTTGTTTATTCTACTTGACCTGTTTGTTTTCATGTTAAATTAAGACAATTTAAAGAGAAGGGCGTGTAACCTGTTATTTCAAATTTGTTAATGGTTTACTGGTAGACATTCAAAAACCATGCTAAAAGGAGTCACCTTTTCATTTTGAATTTGCAGCAGATACCTTATTATGTTTCTACCAAAATGATCTCTACTTTTAAATATTTCTCTGAAAAGTCAGAGACTCTTTATAACATCAATATTCATTAGTGATTGGCTAAATGTATGTTAATGCTTGTCCTTGGTGGGCTTCCCTGGTGGCTCAATGGTAAAGAATCTACCTCCAGTGCAGGAGACACGGGTTCCATCCCTGGGTCAGGAGGACCCCCTGGAGGAGGACATGGCAATCCACTCCAGTATTCTTGCCTGGAGAATCCCGTGGACAGAGGAGCCTGGTGGGCTACAGTCCATGGGGGTGCAAAGAGTCCAACAGGACTGAGCAACTGATGAACAACAGTGCGTGTCCTTATAGGGATGGATAAGCTTAGTAGTAGTTAAGTTCTGATTTTCATAAGCAAGGCTTAATTTTTCAAATAATCTGTGGCTTATTTGTTTTTTTCACGTATGTGCTGCTTCTGTCTTGCTGTTTGCTCTTATTTCTCTTCTGTAGGTATCTTTCTGATAATATGGCTGGGGAGCTTTAGTGATGCATGTAGTGGGAGTGTCACTTCATTATTCCTTTCTTCTGCATTATCATGTAGTTATCCCAACAGGATACTTTTAAAATCTTTTTTAAAAAAAACATTATTTGTTTTCAATTGAAGGATATAGGACTTCCCTGTAGAACAAATGGTAAAGAATTTACCTGTGATTCAGGAGACCAGGTTCAATCTCTATGTTGGGAAGTTCCTCTAGAGAAGGGAATGGCAACCCACTCTAGTATTCTTGCCTGGAGAATTCCATGGATAGAGGAGCCTGGTCGGTTGCAGTCCATGGGGTTGCAAAGAATCGGACGCGACTGAGCGACTAACACACACGCAATTGCTTTACAGTATTATATTGGTTTCTGCCGAACATCAGTATGAATCAGCCATAGATTTACCTAAGTCACCTCCCTCGAACCTCCCTCCCCATCCCACCCCTCTCAGTTGTTACCGAGTTCTGGTTTGAGTTTGCTGAGTCATACAGCAAATTCCCAAGGACTGTCTCTTTTACATGTGGTGATGTATGTTCCGTGTTACTGTCTCCTTGCATGCCACCCTCTCCTTACCCCCTGCCCCGTGTACATAAGTCTGTTCTTTATTTCTGTGTCTCCATAGCTGCCTACAGATTATTTCATCAGTACCATCTTTCAAGATTCCATATTTTTGCGTTAGTATGCAATAGTCGTTTTTCTCTTTTTTACTTACTCACTTCCAACAAGATACCTTTTAAAAAATATTTATTTGGCTATACTGGGTCTTAGTTGTGACATGTGAGATCTAGTTCCTTGATCAGGGATCGAACCTGGGGACCCTGCATTGGGAGCACAGAGTCTTGGCCACTGGACCATCAGGGAAGTCCCAACAGGACACTTTTAAAAGATAGTGCCATCTTTGTGACCCTCGTCGATGTATTTCCCATGACGCCTGGATATTTTCTTGACGTACTTGGACTTTCAAATTCCCCTGAATTATCTTGTTCTTTATCTTTCTGATATTTTCAAACTTTTTATTTAAGTGTAATATACGAACAGAAAAAAGAAAACATCAGAAGGGTACATAGTTTGTTGAATTTTCAAAAATTAAATGCTTTTATGTAATCAGCACCCAGACTTAGAAATTGGATGTCACCAGAACTCCTGTATTACTGAATTTTATCTTCTTATGTGTGTGTGTGTGTGCGCGCGCACATTATCTCCTTTCTCAATAATTAATTCTTTTAGTATTTATTTCCTTTCTTCTCTTAGGAGTAAGTGAAACCTCTTTAAGTAGCAGTCTGTAGCTTGATCAAAATGCTTCATAAGCACATAATCATATTTGCTTTTTAGAATATCGACTGTTATTGAAAAGTAAGAAACTTTTAAAAATATTGTCTTTCTTCTACTCATGCCCCCCACTCCTTTGAAATGTCATGCTGTGATTTCCTTTCATTGTTGGTCCAAAAGTACATAGTCACTTAGCAATGGTTGGCTTTTTTTTTTAGTGTGTAAATTCAAGGCTCACAAACGGTGTGCAGTGAGGGCAACAAACAACTGCAAGTGGACGACCCTGGCCTCCATCGGGAAGGACATCATCGAGAACGAGGATGGGGTAAGCTCCTTTCATCTCCGCTCTCTCCCAGGTCCCCCCGCCCCTTTATTCTCTGCTCCCGTGGCAATTAAGTGGGAGCCATCTAATTAGTTAAATTACAACAGGAAGTTAAGAGGAAGTGTTGATTGTTAGGATTAGATGGAAAGTTTGGGTAGATTGTGACTTTTTATTTTCAATTCTATCCTTCGTAGCTTCTCTCAGCTCTTGAATTTTAAGGGGATTGGTGTGTAAGGGCTTAGGAGGGGTTGTAGGGCTGGGCTGATGTTGTAGACCCTTATCTGGCCGACTAAGGTACTCTTTAAGGCTCAGCTCAGCTGTATACTCAGACATTCACTCCTCAGACTTCGGGGCCTGCTCCCCCCACGTTCAAAACCTTATCCCTCTTGCGTGCAAATCTCTGGCACCCCTTCCTGGTCACTTGATGATAATCCCTCTCTGTGCTCAGCGAGAATACAAGTCCTGCAGGGTAGGGGTTTAGTCTTATTTTTGTATCCCTATAGTGCTTGGACATAATAGATGCTCATTAAAAGTGGGGGAAAGGAGCGCATGCCAGGAATGACACATGTTGCTGATTCCATAGAGTAAGAAATCACTGCCTCTCTTCTCTGGGCTAGAACGATGTCCTCCGTGGTCTTTAACCTGACTGCCCTTTCTTCCTGCTGTGTAGGTGGCCATGCCTCACCAGTGGCTCGAGGGTAACTTGCCCGTGAGCGCCAAGTGTGCCGTCTGCGACAAAACGTGTGGTAGTGTTCTCCGTCTGCAAGATTGGAGATGCCTTTGGTGTCGAACGATGGTGAGAGTTTTACAGATATTTTCCATTAAGAGAAACGTTTCTTCCTGTATCTTCATCTGTGTGACTTAGAGACAAAGCTAAGAATTTATGGCAGAGCACAGCCTGGTAGGACACGCATCGTTTTGGTGGTGGTGGTTTAGTCGCTTAATCGTGTCTGACTCTTGTGACCCCGTGGACTGTAGCCTGCCAGGCTCCTCTGTCCATGGGATTTCCCAGGCAAGAATACTGGAGTGGGTTGCCATTTCCTCCTCCAGGGATCCTCCTGACCCAGGGATGGAACCCATGTCTCCTACATTGTAGGTGGTCTCTTGCATTGCAGGCATTCTCCTACATTTCTTTACCAGCTGAGCTGCCAGGGAAGCCCATTTTAAGGTGCACCTTTTTCAAAGTGTATTCCTTCCACTCTGGGTACTTCTGCACGTGCCCTGTTTATGACACCTATTCTTGTTATATATTTCTTTTATCTGAGGACCTCTTTCCCACACAGTCTTATTGTTTTTCATCAAGCTTCAGCTGCATCTAGTGGTTTGCTATTTTCAGCCCGTTTTAACACCTGTTGCTGACAGAAAGCCACCAGATTTTGACTGACAAGCAAGGTGTGGGTTTGCTACAACCTCATGTGTTTTCTCTTGACAGAAGCCAAGTTCAGTAGGCCCTGCACTGATACAATTTAAGTTGTATGCATTTATGTTTTAGAAATGAGTAAATATTTAAAATCTTCTTTGCACATGCAAGCAAGTGGTGGGAAGCAGATACAGTGCAGCATGGAGCCCACGGCAAGGAATTCTCCCACCTCTGACATACTGCGTGAGACTGGGCCTCCATGCTGCAGGAGGGTGGTCCGAGCAGGAGCTCAGGGTGACCTCACGGCCCTCAGAGGGTGACGTGGGGCCAAAAGACGGCGGGGCGAGGAGGCAGTGTGCGCCCACCTGAGCACTGGGCGATGCTGTCCCACTGGGGTGCTGATTGCCTTATTGAGGCTGAGTTGTTTGGTCATGTTTTGAGTCTTGGAAGTCACCCCCTCCCCCCAAGAAAAAAAGATGGGAAACCATTGCTCTCAGTAAGTATGTTGAAGGGACTTCCGTGGTGGTTCAGCGGTCAAGAGTCTATACTTCCACTGCAGAGGTGAGAGTTCAATGCCTGGTCCAGGAACTAAAATCTTTTCATGATGTGGCCAAAAAATTAAAATTAAAATTAAAATAGTGTTAATAAAAATTTTAAAAATACTGTTGATTTGAAGATCAGTGAATGCAAGAGGTCTGCATGTGATGTCTTAATTTTGTAATCAATGAGATTGATTCCATGGGCCATGGAGGAAAAATAACTCCCGTGACTTATTTTTAGTCAGGACTGATAGGTTATCTTGTATTCCCTTTTCATCTTTGAAGCAAACATGATTCTCCTGATCGCCATGATTTTGTTTTCCTTCATCAATTAGCTCTTTTATTGCCATAGATGTTACTTTTTATTTTTTTATCCCATTTAATATAATATACAGATTATATTAGATAATCTCTTTCTTTTTGGAGTTTTCGTGCAACCCTAACCCTGAAAACATTCTTGTGCCATTCAAACCAGATTTTAAGTCAAGATTCCATCCCACCTAAGATTTCTTTTTTGGGGGGATAACTGCTGATGCATACCTCTACCACCGCTTTTATTAGTCTGCATTTGCTGAAGTCTATTTCTCTACCTCTGAAACTGCAGCTGCTCTTTTTATAACTTTTTGAAAAGAAAGGAGATCATCTGTGTGATGATTCATTTTAGAAAGGTTTTATAAAAATTGTCTTTACATGCAATATCTAGCACTCTACTTATCTTTAGCAGCTATTATTTTTTTTAATTGAAGTATGCTTGATTTACAGTGGGGTGTTAGTTTCAGGCGTGCTGCACAGAGATTCAGTTATACATAAGTAAATATATATATATTTATATATATTTATTTTCAGATTCTTTCCCTTATAGCTATTAGAAAATATTGAGTCGAGTTCCCTGTACTGTACAGTAGGTTCTTGTTGGTTATCTATTTTACACACAGTAGTCTGTATACGTTAATCCCAAACTCCTAATTTATCCTGCAGACATAGGAGATAAACTTACAGTAACCAAACAGGAAAGCTTGCTGTTATTCAGTCGCACAGTCGTGTCTGAGTCGGTGATGCCATCCAACCATCTCATCCTCTGTTGCCACCTTTTCCATCCCTCTTAATCTTGTACATCACATACACTATCGTTGATCTGTTATGATATTATTTTGCCTTTAAATTATGAGTTTCTAACAGCAGAATATCTAGTATCTAAACATAGTCACTTGGTTCAAAACCAAACCAAGCCGTATTTCCACAACCTTAATGAATCAGCTCCTAAGTTTGCCAGCTGTTGTCTAGTTTGTGGTCATAGTTTTATCTTTTTCATAAAAATAGTGACGATATAATTTTATTTCTGCTTGTTTCTTTTAACATTGTTATAATTTTTCTGTTTTACTTCATGATTCTCAAACAGTTTTCTTTTAAAACTGTGCATTCTCGTTTTTCTAAAATCCGTGTGGATTAATTATTATAAACCATATTAAGAAACTGTCCCAAATCAGGTCATCAGCAGAACAAAAATCACTATTAAATTTCAATTATTTTCTCAAAAGTTTTGATAAATATGTGTTTAACTGATATGCCAGTTTTCTAAAAGGACTAATGAAATAAAACCACATTAAATAAGTGCTTTATGAAGTGCCTGCTTTTACTGATAAAGCATTTAAAGGCTCTCTAGGTAGGTACATAAATTATTCTAAATTGCCTAGGTCCTACATTATTTGTTTGCCCTGCTTGAGTGGCCTTGCACCTTTTTTTGCTACGGAGTTAAGACATCTGCTGAGTGCTGGGGATGTAGATCACTTCTCAAGATGAGTGGGTGATAGTAAGACCTTTCTCTTTTCCTTTCTGAGCCTGCAGTCTAGCTGAGACAGTAGGCACAGATGTCCTTAAAACTGTACTAGCATGACGGTGTTATAAAAAGGGTGTGAATAGAAAGTTGCAGGATCCCTGCAGACGCCTTGCAGACTGTATTTATTTTCATTATATTCTGTAAGAATTTTGTACAGTCAATGTCATCAGTTTTTTCTATGGACAGTGATGCTGGACACATACCATTTTGCTTCCCTTCTTCATCCCTTCTTCCCTCCCTTCCTCTCTTCTCTTCTTCCTTCTTCTTTCCTCTGATCTCCTTCCTCTATCTCTTCCTTTCTCCTTGCTTTCACCAGGCATTTACTGACTACATACAACTTGCCTGAGTCACCCATAGAAACAGACTGCACAGACCAAATCAAATTCCTATCTCTAAAATGATTAGTCCATTCCTTAGAAGTATAAACACTGTGCCATTAAAATAATTTATGAATTCCTGAACATTTGAAGATGCACTTGATCTTTATTTTTCAGTTCCTTAGACATAGTTTGTACCATAATGAAACATGGGTGTATGTTAGTGATTCCTGAAGGTTTATTTCTTTGCTTCTAGGTACACACTGCCTGTAAAGATTTATATCATCCTGTGTGTCCACTTGGCCAATGTAAAGTATCTGTCATACCTCCAATTGCACTAAACAGCACTGATTCTGATGGTAAGTGTCAGTAGTATAAGTATGTGATTCCTGGTTTATCAAATGTTGATATGTACACTATTTTCCTAGTATAAATAACATTGTAGTTGGTTATTCTGGTCAGTTTTTATATAATAATTCCATTTCAATTGCAGAACAGTACATTTAATTTATACAAGAACATTTTAAAATTAAGGTTTAACATAACTATTAACACAGTGGTGAAATTACAGTGTAGAAGATTTATAGATTTTACATTTCTACAAATCAAATAAGATCATTATTCCATAAGAAAATGCAACCTGAACAAATTAATTTTTTATAAGCATTTTTTCCCTTCTGTAATTGAAACTGCCCATTAGCAAAGCTCTTTTTGAAACCTGTTTTCCTATCGTTTCATTGTAGGAATTTATATTCCCATACATTCATTCACTTTTTTAAATGTTAATATTTTACAACTTAATTGTACATGTGGAAGAACCCATTTACAACACTGGTTTGGGGATAGCATACTTATCACTTCTTTGTAAACAAACCGTATTACATAAGGCTTTTACCATAAACTATTATTAATGTTTTGCATCAATAAAGTGCCTTATGCTTCTCAAACTTTTTATAGAAATATGCCAATAGATATCATAGCTACTAGAAGCTGCACAAGATATGATTTTTTTAACCTGTACTGAACTCCCTCTAAGCCCCAATATTTCAAAGTTCTGTTATTTATTATAAAATTTAAAAATACTTTGAGACCTTAACACGGGAGGTGTTAAATATTTTATAATACTGAAAATTAGCATGACCCTTTAACAACTGTGAATTTGTAGACTATGATTGGCCTCTCTTAATAATTAAGTGTCGTTAGGGCAAGTGGTAGATCTCAAATTATCTGTGCTTAATACTTTCACCATCTTTTGTATGATTTTTCATTATAGCTCATTTTAAAAGGTAAGTTCTGTGTTCTTAATATGTAAGTAATAAACCTGTCTGCATATGGGAGCTCTGAAGTATGAATTTCTTGTTTTTCTTCTAAAGTTTTGTTAAGAGAAAGTGGTACATATTGATCTTACATTGTGTTTTTGTTTCTTTCCCCCCACAGGTTTCTGTAGAGCAACGTTTTCATTCTGTGTTAGTCCTTTATTGGTTTTTGTCAATTCTAAGAGTGGAGATAATCAGGGAGTAAAGTTTCTTCGTCGATTTAAACAGTTACTAAATCCAGCTCAGGTGTTTGATTTGATGAATGGCGGTCCTCATTTGGGGTAATTGATTACTGACAAATCTTCCTTGAATGAAATGTAGCACTAAGTGTGAAATACATTTGGTTTTTCAGTTCATGAAAATTGTAGATTCATCTAGACGCCTCTGGGTTGATCTTCTCACACTTCGTTTTTTTAACGTTCTAATTATAAATTTTAACACAACCTTTTTGATATTTATGTAACTTCCTTGTGTGCCCAAAGTTCTAGAATTTGTTTAGAAAATGTTTTAGAATATGTCCTACATCAAACAATTCTGTTTGCTTAGCTCTCAGAAGTAGACCAACTTGTGTAAATGGAGAAATACAAAAAAATAACTTCAGAAAATGATTTGCATGAGAAGCTAGTATTGAACTGTAAACAGTACAAATAATCAGTTATTTAACCAAAACACAGATACTCTTGTGGATCTCAGAAACAAGTTCTTAAGGATTTCAGACTTGGTTCCCATAAATGACAAAAAGTACTTTTGTTAACTGTCCATTTCAAACTTCCTGGAATGTCATATAATTTAAAATCTGGGGGAAAAAAATAAGTGTTTCAGTGATGGAAAATATGCCTTGAGGCACTTTGAATACATTTTTAGTATCTATCTATTTATTAGTGTATATATATATGATATTTGTTGAAGAGGTGATATTGAGTCATCTGAACCAGGGGCGTACAACCGCTTTATGATTTACCTATGCCAACCTGGCTTTTCTCTTGAATTCCACTGTAACACAGAAGTAGAAGTGAAGGTTTTAGATACCAGTTCCTGAAAATGCCTTTTGTGTTTTGTGATTCAGCACTCTCCATCTTCTCTGTTTCTCTTCTCAGTCTCTCTGTGCCCCTTTTCACTTTTGTCCTTTCGGGGTCTTCCTTCTTGTTTCCATTGCCTTTTTCTTACTATCTCAGGCCCTTCTGGTTCCGTGGGTATCGACCTTCATTTGAACCCAAGTCCTTCCTTATGTGCTCTATCTCCCTTCCTTCCCTCTGCATGGGTCCTGTCTCTTTCTCATCTAGCTTCTCTCATCACCTCTGTCTCTCCCATTGCTAATTAGCTTTGTCTCCCTTTCTAGCATATTTGTTTTATAATCCTTCATGGCTCCAATATCTTATTTTTTCACATTTTTTCTACTCATCCTCTAAAATTCCAAGGAGCTCCTTTTGTGAAATTTCTTGAGATTGTCTCCATATTTTTTCAATTTTCCACAATACTTGAGGTGTACAAAGGTACATTCAGAAGGTGAGGTGTGTCAAAATTTGAGATGAAGGAAGGCAGAAGTAAAAAGATTGACCTGAGAAAAGGAAAAGAGGAAGTAAAAAAACTATTGGCAGTATGGTGGGGGTATAATAGTGATGTTTGGTGGATCTCTAGGAATCACCCCCAGGCCACTCAAGAGCATCAGTGCCCTGGATTCTCAACCCTGGGTTTAATATGCTACTCATGGAAATAATATATCCTTGTGATAGAAAGAAAAAGTCACTACTTTTACCATCACCTATCACTTAACCTTTAATAATCTTTCTTAGATTCTGCTTCTTTTTTGTTTTCGCATTTCTCACTCCCCTTTCTTCCTAATTTTGTCTCCATTTCTGCTTATAATCCTCTTTCCTCTTTATGATTAAGACATTTTCGTGAGTTCAGCATTGCACTCAAATTAATTTTTATAGTATGATTCACCTGTAAGAGTTCTTATATTTAATCTGAAGATGAGTACCAATAAGTAACAACAGAATGACGAAAGAATTGGAGAAAGTGACTTTTATTCACTTATCCTAAAATAAACTTCTTACTTTCAGTTTAAGATTATTCCAGAAGTTTGACAATTTCCGGATTCTTGTTTGTGGAGGAGATGGAAGTGTAGGTTGGGTTTTGTCAGAAATTGATAAGCTCAACTTGAACAAACAGGCAAGTGGTCATCATTCTTTTCATTGCTAGTTAACATGAATGTACCCTAACTTGCTGACCAGTGAAGTGCAGAAATGTCAGAGGCCCTCTCTCTCGACTTGTCTGAGGTCTGCTGTGGGGCTGTTTTTCAGTGTCAGCTGGGAGTACTGCCTCTGGGCACGGGAAACGACCTTGCCCGCGTTCTCGGCTGGGGAGGCTCCTACGATGACGACACCCAACTTCCTCAGATACTTGAGAAGCTGGAACGAGCCAGTACCAAAATGTTGGACAGGTAATAACAAATCCTCTTCTAAAACTAGATTGAAAGCAGCATACTGATACCCTCTTTTTGATGATTAGAATTGTACTGACAGTAAGCCCATGAAGGGGTTCCACCCTTGTGGTCTAGAACAGAGCCTGACACAGATCAGACACTCTGTAAATATGTTTTTTGAGTGAATGAATGAATTTTTTTTTAATGAGAAAACTAGTTTAATGAACCCATTATTTTAAAGATAGATGGCTACATTAATACTTACTGTTGTTTAGTCACTCAGTCCTGTCCTACTGTTTGTGGACTGTAGCCCACAAACTACAGACCTCCCCATGGACTGTAGCCCACTAGTCTCCTCTGTCCATGAGATTTTTCCAGGGAAGAATAGTGGAGTAGGTTTCTATTTCCTTCTCCAGGGGATCTTCCCAACCCAGGGATTGAAACCGCATCTCCTGCATTGTTAGGCAGATTCTTTACCACTGAACCATTTGGAAAGCTCATGTTGATACTAATTACTTTTAACTGCTGTTTGGGTCAGAAAGCTTAAATAGTTAATTTGTGGGGGTCTTTTGAGGAATATACTAGGCATGGCCGTTTCATCTTCTGGTTTCATGAGAACCAAAGAAAACATACAAACTTTAGATAGTTTATCTTCTTAATTATACATGTTAATAAGAAATTGAGCCAACAAAATACTAAAAAATATAATCCTTTCCCAGGGACAGGAAAATGCTAGGAAAACAGCTTCACATGGAGGAACCATCACTATTTTTATGGTGTTCTGGATTGCATCTCTTAACTGCTCTCCCTGTAAATACCCCACATGTAAAAAGAAAAAAAATCCCAGTCTGTGTGACCTGAGTATTATGGAGGAGGTGTTTAGAATTGACATATAGGGAGCAACTGGGCTTCCGTAGTGGCTCAGTGATAAAAAAATCCATCTGCCAGTGTAGGAGATGTGGGTCCGATTACTGCATCAGGAAGCTCCCCTGGAGAAGGAAATGGCAGCGCACTGCATTATTCTTGCCTAGAGAATGCCATGGACAGGGGAGCCTGGTCGGCTACAGTCTACGGGGTTGCAAAGAGTTAGACACGACTGGGCGCAGGCGCATAAGGAGCAACCAGGACTCAGTAAGCAGTAACCTCCATCATCACTGGAACACAAATGTCAAAATCTCATTATAAACTTGAGCTAGCATGAATCAAAACAACTCTGATAGGATTAGCCATCTGTGGAACTCTTCCTGAAAATAACAAAATCTCATCAGGGAGCCACCAATCCAAAATGTGATTACTCTGAAATAAGCTGTAACCTAATTAATGGTAACGTTGCCTGTCATAAGGTAATGTTGCAATGGCTGATTCTTCTGCTGACAGGATATTTAAAAAGAAAGCTAGGTTGGTGAGCATTTATCTGTGTTAATCCCAAACCAGTCATGAGAGGGATCCACTGGTAGTTTGGGAGCATAAAGTGGACTCAGTCTGCAGTCTTTAAAAGAGTCTGGAGGTGGTTTCCCAGAAGACTGCCCAATTCAACGCTTACCAAACCCTACAAGGTATTTTAAATGGCTTTTTGTTGTAAATTTATATACCACTCTCCCTACAACCTCGGAAATACTGTGAGGCATTTCCTCTGCACTGGGTATGTGCTTTTCCCTTGTATGTTATAAACATTAACTTCTCCAGGTGGTTAGCAGAGAAACAACACCTCTGCAGTAAAATTCCTTAATACAGACCTGCAAAAAAAGTGTAAGTGAGACTCTCAGTCGTGTCCGACTCTTTGGGACCCCATGGACTATACAGTCCATGGAATTCTCCAGGCCAGAATACTGGAGTGGGTAGCCTTTCCCTTCTCCAGGGGATCTTCCCACAGGGATCCAACCCAAGTCTCCTGCATTGCAGGTGGATTCTTTACCAGCTGAGCCACAAGGGAAGCCCCCACCACCCCCCACCAAAAAAAAAAAAAGCAAAAAAAAAAAAAAAACACTCAAAAAAAAACAAAGGGGATTTAAAGAGCTAGGACTATGGTCAGAAACATAACATAGTTTTGTTCCTGTGCGTTCTTTACTAATTTAAGAATTGTTGTTGTTGTTCAGTTGATAAATCGTGTCCAACATGATGAACTGCAGCACACCAGGCTTCCCTGTCCATCACTATCTCCTAGAATTTGCTCAAAGTCATGTTCATTGAGTTGGTAATACCATCCAACCGTCTCATCCTCTGTCACCCCTTCAGTCAGTCAGAAGGCCACAGGATAACAGGATATCTTTAGCTGATTGTTGTTGTTCAGTTGCTAAGTTGTGTCCAGTTCTTTGCCACCTTGGACCACAGCACACCAGGCTTCCCTGTCCTTCACCGTCTCTCAGAGCTTGCTCAAACTCATGTCTATTGAGTCAGTGATGCCATCCAACCATCTCATCCTCTGTCATCCCCTTCTCCTCCTGCCTTTAATCTTTCCCAGCATCAGGGTCTTTTCCAGTGAGTTGGCTCTTTGCATCAGGTGGCCAGAGTATTAGAGCTTCATCTTCAGCATCAGTCCTTCCAAGAATATTCAGGGGTGATTTTCTTTAGGGTTGACTGCTTTGATCTCCTTGCAGTCCAAGGGACTCTCAAGAGTCTTTTCCAGCACCACAATTTGAAAGCATCCATTCTTTGGCACTCAGCCTTCTTTATGGTTCAACTCTCACATCCGTACGTGACTACTGGAAAAACCATAGCTTTGACTATATGGACCTTTGTCAGTACAAGTGGAAAACTGATGTTTAATAATATTCCACATCATATATGCTTTTTCTTATATATTAACTTATTTAGTCCTCAAAACAACACTGGCTAAGAAAAGCATTATTATGACTATGTCACAAAGATGAATGCTGAGTCTTCTGGAGACAGTGGGTGTAAGAATGACTAGTATTTTTGGCTACCTGGCATATCTAGTTGCTTTTCTTGATAGAGTATCATCTTGTTTAATCCTCACTATACATTTAAGAGATGGATAATACTATCGTCTCTATCTTCCAGGTTAAAAGGTTCAGGAAATTTTTTATGTTTTCAAGGTCAAATCACTGATAAGTGGTTGAAGTGATTGTGTACACCAAAATACAGACTCTTTCCAAGGGCCTTTGTTCAACACTGTACTCACTCTTTAATGCAAATGCATGCATGCTAAGTCGCGTCAGTTGTGTCTGACTCTTTGCAACCCCAAGGACTGCAGCCCACCAGGCTCCTCTGTCCATGGGATTCTCCAGGCAAGAATACTGGAGTGGGTTGCCATGCCCTCTTCCAGGGGATCCTCCCAACCCAAGGATTGAATGCACATCTCTTTTGTCTTCTGCATTGGCGGGCAGGTTCTTTGGGAAGCCCTTAATGCACACAATCATCACCAAATTGGTTCTTACTTTCTGCCTCCAGCTCTGCCTAGTAGGTACCAGTAAGCATCCCTTCCTGGCTTGTGCTGAGACTTTCTCCTGTTTCTTCAACTCCAGTCATTTGTCAATAAAGGGAAGAGGTATAGGTGGAAGGTGCAAGGACACCTGGGTGGATTTCTTTCCCAATTCTTTAACCATCCTTTGACCAGAGAAGTATTTCCAGGTATACGGAACTTGACTTCCTTGTTTTCAGTTGTGATTTTCCCTTCTTGATGTTTTACAAAGTTTTATTATTTTATTCATTACTTTTATTACATCTGTTTTCTACACCAGAATATATGCTTTATTGGAGAAGTTATATTCACTTTTGTATTACCAGACCCTTGAATACTGTCAGTGTGAGATGTTCAGTACATACCTGTTGCATGGATGAGTGAAGGAAAGAAAGACTTTTTATGCTCAAATATGTATATTTGTAATGAGGGCTTCCATGCTGGCTCAGCAGTAATCTGCCTGCAATACAGGAGATGGCAGTTTGATTCTGGGTCAAGAAGGAAACGGCAGCCCACTCCAGTATTCTTTCTGGGCAAGTCCCATGGACAGAGGAACCTGGCACGCTGCAGTCCATGGGGTCTCGAAGAGTCACACACAACTTAGTGACTAATCCAGTAATAGGCATATATTTATAATATATTCATATCAAGAGTTCAATAGCAGTTATACACATCTATTTAGTTTACACACCCTAACAGATAACCTATGTCTTTCAGGGAATTCTCTTAGAATTTGAATTTTGATGCAGACTTATTAGTCTGATTGATATACTAGGTTCTGTTTACATACTGATGCTAATCTTGGGATTTCCCTTAGGTTCTGTCACTGTGATTTGCTTTTCTTAAAATTTCATAATTTGCAGTACTGCTCTTATTATGCTTTGTGTCTTTGAAAAATCTTTATTTCACATCTTGTTACTGACAATAATAATATCTATACACAATTGTTCTTCTCAAGTGTTGAAATTGTTTTAGATAGATGACTGGATTTATGGATTGCTTATGTCTAACAGCAAATGATTCAGTGTTTGGTTTGAAATTAATATTTATAGCTAATTGAAATGAATTTGCTTCAGTTAAGCATTATTTCTATTAATATTTTCCTCTCCATTCCGCACTTACTTTCTTAATGTAAGGACGATTTAGCTAATTTCCATTTCATGTCTGTATAAGCTGACTTGGTAAGACTGTTACTTGCAGAATGATTTATTTTTCATAGGTACTGTGCATTTATTTAATCTTGGACATTATTTTAGAATTTGGGGTTGTGACCCGTTAGTAACTTTTATAATCTAATTCGAAATTGCAGTGAGATTATTTAAAAAGTAAAACAGAAAAGAACAGAAAAATCATAATTCTTTGCACTTAGTGAAGAGAGGCGGTCTTGTTACATATGTACATTTCTTACTGTGGGCCATGGCCTTCAAATGTTCGAAAGTCTCCGATTCGAGATTTGGTAAGATAGGGAAATCATGAATTATGAATCAGCGTTTTATGAGATTGCGAGAAGTCCATCTTTTGCCCTGTTTGGTTACTTCAGACGTGGTAAACATGTTCATGAATGTGTGTGCACGTGTTTGTGAGGGGCTTCCCTGGTGGCTTGGACGGTTAAGAATCTACCTGCAGTGCAGGAGACCCAGGTTCAATCCCTGGGTCAGGAAGATCCCCTGGAGGAGGAAATGGCAACCCACTCTAGTACTCTTGCCTGGAGAATCCCATGGACAGAGGAGCCTGTTGGGCTACAGTCCATGGGGTCGCAAAAGAGTCAGACAAGACTGAAGCGACTTAGCATGAGCATGTGTGGATGTGAGGTGAGACCAAAATCTATTAAATTTTAAAGGAATTTTAGACCAGATATTCTTCTCCCTTCAGGTGGAGTATTATGACCTATGAACTCAAATTGCCGCCAAAAGCTTCTCTACTTCCCGAACCTCCAGAGGCGTCTGAAGAATTTTATGTAAGACTTTAACTCTTTACCTGTTTATCACTTGAAAACAGAGTTGAGTATCTTGAACGATAAAAAAAACACGTATAAGATATGGTAGCATGTTCACTTAATTGTAATTGTTCTTATTTGGGGTTTGGTCTCACTGACTGCCTCTACTCCTCCCCTCTAGAGGAAAGAATCCTTCCCGTCTCGGTTAGGGCGCTTCCCCGACACCCTCCTTGGCTGTGTGAATTCAGCCACGTCACTCGCCTTCGTGGGTCTCGTCTTCATGGACCTCACCTGTTGGGGAGGCGCCATGTTGGGAGGATTGAAGGAGGTGATGAGGTGTGGAAAGCTTTGCGCATGCAGACTCCCTTGCTCGCACCCCAAGAGAATTCTCCCTGAATATTCTTCCTGCCGGTTTACTCTTTCCAGCAGGGCTCTAGGGAAGCCAGCTGATGCCTGGCTCCTGTCAGCTTTCACTCATCTCCTGCTTCAGCCATGAGCACCTGTTTGATTATTAGGTGCTCACCCAGCTCCCTTAAATAACCTCCAAGCACACCAATACTTGTTGCCAGAATATTGTAGAATGTCTCTCTTGCTGCTTTACCCTCTGTGTTGAGGGCGTGTCAGAATAGCCTTCCTAGGTTAAGGTTCTCTAGGTTAAGCCTGTTGATCAAGATAAAGGAAGACAGTGCCCTTCATTCCATCCCTGCTCTACACCTTAATAACTACAGTTTTTAGACGTTCTTAAAGACTCTACATTCTGATTAAACCGCAAAGCACTGGAGATTTTAAAAATAACGTAATTTTCAAAGGATTATTCTCTGACTTACTAAGATCGTTTGGTCTATGATAGCTTATTTTTTCCCTCTAGGAAAATTCATCTGTTTGTTTTACAGTTGAAATCTTTGTTTTGTCATTAAGAAAATTATGATCTTGTCAAAACTTAGGAAAGGAATAATATCTAGAAACATGGGCTTTATTCCTTAAAGAAACTAACTGTATTTAAATTTTTTCCCTGATATAGAAATAGCAAAAACTGCTTCTAAAAAATTAGGAAAATACAAAAACATCTAACAAAGAAAAGAAAAATTTTATTTATAGTCCTGCCACCCAGAGGTACATATGTGCTCAATCACTTCAGTCACATTCAGCTCCTTGTGACCCCGTGGACTGTGGCCCTCCAGGCTCCTCTGTCCATGGGATTCTCCAGGCAAGAACACTGGAGTGGGTTGCCATGCCCTCCTCCAGGGGATCTTCCCGACCCAGGGACCGAATCTGTCTCTTCCGTCTCCTGCGTTGGCAGGCAGGTTCTTTACTACTAGTGCCACCTGAGAAGCCCTAATTACTAATATTTAATAATCACTGTTAAAGATGAATATATTTTCTACTTTATTTCCAGCAGCACTTCTGTTTGTGTTTATAAGAATATTTTATCCAACTATAAACGTAAAGGTTTTATAGGAACCAATCTTTTTTCTTCATAGAATTTTTAAATGTTATAAATTTTCTCTCCAGAGGGACAAAAGGAGGAGATTATCTTGCTCTTCTTACTTCAGAGGTGTCTATCTCCTAGCATATAAAATAAAGCTGGACAATTTACTTTTATCACATGTGTAGTCACTGAGTATAAGGTACAGCTGTAACTACATGGAAGAAGGCTATTTTTAGTGTAAAAGATTTTGAATGAAACTTCCTACAAAACTTTAAATGGATTTTCTGGTTTTCTCTGAGAATATGAATTAAAGAATCCAGAAACTAAGAACCTTTCAGAGAAAGGAAATACTTATATATTTTGTATAATGACTCTCATAGATGTATTATTTATTTCATTAAAGTCATTTATATTTCATTATAGCCATTGCCGTGTGTCACATGCGTCAAGATGATCCCATTTTTGAAGCACTAATAACAGAGTTGTATGAATGCCAGCAACAGTAATACAGGGTAGGTTTTTTATTTTTTCCAGATGACAATTTATGAAGACTCAGTTGCAGCTCATCTTACAAAAATCCTCAATTCTGATGAACATGCAGTGGTCATATCTTCTACCAAGTGAGTTGTGGCGTTCAAGTCATGAAATAGTTACATGGCGAAAATGAGAGGAAAGCATTTTATCTTTCTTATTTAAACAAACATTTATGATTAATTATGATGTGGAAAACACATTTTACTATAATTCATTATTTCCATAAACATTACTATTTAGGGATCGTTTACATCAGAAAAAGGAAAATAGCAATGAGATGTTTCAAAATGACATTTCTCAGCATGGTTAAATTTTGTAATTATATTTGAATTCAAAGTTATCAGATTTTAGTTGTTGATTCCATACTTGGACCCCCAAACTACTTGATTTTATTATGTTTTATTAATTGTTGCCTGGGTAGAATTTAGGATTTTGGTGTGAAGCATCCTCTACTGCCGTCATAAGAAATGGAAAATCAGCTGGAGGAAGGGGTGAAACCCACTCAAATTTTCAACTGATAAGTGAAAGTAAAAACATGCTTTAGGATTCTGGTTTAGCAAGGAAATATCACTGATACACAGAAAGAAGTGAGAAAGAGGAAGTAAAGAAAGGTGATGGGAAAGTGATGGAGAAAAAAAGACATACAATTTAGTATGTTATATACTTAATTAGCCAATAAATCAAGGAAAGACAAGATAAATCATTATAAACAAATTTGCTTGTGACAAAAGTACGAATGTAGTGGCAGTCGCTTTTGATGCTATAACCCCCAGGAAGCGGAGATATGACCGAGCAGTAGGAAGAGAGTTGAGCTGTGTAAGACAAGGGAACACACTGGTTGCCCAGATTGGTGAGCTCCAGAGCTCTTTGTTTGATGGACAGTGCTGCTACTGGGTTTTTGGGTTTGATGCCTCGGTTGGGTGTTTTCTGATTAGCTGTATTGCTTTATGGTGAAATGTACAAATCTGAACTTTGTCCCAGGCCTTAACACTTCCTATGGCCTTTTTCATCTTGGGTCAAATCCATACACTAAAGTTATTTCCTTAGGTATTTCTTACGCTACTTCTACAGGAAGCTATTTGCATTTGCACTCTGACCCTATGAGTCAAATGCTTCTTTACAGGACATTTTAAAGGATATTGTTAGAAAACATGAAAAGTTGAAATGGGACCTTTTTAAAGGTATAAAAAGTTGCAGAGTTATTCTTTAATATAGTTAAGTAAATATTGTATTTGGCCAACTTTCTTAGTTTGGATGTTAGCAGAGCTTTAATATTGAACTTTGTGTATTTGATGTGTTTGGTTACTGCCTCCTTTACATTTTATATATTTTTTATTTTATTTCTTTAAGAGTATAATTGACATAACATTTTTTAAATAAAATTTTATGTAGAATATCAATATTTAAAAACTAAAATTCTTGTTTTGTTGACATTAATACACTGGATAGTATTAAGTTATTGGTTATTTATGAGAAAAAATAAGCAATAAGGTTACAGGTGACAGTTTTAGTTTATATTCAATGCAGTTTCCAGCTATCTGTATTTTATGTTGGTTATGTAATTGTAAGAATGCCATTTTTATTTATTAATTGAGGACAATTTCCTTACAACTATGTAACCAACATAAAATACAGAAATAGCTGGTAACTGTGTTGAGTATAGCCCGAGACTTGCACAAAAAGTAGTGAATTCAAAATTAAAAGCTAACGTAGTATTGTTCTCTTACATGCTTAATGATCTGAGAACATTTTTAAAATTATGATCTATATTTCTGAATTAAATTTTAATCTAGCCTTGGTGGAATCCTTGAAATATTTCTGAAAAACAGCTTGAAAACCACTGACGTAAGTCCCAGTGCTGTGCTGTCAGTCTGAGGTCCTAGATGAGATCCGGCCGTTTGCTGGCTTTGTGACCCATGTCTATTTTATCAAGTGTAAGAATGGAAAGAATGCCTGTCCTTCCTCCCTCATGGAACTGTTAGGGGAATTAACTTGAGGAACAAAATAAATATAGAACTTACGAAGTACAGAGTGCTGTATTAAATTGTGGTGTCATCACCTCATGTTTTATCCAACTGCATTTCACATTTTTTCTTTGACCTTGACCTGGCTTCCTGTCTAGCCTCTACTGTTAGCTTAGCTTTGGATTCCTCCCTGACTGGCTCATTTGCCTTTAAGCAGACTCTGTTCCTGTCTTGGTCCCTGCTTGTCACTTGTCCGGACTCCCAGACCTGCCCAGGTGCCTGACCTTTGCAACTGCAGATTGAAATTCAAGGGCATTTGCCATAATGAGGTTCAAGAGAGAAAAGATGGGACTATATGCAATAACTTTGTATCAGTAATATAGTAATAGTACCAGTATAGTATGTTTTTGCTATGCCAGTAATACAGTACCAATATAGTATATTTTTATATCCGTATAGTATATTTTTGAGTGTGTTTTTTTTCTTTTGACCTTACCAAGTGGCATGCAGAATCTTAGTTCCCCCACCAGGGATCAAACCTGCGCCTGCTGCAATGAAAGTGCAGAGTCTTAGCTGCTAGACCGCCAGGGAAGGTCCTTACTTTGATTTTTTGTTACAGACTTTCACAGACATAGAAAAAAATTGAGACATTAGTATAATGATTTTCTACCATACCTATCACTCAGCTTCAGTATTTTGTCAATGTTTTGTTTTCTACTCCCCACTTTCTCTTGCTGGTGTATCTAAGCAAATCCTGAAAACCATTTTATTCCAGTTTCAGTTTGTATATCCAATAATTTTTAAAAACTCTAATAAAATTAATAATAATTAATCAACTTATATTCTATTTCTTTAATTTTCTTGAAGTTCTTTTTGTTTTTAAACAGTTGATTCATTCAAACCAAAATCCTAACAAGGCACATATTGCCTTTAGGTTTTATGTCTCTAAAACATGGAAAATCTATAATATTTCTCCCTGCTTTTAAAAAATTGTGTTATTGAGGCATGACCCATACACAATGAAGTGCTCAAACCATAAAGGTACAACTGAGTGCTTAGAAAAAACCACAACACATTCACACTCACATTCTTCTGACCACCACCCAGATAAAGAATTTCCTTCTCTTGTTAGTGCCATTTAATTATTGAATGATACAGTATTAAGGCAGAACATTTTTAAAATAAACCTCCTGTTTTTTATGTCTATATTTGTTTCATAAGATAGTAATTCTCAGTCGCTTAAGCTATTTTTAACTATTTTTAAATGTTGAAAATGCTGATGAAAAAGCTGTATTTCATCAGCATAGCTAATAAGTAGGTTAACTAATGTAGTTCAACGCAACATCAATATTTCTTTGACTTTGAAATTTTGTCAGTCCAGTAAGTCAACATGAGTTATCTTCTGAGATTCAGAAGCACTAATTAATCATTATAGATGTCATTTATTAATAAAGATAAAAAACAAGTTTTTAAGTAAATGCCATTTTCTCTGTAGACAAAACTTCTCAGAAAATGGGCTCACTAGCAGGAAACAAAATAATAAAACTGGAATCATTGTCTTAGAACCATAGAATTTTAGATTTGGGAACCGTCTTAGACATAACTTAGGCAACCCGCCCTCACTGAACGGATGAGGTGTGATATATAGTTCTTAGACTCTTTCCTCAGAGCACGTAGATAGCTAGGGATTTTAATATATTATGCATGGATACTTTGTACGTCACCTTTAATTTCTGATTGGAACATTAATATCAGAATAAAAATGAAATTTTTGGGTTCTGATAGTATGGTCCCTGCCTACCAATATGTGATCCTGTTTGGGCACCATTGCCATATTTTTCTTACCGTAGCGTTTGCATGCTTTATTGTCATTTATCTCTCATAAAAAATAAGTGAAAAACCGGTAAATGATGGTACTGCTACTGATAAGTATGGATCTCATAACTGAGATGATGGTGGGAACCATCAGGCATGCTAACTGTGGACTTTTGTTAGGTTCAACTGAATATTCATTGCACATGTTTGTTCAGCTTAAAGAGAGAGAGCAAAACACAGTGCTGGAAATGCTTCATTAAAATAATAGCTAACATTAATTAAATATGTAATTAGGAATTTAAAATACATTTAGCTCTGTTTGAAGGTCCATGTGCCACTTTTATTCTTTTGATTTTTGCACGTGTTTTCTGGACATCTTTATGTATTAAGGGATAATTGCATCAGTTGGAGAATGTGTTTTGTGTTACTATGGTAAGTACATCTTAAACCTGTTTTTCCCCAATTTTGCAAGTTCCTGGTTGGTGTGACTTTGAAATCATACTGCTTTTAAGTATATATTTTATTTCTATTTAAAAACTCTACCCATTTAGGTGTAACAAGAAGTGAATTCATTCCTCTGGGTTATAATAAATATCCTCATCTTCTGGAATATGGAGCTTAATGAACCATAAGATTCCTCCTGCTAAGTGGCTAGTGTTCTCCTAACACAGAATCCTAAGTCCACAGAAGAAATTTCATAGTAGCCTGTCTGAATGTTTCAAGAAATTCCATAAAAGTATTATACATAAAACAAAGAAGACCGAACGACATGAAACACATGAATGAATCTCTAATAAACTAAAGTCTCTGTAGAAATTTGTTTAAAAGGGTGATAAAAAAGGTTGAAGGTTAGGAAGGTATTACCTTTTGTCCAAGTGACATCTAGAAATTGTTGCCAAAAGACAAAACAAAAATTGTTTGCAGTAATTCATTTATTTCTTAGATGATAAATGTGAAGGTTTGGAGTGTGTGTGTGTGTGTGTGTGTGTGTGCGCGCCCCCTATATCTATTGAATAGCTTGATTTTATAGTTATCTAAGTATCTGAAAACTTTATGTAACTCACATACCAGAGAAAATTGTCAGTATAATAGAAAAAATAATTGATGGACTCTTCTTTTTCTTAAAATTCCTCAACTTTTATCAATGTTAAAGAGAAATACTATTTTTCAGATAGTCTGATTTTGTTTTCAAAACCACTTTATAAGCTCTTGCTTCAGAAAGCTGGTCATACCATTCTGTTGGTTGTAGTTTTTAATCCAACACCATTTCTAGACTTTTGACAAATTTTGTTTTTATTTCAGATGATTTTTTTTCTTTTTAGTCTATTTCATTGCAAAGAAACCAAATGTAATTAAAAGAAACAAACAAATAAACCGTGTATTGCTGACACTAACAAGACCTAAATTCAATTAGTCTGCATGGTATTGCATTAGTTATCTTAAGGGAGGCGGGGAGATTGGATTTACAGAGAATATGTCAGCTTAAGTGGCAGGTTGGTTTCCAGCATAATGTACAACCTCTTTTCAGGAAAGATAAACTTCCCAGATACACATATAATGAATAGAAGAGCAACAGGGACACCACCAGTGACAAATTTTTTTGTTTGTTTGTTTAACACTGCAAATTCTATTATAAGAATACGTAAGACGCAGAAGATAATGTCTTATTTTTTAAATACGATCTAAAACTACTCTTCTCAAGAATTTAAAGCTTTTAAATATTTGAGAAAGACTTGATACAACCTTAAAACGATTTATTTCAATTATGTAGAGCAAGGCTTATTCATATATCCCTTTATCACTTTGACTGTCTTGAACTGATCTAGGGCCCACCACACAGCAGATATGAGTTTGGGTTTATAAAGCAATGATCCTGATATTTTAACAGTTTACTCAATTGTGCTTATTTTAAAATATGTTTGTAAATCAAAGCAAAGCAGCTTTCTGGGTTTCCTGAATTGCACAATTTCTTTTGCTCAAAGGATACTTTGTGAGACTGTAAAGGACTTCGTTGCCAAAGTAGAGAAGGCACATGAAAAAACGCTGGAAAAAGCTGTTGCAGCCGATGCCGTGGCCAATAAAGTAAGCGGGACACGCTCAGGGTGGGAAGATCTTTTACAATGTGAGCATCAAACTGTGTTTTACAGCTAAATTCATTAAGTGGCTTTCCTGCCAAGGCGTCTCAAGGCAAGAGAAAATTGTTTTTGTATCAGATATGAGGATTTCAAACATATGCTATTTTTTTCCTTTTTTTGGAGTATAATTGCTTTATAATGTTGTGTTAGTTTCTGCTTTACAATGAAGTGAATCAGTTAGAGGTTTTCAAATATCCCTCTTGGCCCTCCCTCCCATTGGTATGTACGAAAACTGCATTGCTGAAGACCAGCAATCCAAATTTGATAACTCACCTCCTTTTCCCCACTGGTTGACATTTTGAAGGAGAAATGCACAGTAGTTGGGTCACAGGGGGGAAATTGCTAGGCCGCTGGTGCTCCAGTGGGGAGAGGAATGGCTTTCCATTTCCAGGCAAACCTTGACCACCCAAGTTCCCTGCCGGATTCCCCAGATGTTACAGTCCTTGGCATCTTCCAGGTTTCTGTCTCTTGCTTTGCCTTTTTTCCCCTTTGTGAGCTGTCTTAGGCTAAAATAAGAACAGTTTACAAAACCCTGAAAGCCACTGTCTTTGCTTTCATTTGCTAACAACAGGGCATTCTTACAGACAGTTTGACTCTCTGGGGCTTTGCAAAGGCATGATCTCCCCTAGCTGCGGATAGTGGTTGGATTGAGTGGAAGGGAAAGAAAATGGAAATAATACATGTGAAGTTTTCAGCCTCTTTCTCTTATTTTTCTACTCTGTGGAGAGCTTCAGAAAACAGAAACCTTGTGTCATCACACATTTTTCTCCTGACTATTTCCGCTGTGACTTTGTCTTGACCTGTGATCAAAAAAAGGCAGAGAGGACTGGAAATTTGTGTGGAGATAAAAGGTATATTAGGCAGCAGCATCAGTAGCTTTGGGCTTCCCAGGTGGAGCTAGTGATAAAGAACTTGGCAGTGCAGGAGTCAGGAGATGTGGGTTCAGTCCCTGAGTTGGGAAGATCCCTTGGGAGAAGGAAATGACAACCCACTCCAGTATTCTTGCCTGGAAAATCCCATGGACAGAGGAGCCTGGTGGGCTACAGTCCCTGGGGTCACAAAGAGTTGGACATGACTTAGGGACTAAACAGCAAAATTAATGATAAACATCAATGTAGGCATCTTTCCTCTAAAAAATTGAAAACCATTCATTTAAACTATCACTTTCCATCCCCACTAAATGAACATTCATCACTGTTTTTGTTTTCTTAGTGTTCCATCCTAAATGAGAAGCTTGAACAACTGCTCCAGGCTTTGCACACAGAGCCCCAGACAGGCCCAGCTCTCCCGGGCATCAGCCCTCTCCTGGTAGAAGATGCTGTGGAATCTTCCAGCGAAGAATCCTTGTGTGAGAGCAAGGAGCATCTCTTGGATCACACTACAAAACCCTCTTCCCAGAAAGCTGTCAAACCAAGGGAAATAATGCTGCGGGCAAACAGTTTAAAGAAAGCAGTGAGGCAAGTCATTGAGGAGGCCGGAAAAGGTACACGTTAACAAAAGCAGCTTCTGAAGTTAGCAGCATTTTTTTTTTTTTTTATCTTTTATGCCTGTTTATTTATTTATTTATTTATTTTTTAATTTTTATTTTTCAGTGGGTTTTGTCATACATTGATATGAATCAGCCATAGAGTTACACGAATTCCCCATCCCGGTCTCCCATCCCACCTCCCTCTCCACCCGATTCCTCTGGATCTTCCCAGCCCAACAGGCCCGAGCACTTGACTCATGCCTCCCACCTGGGCTGGTGGTCTGTTTCACCACAGATAATATACATGCTGTTCTTTCGAAACATCCCACCCTCCCCTTCTCCCACAGAGTTCAAAAGTCTGTTCTGTACTTCTGCGTCTCTTCTTCTGCCCTGCATATAGGGCCATCGTTACCATCTTTCTAAATTCCGTATATATGTGTTAGTATGCTGTAATGTTCTTTATCTTTCTGGCTCACCTCACTCTGTATAATGGGCTCCAGTTTCATCCATCTCATTAGAACTGATTCAAATGTATTCTTTTTAATGGCTGAGTAATATTCCATGGTATATATGTACCACAGCTTCCTTATCCATTTGTCTGCTGATGGGCATCTAGGCTGCTTCCATGTCCTGGCTATTATAAACAGTGCTGCGATGAACACTGGGGTGCACGTGTCTCTTTCAGATCTGGTTTCCTCGGTGTGTATGCCCAGAAGTGGTATTGCTGGGTCATATGGCAGTTCTATTTCCAGTTTTTAAAGAAATCTCCACACTGTTTTCCATAATGGCTGTACTAGTTTGCATTCCCACCAACAGTGTAAGAGGGTTCCCTTTTCTCCACACCCTCTCCAGCATTTATTGCTTGTAGACTTTTGGATAGCAGCCAGAAGTTAGCAGCATTTTTATTGCAAGCACAAGAGAGTTTTCATACTGGTCAGACTGTGTGTGCTCGGTCGTGTCTGACTTTACAGCCCCAGGCTGTAGCCCACCAGGCTCCTCTGCTCATGGAATTTTCCAGGCAAGAATATTGGAGTGGGGTGCCATTTCCTACTCCATGGGATCTTGCCTCCCACCCCCCGCCAGGGATTGAACCCTCAACTCTTGAGTCTCCTGCATTGGCAGGCGGATTTTTTTACCACTAGCGCCAAATGGGAAGCCCACTGGTCAGACTAGACACATGTTAAAAGAATTTCAGAGATAAAGTACACTGAAAATGTTAAAACAAAATTACAAGTTACTTTTAAATCATATTTCTGAAATTAAATTTTTTAACTGGAATCTGTTAAATTCTTAAAAGAAAATCAAGCCTATAAGCTACTTTGAAAATATTTTCTTAACATTTATCTGTTAAATGTTTATGTTGCTTTTTTAAGAGTTTTTTTAAAAGTTCCACCTGTTTTAGTTTTTCTGTATTCCTGTAATATGTGTACTTCTCTTAGAATTTGAGGTAGTCGACTAAAACTTAAATTTAAATAATATTCAGAAACTCTTTACGAATTGTAACTTGTAGTTAGACTTGTCTTTCATCCTCAAAGTTCTTAGATTAAATTTTTCTAGAAGAGAAAAATTTAGCAGAAGGCTAAAAATATAATTTTGAGATTTTAAAATATTTCCGTTTATAGTCTCTAGTATTAATACTTAACAGACATCACATGACCCCAGAGTTCACTGCCAATCAGTGCTTATTTGTGAATGGGAAATTTCTTTGAGTCTATATTTCAATTTTCCAAGCATATGTTAATATTTACAGATCTTAATTTTGCTCATTCAAACATATTTCTCTCCTTGCTACTTAAAGTGATGGATGACCAGCCAGTTCACTCCTCTGAACTAGTTAATCAGTCATTCGATTATGATAGCACAGAAACAGATGATTCCAAAGATGAATTAAAAGAAGATGATACGAAAGAGTCATTAACTGGTAAGAAAACTGTGATAAAATTATTTTGGGATTAGATAAAATGTAACTCTGCTTTCTGTTTTTGAACAGCTTATTAGTATGAAATAAACTATTTGCATTTTTATTTTTAACAAGGTTTTTCAGAAATTGAAGCTTAGATATTCATGAATGCTGAAATAATGAAGGTAACATTTTAGACTATTGTCAGGTACTCTCGCATCCCTTTTCATCATTTAATCTGGAAATCATCGTAATAAACTAAGAATTTGGGGACCAAACATGGCTAAATATCTTAATTTTCCTCTAGGAAGAGTAACTACCAAAACTGAAGATTTTAACTTGTTTTAGCCTTCAAATTTCTTTGAGAATAATATGGAAGCTGCAGGCCTCATAAGCATAAAAAATGGCATTTAAATAATTCATTGGTTCCTTGAGTTCTATTGATCAGCCTAGATGGTTGATAATCCTTATTGCTAAATTAAGTTTTTAAATCATAGGACATCTAGTTATAACCCTATCTCTACTGAAATTATTTTTGCCAGGGAATTAATATAGTTGCTTGAAGACTAATAACTATTTCTCTACTTTTCCAGTTTTAACTGAAGATGAATTTATACTTTTAATTTTTCATGTTGAATAAGGGAAGAGGTATTAATTTACTAGAATATAAAACAAGCAGAATTATTAATGAAGGTGAGAGGATAATATGAAAATAACATAGTATGAATGAAAATCAATACTATTATATCACAACCATTTGCAATCATTAAATTTTTGCTTTTACTTTCATTACATATAAACTTGGGTAGCTTACTTAAGTTCTGGGTGTCCTCATTTGTAAAATGGGGATAATAATATACCTACTTTTTTGTGATGTTTAAATAACACCCTTTATGTGCCTTGAACAGCTCTGGATACATTGTGCTAAAAAGAAATGTTTGCCTTCAGTGTCACTATTATGATTATTGCTACTGCTTCTGCTGGTGTTGCTACTCACTACATTAACTTTGAAAGACTAGTTCTTAATTGTATTTAAAACTCCTAGAAACTTTGAAATTGCAGCATGTTATAGACCTCATGTGTCTGACATATAACCAGTTCTTTCATATTTTACAACATTTTTTTGGACCTTATTTTAGAACTTGTTAGACCTTTTCCAGCACATAACCCAGTTATATTAATTTGACCTTTGACTTTTTCTACCTTAAATAGCCCCATTGCAAAATATAATGCGTGCAGGCATATTTTACACCCTTGACCAATGGTCATTGAGCCTTGGGTTACTCACTGTCACTACAACCCACTCTCATTGTTGTTGTTCAGTCTCTTAAGTCATGCCTGACTCTTTGCAGCCCCATAAACTGCAGCACGCCAGGCTTGCCTATCCTTCACTATCTCCCAGAGTTTGCTCAAACTCATATTCATTGATTTGGTGAGGCCTTCCAACCAGCTCACCTTCTGTTGCCCCTTCTCCTCTTGCCTTCATTCTTTCCCAGCATTAGGGTCTTTTCCAGTAAGTCAACTCTTTGCATCAAGTGGCCAAAGTATTGGAGTTTCAGCTTCAACATCATTCCTTCCAGTGAATATTCAGGGGTGATTTCCTTTAGGAGGACTGGTTTGATCTCCTTGGAGTCCAAGGGACTCTCAAGAGTCTTCTCCAGCACCACAATTTAAAAACATCAATTCTTTGGCAGTCAGCCTTCTTTACAGTCCAACTCTCACATCCCTGCATGACTACTGGAAAAACCATAGCTTTGACCATACAGTCCTTTGTTGGCAAGTGATGCCTCGACTTTTTAATACACTGTCTAGGTTTGTCATAGCTTTTCTTCTAAGAAGCTAGCATCTTTTAATTTTAATTTTTAATTAATTTTAATTTTAATTTTAATCACTGCAGTCACCATCTGCAGTGATTTTGGAGCATGCTTTCATGATCAGCTCTAACTGTTAGAAAGTTTTTGTTCTGTCAATGTATTGAGCTCTATATTTTCTTCCTTAAATTTCCATGATTATGTTATTATTAAAAAAACTTTTTGTATGATCACATAAACAGAAACAACTACTGACATCTGCGTAGTGCTTTATGGTTCAGTTTTACACATATCATTTCATGATATTGCAGATGGCTCTTCCATGGGATAGCCCTTACTGCAAACAGCTTTCAGGGCATCATATCCTCTTCCCACACATTGTATGTTCTTTTTCCAGATTCTGTCTAGTAAATTATCTTACCGATCTAATGTGATCATTTTAAACCTTTTGTTTTTCTCATTAATGGTCAATATGATGCCCCGTTTTGAGCAGCATCTTCCAGATATTTCTGTAATGTAATAGCACACCAGGCCTCATACACTCCTCATTCTGGACATAGTGAATGGCTCTTTGGAGGACTGGATTTTCAGCACTCATTGGTTTTGGTTTTGCAACCACCTACCATCCCATCTTACTATACTGTCATGAATTTGATGCTTCCATTGTAGTCTGCAAAGAAAACCAAAAAAATAGAGATAGAATAATGTAGATATTGTTATTGAAATAAGCATAGATTATGCAAGTCTTTATGGTGCAGCATTTGTTCTTAGTTTTTGCCTAGTATTCCAGTTTATTGGGCATCAGTATTGGAGGACTGTTTTCTGAGTTAAATCATTAACTTTATGAAGCACATTCATTTTATTATTATTGAATAATTTAATTATTTGTATGTCTGAGATGTGCAAAATACACATTAATATGATCAATGATATGTTACGTTTAAGAAGAGCCATGAAACATTAATTTAGTTACGTGTAGTGAAACATCAATCTTGGTCACTAGAATGCTCTCTGGTTTTTTATCAGAGATGAATATCAAAAGGTTGTTTTTATAAGAAATTAGTTCCAGGGCTCCCATCTGTCCAAAAAAAAAAAAGAGAGAGTTCTGTTCTGTTCCTTTTCCTGAGTGCAACTGGACAGTTTTTGAACAGAGATGAGAGTGTAAGATTAATATAGTTAGTTTATAATTAGTCTTAGCAAAGTAAAGATAATAAGGTTTTAGAGTATTTTTAAATTGAGTTTGAGGATTACTGTTTCTTTTAAACACCTGCCAACTGCTGCTAAATTAGTTGAAGATACTGTTTGATCTCCATTAAATTACACCAGTTTAGGTAGAATTAAATCTCTTTTTATTGTTTACTTTGAGAATAATTCTATTTTGGAATAATTTTTTAAATGAACTTTTATAAGGATATGATAGAACTGTTTTCTTTGAGTAAATGGTTAATTGAGACATAAAAGTATATTGATTTCATTTGAAAAAATAATATTTTTTCTCTAGGAATTGCATTAATTACATTTGATTATTTACTCAACATTTTTGAGAAAAGGATTGCATTGGTAATATGCACTACAATATATATGTTCCATCTTCAAAGATTGTCAGGTGTCAAAATTTCCTCTCTTTAAATACGGATTGCTCGCTTTCAAATTAGGATTATCATTGACCTTTAATTATGGTGAAAAGTGAAAGTGTTAGTCGCTCAGTCATGTCCGACTCTTTGTGACCCCATGGACTATATGGCCCACCAGGCTCCTCTGTCCATGGGATTCTCTAGGCAAGAATGCTCGAGTGGGTTGCCATGTCCTCCCCCAGGGAATCTTCCCGACCCAGGGGTCCAGCCCTGGACTCCTGCGTTATAGGCAGATAGTTTACCATCTGACCCTATAGATCATCATCTATTTAAAATGAGAGATCAGTACAGCTACATGTGACACATTCCTTCCACATGGTAAATCCCAAGAAAATGAATAGAAAATGGTACAAGAATAGGTAAGCCACAAGGTAATATTTTCAGTTCTACTGATTAAACATGTATGAAATTATTTTGTGTCATCAAGAGTATAGAGACTTGCTCGTTTTCTAAAATAACTTTATGAGCATCTTTTTTAACCTGGACTTTTTGCCCACAGGTAAAGGTGCACCTCGGTCCCCAGATGGCCGGTCTGCTCGTTCCCAAACCGATTCCGGCCCTGGTGCCCCTGTGGCAGCCAGCAAGGAGAACCTCCCTGTGCTCAATACCAGAATAATTTGCCCAGGTAGTATTGACTCCGAAACATGCTGTATTTTTCAGTGTTTCTGTGAAAGTGTATAAGTGCTCATCTTCATGAACCGTATAGAGATGTTCTCATAAAGTATTCCTTTAAGAGAGTGTTCTTAGTAGTTTTAGTGATCAAAGTCCAGATCCTTAGACTGTGGTGTGTATTAGAATTGCCTGGAAACTCTTAGAAAGCATATTCCTGGCCCCTGACCTGGGAAATTTTGATTGAGTAGCTCTAGAGTGGAACCCAGGAATCTGCATTTAAGTCCTAAGGTAAATTTGAACTTATGTTTAACGAATTTTTAAGTGTCCCTACAGCCTTCCTCTTAGTTTTAAGCCACAAGTATCTGTAGTTATTTTTAGACTAATAATATTGCATCATTTTGGAGTATCTGAAGCATCTGTTTCAGCCCTGATAAGGGCTTGGGATTTAGGATAGTATTAGTGGAAACTGAAGGATGTGTATGGAAGTGGAGGGAGGTAAATGTAAATGTCTCAGAGATCTCCTTAAATACCATTTGTTTGCCTTAGTGAAAACTTTCCAAAATTCATTCCAGAGTAGTTTGGAACCCAGATTACACCCTAAAATTCAGTCTCTTCTACAAATGATTTTTAAAGGTGTATCACAATTCAAAAGTAATATTTGGAGACTTTATTGTTGTTTATAATAGTCAAAAAGTGGAAACAACCCAAATATTCATCAGTTGATGAATGGAGAAGCAAAATATGGTGTGACCATACAATGGAATATTAGTCATTAAAAAGGATGGAACCACTGATGTATAACATAATTACCCTTGAAAACATTATGCCAAGTGAAAGAAGCTTGACACAAAAAAACACATATTATATGATTCTATTTACATGAAATGTCCAGAAGAGTCCAATCTATAGAGAAAGAGAACTTTCGTGGTTTAGTGGTTTGCAGGATCTGAGACCTGGGGTCCCTGGAAGGAATGGAAAATAACTGCAAACCCATATGGGGTTTCTTTCAGTGGTAATAAAAAGTTCTGAATCAGGTAGTAATGACCATTGAACAACTTTGTGTATATAAAACTTAATTATATACTTTAAAGGGGTGAATTTTGTGGTATGTGAATTATATCTTAATGAAAATATTAAAATATAAATGATAAATCCAGGGCACATTTGGTTCCAGAAAGGAATCTATGTCTAGAGGTCATATCTCTTCTTCAAACCTGGACCTTTCTGGATGGAAGAAGCTATACATATGGCTAACGTTAAAACATTTTAGAAAATACTATGCTTTTCTTTGGAGCATCTGAAATATGACTCTTCACCTTTTCAAGCTGTTTTTCTCTCAACAGCATGGTTGTTTTGTTCATTTATTTACTTATTTAGACATAAAGGGAACTGGAATAGCCATTGTATATTCGACACTATGAGACTAAATGACAGAATAAAGTTAATCTTGATTATTTGATAATCAGGTAAACTTTGTAACTAAAATAATGAACATTTTTAAGAGGAGCACTTTGTTGAAGACAGGAACGTTAGCTAAAGAAAGGACTTTGTTTCCTAATTTCCTAGTGTTTGTCAATTACAAGACATATTTTTCTTCACTGTTCTTTCCTTTTTGTCTGTCTGTTTCCTGGGGTCCTTATTCCTAGTGTTTCTAGCCTTAACATTTGGTTTGCTAAATCATAAAACTCATTAGCTTTGAATACTATAACTAGTTAGTGGAAAGGTAACTAGTTGAAATAAATTTGAAGTTTTGCATGTTTAAAGGTAAGATGCTTCATTTTTATGTTCAATACTGTATTCTTCTAAAATCCATAAATACCTGGGTTTAATATTTTACTACTTATTCTTGACACCAGCACTGAGCTTTCACCCTTGTATGTCAGCATTTTTACTTGAGTATTATTGTCTATGCTTCGAGAGTATGAAAATGATAACTCTATGACATTCTGGATAATTCGGCCTTTACTGTAAATTCCTTACAGACTTCCTACCTTCTTTGCTAATGAAAAGGAAGCAATGGTTACTTGTTGAAATTACAGAATCATCAATGGTAAATGAGAAACTGTCACAAAGAGACTCCTATTTAGGTCCTTACCTGTTTCACTTTTTATGACAACAGATCATAAAAAGAAGCATCGGAAACCTTATATTTACCAATGTCATAATTCTTAGTTTTGATTAATGAGAACAAACACTGAAAAGCATGGAGACATTTTGCTTCACGCTTTGGGAGCAAGATGTTTCTGATGAAAACTAAAAACAATGGATTGGCTCTTTCTGTTTTTCTCTTAACGTGTGATCCTGTATTTTTCTTTCTGGCCAGGTTTAAGAGCAGGACTAGCTGCCTCAATTGCTGGAAGTTCTATTATCAACAAAATGTTGCTAGCAAATATTGACCCTTTTGGTGCAACACCATTTATTGACCCAGATCCAGATTCAGTGTAAGAATATACTTTTGCATATATTTTGTTTTGACTTTCCTTGTTTCTGTTTTATATGAATGGTAACATTTTAAGTACATTACAATAAAAATAGTTCCACATCCAAAAAAAGAATCATCAGAAAATTTCAAAAGTTGATGATGATGAATACATTAACATATGTGAAATACAGTGGTTTTCATGATCTAAGGTAGGTCCCTTCCAGTCTCTGATACCAACCCAGTGGCAAAGTGAGTCACAGCCCTATACGCTTTTCCCTGGAATGTTTTATTCATCAGTGCCTTCATAACCGTAATTTTGTTATTCCTTTCTCCTCATTTTTTTCTCAGCCTTGCCAATTCTGTCATCTTTCCACATTCAACATCCAGGTTTACTTATTTCAGGGAGTTTCTGGCTCACACTGATCCCTTCCCTTCTTAAAATTCCTTTAAAACATCAGTTGTTCAATATGTAGTGATACTTTGTTTTACTTATATATTTAATTTTGCTTTTTTATGTCTCATTTCTCTAATGACACTCCTGAAGGACTGTACCACACTCCTTTGTACTTTTTTAAAGCGCCTTGAAGAAGGGACTAATCTAGTTGTTTTCTGCTTAATAAATACTCAATAAAAATACAAATGTGAAGGAGACTTTTTGACCAAAAAAAGAGTATTAGCATCTGACTGTGAGGCCCTCTCATTTGTGTGTGTAGTGAGGGGCCTGTGTAGGAAGTAGAAGAACTAAGGTTTTGTTACAATTAGTAGAAAAAGCATTACCACTACTGTCTTCACTTTCCCCTGCCCACAATCCCTTTGGGTCACTTGTTCTGAAATTTATGACATGCTGGGGCATGCACATGGCACATAAATAGGAAATGATTCCTGCTAAACCTTCCTCTCTTCTATAAGAAATATAAGCTTAAATAGTGTCAAGTGTTATTTTGTGTGCAAATTGTAATTGTTGTTATGAACCTGAAATTGACTCCCACGTACTTTTCCTTATTGTAGAGATGGCTATTCAGAAAAATGTGTCATGAACAATTACTTTGGGATTGGATTAGATGCAAAAATTTCATTAGAATTTAATAATAAGAGAGAGGAGCACCCTGAAAAATGCAGGTAATTTGGATAATAGTGATAATGTAATTACACAAAGGCAATTTTACTTTAATTTCATTTATTACCTCTTTGGCTCACTCTGCGTTTAAAGGGTAAATAAATAATGGTTACAGAAATTCTCTGCCAACGTTTATTTTCAGGAGCCGAACTAAAAACTTGATGTGGTATGGAGTCCTTGGAACTCGGGAATTATTACAAAGATCATACAAGAATTTGGAACAGAGGGTTCAACTTGAAGTAAGTTCATCTTGATAGTAAAGATATTTCAGATTATCTTGTAAGATTTATTTGTGGAGCTGATTTGGCCTTAACTGTTCTCTTGAATGGGCTCCCCTGGTAGCTTAGATGGTAAAGAATCTGCCTGTACTGCAGGAGATTCCAGTTTGAACCTTGGGTCGGGAAGATCCCTTGGAGAAGGACATGGCTACCCACTCCAGTGTTCTTGCCTAGAGAATTCCGTGAACAGACCAAGGGGTCGCAGGGAGTCGGACATGACTAAGTGACATACTTAGGACGTTTAGGGCACACTGTATTCTCTTGAATTCTCTTAAACACTGGAGAGAAAAAAAATAAATGTGGTTTTCTACTTTATGCCAAAGGAGGTATTAGACACTGGATATGAGTGACACACCTAATTACCATTATCATTAGATCCCGAAATTTAGATGTTTCTATGAAATTGAGGTTCCCCGTGAAAAGGTCAGACCTTGGAAGTGTGTACATATACAGGATAGCATTTTTAAAATTTATCTATTTTTAATTGGAGGATAATTGCTTTATATTGTTGTGTTGGTTTCTGCCATACATCACCATTAATCAGCCATAGGGTATACATATGCCTCCTCCCTCTGGAACCTTCCTCCCAGGATAGCATTTTTATCAGATTTTTTTTTTCATTTAAGTTTCCAAATTTTGACTTGATTCTATAATGCCTGAAGTTTCATAAACCCCTGAAAATACCATTCACAGTAAATAGAAGTTTTTAAGTTAAATGTATACTTTGTTCCAATTAATTCTAACAAGTTAATAAAATCAAAAGAGATTCTGAGCAATTACATTTTCTAGTATTTTTTTTTTTTTTTACTAATTTAAATAGGATGATAAGGACAGCAAAAGTTCTTTAATCTGATAACAGAAAAAAGAGGATAGAGGACATGGCTCTGAGAAGTCTGCTGTGTATTTGTATGGTTTTTGCAAACCCATGGACTATAGCCCGTCAGGCTCCTCTGTCCATGGGATTCTCCAGGCAAGAATACTGGACTGGGTTGCCATCTCCTCCTCCAGGGGATCTCCCCGACCCAGGGATCCAGCATTGAAGGCAGATTCTTTACCCACTAAGCCACCAGGGAAGCCCCGAGAAGTGTACTCATTTCTTACAGTATTATTTTCTTTCACCTTTGGTCCAGAGCTCACTGTTTATGATGAAAGGCTTGTCTTTCCCATCTTGTATCTTTTTATAACCAGATATTTTAAGTTGAGGTATAGACTGCATACAGTGAAAGGGAAATTGTTTCCTCCAACTCTTTGTGACCCCATGGACTGTAGCCCGCCACACTCCTCAGTCCATGAGATTCTCAAGGTAAGAATACTAGACTGGCTTGCTATTTTCTTCTCCAAGAGATCTTCCCGACCCAGAGATCAAACCCCAAGTCTCCTGCATTGCTGTCTGAGCCACCAGGACAAATCTTAAGTCGACGGCTCAATGAATTAAACAGAATGTCTTTTATTTTAGTTATTATCTTAATAGTGGAATGTGGACTAGAGAGGTGTCTGGCTCAGTCATTATCAACCAAATTTCCTAGCAAAAATAAGCCTATCCTACCTGCCACTATAGAGCACAGCTGTGTGATCCACTGTTTTGATTTATCATTGCTTATGAAATTAAGATATATGTTACTGGCTGAAAAGGTACAAAATCAAGAAGGCTTATACTCTGTAAATGCTATTGTTGGCCGCCCCATCCATTGCTCAACTTGGGTTCTTGCCTATGGATTGCTTACGTAATCATTTTCCTTATTCGTGTCCCCTAGTCAGCTACACTCTGCTTAAGGACGGGTAAAAAGTTGTGTTCATCTTTGTTAGCCCCATAAGCTTGCACAGGTCCTGGCCCTGACTCAAGAGGGAAACAGACAGGCAAATGATCATTTACATAATTTATTAAGCATTGTGTGGTCAAGACCCATAACTGGCTATCTTTAGGATTTGGGGAACTATCCAGAAGGAGAATGGCTTGATTGCTTTATTTCTAGGAGAGCCTTCAGCTCTTCAGAAGTTCTGTTTCTTTCCTTTTTGATTGATGGTCCAAATTCTGAACAATATCCTACGCAGCTGCTTTGTAATCTCCATTAAGCAGAGGTTCTTAACACTCTTTGACCTGTGAACCCTTTTGGCATGCTAGTAAAAACTATGGACCCCTTCTTGGAATATTGTTTTAAAGCACTCTTTAAATATATATAGACACAAAATAAAATAATATTGAAATAAATTAACAAAATATTTTTAAAACGTTGTAGAGTAATATATGTGTTTCTTTATTGCTACATCAAATGACAAAAATCTAATGGTATATATAATGGTAAGTGTGGCCTTCCCCACACTTCCCCACCGTGGTGGCTCAGATAATAAAGAATCTGCCTGCAATGTAGAAGACCCAGGTTCAATCCTTGGGTCAGGAAAGTCCCCTGGAAAAGGGAATGGCAACCCACTCCAGTATTCTTGCCTGGAGAATTCCATGAACAGATGAACCTGGTGGGCTACAGTCCATGGGGTCTCAAAGAGTCAGACACAACTAAGTGACTAACACTTTCACACTTTTGCCATTACTTTTGAAGTAATGATGAACATAAATGATATTAAAAGCTATCTGAAACATCTGTAATATAATACAAAATATCTGTTTCTATTGTGATGAAGTCACAAGTACTGTATTGCCTTTGTGTGGCTTATTGTCTATGTTTATAATTGAGTGCGTTGCTAGATTTCAGAGGTTACTGACTATGAGAGATATGGTTTTTACCATTCCACTTAACTGACCGTGAATCTATCTGTGGACCTTTGGTTTCTGAACCTCAGGTTCAGAACTTGATATAATTCTGACTTGATACAGAAGTTTATATTCAATGATTAAAACAAAAGTAAATTTGGGAAAACAAGATAGGTGAAAGCATCTTGTTAATAGGCACAAAAGGTAAAGTAGAAAAATTAGAGGATACTTTGCAAGAGTTAAAAATAAACAAAACACCTCCTACTCCTGAAGACCATGGAAGGTCCATTGTTTAAAAATTAATTTCCTTGATGTTGGATCACTTGAGATAAAGGTGGAGAAGAGAGACGCAGGGCTTAGGAAATTTTTCTCAGAAAGATCACTTTTCACCAAGTGCCAGTCACTGGCCAAAAAAGCCTCAACTTTTTGCTCAGGAGTCTGCCTTCCCCTGTTGTGTTATATAGAAGTCATGTGTTGACTCTGAGTTTGTGCAAAGCAAAGACCTTGGCCTTAGCTTTTCCAACTGCAAAATGGACAAAATAATGCTTATGTGTAGAATTATAATTCATTGATATGAGAAATCACAGTTTAAACTGTAAAGAATTATGCAAATATAAACTCTCTTTCTCAAGCCATGTACCCTGTGAATCTGATAGGTACTGAAGATTTAGAACTTTTGAATAACATTTATAATCCTCTCTACAATCATGGGAATGCCAGAAATGTAGAATAATGTTGTAATAGCAAATTTTGCAATTTTTAGAGCAGAAATACCTTTGACCTATGAATGAAAAATTCATTAAAATTAAAACTTGTTTCTTAAAGATGACTTTTTTGTCCAGGTATACCTAATTTACATGCATCAAGCAACTTGTTCTAGATTTTAAGTGAAGTAATGATCAAATACTGTTTTGAGTCCTTTAAATACTAAGATACATGAAGGAGAAAAACAATGTTCACTTGTAATCCTTAATAAAATATAACGAAGATTTGTTTAATTCACATTTTTTGTAATTTCACATATTTCCATATTCTCATAACAGTTGTTTCCGTAATTTGTTAAAATTGGCTTTTAGTAATTTCTATCTTTGTTTAGTTCATTCAGTAATAATGATTATAGCTACATCTTAAGTTATGTTATATAATAATTGAGGGCTTCCCTGGTGGCTCAGTAATAAAGTATCCGCCTGCCAATGCAGAAGATGCAGGTTCAGTCCCTGGGTTGGGAAGATCCCCTGGAGCAGGAAATGGCAACCCACTCTAGTATTCTTGCCTGGGAAATCCCATGGACAGAGGAACCTGGCAGGCTACAGTCCATGGGGTCAGAAAAGAGTCAGACACGCCTTGGTGACTAAACAGCAACAAAAATAATAATTGAAGCTTCCTGAATGCTTTCTACATACTGTGTTTTATACTTAAACTTTATGAGATAGTTATTATCATTCTTTATAAGGCAAGTATTATTATTTGTTTCAGAAATAAACTTATTAAAATTTATTTCATTTTAAATCAGTTACCTAACTAAGATTAAGCATTTGGTACCTGGAGAAGCCAAAACTTCAACTCCAGTTTTTTCCCCCATAAAACATTAATTTGTAATTAAAACTGAAGAAAGACATTTACTGACTCCCTACTATGTGTTTTAGATGTTTTCTTGTCCCATACCTTGTTGGCCAGACTATGGACTAAGTATTATTAGCCCATTTTCCAGATGAGCAAAATGAATCTCTGAAAGTCTAAGGCATTTGACCAAATAAGTGACAGAATTCAAAACAGGCCCACTGTCTTCCCATATTTCCTAATGAAAGGAGCTGAAAAGCAAACACTAATCAGAAAAAAAGTGTAACTGCAGTTTTAAAGCATTTTGCAGCATCATGAACAAGTGGAAATATAAGATTAGAGAAAATTATACAAAAACTATAACACTCTCTAACTTACTCCTGAATCTGAAAGAAATAGTTGAGTCAGGTGACCTCTATATTGCTCATACTTTCCCTGAGACTATATGAAATGGACATTAAGCTCTTAACTCTGGGTGTTTTCCTAACGCATGTATGTTAAATTCAGCAAAGTATATTGGAGCTTTTGACATTTTCATCTTATTTCATATTATGCTTGCAAATAGTGTATTCGTTGATAAAATCTTTAAAGACTGCTCTGAATTTTTTTAGTATTCCTTTTATATTTATGAAGATATCATTTTTCCATTTCCTTTGTGACTCACATGACTTTTTTCTAAAGCACACAAAAATATTAGTTCAGTTGAGTTCAGAAAAGGTTTATTGTTCAACTAAATACTTTATGATCATTCATTTATCAAATACTCACTGTACCTGCTATGTGCCAGGAACCACCCTAGGTACCTAGTACAGTGTGAACCTTTGACTATGTTGTCATTTAAAAGAAAAGAAAGGTTAAAAACACCTTGTGGAGGTTAGTATTAGGAAGTATTCGCAGTTATTTAAAATTTTTGAAAAGTGGGTTCAAACCAGATTCTCATTTGTTCTAAAGGTTGGAGATCATTTTCATTGGGCATTAAAATGGAATTTTTATAAAATTATGTTAATTATTTTTAAATTTGAGAATTAGTGAAAATACAGCATATTTTAAGTATGACATCTGCAGACTCCTCGCTTTTAAAACAAAGGCTAAAACCTTCTCTTCAGCAAGAACTTACTCATGTGTGACTCAGTGGTAAAGAATCCGCCTGCCAGTACGGGAGATGTGGTTTCGATCCCTGGGTCAGAAAGAGCCCCTCGAGAAGGAAATGGCAACCCACTCCAGCCTGGAGAATCCCATGGACAGAGGAGCCTGGTGGGATAAAGTCCATAGGGTCACAAAGAGTCGGACGCAACTGAGCAACTAAGCATAGCACAGCATATTTTATATATATCACTTTTTTAACCCACTTATCCATCAGTGAACACTGAGGTGGTTTATAAAACATGTTTTTTCAATTTGTTTTTCTGTAACAACTTCTGCTACAGTTATTTACTCTGTTAAATGCTTTAAATTAAAAAATAAGATAAAGATAATGTGTAGGAATGTATTTACAGGAAAGCTAATGTCACCACCACTTTCGTCCATTGTCCTTTGTCTTTGGTCTTGTACTGTCTTCCAAGCTTGTGGTTTTGCTCTTTTGATCTGACCTCTCAGCTTTTGACCTTACAGTGCGACGGGCAGTATATTCCTCTCCCCAGTCTACAAGGAATAGCGGTGCTGAACATCCCCAGCTATGCCGGAGGCACTAACTTTTGGGGTGGAACTAAAGAAGATGATGTAAGTATTCCCTTGCTCTGTCTAGAAGTTGCCCACATTCCTTGGCATGAGGTCCCTCCCTCTGTCTCCATAGCTGATGGAGGCGGTTGAGTCCTTGTCATGTTGCATCACTCTGATCTCTTCTGCCTCCTGCTTCCACTTACAGTGACCTCTGTGATTACACTGGGCCCACCCCAGTCATCCAGGATAATCTCCCCATCTCAAGGTGCCTAATTTAATCACATTTGCAAAGGCTCTTTTGCCATGTAAGGTGACATTCACAGGTTCCAGGAATGAAGACACGGGCATTTGGGAAGTCAGGGAGGGGAATATTATTCTGCCTACCAAAATACTTTACTGTACCTTTACTTTTCAAAATTTGTATTTTATTACTGTTTTAATTTTTAGAAATGTCAAAGGGCTCACTTGGCCATTAAGGTATATGGCTATTTGTGTTTTTACTAAAAAAGAAAAAACACAACCTAAGAAGTGCAATTGTTCTAGAGATGAGAGATGAGACACTTATTAACGCATATATAACAATAAAAATGGGAAGTTTACCATGATCTTTGAAGAGTCACATACACTGAATGATAGGCCATTTGACTTGAGGCTTATGATTGGCTCTCACTAAACCAGTTTCTCAGAGCTCTTAAATGTGCAGGCAGGGATTAAGGTGTAAAATAAATTGGAAAATATTTGTAAGTTTCATAATGTGAATATATTCCAATCCTATTGGAGTATAGAAATTTAAATTAGCAACCAGTTATTTGTCAGCCCATCATCACTGTAAATATTTCAAGGAGAAGAAATCAGTGAGATTGAGATAAATAAAGCTAATGTTTTTTGATCTCCTGCCAGGTAGGCAGACATTGTTCTGATAGTTTCACATTCATAACTTAATAACTCACCTTTAAAAAAACACATGTATTTATTTAAATACATTTATTTAAAATGTATTTATGTTTTATTTGGAGGATAATTGCTTTACAGAATTTTATTGTTTTCTGTCAAACAGCAGTATGAATCAGCCATAGGTGTACATAAGTCCCGTCCCTCTTGAACCCCCTCCCAATCACTCCTCTAGGTTGATACCGAGCCCCTGTTTGAGTTCCTTGAGCCATACAGCAAATTCCCGCTGGCTGTCTAGTTTACATATGGTAATGTAAGTTTCCATGTTACTCTCTTCATACATTCACCCTTTCTTTCCATCTCCCCATGTCCACAAGTCTCTTCTCTGCGTCTGTTTATCCATTGCTGCCTTGCAAATAAATTCATCAGTATCATCTTTCTAGATTTTATACATATGCATTAGTAAATATTTATCTTTCTCTTTCCGACTTAGTTCACTCTGTATAATAGGCTGTAGGTTCATCTGCCTCATTAGAACTGACTCAAATGTGTTCTGTTTTATGGCCGAGTATTATTCCATTGTGTGTATGTAAAACAACTTCCTTATCCATTTATCTGTCGATAAACATCGACAGAACATCTGCTTCCATGTTCTAGCTATTGTAAATAGTGCTGCAATGAACATTGGGATATATGTGTTTTTTTCAGTTTTGGTTTCCTTGGGTATATGTCTTTGGTATATGCCTGGAAGTGGGATTTCTGGGTCATATGGTGGTTTTTATTCCTAGTCTTTTAAGGAATCTCCATTCTGTCTTCCATAGTGGCTGTACCAATTTACACTCCTACCAACAGTGCAAGAGGGTTCCCTTGTCTCTGCACCACCTCTAACATTTATTGTGTGTAGACTTTTTGATGATGGCCATTCTGACTGGTGTGAGCTGATATCTTGTCATTTTGATTTGCATTTCTCTAATAATGAGCGATGTTGAGCATCTTTTCATGTGTTTGTTAGCCATGTGTATGTCTTCTTTGGTGAAATGTCTGTTTAAATTTTTTTCTCACTTTTTGATTAGGTTGTTTATTTTTCTGGCATTGAGTTGTATGAGCTGTTTGTATATTTTAGAAATTAATCCTTTGTCAGTTGTTTCATTTGCTATTATTTTCTCCCATTCTAAGGTTTGTCTTTCCACCTTGTTTATAGTTTCCTTTGCTGTGCAGAAGCTTTTAAGTTTAAATAGTTCCCACTTGTTTACTTTTGTTTTTATTTCCAATACTCTAGGAGACGGGTCATAGAGGATCTTGCTTTGATTTATGTCATCAAGTGTTCTGCCTATGTTTTCCTCTAAGAGTTTTATAGTTTCTGGTCTTACATTTAGGTCTTTAATCCACTTTATCTTTGTGTATGGTGTTAGGAAGTGTTCTAATTTCATTCTTTTACATGTAGCTGTCCAGTTTTCCCAGCACTACTTATTGAAGAGCCAATCTTTGCCCCATTGTATATTCTTGCCTCCTTTGTCAAAAATAAGGTACCCATAGGTGTGTGGGCTTATTTCTGGGCTTTCTATCTTGTTCCATTGGTCTATATTTCTGTTTTTGTGCCAGTACCATACTGTCTTGATGACTGTAGCTTTGTAGTATAATCTGAAGTCAGGAAGCTTGATTCCTCCAGCTCCATTCTTCTTTCTCAAGACTGCTTTGGCTATTTGGAGTCTTTTCTGTTTCCATATGAATTGTGAAATTGTTTGTTCTAGTTCTGTGAAAAATGCCATTGGTAATTTGATAGGGATCACATTGAATCTGTAGATTGCATTTGGTAGTATAGTCGTTGTCACAATATTGGCCTTCCTACCTAGGAACGTGGAACATCTCTGCAACTCTTTATGTCATCTTTGATTTCTTTCATCAGTGTTTCACAATTTTATGTATACAGTTCTTTTGTCTCCTTAGGTAGGTTTATTCCTAGACATTTTATTCTTTTTGTTGCAGTGGTGAATGGGATTGATTCTTCAATTTTTCTTTCTGATTTTTCATTGTTAGGATATAGGAATGCAAGTGATTTCTGTGTATTGATTTGTATCCTGCGACTTTGCTAAATTTACAGATTAGCTCTAGTAATTTTCTGATAATATCTTCAGGGTTTTCTATGTATAGTATCATGTCATCTGCAAACAGTGAGAGCTTTACTTCTTCTTTTACAATCTGGATTCCTTTTATTTCTTTTTCTTCTCTGATTGCTATAGCTAGGATTTCCAAAACTATGTTGAATAATAGTAGTGAGAATGGACGCCCTTGTCTTATTCCTGATCTTAGGGGAAATACTTTCAGTTTTTCACCGTTGAGAATAATGTTTGCTGTGGGCTTATCATATATGGCTTTACTATGTTGAGGTAGGTTCCTTCTGTGCCCATTTTTTGAAGATTTTTAATCATAAATGGGTGCTGAATTTTGTCAAAGGCTTTTCCTGCATCTATTGAGATTATCATATGAATACCCACAATTTTTATCTAATTTTTATCAATGAAGAAACTGATATAAAGTTTACACAGTTCATAAGTGGAGGAGACAGAGTTTAAAACCAGGCAGTCTGATAACAAAAAGTTCCCAAATTTGTGTCCTGAGATTTTCAGTAAAAGTTTTAATTATGATACTACTTTACATTGAATATTTTTTCAGAGGCCTAATTATGTATGATACAATAAAAACAGGGAGTAAAAGGAACAAAATAATAGAGCTGAAATTTAAAGTTTTTAAGTTCATTTTGTGAAAATACATTTAACATCAAAGCAAAGTAAACCCACGTGTTTTCATCTTCTGAGATTTCTTTTCATGTTCTTAAATGCCCTAAAAAGTTGTAGTAAGATGTATAATAAAGCACATACAGATACTGCTTGTAACACCTTGAAAAATTTCCCTTAGAACATATCAAGTGAACTTGATTGCAATTTCCATGTTCATTATGTTTAATTTGACAAAATATGCATCACTTTTTGAAATTTTGAAGTTTCCTAAAATTACATGCATCATTTTATTTAATACCTGAGTTATGTATGAACAGATACTTAATACATCTTATACCAAGACGGGGCTTTCCAGGTGGTGCAGTGGTGGACATTAGCTTTAATTTTCTGAAATCTGCATCACATTCTGAAATTTTAAAGTTTCCTGAAGTTACATGCATCATTTAAATGAGATACCTGAGTTATGTATGAACAGATATTTAGTACATCTCATGCCAAGATGGGGCTTTCCAGGTGGTGCAGTGGTAAAGAATCCTCTGGGCAATGCAGGAGAAACAAGACGCAGGTTCCATCCCTGGGTCGGGAAGATTCCCTAAGTAGGAAATGACAGTGCACTCCAGTATTCTTGCCTGGAAAATTCCATGGACAGAGGAACCTGACGGGTTACAGTCCATGGGGTTGGAAAGAGTCAGATGCAACTGAGCACAGCGTGCACGCGCGCGCGCACACACACACACACACACACACACACACACACAGAGGCACACACACACACCAAGATGAATTATTTGGAAATATATTAGTTCACTCTTGTCAAGGTTGCTTTATAAGAGGGGCATGAGTATTACCTCCATGGGTTTTCAAACCTTTATTATATTTATTTATTTATTTATTTTATTTATTTTTATTTTTTTTTAATTATATTTATTTTAAGCTCTCTTCAGTGATTAATTTTGCCCTTGAAGTATCATTTACTGATAATATTTGCTTACTTTTCTGTTTCCTATTTTTATATATTTTTAAAAATATGTATGTTGCAGGATTTACATTGCTTGGTGTGCCATTTCATTTAAACCTTAACTGTATTAGTGAAAGTGTAATGTGGTTTTTCTTTCAGATATTTGCTGCACCATCATTTGATGACAAGATCCTAGAAGTCGTTGCAATATTTGACAGCGTGCAAATGGCCGTTTCAAGGGTCATTAAACTGCAGCACCATCGTATCGCGCAGGTCGGTTTCCCTACTGAAACCTGACTTCACTACTTGTGTGCATGTGCGTGCTAAGGCGATTCAGCTGTGTCTGACTCTGTGCAACACTATGGACTGTAGCCCGCCAGCCTCCTTTCTCCATAGAATTCTCCAGGCCCAAATACTCGAGTGGGCTACCATGCCCTTCTCCAGGGGATCTTCCCGACCCAGGGATCAGACCCGTGTCTCATACATCTCCTCCATTGGCAGACGGGTTCTTTACCACTAATGCCAGCTGAGAAGCCCTCACCGCTTGGGCTGTGATGAATATACACTGTATATTCATCTATAAAATAACAGGCTTTCTTGTTATTCCAATTGTTACTGTGTCATCCTATGTGGAAAAGCGTAACATCCCATTCTACAGAATGGAGTAAGAGTCAAATTTGAATACAAGATTGAGTGTCAGATGAGTTGTACTGTCAAATAACTCGTTTTATTTCAGTGCCGTACAGTAAAAATCACCATATTTGGTGACGAGGGGGTCCCAGTGCAGGTGGACGGAGAAGCATGGGTTCAGCCTCCGGGGATTATCAAGATCGTGCACAAGAACAGAGCTCAGATGCTCACCAGGGACAGGGTACGTAACCGAAAATAAGTCCTTCTCGAGTCTGTTCAGCCTGTAAAAAGTAAATAGTCATGAAAAACACAAACCCAGGGAAGAGATTTAAATTGTCTTTTAGGTCTGACATTTAGATCATTCTGGTTCAAAAGTATGAAAAAAATATTTATTTAGTTCTTAAAATAATTTCTTCTTTTGGGTTTAGAGAAAAATTGAGCCGAAACTGTAGAGAATCCTGTTTCTGTTCCCACATACGTCCTCGCCTCCCTAACAAGCACATGAATTTCCCTATTATATTTCCCTATTCTGTTCTCCTTAATATCTTGCTTTAGTGTGGTACATTTATTACAGCTGATGAACCACTGTTGATCCATTATTATTCACTGAGGTAACTGTTTGTGTTCTACATTCTATAGGTTTTGACAAATATATAATCATTTGTGTCCACCGTTACAGATTCATGCCCAATAGTTTTACTGCCCCAAATATTCCTGTCCTCCACCTCACATCCCTCCCTCCCTTATCCCAACCCCTGGCTCCCCCATCCTCTTCTGTCTTTACAGTTATGCCTTTTCCAGAATATGTATTCTTAATTAAGGTCACACCCGTAACAAGTAAGACCACAACATCCATCCTGTTTGTTTTATATACAATAGTAGATATTGAAGCATAAGTTCAAGCTTTTTAAAGACTTTCTGACATAATGATCATCAGTTACATTACTTTTTATTTGTTGTAATATATGAGAAAACTTTAAAATATCTTCTCCGTCCTTGTGATACATTTCATGAAGTGTTAAGATTAGGGAAAAAGTAACAGTGGTTTTAAAGCCATTCGTGTACTATCTAAGTACACATTTATTTGTGTGTGTGTAGCTCTAAGCGCACAGTTCATTGCCGTATTGATTTTAAATAGGCCTTTGAGAGCACCCTGAAGTCTTGGGAAGATAAGCAGAAGTGTGATTCCTGTAAGCCAGTTCATCGAACGAACTTCTTCATCCAGCAGGCGGCGGACCTGGCCACGGAGGAGGTGTCTCAGATGCAGCTGTGCTCCCAGGCGGCCGAGGAGCTCATCACCAGGTACCCGAGCGCTTCTGCTCTCCGTAGTTTTAACCCGTCTCTGCGGGGGTTCCAGGCCTCCGGAAGGAACGCCGCTGTTCTCCATTTGCTGCCGCCCTTGTGCGTCAGTCATCCCTGTTTCCCCTCCTCGGTCCCCTCCGACACCGCGTGCACACCCTGTGTTCCCCACAGGCCGGGTCTCAGGCTTCCTGAAACACGCGGAGAGCTCGCCTAATGTTCACTCTTGTCATTTTATATATTTTGCGTTTTATATATGTGCTCAGTCGCTTCCGTCGTATCCGACTGTTTGCGACCCCATGGACTGTAGCCCGCCAGGCTCCTCAGGCCGTGGGATTCTTCTGGCAAGAACACTGGAGTGGGTTGCCATTTCCTTCTCCAGGGGATCTGCCCCACCCAGGGATCGAACCCGTGTCTCCTGCATCTCCTGCATGGCAGTTGGATTCTCGACCACTGAGCCACCTGGGAAGCCCTATTTTATAGATGGCACAGTGATAAAGAATCTGCCTGCCAAGGCCAGAGATGTAAAAGATGTGGGTTCAGTTCCTGGGTGGGGAAGATCCCCTGGAGAAGGGCATGGCAACCCACTCCAGTATTCTTGCCTGGAGAATCCCATGGACAGAGGAGCCTGGCGGGCTACAGTCCATGGGGTTGCAAGAGTCAGACACAAGTGAAGCAACTTAACACATATAAAACATATATGTATGTTTTATGTATATATATATTATATATATAACCCTTCTGTTATTACTTCCCCACTTTACAGGCTTTACTGTGTGTGTGCGCCCAGTCGTGTCCAACTCTTGGTGACCCCCACAGAGGCTCCTCTGCCCATGAAATTCTCCAGGCAGGAATACTGGAGTGGGTTGCCATGCCCTTCTCCAGGGGATCTTCCCGACCCAGGGATCGAACCCAGGTCTCTTGTATCTCCTGCATTGGCAAGCGGATTCTTTACCCCTGAGCCACCCAGGAAGCCCTCTTTACATTACATTACTGACTTATATGGTGCATTGTAATTATTAAATGTTTATAGGATATAGAAGGAAATGCAAACATTAACCCTGCTCCCAAGAAGAGTCAGGGGGTGGGGATGGATGGGAGCAGTCCAAAAATCTGTTTCCAGTAGATACATCATGGACTTTGCCAGACCACTGAAATTAATTTTAGGAGACAGAAAGAGAAGATTAAAAAAAAAAAAAAAAAAACAGTTCTGTGAACATAAAGCAGATAAAAATCACTATGACCAGGATTAAACTTCAGAGATGAAGAGGGACCATAGGCATGTGTCTTTTCGCCTCCTCACCCAAATCTCGTCTACCCAACGTGGGTAAGATCTGCCTGACCAGGTCACTGTGAAGGTTAAGTGGGACCCGCCATGGGAAACGCCGTTGGCACAGCAGGTCTGGCATATTCGGTGTTCTGTGCATGATCGCTGTTATAGTCTTCCCGCACTTGACCTGGTCACTGATCAAAATGCTGGAATAGAAAAGAAGGCAAGCAAAGCTTAGGAGCCCGAGGAGCCAACTTGCTTCCTTTCCCCTCCCCACCCTCTCCATCTGTTCTCTCACTCATTCCTTATTTTCCTCTTTAAATATGTGTTAGATGCCCAGAGTGTGCTACATGTTAGAGATACGAAAAAAGATACACACTCCCTACTGCTGGAGACCAATATTTAAAATTTTAGAATAAAGGATAACTGTAAGATACTCAGTAGCTTAAGAAAAAGATAAGGAGAAATATTAATATGTAATATTAATATTTAATTAATTAATTAAAATTTAGTTTCTATTTAGCCAGCTAAATCCACATAACTGCATTATTATGCATCTCAGCTTCTTATCCACATAGTAGTTTTTTTTGTTTTTTTTTTATTCTTTTTTTTTCATTTATTTTTATTAGTTGGAGGCTAATTACTTTACAATATTATAGTCATTTTTGCCATACGTTGACATGAATCAGCCATGGATTTACAGACATAGTAGTTTTAAGGTAAATACATCTTAGATACTGTGAACATCTTCTGTTGACTTCAATTTACAGAATTTTTTGTTTTTTTTCCTTTTTTCCTGGCTTTAGTGAGGTACAATGGACAAATAAAAATTCTATACTGTATATTTAAGGTATGCAGTGTGATGATTTGATGTACATATACATTGTAAAATAATTAATACAATCCAGCTAATTAATACATTATGGAAAGCAGTATGGAGTTTCCTTAGTTTTCTTGAAACTAAAGCATGCTCCCTTGAAACCACAATGTTCTTCCTATATGATCATCCTGTCAACCAAGCAAATATCCTTATCCAAAAAAAAGCCGGGGCGGGGTGGGGGGGGGAATGATTCCCCATCAGCCAGTAAATCAGGCTCACTCATCAATTTTCAGAAGGTGTATTCATTTGAAAAAACAGAAAAGTGAAAGTTGGTCTCATAGTCGGGTCCAGCTCTTTCTGACCCCATGGACTGCAGCCTGTCCTGCTCCTCTGTCCTTGAAATTCTCCAGGTAAGAATACTGGAGTGGGTGACCATTCCCTTCTCCAGGGGATCTTCCTGACTCAGGGATCGAACCCAGGTCTCCTGCATTGCAGCAGATTCTTCACCATCTGAGCCACCAGGGAAGCCCGCACCTAGTAAGAAGTTCAGTTAGCAGTTGGAAATGTTCCCTTGGTGTTGATTACTTTCTTTTACCTTGAAAATTAGAATAACATTTACTCATCTCTTTTCTTCTGATTAATAACCTTTTCCTCATGATTTCAAGGTTATTGATAAGGATGCTTAGGTGATGTTTGCAAGTTCCTTTGTGTCTTGGATATCAGTCATATGATCCTTAAGAATTAAATTCTTTCCCTTTGCTCGTGACTCAGCCATGGAGGACTTCGGTCTCTTCCTTTGTTCTTCCCTTTCTGGATTGAAGATCCTTCTCCTTGAAGATGTCAGAAGCAAAAGGATTAAAATAGATGTACCTTCTTGCTTATTGCACACCTTGCTCATTTTCTAGCAGTCAGTAGAATTTCTCCTTTATCCTCTTTGACCTTATTGCCCTGCCTTTATAGATGCTGTCTTTCTAGGACTGTTCTTGAAGGTCTAGATTCCAAAGGACTGCGGCACAACAGGCTTTGGCATTGGATAGACAAAAACTAGAATCCAGGCTCTATCACTGATTAGCTTTGTGTACATACTGATGTTCTCTGAGCCTCATATGTTGTCATCTGCAAAGTGGAGAAAAACCACAACTACCTGTTAGGTTGTGAACATTAAATTAGATAATGCACATAAAGCATTTAGCATGATGATATATGTGGCAATGTTTTCCCCTAACTCCAATACTTTGGCCACCTAATGCAAAGAGCTGACTCGTTTGAAAAGACCCTGATGCTGGGAAAGATTGAAGGTGAGAGGAGAAGGGGACGGCAGAGGATGAGATGGTTGGATGCCATCACCGACTTGATGGATATGAGTTTGGGTAAACTCTGGGAGTTGGTGATGGACAGGGAGGCCTGGTGTGCTGCAGTCCATGGGGTTGCAGAGAGTCGGCAGGACTGAGCTGAACTGAACTGACTGAATCTGTTGTAACTGCCTGGTTGAAGTTTCAGTGAATAAAAGATGTGTCTGCACTCTACGTTTGGGACCCCTCTCAACTTTCCAGCGATAAAGCAAAATGAAGTGTTACTGTATCTTGTGCTTCCAAGTAGCACCTTGGTATGCCTTATCTCTGATGCTAGGCCTAACATTTTTTTCAATTTAATTAATTTATTTTTGGCTGCACTAGATGTTCATTGCTGCACACAACTCTGTCTAGTTGCAGCGAGCAGGGGCTCCTTTTTGTTGCAACGTGCAGAGAATTGCGGCAGCTTCTCTCGTGGAACACGGGCTCTAGGGTGCGCGGACTTCAGTAGTTGTGGCACTTGGGCTTGATTAATTCCTCAAGGCATGAGGAATCTTCCCAGACCAGGGATCAAAGCTGTGTTTGATCTGCATTGGCAGGCAGATTCTTAACCACCCGGAGAGTCCATAGGCCTAACTTTTTATATAAAAGATTTGGGGGTTGGTATTTTTTGTTTCTTGGTGGCTCAGATGGTAAAGAATCTGCCTGCAATGTGGGCTACCTGGGTTCGATCCCTGCGTTGAATGCAGGATCCCCTGGAGGAGGGCGTGGCGCCCCACTCCAGTGTTCTTGCCTGGGAAATCCCATGGACAGAGGAGCCTGGCGGCCTCAGAGTCGCAGAGTCAGACACGACTGAGCAGCTAACACACACATTTTTTGTTGCAGTAGGGTAGGGTTTGAATTTTGTAAATCTACCCTGTGCCATTCATAATTGAGCAGTTATTAAAAGCAATTTTCCTTTCATCATCTGTTTTTACTTGTTTTATTCTACCGTTTGTACACTTCAGAAAACTCAAGCAGTGCTCGGGAGAGTGGTGTGTTCATGGGTCTTGTTTCGTGTTCATGGGTCTTGTTTCTGCTTCCAGGATCTGTGATGCGGCCACCATCCACTGTCTCTTGGAGCAGGAGCTGGCCCATGCGGTGAACGCCTGCTCCCACGCCCTGAACAAAGCCAACCCACGCTTCCCAGAGGTGAGGAGCTAATGGTAAATGCCCATTCTGCACATTTTTTTGGTGTTACGTACAGAGCTTGATACTTTAAACGTGCTACACGCTTTGAAAGAACACAGTATAGTCTATATGAGTCTCTACCAAAAGCTTGCCCTTCACTTATGACCAAAGTTTTCTTGATTTTCTTTTCCTGCCACCGTTTTCCCGCTCACTCCTGCTCTTAAGTTCACTTCACCTCTTTTCTGTTTCACTTTGACTCTCTTGGCACCTTACCATCTTCCTTGTACTCCTTCTCCTTTTAAGTATTTACCATTTCTCTTTTTTAGCTTCTCCCCTGCACCTTCACACAGGACACACCTAGGTATCATGCATTTAACTAGAACTGATCACTCAGTGTTGAAGTTGTCTTCGTTTCATTTTACTGCATCAGTAAATTTGGTCAGTTTTCTAATGTAGAAGTTACAATAGGTGGATAGAGTCTAACTCTTGAAGTTATATTCACTTGCCAAGTGATACATGGCTTTGTTTTTATCCTTTCAGTTATTTAGTTGAAGTTACCTAAGTGAGTGTAAAAAGAAGTGTTTGTCCTCAAGATGAAAGTCTAGAAATCAGTCTGGTTGGTTGGACCTAATGAGAGTGAAATTCAGTGGATAGAACTAATCATGATCAGATAATGCCCCTTTTAAGGCATAATTTTCTTTAACTTAATTCTCATGGGAATATGTGTCTTTTGTCATGAGCATATGCATGCTTGTGTGCCCAAGATGTGGTTCTGTGTGTATTCACTATAGTCACCATATTCTTTTGGTTTTGTGGTGTAAGAAGTAGAAGAGGTAATCCTGCCAACAAATGTGAGTGTGAGATTTTGCAGTTACAAGAGTATTTTGGCAGGTTTTTAAAAATATTTGCAATGTGAATTTAAATCAGAAAGATAAAATGTACTCTCTGATGATTGAATCCCAATTTAATACAGAACTACTTGTCTTTGATGTCTCTGTTTTTTTTTTTTTTTTTTTCCCTAGAGTCTTACAAGAGATACTGCCACTGAAATAGCCGTCAATGTGAAGGCCCTGTATAATGAGACAGAATCTTTACTAGTGGGCAGGGTCCCTTTGGTAAGGAAAAGAAATGGTGGATGCCATCAGAATGATGATAAATGTATGGGTCTTGCCTTCGTTAGCGAGCATGCATTCATCAGATTCTAATGCACAGGCAGGCTCTGGCCACCATCTCTAGAGCTTCCCTATCACCTCGCTTTTGCTTTCAAGAAACTATATGGCTGTACCTGGGAGTTACACTTCAGGCTAACAAGAGTAGAGGGCTTCCCTCATAGCTCAGTCAGTAAAGAATCTGCCTGCAATGCAGGAGACCCAGGTTTCATTCCTGGGTGGGGAACATCCCCTGGAGAAGGAAATAGCAACCCACTCCAGTTTTCTTGCCTGGAGAATCCCATGGACAGAGGAGCCTGCTGGGCTTCAGCCCATGGGGTCACAAGAGTCAGAGACGACCTTGTAACTAAACCACAGCAGGAATAGAGTTTCCTGTCATCATGTCTTTATATAATCCTGCTCTCCCCAGCCAGCTTTGAGAGCCTTGGGCTTTACAGCGAGTGAGACCTTCTTCAAGGACTCATTAACCCATGAATGCAGAAAAGTAGAGGAAGGCTTGAGCTGTGTCCCCGAAATTAACCTTTGAAATATGATTGTTGCTGTTTTCTAGATTGGCTTAGATGATGCTTTCTAGAGTCGGTGTGTCCAGAACTAAATTTCAGGAACTAGACCTAGTCCTGGATTAACTCAAGATTGGTGCTGGAAATCGAGTTGAGGCCAAGTGTGAATCAGACCACAGTCCATGGACCTCAAACACAAGTGCTAGGATTCCCTAGATGTTTCTGTTTGGTTTGCCCAGAATCCTTCCCTTGTTATTTCCTGCCTCACCCTGGAAATGTTCTAGCATTGGGTCTTTTCGCCACCTAGTGTTCAATTTTAGGTTATTCACACATGCTGTTGTAAATGTAGAAAGCCTAGTATATTAGCTATTTTTTAATTCCTTGTAACAATTTTGATTGATAGATGAGGTGATGATCTTAAAACATTTCTCTTTACTATAATTTTATCTCTTTCTGGGGAAAATTTATACATCTAAATAAAAGTGAGAATAAAAATCATAGTATCTGGCATAGTGAAAGAATGAGAGAGGTGGTCCATAGCCTAGCTAACTGAAAGTGATTGGTTGGAATTTCTGTTTGGCTGCTGTCCACAAGAATATTGCCACTGAAGCATCCTTTGCTCTGAGAAGAGAATCTTAAAGGCTGCATGAACCAATTGGTTTTACCCACTTCCAAGGGAAACTCAAGAGCACCTTCCTTGGAGCAAGAGGTGACTGCCTCTGCTATGGTTGTGAATAGAAACTTTTAGGAAGAAATATTGGATATATCTTTTGATAAAAACCAATAGGAAGATCATCTTGGTTATTCTTGGCACTTCTATTTTTAACCAGAATCTTCTTGCTGCTCTTCTAAAATTAGTCCTATAGGAAATCCAGCAAGTCATGACCTCAGTACCAATTACTGGATGAAGGACATGTTTTTTGTGTGTTATTTGAAGTATATTTAAGATAATTGCTGATTGAGAAGAACTAGAAGCATAACTTATCTTATATTTTAGCTTTCTATACTGAAAGTACCCATTGAGTGTTACTTGGTTAATAGTAATCAATTATATTTTGTTAATATAGAAGGATTCTTCTGCACTTTTAATTCTTCTGTCATAGTCAAATACGGATGTTTGGTTTGAAAATGTACACCAGTGAAATTTTTATTTTTTGACTGTACTGCACCACTTGTGGAATCTTAGTTCCCTGACTATGGACCAAACTTTGGTCCACGGCAGTGAAAGGATATGTCCTAACTGCTTTACCAGTGGATGATTTTTAAATGTTTGTCGATATTGATATCAAAAGAAAAAATCAATCATATTTGAGAGCAGCTAAGTTACACTCTTTATTTTGCTTATAAAATGAATGTAGCCAATGAAGGAGACATAAGAGAAATAGGTTCAATCGCTGGGTCAGGAAGATCCCTTGGAGGAGGGCATGGCAACCCACTCCAGTATTCTTGCCTGGAGAATCCCATGGACAGAGGAGCCTAGCAGGCTGCAGTCCACAGGGTCACAAAGAGTCGGATACAACTGAAGCAATTTAGCACATACAGTTACTATTTTATCAGTTTTATAAGACATATATACTTAGACTAAAATAAAAGTGCTAACTTTTATATGATATGGTGGAGAATTTCTGTATTTTTATTAGCTTCTAGAAATACTAGAATTTGAATAACAGAGGGGATTTGAGAGCATTTGAATAACAGAGGGGAAAAAATAATGTGCATAATAAATAATAGTAATCTCTCTGAACTTTCAGTTTAAAATCTTGAGAACCAGAACTTCACTGGTGTTCCAGTGGTTAAGACTATGCTTCCTCTGCAGCGGGTGTGGGTTCCATCCCTATTTGGGGAACTAAGATCTCGCATGCCTTGCAGTGTGACCAAAATAAATAAATTCAATCCCGTGAACCTATATATAGGTACTGTGCAATTCTGACATCATTTATCAAAGTTCACTTTGCTGGAAGAGAGCCTCGAATTGTGTGGTCATGTTCTACTATTTACCAGCTGGGCCACAAGGGAAGCCCAGGAATACTGGAGTGGGTAGTCTGTCCCTTCTCCAGCGAATTTTCCCAAGCCAGGAATTGAACCAGGGTCTCCTGCGTTCCAGGCGGATTCTTTATCAACTGAGCTATCAGGGAAGCCTGAGAAGGAAACTGAGACTCCTCCAATCAATTCATCATCCCTTGGGGGCATAGTTAGTAACAAGGCCAAGGCTAGCATTCAGTTGCCTCCCAATTCTGCTTGTTGCAGTGTTAATTTCACCTTTATTTATTTATTGAATTTGTGACTTTTAATAACTGCTTTATGGACTTCCCTGGTGGTCCAGTGGTTAAGACTTCAAGCTCCTAATGCAGGGGGCAGGGGTTTGATCAATGGTCAAGGAACTGTTCCCCATGCTGCCCCATGTAGCCAGAAAATTTTTAAAAATAGTGATGATAAGTGCTTTAAATGAATGGGCAAGAGGTGACCAGTTAAATTCTCTTTAAAGTTTCCAAACCTTCTTCCAGTTTACAAGCTTTTCCTGATTTTTACAACAGCTTTTTATCACCAATTTTTCTGAGATTCATAGGCTTTTTTTCCCCTAAAGTTATTATTTTAGTTACCCAGAAGATTTTTGTGGCAGGTGATTCTTATTATGTGACATGTTTTTGACCAATTTGAAATATCACTATTTGTTTACACTGTAGCCTATGTAAATCAAAATGATTTTTGCCACAAATAAGTTAAAATGATGAGATTATTTACTAGCAAGGCAGATGGGATGCAAGGATAAGAAGGAAGAAGGGATTTGCATAGGGAAAAAACACCAATAGCAATAGTTTTTTCTGTGAAATTATTAAAAGTCACACCAGTTGCTTATATCACCTTTGGGAAGTGAGGATAAATCTATGCAAATTTGCTTAAATGAAGTCAGTATAAAATAATCTGTTCTTTTTGCTCTATTTGTTTTAAAACCAACAACACTCTAGTCTTGCCTCGTAAGAGGTGAGGATGTTCAGTGTCAACGAAATAGTTTATTCTGTTTGAGGGTTTGAGGATGGTCTCTGAGGCTTGTTTTACCTCAGTTTTCAATCTGCTGTTAAATAGCAATTGGAATCTCCACATGAAGAGCGAGTATCCAACGCCTTACATTCTGTGGAAGTGGAGCTACAGAAGTTAACAGAAATTCCGTGGCTTTATTATATCTTACACCCAAATGAGGATGAGGTATGTAAAATTCAACCTGTTTATAAATGTGTGCACTTTGTGACAATAGAGTTTGAACGCACCTTTTGAAAAAGAAATGTTCAGGAGAAAATACATTTTAAATATAGCCATCCTCCCCTATCTGCAGGAAATACATCCTAAGACTCTGAAGGGACCCCTGGAATCTCAGTACCAAACCCTACATGTTCTGTGTTTTTTCTTACACAGACATACCTAGGATAAAGTTGAATTTATAAATTAGGAACAGGAAGACATGAACAACAACAATAATAAATAGAACTATTATAACAATACACTGTAACAAAAGTTGCGTGAATGTGGTCCATCTCTCAAAATATCTTCCTGTACAGGTGTCATGCCTCTTCCATATTGGCTGAGCATGTCTCATGCACTGTGGCTGTAACCTTTGCAATCTGAGATGTAACAGCAAAACGAGCATGAATATTTTCTTCCTTCTTCACAGTTTCACAGACAGAAGATTCATTCTTACCATAGATCTTAGCCAGCTCAGCATACGATTTTTTTTTCCTTATTAAGTTAAGAATTGTCGTCTTTTCATTAAAGGAAGCACTTTACAGCTTCTCTCTAGCATATCTGAATTGCTAGCATCACTACTTTTGTTCTTTGGCACCATTATTAAGTAAAATAAAGTGACTTGAACACAAGCACAATGATACCACAACACCTGGTCGGATCACTCAGATGGTTCCGAAGGGACTAACAGATGGGATGGAAGAGGATAGCTCTGCTGCTCAGAGCCATGTACAACTTAAAACTTGTATGAATTACTTACTTCTGCAGTTTTCACGTAGTGTTTTCAGGATGAGGTTGACGGCAGATAACAAAAACCATGGAAAGGGGAACCACACTACTGTCCTAGTCGGGGAGACTACTGTCCTCCTTTCGAATGCACTTTTCTTGAGCAAATGAGAAAAAGCTTTTATGTGAACAAAGGCATCTTGCAGGAATCAGTACATTTTCAGGAGTATGCAACATCATGAACTTTTGGGGAGAGAGTTATCACTCCATCAGTGTTCTGTGGGTATAACCTATTCCAATGTTATCTCTGCTGTCAGAGTGGGTTTTTCTTCTCTTAATATCCTGAGAAAATTCTTTCCTTGATTGACTCAAACAGGAGCCCCCCATGGATTGCACCAAGAGAAACAGCAGAAGCACGGTATTTCGTATTGTGCCCAAATTCAAAAAGGAGAAGGTTCAGAAGCAGAAGACAAGTTCACAGCCTGGTAGGTGATCCACATGGAAAGGGAAAGTGTAATGTTATGAAAAAGATAACAGATGAACATGATATCATTGAGGGGATGAGAACGAGCTGAGATTAGAGAGTGATAATCATTGTACCACATTATGGATGTCCTTATAAATAGCTATTATGGATGTCCTTATAAATAGCATTTATGCTATTGAATCATACACTGTAAAATGGTGTAAGTAGTGAATCTCATTTTATGTTCACTGTACCATCATACAGAAGATCATAGCACACCTAAAGTCAGTCCCATTGTGAGCAGGAGTCTGTAGTCATGAGGCGCACAAGACTAAGAAGTGGTTGCTGACTTGCTTCTGCTGCATTGTGTAAACGTCAGCACCTCTGTCGATGGTTCGTCATCTTGGCTCAGCAGCAGCTCAAGGCTTAGAATTTGTTCTCCTTCTTTAGCATGCGCAGTCTGTCTCATTTTGACAAATGGAACGTAGAAACTTTCGTTTAATCCTTTAACTTGCCAGGTGTATTTTCCACCTCAAGTTATATATTCTGTTCCTCCTCTTTTAAGGACTTAGAACGCCGTTTCAGCTCATCAATAACAGTTCACTGTGATACTTGCATTCTCAAGCAAAGATTAAACTCTTTCTTGGATATTCTTTCAAATTCCCTTTTCACCTTTCCCTAGAGATTAAATTTAGTGCTGTGCTACTGCTGAAGACCTTCAAGTTCTGTGTATATGATGGTAGATGTCTTAATTTATTAAATAATTTTATAACTTCTGAGTTTCCCATCTCATATTAAAAAATGATATATGACCTTATTTTTGATAATGCATAGAGCAGCTATTGAAGAGCATTTTAAAACCAAATGTGGCAAACAAGGAGACTTTTTATTAAGCTTATCAATGTTGGGTAAAATGTATGAAAGAGAATACATACAGTAAATAACCCAATTAATCTTGGAAAGCAGTGTTGACAGTTTGTAGGCAATGTTAACTTGATTTAACAATACACTTATTGCATAATTGCACTTCCTAGGTGGCGCTAGTGGTTAAGACCCACCTGCCAGTGCAGGAGACATAAGAGAGATGGGTTCGATCCCTGGGTTGGGAAGATCTTCTAGAGGAGGGCACAACAACCCACTCCAGTATTCTTGCCTGGAGAATCCCATGGACAGGGGACCCTGGCGGGCTACAGTCCGTGGAATCACAAAGAGTCGGACACAGCTGAAGCAATTAGCACGCATGCAAGCCTTGCATAATTACTAGCACGCAAGCATTGTGTGATTGTCTGTAATGGGAATCATCAATAGAATAGAACCAGTAAAGGCAACTGAGAACCAATAAAGGTCTTGAAGTTGGTAAGACCTGAAGCAGAAGTTTGTGTAAAATTATATGCTGTGTCAGATTTGAAATTTGTATTAGCATTGGTAGCTCAACTATAATAAGTTTCATATATGATCTTAAGGAAATCCTCAGAGTTTATTAAGACCTTGTACTGCTGATCCCGATTATGAGGAACACATTTTTATACACGTTGTATAGTTTGCATGGCTTTAAGGAGGAAATTGAGCTAAAGCGAAAGGCACAAGTGCGCAGCAGTGAATGCCTTTGTCGAGTCAGAGCCTCATGTTGATTGACAGTCTGAAACTTGCATGGGAAACAGCCGAGTTGTAGTTTCCTTGAGACGGTACCTTGAGCCGTTCCCTTGGCTAGCTGCCGCAGTGCTCTGCTTTGCATCTTCTTTGGCCAGCCTGTGCTTTGTAATGCACTGAGCATGTAGAAATTAAGGGGGTTTTGCTCTTAACTTTGGTAGTTCAGAAATGGGGCACAGAGGAAGTTGCTGCTTGGCTGGATCTGCTCAATTTGGGAGAGTACAAAGAAATCTTCATCCGTCATGACATCAGAGGGGCTGAACTCTTGCATCTGGAAAGGCGAGATCTTAAGGTATTTCCTTTGTGCTACTCTTCTGTTCTTAAATTTTTTTCTTGCAAAACAGACTCCTTTCTCCTGCACCCTTCAGTTCTGTGCTTGCAGCTTGGCTCCTGTTATGCGTATGTAACCTATATAATATGCATTGTCCTGTGGCCTGAGTTCCTTATATGCTTTTGAAAAGAGAAAGTCAGTAATATTTTTCTGTAAGAATCATTGTCTGACAGTCACAGCTAAAGCTTAGCATGAACTTAGTAATTTTTCTCTGTGTCTGTTGGCATGGCTGTGCTATTTCCAAATGGATCGTGTTTCCATCAGTTCATTTTCTTGGATCAACATGAAAGGTGATATTTGTTGCTTAAAATGACTGAAAATATCTACTAAAAGGTTGAAACAACTAAAAATTCATTCAAAATACCAAGAACGCAGCCTCCCTAACATAGAGAACTAGATGAGAGACTACAGCAGTGGCCACTTAGACTTCTACGATTTGGTTGTGTTTCTAAGTTGACCTTTCAGAGGTGACATGAACAACTAGGCAAATTCAAATTTCCTTTCCATGGCTTATTATTGAAAGTGTATTCTTCCCCCAAATAAACGTATTTTCCTTTATAGTGAATGAAATAAAAATTATGCCTTGTTTTTGCTAGAGAACATCTCAAAACCTATTTCTCTTTTATGACAGGGAAGAAAAATTATGAATTCATGGTCTGCAGCAATTCCCTTTCCTTCTTTGAGTGGACCCACAACCACAGAAATGGCCAAAGTACCATATTCCGTCCCAGGGTTAAAAGTAGCATTCTCTCATGTTATATTTTCTTGCCACATACTGCCATTTAAAAATTTCAAGATTGATTTCATTAAGTCAGCGATAAAGCCTTCAACATTTGATGGATTGATTCCTTTCCTATACAACTGGTCCTAAAATGCATAAAATTATGAGACAGTAAATTCCTAATAAATTCATGAACAGTTGTGCCTTTATCTAAAAACATGTTAATAGAGACCTTTAAACCCAAATGGGTATTATAAAGTATATTATATCTAAACATTGGCACTTCCCGGGTGGCGCTAGTGGTAAAGAACCCACTTGCTAATGCAGGAGATGTAAGAGACCTGGGTTCAGTCCCTGGGTCAGAAGATCCCCTGGAGGAGGGCATGGTGACTCACTCCAGTGTTCTTGCCTGGAAATCCCATGGACAGGGGAGCCTGGTGGGTTACAGTCCATAAGGTCACAAAAAGTCAGACAGGACTGAAGTGGTTTAGCATGCACACACACACACATAACTAAACGTTATACCTAGACATTTTTAGCCAGAATAATAATAAAATAATAGATTAACTAATTACCTTTGTTGAAAATCCCAAATCTGGAACATAGCAAAATATATAGAATATATAGTATTAGAGTAAAAATTGACCAGCCCTTGAAATGAATACACCAAAAAGTAAATGTAGAAGACCATTACATGTAACATATTTGTGTAGCTTCTGATATCCTCAACAGGCAGCAATATTTATTGAATAGCTGGTGATGAATGGGCTTCCCTGGTGGCTCAGAGGGTAAAGAATCTGCCTGCAAAGCAGAAGACCCAGGTTCGATCCCTGGGTGAGAAGATCCCCTGGAGAAGGAAATGGCAACCCACTCCAGTATTCTTGCCTGGAGAATCCCATGGACAGAGGAGCCTGGCAGGCTGCAGTCCATAGGGTCGCAAAGAGTCAGGCACATCTGAGCAACTAACACATACGTATGTACATATTGATGAGTGTATTATTCTCTTCTATAGGTAGCATCTGCCCTCTAGAAGCTTGCATTTCACTTGCCATGAATAAGCATACATTCAAGGAAAAGACTTTGTCTGTATATATGTATTATAAACATACACAAACATACATAAACATACACATGCACACAATGAGTTATAATATTTGCAGAACAAAAAAACAAAGCTCACGTATAAAAGTTAAAGTTAGACTGGTAGAACCAAGCTGGGAAAAACAGTGAGTGCAAAGGAGATGATTAAGGATCATGTTAGTAAAATTTTTATTTAGCATGAGACTTTTTTGTTTTTATTTTTAAGGCAAATGACATTCTTTCCCTTAAAACTTTGCTTTCAGAAATTTGTATTCACATAGTCCATTTTAACTCTTTTGGTTCTAAAACAGAGTATAGCACAATGGGAAGGGTAGTAATTTTACAGTCTTCAGTGGAACAAAACCAAGTTAGAAATGAGCTCACCTTGTTCTCTGTCACTGGAGCTTTAAGAGAGAGCAAACCCTTCAGAGGAAAGTCTCTGAATGTTGTTGAAGGGCTATCTACTCCCTAGGCAACCATATCCATTTCCATTACTTTAGATACTGTCCATGGATATATCGTTGGCTCACACGGTTCTACTTCTAGCCCTGACCTCGTTTGTAAACTCTAGGATCGTATCATCATGTCTGCTTGCCACTAGGCCATGACACAGACTGTCAGCCTTAAAGTGTCCACAGCCAAACTTTTGTTGTCCTGTCCTACTCCTATTCCGCCCCTTCTCCTGTGGTCTGTTATCTTAACAACTTAGGGACCTGAGCCAGAGAAACCCAGGGTCATATTTAGCATCTTCCTCTTCCTTATCCTTCCCCTCTGACTCATTAAACCATCACAAAGTAGTTTGATTTTAATCTCCATTTATTTATCTTCCTCCTTTCTCCTTTCCACAATCCTTCCTCATGCCTGTGTAACATCAGTAGCTTCCTCACTGGCCTACCCATCGATACTCTTGCCCTCTCATCTATTATCATTGCAACTAGAATGATGTTTTGTGTGTGTGTGTTTGTGTATATGTGTTAGTCGCTCAGTCTTGTCTGCCTCTTTGTAACCCCATGGAGTGTAGCCCACCAGGCTCCTCTGTCTGTGGAATTCTCCAGGCAAGAATTCTAGAGTGGGTTGCCATTCCCTTCCCTATTGGATCTTCCCAGCCTAGGGATTTAACCCGGGCCTCCCACACTGCAGGCAGATTCTTTACCCTCTGAGCCACCAGGGAAGCCCAGAGTGATGCTTTAATAACATCAGGTGTATCACTCTTCTGCTTAAAACCTTTTGGTGGCTTCCCATTTCAATTCCAATGAAGACTCAGCATCTTTGGGACACCTACAGAGTTCTGCCTATGTATTCAACCTGTTGTGGGGTCACTGACCCTTTGGGGCTATGCTCTTCCAATCTGGCCGTGCTCCATTTATTTAAAAATATGAAACTCTCGCGTCAGGGGTGCACCCTCTGAAGGTATGCTTCTTCCCTACCTGCCACGTGGCTAGCTGCTGCCCAGATGTCGGCTCAGGTGTTACTTCCTCATCACCAGGCACTGGAGATAGCAGTGTGACAGCGTAAAGGTGGGAAACGGAAGATATTTCTAATGTGCTGTAACAGACAGACCGGTTGCAGTATTTTCTCTCCTGGAGACGGTAGAAAACAGTGAGGGTGGCCGAAGAAAGCAGGGCTTCTCAGGTGGCACAGTGGTAAAGAATCTGCCTGCCAATGCAGTAGACACAAGAGACTCGGGTTCGATCCCTGGATTGGGAAGATCCCTTGGAGTAGGAAATGACAACCCACTCTAGTATTCTTTTCTGAAAAAATCCCATGGAAAGAGGAGCCTGGCGGGCTGCAGTCCAGGTCTCAAGAGTCAGACATGACCGAGCGACTGAGCACACATACACACCACCCCCAAATAAAGTGGTAAAGACACGGGGGGGGTTGTTTGGTTGGTGTTTTGTTTTCTCCATTTGGAAAGTTGTTTTTGTCTGGGCCAAAGGATAACAGTAGCTGCAAAGCATGCCTCTGCAAAGTTAAACCTCTTCTTCCAAAGGAAGAAAAAGTTAACACTAATGAATATGATCTCATGGCATAACTTTATCACAGCCTGATTCCTCGAAGACATGAATGTGTTGAACTCAAACTAAAGATAGCTAAGAAGTTAGTGTAACTCTAGGGAAAACATTCATCTCGTGACTCCAAAAATAATAATTATGAGTAGAGTCTGCTTCTCTCAAAGAAACTTTTATTCTTGAGAATATAGTATGCCTATGGCCTAAAATAATTGTTTGATATTAAATATCTTTCTTATTCACATAACTACATTATCATAAAGTATAAAGAATACTTAACTATTCCACTCAAATCAAATGCATCTACATTTCCATCTTCCTTTAAAGTTTGGCCTTGCTTTTAAGTTTGCTGTTTTAGCACACACTTCAGGAGTTAGATAGTTGCCTTAAGGCTAGTTTTGGATGACCTGGTGTCAATGAGCAGATATTTTTCAGGATCAGTTAAATATTGTAAAAACATTACACTAAAATTATCTCAAGCTTGAAAAGAGCACTGACTGTGGAAAGATCATTTTCCAGAAAGATGCAGAATCCTCAGTAGCAATGGTGCTACAGAATTCAGAGAGCTCATAAAGTATATGGGGGAGGTTGAGAGAACGTGTGTGTGTGTGTGTGTGTGTGTGTGTGTGAGACAAATAATCTTGTGATACCTTATAATCCTACTTTCTATGGCTGATTCACATCAATGTATGACAAAACCCACTGAAAAATAAAAAAAAAAAAAAAAGGAAAAAAAAAAAAAAAGACTGCTTTGCAAATCATCTTTTTACTTATTTTCAGATATTCCACACTGTCTGTTTTGTGAAGAAGTTGACTTCACATACTGGCAAATTCATTATGGCCGTTAAGCTTAAGGAAGCTATCGGGAGTGGAGATCTTTGCCATCTGTTTAGTTTTTCAGATAGCAGATATTACGGCTGTCTTGAATGCATCTCCTTTATCCGTGCAACAAGCATGCATTTGCCAAGTGCCTGCTCTGTGCTGCACACTCAGCAGTCACCATTCATTTCTGAAAACTGTTAGGTTGGCCAAAAAGATCATTTGGGGTTTTTCCATAACATCGTATGGATGTTTCCATCAATGTTACAGGAAAAACCCAAATGAACTTTGTGGCCAACCCAATAAATCTTGGCTTCTTGGTTCTTTTCAGGAAGCTGGGTCTTTAAACAACAGGAGGAGTTCTGAGGGAAAGGAGTCAAAAGTGTTCTGAGGAAAAACTCATATATATATATATATGAGTTTTATATATATATACCTATGTTTATGTGATTTTTTTACACTTATAAAATATAAAAATTATTTAAATATTTCACACACATCAAAGACTCTAAATGCAAGTGCAAAAGGGTTTAACATTCCACATGTAGGTAATAAATACTAGAGTAATTTCTTGAGGAGCAGGACTTATTTGTAAGTTTAATATTTTAGCAAGGAAATGTGTAGTTGTTTTAAGACTACAAAATTTATTTGAGTAAATTTTGTGGGTACCCTGGTGTCACATGTCACTTCTCTCAGAGATTCCAAAAGGACCTCTGTTTTTCTAAATCAAAAAAGAAGAAAAAGGAGAAAGTAATTTTGACTGTTGAAGAATTGCCCTTGTGTGTAACCTATGAGAATGTTGCATTTAAGAGTTTGTGTAAGATGTGGTTTTTTTAATGGTTGGTAATTTTTTAATTTCAGGATTTTTTGGTTTTATAAACTTTACTTTTCTAACTTTTACTTTGTAAATCGTTGAATCTAAGATGAATGAACTGAATGCTAACTACATTTTATTAGCTAGCTAAATATTTAACCATCAGTTTTCTCTTATCAGTTAACTTCTTTCTCTTTCTTTTTACCTTTTTTTCCCTTTTTTTTTCTTAGGACCTGGGGATACCGAAAGTGGGTCATGTGAAGCGAATTCTCCAGGGAATTAAAGAGCTTGAAAGGAGCACCCTCCAGCCTGAGGTGTAATCATACTGGTGCTATTCCTTGGGAGGAAAGTCATCGCTACTTAATACAAAGTCCTTGGGAGCCAATGGCTGTTCTTGTAGTTTTCTGCCTAGATGAGTAAGCACCGCTAAGACACCTCTATGGCTTAATATTTTGCTATGGGTGAAAATTTTGATTTGAAGTATTAGAAAATATTTTTGTGCCAAAAAAAATACATTCCACGAAGCCATTTTCTTATTGTGCAAACCTGACATGTTCAAATATGCTCATATTAGTAAAAAGGTAGGAGGAATTGGAGACAACTGCATTATCCAAAAGGTGGAACTGCAGAATGTTTACTTTCCTTTAATCTGGTCGGGTGGGATTTTCTTATCGCACAACCACATAAAAATATGTGGCTGAAACTTACTGGGTTTCACTGTTAGAGGCATTGGCTTCTTTCCTCAAATCACTGGCTAGAAGACTAAAATGTCAGTTAAGTGGTGTTTTGAATTGGTATCATTTCAGATTTCTAGCTCTCAGTGGTCAGAAAATATGGTTAAAATCCCTCAAACACTATGAATGAATGCAAATCTTAATGCACGATGTTGCTGCCTGAATTGTTTTTTTGTTTCTTGCATGTCACATTTAATATGTAACACTTAGCTTTAATGTCAGTTTTAATGGAATTTAATTTATTATTACCTAAGTACCTTTTGGTTGGCTTAAGGCACTTTTCTGTTCTTTGATGTGGAATTTTGCATATTCTATATCTAAGAATCTGTGAATATGTGTCTGGGCCCCAATCAACAAATGATATATATCTTATGCAAGCCAATTTTATATCAGTCTGTCATAAACAGCAGGTGTGCACATTAAGAAAATTCTCTGTATATTTTCATAAAATTACATGTTCTGTTGTCTTAAGGTAACTTAGTGATAGCTCTCCAAACCAAAATTCTCACACTCTGTTTTTCATTTCAATTTAATATTTATTTAATACTGTGTTTGCATCTATTATATAGCAGACTGTTGACAACCAGGAATTTCCCCAGTGTCTCAAACTAGGATCAGTATACTGACTGGCCGCCAGAGTCATTCATTTGCTAAAGAGACAACTGACAGAAACTTCCCAATGAGATTTAAACTTTTTCTTAAGGGCTTTCCGTTATTATATCTCACTTAATTCTTATATCCTGTCAGGCAGATATTATTTCCTTTTTATAAACCACTGTACTTCAGTGTAGTGCATGAGAAGTTAACATTTCTGTGATCAAAATCTTTGAATGCCAAAGGCATACCTATCAAAAAGTCAGAAAAATGTCCTCAAATAAATTTACTTTAGACATCATATACTAAAAAATTCATTATAGTATTTAAAAATCTTCTATATAAGAGAATTAAACAGGATACTGACCCAGTGGTGACAGTTTTCATAAAGTAGCCTTCTAGGTAGGTGCTCAAAAGATATACATATACACATAAATATATAGACACATATATATGTACACATACACATATACATTTATATGTACATTCACACTTGCATACGTGTAATCTAAAATATACTTTCATTGATATTTTCTAGACTTTTTTGCCAAATGCTTAAAGAGAAATATTGATGAGAAAACATTTAAAACGAGCTATTGTCAGACATATAATTTAATTGTATCAAAAGGGTTTACATATTTGACACTTTATTCTTATTTATGATTAGAGTATTTACTAGTAAAAGTCACAGTTTGGATATCTTAAAAATAAATGAACTCAGGCTCCTGACCAAATGTGTCTGACTATATATTTTACCTAAGTTGTGAATAAATGGGAAATTTTCCACATTGTATCAGGTAGCTTAAAAGAGCCAAGAGCCACTCACTTAGTAATTTTAACATTATCCACACTTACAAAATCAGAAGTCATTTCCATTTTAGAGTCATCCACGCTGGAAAGTGTCCTCAGTCACTTCCCTGTGAGATAAGGCAGTCCAGATTCTCTGAACTCTGCTTAGATCAGAAATCCTTGTCCACACACACAAAGAAAGTGTGGAGACAAGGAGGCAAGAAATCCTAGAAAAGAACGAATTAATATAAAAAACCTTTATTGATTTTTCACTCTCCCCAGATTCTTCTTTGCCAATAGAAAAGATTCTCAGGTTATCTCTTGTTCAGAGTTTAAGAGTAAGATGTTAACGACTGAATTTTTTATTTGATGTTGCTCTTTCACCCTCACCCTGGAGAAGCGAATGGCAACCCACTCCAGTGTCCTTGCCTGGAGAATTCCATGGACCAAGGAGCCTGCTGGGGCTACAGTCCATGGGGTTGCAAAAAAGTTAGACACAACTGAGTGACTAACACTTTTCACTCTTGAGTAGCATCTCTTACGTATGCTGAACCTCACTAAACAGAATCTTTAGCTAGAATTTTCCTGCATGTGGCTTTTGGATGAGGGAAATTCTTTTTTTTCTTTTTTTCATTTATTTTTATTAGTTGGAGGTTAATTACTTTACAATATTGTAGTGGTTTTTGCCATACATTGACATGAAATTCTTTAAAAATAACAAGATTGATCTTTAGGGTTAAATAAGAGCACTTTTCACTCTATGAACCATCCGTGCATGGCTCTGTAGGACCCAGAGGCCTTCACCCTCACCTGCTTGTCAGGACGGTGCCCTCAGAGCTCGGGAGGCCACGGTCCAGCCTCACAGAGGAACCAGCTTCTGTGGTAGACGGGGTTACAGCAAGGCTGGGAGGAGCTTCTCCATGACAGCTGATCGGAGCCCTGGGGGGTGCAGAGGGGCTCCGTGCCTGGGTCCACACAAAAGCTGAAGTGAGATGCTCAAGCCGGAGCCTGGCTTGGGGGCTATAATTGTGGCCTTTCCTCCCCTCAGGCTCTCCCACACCTGGGTAATCTCGGAGCACTGGAGGAGACTCACAGCCAACCTCCCAACACTCACTTCCTTTCATGTTCCCTCACTTTCCTCATTTTCCTGAGGAACAACTGACTTTTCAAGAAAAATAGGGACACGGTCAGGCCTGAATAAAATTTCCAAGTACTCATTTTCGCTCATCCATCCGTCCTTCTACGTCACTTTCTGAGTTTCATTCTTAAACTGCCTGGCTTCCCATCTTTCAGGACTTCCCCAGTGGCTCAGACGGTAAAAGCGTCTGCTTGCAGTGCGGGAGACCTGGGTTCGATCCCTGGGTCAGGAAGATCCCCTGGAGAAGGAAACGGCAACCCACTCCAGTACTCTAGCCCGGAAAATCCCAGGACGGAGGAGCCTGGCGGGCTACAGTCCATGTGGTTGCAAAGAGTCGGACACGACTGAGCGACTTCACTTTCACTTTCCCGTCTTTCCACATGCCCAGTGCAGAGATGGTTACTCACAGTCTCACTGCCATGTACTACCCTTTCCTCTTCAGCTATCCCACTGCAAAAGGGCTTCTTTTGTCTCACCCCACTTTTGCCCCCACCCCAGGCTTCCCTGGTGGTTCAGTGGTAAAGAATCTGCCTGCCAATGCAGAAATGCGTGCTAAGTCACTACAGTCACATCCGACTCTTCATGACCCCATGGACTGTAGCCCTCCAGGCCCCTCTGCCCGTGGGGATTCTCCAGGCAAGAACACTGGAGTGGGTTGCCATGCCCTCCTCCAGGGGATCTTCCCCACCCAGAGATCAAACTCGCATCTCTTGCGGCTCCTGCATTGCAGGTGGATTCTTTACCACTAAGCCATCGGGGACGCGGGTTCAATCCCTGGGTTGGGAAGATCCCCTGGAGGAAGAAGTGGCAACCCTCCAGTATTCTTGCCTGAAGAATCTCACGAGCAGCAGAACCTGACAGGCTTTGCAGTCCATGGGGTTGCAAAGAGTCAGATATACTGAGTAACCAAGCATAAGCACCTTTGCCCCCTCGTTGCGGGTCATCTAGCCAAGTGTTATTAGGAAGAAAACAATTTAAATTTTATAGTTTTCATTTAATGGAAGGAGACTTACTCATCTAAATGAATTGATGGATTAGAGCATTTGGGGACCATGACGTAAATTGCTCTGGTGGAGAAGAGGTCCGTGAATGTCCAAGATCTGAGCTGTCCTGCATTGTAGCCACTAGCTCCATGTGGCTATTTAAAGTTAATTTAAGTAGAAATTTATTTTCTCACCTGTCCTAGCCACATTTCAAGTGCTCAGTAAACCATAGTAGACGATTCAGATGTTGAATACTTCTATCATTGCAAAACTTTTACTGGGTAATGTTGCACTACAATCATTGCTACTCAAAATGTGGTCCGTGGACCAGTGGCATCCTGTCACCTGGGAGCTTAGAGAAGTGCAGAATCTCAGTCCACTCCATCCCTACTGAGCCAAAATCTTCCGTTTACTAAGATTTGTGAAGTGATTAGTACTGGCCTAAATAGTTTTATCTCTTCTAGATGAGTGGGATCTGAGGTCTTCAAAGGTGCTCAGAATAGCTGACTGTCCAACCCACTTTTTCCTATCCCTTCTCCAACTAATCCCAGAAATGAGCTGAAACTCATTCATCACCCAGCTGAGTTTCCCTCTCAATCCTTATTCCTAATTCAGTTTCTAGATGAGCCCTGCCTACCCAGTATATATTTTGGTAACCAAGGTGGCACGCAGATACTGGCCAACACAGCTGAGCTCACTCTAGGCCCTCACATCTAAGTCACTGACATTCTGCATTTGCTCATGTGACATTCTCATTTGTTCACAACTTAAACCACAGGGGACATTTCAGAACAATATGCACTGAGATAAGGAAAGACTGGGTCAGTCTCCAGCAACTTGGACTTTTCGCTTTCTCTTATCAGTAGTTTATCCTATTGACATTGTTCATGCTTGAGGACACATAGCAACGCACACACATTAAATGAATCATTAGGCGTGCAAAAAAAAAAAAAGGAAAGAGAGACCCAAAATGATTGCAAGTAAAATGAATATGTCATTAAAGCCCTCAATGCATGTTTTGCTAGACTAAAATCTGGCTTTCTTATTATGCTACCTTATCTTGATTTTCAGGTAGTTAATAATTCTTTAAAAGAGTGCCTGAAAAATAATATATTCTTGACCCTCAAAATACAAATTATGTAATTCTATAATAAGATCTTTCCCAGTGACATACAGTTAGTAAGCCTTTACAATTTACATAATGATATAATTGACCAAAACATTACTGCCTAGAGATTCTTTAGCTACCTTTAAAGAATAATGAGATCACTATTTGAGTCTCCATAGAAGTTATTTGTAACAGGAATGGAGGAAGGAAATACTCATGCAAAGCTATGACTTAAGAAATTAGAGCGGAAATTTCTCTACGACATGTCTAAAGTAAATGATCTGGTTTGCCCAACAGGGTTGACAATATAGTGGACTTTTAATGTTGTACAGATGTGAATTCTTTAAAGATACTGCTTTTCATTAAGCTATAAAAACATTACATCTCTCAACCTTGACATCTATGGTCCGTCCTGCCGCCCCCTTCCAAAATGAACTTACCTTGAATGTTTCAAGTGCAGGTTGGACTGATGATGGAAGTGGCAGTTCTTTAAGTCAGCTGAAAAGGATGGGAAGTGAAGAGTCCTCAGTACTCAGTACTGGTCAGTGGAGTGGCTTCCCAAGTGGTTTCCAGAGCTGGGCTGCCATGTCTGTCCCCTCACTGCCCCTCGCCGGATGCCAGGGGGCCCGGGGCTTGTTCCTCTCTGCTACGGCATCTCCCCAGTGACTCCTGTATAGCAGTCTCTGTCTTAGATGGATAATATGTTGACTTTGCAATGGGATACCTTCCTGAAGAAACAAGCAAAACTTTAGAAAGACAGTGATTGACTTTTATAATATGTAGAGCACTAATTTATATCTTACTTATTGTTTTCTCTATTATTTTCTCCAAGTTTTGTTGAGAGATATTTCCGTTAGAATGGAAAAAGCTATAAAGGTTTGTCATTACAGAGAACAGAGAGAAAAATAACAGCTGGACTGTACCTATTTGTGTATTTCTTTCTGTTATTTTCAGGAGAATCTTAACACAGTAACCAAGGCTGTGTTAAACTCAGTAACGATAGGGACTTCACCAAAGGTCCAGTGGTTAAGACTTGTGCTTCCAATTCAGGGGGCATGGGTTCAATCCCTGGCCAGGGAACTAGGATCCTGCATGCTGCACAATGCGGCCCCCCCAAAAAAATTCAGTAATGGTATTTAATAAAAACCCCATATTACTAATATAAGTGAACAAGTTAATTCTTTTATGTAACTAAGATTCTATTTACATGTATTTATATCTTCTCTTTTAATTTTGTATGCACTTCCAAGTTTTAGTTGGAAAAATAGAAACCAAGCCACTACTTAAAAGTTATTAAAAAAAAACTCCACATAAGATATTTCATTTTAGCTATGAGTTACTCATTGTATAGAAATTTATGAATAGTCTGGATATTTCATAGAACTGCACTTCAAGAATAAATTAACCTAACCTGAGGGAACATATGGTAACTTTTTAAATGGAATAAAATGTTTCATACTCGGTTGATAAGGCTATTGAAGTAGGTCAATGAGGTTAGGTATACAAGCTAAAAAGGAAAACAAATATATTTTGTGGTCCTTACTGTTTGATTGCACTATTGTTTACCACAGCTTAGCCATATCTATTTCTATATTCTAAATATTAAGCTGATATATAGCTATAAGATTTCTTACAGTTCTGGTAACTGGTAGCTAGTGCTGTGAAAGGTTTTGGTGTTGTAATATTCCCAGTTTTGTGACTTATATATTGTATATTGAAGATGACTAATAAATTGGAGTAATATATTTATCTAGAGCTGGGAAAATATGATATTTTCAAATCTTCAAGTAAGTTGTATCAAATTTTTTCTTTCTCTTAAGTGAGATAAAAGTCTCACTTTTATGTTAAAATGTCTATTTATACAACAGGTTTCACCTTTTACTGGTTTTATTAATTTTCATATTAAAATTTTTCTTATCTTTTTATACCAAAATAATGATCACGCTGGTGATTCAAACTTCCAAGATGTATTTTAGTTTGCAGGGCTTTTGGCAAACAAAATACTTAATAACAAAGCAACTTTGTACATTTTGTGGCTTTGGGGGCAAGAATTTTGCCTTTGAAACTCTATGTGAGGCAGTGCTGATATCAGCAAAGTCAATGATGGACAGTATTATTCATAATCATCAGCAGAAGGTTTTTGCAAGTTGTGTAAATCAGAGTGCATTTATTTATTATACCATGAAATTTAATCTTTATACAAAATGCATATTCTAGCTCTTTTCCTTGTTACTGCTGTTGCTTAGAGTGTAATAGCTCTGTTCATAACTTAATTATGTACTTGAAGTACTCATTTCTGCCAAACAGATGCCCAGTTTTTTTCCTTGTAAAAAATTGTATTCTTTACCTTCCTAGACAATGGAAAAGTCATAGGGACTTTGTTTAAAAAAAATCATTTTCATGTTTAAAATAAATACGGAAAAAGGCATAAATCAAAAAATGAAATCTTCAAGATTAAGAACTTAATGTAACAAAGGGATTCATCATGCTGTATTTGGCCAATATACATTTTATCTTCAAGTCAGAGCATCTTTTCTGTAGTAAACTTTCAACTTTTGTTGTAAAAGAGAGCTCAGTGATTATACTGCCAATATAACATTTGAGGGCTTCCCTTGTGGCTAGTGGTAAAGAATCCACCTGCAATGCAGGAGATGCAGAAGACACAGGTTCAATCCCTGGGTGGGGAAGATCCCCTGGAGGAGGGCATGGCAACCCACTCCAGTATTCTTGCCTGGAGAATCCCATGGAGAGAGGAGCCTGGCGGGCTACAATCCATGTCCATGGGGTCGCAAAGAGTCGGACATAACTAAAGTGCCTGAGCATGCAGGCATTTGAATGAACATTCAGAATCTTGAATCCTCCAAATCTCACCTACTTCCAGCTCTTGGTTTCAAAGTGTATGTTCTTAACAGGTTTGCATTTGACTCTGGGCTGCTTTAGTCAGAGTACCCATAAGCGATTATGGTTTGTCAGTTTGTTTCTGTCAGTTAAAAGTCAGTGAGATTCTAATTGAGTCTTGAATTATTTCTGTTTTCAAAATATTCTCTATTCAATTTTTTAAAAACCAAAAATTTGAAACTTAATAGCACAACAGCATACCACACAGAATAAAAATCACATTTTCAAGAAAAATGTCACATACAAAGAAATCACTTTAATAAGCCCTAAATTCAACTGCCATATTGCTTTACAGTATAAGCGGTAGATGAATTGTAAACTGTTTAAGAAATGTAGAAAATTAAGAATTTAACTCAAAAGAGTTTTATATTAACTTTACTGTTGCACAATCAATTATTGAAGGCAGGAAAGAAGAAAATATATGAGAAACATTCTATGGAAATTAAAGGATAAAGGAACTTGATAATTTGGGAGAGTTTTGGAAATGAGTGTGAATGTAGATCTCTTTCAGCTTATAGAAATGCAAAGCAGGTGTGAGATATATGGCGGACATGAAACAAGAAGAATATAAAAATGTCACACTGGTGAAGTTTGGAATTGTACCTTTACTCTTTTCAAAATAACCAGTGAGTTTAAGGAGCCCATTCTACTGTTGAAGCTTGGAAGTCAGTTAAAAGGTATTGATTGGCCAGAAAGCTCATTCGGGATTTGCCATAACATTTTATAGCTGTAATATAGTTGGATAACCTGATCATTTGTGTGCATTAGACGAGGCAAAATAAACCCCAATATATATACAGCCTTCCTAGACAATAATCCCTGGACTTCCCTGGTGGCTCAGATGGTAAAGCATCTGTCTACAATGAGGGAGACCAGGGTTCGGTCTCTGGGTCAGGAAGATCCCCCTGGAGAAGGAACTGGCAACCCACTCCAGTACTCTTGCCTGGAAAATCCCACAGATGGAGGAGCCTGGTAGGCTACAGTCCATGGGGTCGCAAAGAGTCGGACTTGACTGAGCGACTTCACTTTTTTCAAGTAGTGAGTGATAAAGAGAGAACTGGTCTACTGGGCTTAGCAACTTCCCAAAGAAGAGTTCTGGTAAAGGTAGATCAGACCAGACCACACAGAGCAAAGAGGTGCTTATGAACCTTCTCAGCCTTGAAATTTGTTAGCAAGGATGGATTTTTCTTTGATTTGAAACAAAAACAAAGTATTCAAATTTACAGTATTCCTAGTAACTGAATCCTGTGATGCTAGATGTGGGAATAGAGTTAGGTTCATTGGATTCCAAAAACTGACTTTGGCCCTGGCTCACTGTGTCTTTTCTACGAGCTCTATGTTTTGGTCCTTTGGCTTCCCTTATTAGAAATGGTCCACAATATTTTCAGTTATAAGTACCAGGTAATTTTTCTTTTACAAGAGGAACTATGTAAGCGTGAATCATACTTAAACGTACCTCTTTTCCCACTGTCGTTAGATATAAAGGATTCCCAGACTATAGCATGAAAATTAAAAGTCCGAGTTAATATCCTTCAATGTTCATTTTAAAAATGAGAATAAGGTTACATTAGCACTGTCTTGCCCAGAATAGGTTATAGGTATTTTCATCTATGTAGTATAGATTTATATATTCATTTAGGATAGGCTAAAATCTTACTTCTAAAGTCTTCAGAAATTTAGAGTAATTTTTTTACACTCACCCCAAACATTTTATTAATACATATATAATGCATATTATATAATATAGCTGAGTTCTGTGATTCTGTTTTATATATATATATATATATAACTAAGACCTGCACATCTTTTCATTGCTTAAATCCCCAAAGAGGAAATGTCTCTTTATTTTTTTTTTTTTTTTTTTTTTTTTTTTTTTTTTTTTTTTTTTTTTTTTTTTTTTTTTTCTCTTTTAATTATCATTTTATCCTCTTTATTTTAAATCAGTGTTGAAAAAAAGGAACACTGGACTCCTCCCTTACCATATTTTACTCTGTGATGTCACTTGCCCAGTGAATTCTGAATGGTTTCCTTGCTATTTGATCTAAGGCATACATCACTGTCTTCTCTAGCTATGGAGTGGTACTCTCTCTTGCAAAGTACCTTTAAAACTTCCGGTAAAGAAATTAAGCTAGAGATTGTCTTACTCATTACCATAATGAAAATCTGAGTACAATTAAACGAAAGAAATTAGAATAACCTAGTTAAAATTATCAAATGTAGATGAGGGTAAATGAATATTGACTTTATTTTTCCCTGACCCTTGAATTCAGTCACTCTGACCACTTGACTCAAAAAGTTCTTTGCTAGATATGCTATTTATAGTAGTATAATATGATACATTGGCACTCCTGTGGCATCCCTCTCCCCTAAAAATGTTGGGATTTTAAGAGGCTGTAAGCTGCATGACATCAAGGAAAAGAGTGAATCAGAACTCATTCACCTGTGTTTTGATCTATCTTAATGGCTTCTCTGGCAGCTCAGTGGTAAAGAATCCACCTGCCATTGCAGGAGATGCAGGTTCAATCCCTGGGTCAGGAAGATCCCTTGGAGAAGGAAATAGCAACCCACTCCAGTATTCCTGCCTGGGAAATCCCATGAACAAAGGAGCCTTGCAGGCTACAGTCCTTGGGGTCACAAAGTGTTGGACACGACTTAGCGACTCAACAATAACAACAATGGCACAACTTAGCTTTCATAATAACAGATCTCTAAATGATGATTCCCAAATGATTTGGTACAGTGATGGGAATAAGTTATTTTTCTGGGAATTTGCTTCCCACAATGACCTGATATACAGTTGATCGTAGTATAACTTAAATTAATTATAATTTTCATTAGAACCTTCCCTGTTTACAGATTTCTGTTGTGCAGCAATTTTTTTATATACATAATGATGAGGATGAAAGCATTGCAGACTCAAGCAGTTCTGTTGTTTCCTCGCCTCCTTTTACTTGAAAAGCTTTCAGAAAGCTTTTGAGAGGTGACACAGTTCTCATAGCAACATTATGTGATCATGTTCTTCTGCCAAGAAACTCCTAAGCTAAAATATGGAACAAAACACAAGCCTAAGCTAATCTTGGTTTTGAATTGTGTAAACCGAAGCATTTTCTATATCAAAGTTTTTTTTTTAGTATTTATACAGTTGCATATTTTATTTTTTGTCCGTCTCAAAAATTGAATTGGCATTTTATGTTCTATTTCTAATTAGTTGCAGAAAAGCAAAGTGATAATTCCATTCAGACCTTTATCACCACAAACCTTCATTATTATTCTCTCTTGTGCTTTTGCTATAGTTTTTCAGTAACCAGTTTTCTCGCCTCATTCTCCCTTACCACTCATCCAACTTCCACTAGACTGACAGAGTGGTCTTTTTAAAACACAAATTTCTTTTGTCATGACTCAGCTGAAAAAATCTTAACTAGACTCTCCCTCTTTACAGCACAGCAACCCACCTCCTTAGCGTGATGGATAAGGATCTCCATGACCTCGTCACACCGTTTTTAGCATCCTCACCTACCATTTCCTCTAGAGACCTTTTGTAACCCAGGAATTTGGAGCTACTCACAGTTCAGTTGGCATAATCAATTGCTGGAGATTAACTCATTTAAGATTCAGTTCAGATTTTACCTTCTGTGACACTCTGCCTAACTACCCAGAAGGTTAAGTATTTCATCCATGCTCCATAGTCTCTTGAAATTTATTCTATAAGATTATTTCAATAATTATTGAATATGTATGAATATATGAAAGAGAAGTGAAAGTGTTAGTCATTCATTCATGTCCGACTCTCTGTGAGCCCATGGATTGTAGCCCATGAGGCTCCTCTGTCTGTGGAATTCTCCAGGTAAGATACTGGAGTGGGTAGCCATGTCCTTCTCCAGGGGCTTTTTCCGACCCAGGGATTGAACTTGGGTCTCCCACATTGCAGGCAGATTCTTTACTCAGTCATCCAGGAAGCCCCCATGTATGATATATATATATATATCACATTTCAGCAATTCTATGTATATATCTGCTTGTCAACAACTGGATTTCTCTATCTTCGTAGTTTCAGTGTCTAGCGAGCCCATGGTAGGATTTTAATAAATGTTTTTGAAATGGTGAAGGTAATACAGAGCCCAGACTTCTCTGTGTTTTTGCACTTAACACATAAACTTTCCTGAGAGTCCATAAGAGGTGGGTGTGTGTTCAGAAGCATGCAGGAACTCTAGGAGAATCAGCAGAAGAGAAACAGCAGGAAAGAACAGTTGATTTATGAAGGATAATCGCTTGTTAGCTACTCATGAGAAATATTTACCAAATTTGAATTCTTGTTTCTTAAAGTTGAGGCTTAGAAAATTTTCATGTAACTGCAGAGTTCTTATTTGTAATTCATAGATATACCTTAAAGATGATCTTTCTCGTTGGCAGATGTTCTGTATTCAGTGTATAGAGTCTACATAGATACATATACTAATGACCTACACAAAACAGTGACACTTGAGAAAGAATTAAAAAAAAAACACGAAGGTAAAATTTTCTGAAAAATAGTTTTCAACCAGAGATAGAGAATGATTTGGCAGTTTCAGGTCATTTTTCAAGTCATTTATAGTTAATGATTGTTTCATTTTTTATTATGTAAATGTAAGAAGGCTTCTTTGTCGCTGTTGGTGACTCAGATGGTAAAGAATCTGCCTGCAGTGCAGGAGACCAGGGTTTGATCCCTGGGTCGGGAAGATCCCCTAGAGAAGGTAGTGGCTACCCACTCCAGTATTCTTGCCTGGAGAATTCCATGGACAGAGGAGCCTGGCGGGCTACAGTCCATGGGGTTGCAAAGAGTCAGACATGACTGAGCAACTCACACACACACACGGAACATAAAGACTAAAAACTATTACCTAAGGGACTGTTTTTATTTTGTGATTCTATAAAGCCTTTCTACCATGTCTCCAAATTATGATAAAGGTTGACACAAAAAATCCTTTAAAGTCTATTTTTAAAATTAAATACGTCCAAAATTTGCATATAATTAAATTAAATGACTTCTTACTTCACTCAGTAGGATTTTTTCTACCTGGTCTACATTTGACCTTTGATTCATGCTGGGGATGCAAATAAAATAAGACCGCTCTTATCTAATAGAGTTCAAGTTCATGTTCATGATTATTTTTCTAGTCTGTTTAAGAAACTGGGAGGACATGTTTTTAAGGCAAATATTACTTCTCAGGGTTTTCCAGAGAAGTCATCAACTTCCACCTAAAAAACTAACAAGTTCTGTGTCATAAAGGACTAATCTTGTTTTTATGTCCACAATTTTTGTATTTTCAGGTCAACTGCAAATAATTTTTGACCATCACTCGTCAAGTACATATTTCACCAATTCTATAAAACCCCATTTCCACAACCATAGGTGCTGTACATTATTCAAATGACTAATGAGTTTATAGAACACAAGTTCAACTTTAAGTCCATTTGAGGAAGGCATATATCCTTATTAATGACAGTTACTCCAAAATATATGAAATATCCATTGGGAATTCACAGTAAAAGGAAAAAGTTATAAAATAATGCTTTGCAATGTACTTCAAAGGCTCCATTTGTAGTTGTGGGTTGATGTTTCCACCACTTTTATTTTTAATGGGGGAAAAGGAGTTGTAATACTAATAGCTAGCATACTTATCTAAGCATATAGTAAATCCACTATTAGTATTTATGTGCCATAATGCACTGATATATAGATGAAATAAAAATATTTGAGTTGAAAAAAATTAACTTCTCTGAATATTTATTAATGGTTAGACAATTGGATTCCTTTATAAGAAGGAAAAAATATTGTAAGTATGAGAAAAACTTTACTTGAATGTATACTTACATTTTGCTAGGCATATTTTGAAGTCACCATTTCCCATCAGTATAAAGTATCAACCATTTCTATGTTCTCTAGCAAAAAGAAGTTCTTAGTTTGATAGAACTTTACTCTTTGTTCCATGTTGTGAAGGGCCCACAAACAAAGGAGGCTCAGAAGACTGGACACTTGACCGTTACACTCAGCATCTTCATTCTACCTTTCAATAAAGAGAATCAGTAATGATTTGCCTCTTATTTATCATCACATTGAATATCTAATAGCGTAGTTCCTTTCGCCCCTTGCATTGCAGAAGATAGTTGTACTCTAGCCTTTTTGCCATATTACTTATAGCTAATAATTTACTACATTTTTGTAGTCTGTTTTGAAACTTTTATCTGAAAGATGGAGATCCTATCTATTTATTATACAGTGGGCTCTGTTTGCTGCAGAAAAGAGTGAAACTTTAAACTGCTTAGCACACTTGCCAGTGAAATATACCTGACAGAGCAGAGGTTATAACTTTAGCTCTAATAACTTTTAATAATGGTAAGAAAACGTGAGTTTTGTTTGTTTACATGCTGTTTTCAATGGCATAATTTTTTAAATATATACAACAATTGAGATATTTATTGCATACTATTTTAAAGATGTTTTATGTGTTTTCACCTTTGGAATATATTGTTACAGTTCCTTATACTGATAATTTGGGTGGCTTTGTTAATGTAGCTAGTAACTTTTATGACTACTAAGTGACCGGGTTTCCGTGCCTTTCATTGTGGGATGCATGATTATGTATTTATTGTATGGAAGTCACTGATGCGTGTATTTTTGTACTTTGCCGAGAGTAATGGTTGATCTCGATGTATCTAATGATGAGAGATGCCTTTCCCAAAGGGCACTGCTTTGAGATTGTCCTTCTCAAATAAAAAGAATGCATTTGGAGTGTGTGAAGTCTCCATTTTTTTTTTTCTGGTTGGAATGTTTTTTTTAAATTAAATATATTCTGTTGACATAATTGTGGAGTCTAATATAGTCATAAGAAAATAACAGAGAGACAGAGATCCTGTGTACCCTTTGCCCATTTCCCCCTGGTGATGACATCTTGCAAACATATGTCACCACCACGATATTGACACTGACACAGTCAAGACGGAAACATTCCCTCATCACAAGGACCCACAACAAAGATCCCCTTGTTTTGCCACATCTATTTCCCTCCCACCTCCACCCCATCCTTAATCCTGAGAAACTGTTAATGTAGCTCCACTTTTATAATCTGAGCATTTCAAGAGCATTGTATTAATGGAATCATATAGTATGTGATTTCCTTTTTTAACTCCGTCTGGTTTTCTGAGATTCATCCAGTTGTTGCATATATCAATATATTTTGTTTCTTTTTATTGCTGAGTAATACTCCACTCAGTGGGGGAATTCATGGTAACAGTTTATTTGGTTTATCCTTACAGTAATGAGTCATTGAAGTTTACTGATAAACACTTGTTAAGAACCAAGTAGCTGTTTCCAGTGGGAACGATCTATGAATAGTCCCGTCTAGTGAGAAAGAAAGGCTATTGTAACACAGGCTGTTATGTCCAGTAATAAAAGTCTGCAGCCATGTACAACAAGTCCCCCACGTAGGAATGAGTTCCAGTCCAAGAACACTGTTCATAAGTTAGTCTGTTCATAAGTTCTACCTAATGAACACAATTGGCTGTCTAGAACTGTACTATAATAGCTTTATAATACTTTTCACCCAAATAATACATGAAAGCAAACAAAACATTTTATATTTTATAGTACCATACATTGAAAAATACAGTGCAGTACCAGCTACATCACTGCTGCTTTTATGCTTACTTCTGGACCTCTTGGGTTTGAAATAAAGATACTGTACTCTCTACAATACTGTACAGTGAAGTACACAAAAGCACAGTCACGTGTAGAGGAGGCACCCATGTGACAATGTAGGTTAGACACATGACCTAACTTACGTGACCGGACATGTGAACGCGTGTTCTCATCTTTGAAGTTTGCATCTTGAAGGTCCATAGGTAGGGGACTCACTGTATGTGGGGAGCACAGAGGGAGGAAGGATGTAGAGAAGGTTTAGGGGTGCCTTCCTGGATTGGTCACCTTGCGTCTTCAGGCAGTTAGCCAGGCAAACTTCGGGTGTGTGATGTAGATCTGACAGTGCAGGAGAAGACAGCAAAACATCGTGGTGGGTGCGGCCTGGTGCTGCAGAATCATAAAGGGAACACAGCGGAGATGGAAACTGAGCTGGTGACGGCCGGACAGTGTGATCAGATCTGACCTCCGTGGGTGGAGTAGACCTGCAGAGGACTAAAGACAGGAAGATTAGCTAGAGATTGAAGCAACAGATGATGAGGGACTTCTTTAGGGCAGTTTTAGTGGAAATGGGAAGGAGGGAACAGATCTGAGAAATATTGAGATGAAAATGGCTTGCGCTTGAAGACTGGCAGTGCATAAGCAAGAAGAAGAGAAGACTCGGGTTTCTACCAGCTGAAAAGGAAAGTACCTCGGTCAACTTCATATTCAGGCATCACAGTGTAAGACGACCATAGGATTTCCATGAGGTGCATGACAATGTCAGGGAGAGAGATGGGAAGGAAATACAGATCTGGGAGCCTCATTAGGTGGGTTGAAGCCGTTAGAAAGATGAAGTCCTGAAAGATCCCCAAGACTCAGAAGAGGGGCCCACAGAGCTAGGGCTCAGACCTCAGAGGAGGGGGTGCTGTCTAGATGGTGCCTCTGGGAGGTGAGGGTGATGAAGCTGGTTCTGGGCTGGAGAACAGGACCAACTACACTTCGGAGGTGAGAACTGGCCCCAGGCCATGCTGGCAACAAGGGTGAACAGAGCAGAAGAGGAAGCCTCCTTGTCTCCAGCTTGCCCTCCTGTGCCCGCTTTGGCAGAGCGGGCAGGGAGCCAGCTGTCAAGGGAACCGAGCATTCATGTTGCGAGAGCCTCAACCCCAGCATCACAGTAGACAGTGTGTGTCCTGGGAGCTGAGAGGCCAGTGGCCTCTTAGTCTCACAAGAGGCTTTTCTTTAAGCACAGGGGAAAGTGGGGCAAGATGTTGCCCCCAGAGGAACAGCTGAGGGACTAGAAGAAAGATTCTTAGTTTGAAAAAGAGAAAATTTCGGGTTGAAATGGGATAGAGGTGGGAGGAGATGAGGTTGGACCAAAAGTTAAGATACTTGAAAGACAATCACAGGGAGTTGGGCTTGCATTAATTTTTAATTTTTTATTAAATTATTTATCTTTTATTTGTCAATCTTTAATAAATTATAAAATCATTCATAATTTACAATTTTTAATATTTTATACAATATTAAAGCTTATGTTCCATTTACAGTTATTTCAAAATATTGTCTATATATGTATTATACAATACATCCCTCTAGCCTGTCTTCTAACCAATAATTTGTACCTCCTGCTCCCCCCTATATTGCCTCCTCTCTCCCCATTGGTAACCACTAGGTCACTCTCTGTATCTGTGAGTCTTCTTCTTTCTCATTATATTCACTAGTTTGTTGTATTTTTTTAGATTTCACATGAAAGTGATATTAAACAGTATTGTCTTTCTCTGTGTGGCTTAGCATAATACCCTTCAAGTCCCATCCATGTTGCTACAAATGGCAAAATTTTCATTCTTTTTTATGGCTGAATAGTATTTCATTACACACACACACACGCACATACAAAATATCTCCTCTATCCATTCATCTACTGATGGACACTTCTAAATGAGATAAACAAGTGAAATTGACAGGAAAAACTGTGATGTCCAAAGATGCACTGGACTGTCTCATTGAATGAGTTCCCCTTTAAGAGAAGGGTTCAGAGCCTGAGAGGATGTGAACCGAACCCTTGGGGCAAGAAATTTTTTAACCACTGTATCCCAGTGTATGGACCAGTGCTTGGCACATGGTATATGCACATTATCTGCTTGATGACTAAGGAAGAATTAATTCAAGCATCAGATCACAGGAGCAGAACATCTTGGGGGGCCCTTTAATCTTGCATTTGGCTATATATAAAGGGAAAATATGCAGAATCTTAACCAAGTTAGAAAAAAAAAAGAACCAGAGTGTAAACTCCAACAAAAAAGCTTGTCATCCAGCATCCTTTTAAAAGCAAGTCACTAGTGACCGAAACATTTATTCATTTCCATGGTGACCCTGAGATACTGTCTGAAGGACTTTCTGAATCATCATATTAAATTATTTTTACTTTAAAATGCAAATTATATTCTATAAAAATTCTTTAAAGCAGCAACTTGTTTATAGACTCATAATTCTTCCTTAATCAGAAGGTCAGTTTCCTAATCTTGGCAGCTAACGGTGTATAGTCTGTCTTTGTCCATTCAGGCTACTATAACAAAATATCATAAACTGGATAGATTTTAAACAACAGAAATTTATGGATTACAGTTCTGGAGGCTGTGAAATCCAAGATCAAGGTCCTAGGAAATTCTGTGTCTGAGGAGAGCCCATTTTCTGGTTCATAGAGGACCACCTTCTTCCTCTGTCTTCATATGTTGGAAGAGGCCAGGAAGCTCTCTGGAGTCTCTTCTTGTGTGTGTGCTCACTCACTCAATCGTGTCTGAGTCTTTGTGACCCCATGGATTGCACCAGGCTCCTCTGTCCATGGGATTTTCCAGGCAAGAATACTGGACTGGTTGCATTTCCTTCTCCAGGAGTTTCTTTTATAAGGGCACTAATCCCATTCATGAGGGCGCAGTCCTCGTGATCTACTCACCTCCAAGAGGCCCAGCCTCCTAATATCATCTTGAGGGTTAGGATTTCAACAAACATTCAGACCAAGGTGTAGTGCTAGCAAAATAATTTTTTACCAGGAAATCTAAATACAGTAAATTTCCCTGCATTATTGTTACTATTTTAGAAACAAGAATTTTCCCATTAGTCCAAGGATCTGAACCTTATCTTTCCTTCCCTATCTCTAGCCTTGGTGTTAGTCTTCCCCAGTCCTTGTCCCATCACTGGTGCCTTCACAGAATGCGACAATTAGTGCATATGGTTGGCAACATCCTGGAACTTGCCTCTGACTGGGGTGTAGATTCCAGCCACAAGAATGAGAGGCTACAGATGAGAAATTGCAGAGGCCTAGAATTGTATAGCACTTCTTAGTTTGAGGCACTATATGTACATTTAATGGAATAAGAAATGGCAACCCACTCCAGTATCCATGCCTGGAGAATTCCATGGACAGAGGATCCTAGCACACTACAGTTCATGGGGTCACAAAGAGTCGGACACGACTGGAGAGACTTAGCATCCATGCACACGTGTACACTTAATCTTCATCATAAACCTAGTTTAGCATTAGTCCCATGGGAAATGTTCTCACACCCTCCACACAACTCTGGTTGGCTCTACTTTTGGCCGTGATATTTTGGTTCAATATGGGCTTTGTGCATTACCCTTCCTTAAAGGACAGACACTGACTTACCAAGTAGGAAGCAGCCCCAGAAGCATGGTATCAGTAAAGCACACTCTCTGAATACCTCCATTCCCACACACACCTCCTTCCCACCCCAATCCACCCTGCCATAGCACCCTACCAACTGGGAGAAAGTCCACGAAGAGAAGGGACCAAAGATTATCCTGTGGGTTTTTTAAAGCATTCTACTCATTTTTTCCAAAAAATATATTTTTTCCAACATACACAAATACTGCAAGGAGCTCAAACCAGTCAATCCTAAAGGAAATCGATCCTGAATATTCACTGGGAGGACTGATGCAGAGGCTGAAGCTCCAATACTTTGGCCACCTGATGCGAAGAGCCAACTCATTGGAAAAGACCCTGATGCTGGGAAAGATTGAGGGTAGGAGGAGAAGGGGACGACAGAGGATGAGATGGTTGGATGGCATCACCAACTCGATGGATATGAGTGTGAGCAAGCTCCGGGAGATGGTGAAAAACAGGGAAGCCTAGTGTGCTGCAGTCGCAGAGTCAGACATGACTGAGCGACTGAGCAACTGAACAACACAAATATATACATATGTGTGTATGCATACATATGTACACACATGTTTATATGTTAACAAGTTTAACTAAACAGCACTTAAGCACATGCAATGTGCTTTAATATTTTCTATTTTTTTGTAGACCATTTTTTAAAAAGTCTTTTACTGAATTTGGTACAATATTGCTTTCTGTTTTTAAGTTTTGGATTTTTGGCAGTGAGGTATGTGGGATCTTAGCTCCCCAACCAGGGATCGAACCTGCACCCCTTGCACCGGAAGGCAAAGTCTTAACCACTGGACTGCCAAGGAAGTACCTCTATTTTCTCTTTTAAAATACTGATTGCAACCTATTGGAATGATCTGATAACTCACTAGTGAAAGGATCAGCAAACTTTTTCTGTAAAGGGTTAATAGTGAATATTTTGGACTTTGTGGGCCATGTGGGACTCTTAAGTCTACTCAACGCTGCCGTGTCAGCAGAAAAGCAGTCACAGACAACATGTGAATAATGGGCATCACTGTGTTCCAACAGAATGCTATTTAAAAAACAGATGACAAGGGGACTTCCCTGGTGGTCCGGTGGTTAAGAATCACCTCGAAATGCAAGGGACATGGGTTTGATCCCTTGTCGGGGAACTAAGATTCCACATGGCTCTGGGCAACTAAGCCCATGCACGATAACTAGTGAACCTGGGAGCTGCAACTACTGAGCCTGCGCCCCACAACTAGAGAATCCCTGCACTGCAATAAAGGATCACGCACGACACAGCAAAGATCCTGCATGCTGCAAGGAAGACTCAATGCAGCCAAATGAATAAATAAATATTAAAACAAAACAGAAGGCAGCCTGACCCCTGCACTAATGGGTCATCGTCCATAGTTCTACAGTTTTAAAAATGCAGCCCTAGTTCAACAGTTTCCAATGCTCTGCTGACTTCCCAAGAATCATCTGGAAAGCAACTTACAAAATGTCCAGGCCCTATGGAACTAGAATCTTTGGGGAAGGGATCAGTGTGCCATTCTGATCACCCTCCCTGCATAATTCTTACCTCTGACCAGGCTTAGGAATCACTGATCTGATCCAACGTCTCTACTAGCCTTAGCCTCTAGTTTACAGAAAATAAACTAGAGCTTCTTGAAAGGCTAAGTTCTGGGCTTCAAGCAATTGTCAACAAATTTAAAGAACCCAACTCATACAAACTAGAGACTCTTAACCATAGTGCAGTTAAGTTGGAAATTAATAACAAGAAATATGCAACAGAGCATAAAACTTACCTCTCATAACTTGTTTAAAATATATCCCCACAGTAAATCAGCAAAACTGAAAACCAGTTAAAGTTCAGAAGCCAATGACCATTAGACTGACAATTAAGAATATTAAACATCTCAAGACTATGATAAAAGTTTGTCCAGCTCAATGGCATGAATGTCTAAAAGCTCATTATTCGATGATGACAATTTTTTGACCATCAAGAAACACTGGTAGGTAACACTTTAATTAGCTTAATTATGATTTGATGAAGTATGAAATTTCAACTGGAAATCAAATTATTAAAGAGCACTTCAGCTGATTTGAAAATGATTATAGAATCCTGGAAATATACTTTACTGTTTTTGGCCAGAAGTAATTTCTAAATTTAAAAGTAAAATTCAATCTCTATTTTCATCAAGATAGAAATTAGCTTAATATAATTTCTATCTATTTTAATATAGGGACATCAATAACAATAAAATGAGTAAAAATAGATACTAGCAAAAATTGGAAGTCAAACTAACTTTAGTGAATCAATTCATTGTAAACTCTGTGAACTTAAATATTAGTTTATATTCATTTTATATTGACTCATTCTCTGATATTCTGCATTCTCTGATAACTTTAATTACAGAGTAGTTTAGGTATTAACTAAAATCACTTAGGGCTTCCCTGGTAGCTCAGCTGGTAAAGAATCTGCCTGCAATGCAGGAGACTCCAGTTCGATTCCTGGGTTGGGAAGATCCCGTGGAGAAAGGGATAGGCTACACACTCCAATACTCTTGGGTTTGCCTGGTGGCTCAGAGAGTAAAGAATCTGCCTGCAATGCGGGAGACCTGGGTTAGATCCCGGGGTTGGAAAGATCCACTGGAAGAGGAAATGGCAACCCACTCCAGTATTCTTGCCTGGAGAATCCCCATGGACAGAGGAGCCTGGAGGGCTACAATCCATAGGGTTGCAAAGAGTTGGACACGGCTGAGTGATTAAGCACAGCATAAAGTCACTTATCTCCCTTGTATATTGAGTCTACATGAGAGGAAAGCTTTCAAGCCTACCTCTGAATTGATGTTTTTTCCCTCATCCTTGTCTACATCCTTTCCCCTGCCCCCCACATACAACACACACCACACCCACACCGCCCCCCCCCCACACACACACAGAGTACCCTAGATTACACACCTACTCTCCTCCCTGGATCCACTACCAACACCACCTCTTGTCTACCTGTCAAGCTTCCACTTATCCATAGAGTCGCAGCTCAGGAGATCTCCCAATGCGACCTTCTCAAGGCAAACTTAAGACATTCTGTTCCCATTACACTTTGTTCTTGACTAGAGCGATTATATTACAGCATAATTATTAATGCATCTCTCTTCCCACTAAATTTGCTATTTCTTAAGAATAAAGAGCATATATTATTCATCTTGTCCCCATCACATTGAACAAAGCTTGGCTCCTAGTTGATCTTCAAAAAATGTCTATTCAATGAGTGAAGAGGATATCTTACTTGCAATATTTTGTTTAAAATTCTTACATCTATGTTCAAAAGTGACACTTCACTGCCCTTGCTTAGTTTGAGAGTCAAGTTTACAGTAACTCATAAAATGAGTTGAGAAAGCATTTCTTCTTTTTTATTCTGTGAAAGAGTTTAAGAATGGAGTTGTCTGTTCTTTGAGCATACAGTGGAGTTACCAGTAAAACTATTTAGTCATGACTTTATTTCCTCTTAGTTTCTTAGTTGTTAGGTTCTTAGTTTCTTAGAACCTCTCAAGAAAAAAAAAAAAGAACCTCTCAGTTGGTTCTCTTTTTAGTTTTCTACTTCTTGGGTTGGATGTTTAGTATATTCTTTTTATTAATTAAAAAAGGATACAAATCATCAATTTTCCTTTAAGTACTATTTTAGCTGCATCCCACAGTATTTTTCTTTTTCTATTTTTAGAGGCCATGTATGCGTCCAAGATGGGGTTTCTCACTTGGCCCAGTAGTAAAGAATCAGCCTGCCAATGCAGGAGATGCAGGAAATGTGGGTTCAATCCCTGGGTTGGGAAGATCCCCTGGAGGAGGAAATGGCAACCCACTCCAGTATTCTTGCCTGGGAAATCTCATGGACTGAGGAGCCTGGCAGGCTTTAGTCAGTGGGGTCACAAAGAGTCAGACACAACTGAGCACGCACACATGGATAGGTCCAAGGTAGTCATCTGCCTGTCTGGGACTTCCTGGACAAGTTCAATTACTTAAGGGAGGTCTGTGGGTTGAGACTTAGGACAAGTCTCTAACCTCAGTTAGGAAACTCAGGCAGAATCCCAATCAGACAACCAACCCAGCATGGTAGAAGCAGGAGACAGCTGGAGTTCAGTGGAAAAATTCTGCGGGTGTTCAGGCTTGAGAGCAAGTCCTCCAGCCACCAGACCTGCAATTTCATACTAACGCTGTATGATAGGTCCTCCAACAGACAGAGGCCCATGCCCTGCTCAGGACTGAAATGGCAAGGCAGAGCCTGATGCTGGGAAGGTGTCACGTATCCCCCAACTTTTAACATTCAGCCTTGTTATCCAACTTCAAGCATATAATAATTTACTTCATGATTTTTTTCTTTGATTCACAAGATTTTAATACATGTGTTAATGGCAGCTTTTCATTCTGGAGATGGTCTAGTCATAGCCTGTGAGATGGATTAATTTCCGACTCACCTGAATGAGGTTGAGGGGGCAGCCTTTTTGTGTTTTAGGGAGGGGGAACGGGACACAAATGAGTCGGATATGAATGAGCTACTAAACAACAACAATGACAACAATTTCCTGCTAGACTCCTCACCTAGGGTGGTTCCTGACTTGAGTCTTTCTCCTGAGATCCTGGAAGCCATGAAAATAGCCATTCATTCAGGCATTTTGGCAAATGCCCTCAGATAAAATCTAATTCAGTAATAAGCTTAACTCTCTAGAATTCTGCCTTCATTTAGATTTTATCCAACATTTTTAGTTATTTACAGGGAAAGTGTTAGTTGATCAGTCCTGTCTGACTCTTTGCGACCCCATGAAATGTAGCCCACCAGGCTCCTCTTCCCTGGGATTCTCCAGGTAAGAGCACTGGAGTGGGTCGACATTCCCTTCTCCAGAGGATCTTCCAGATCCAGGGATCAAACCCAGGTCTTCTGCATTGTGGGTAGATTGTTTACTGTCTGAGCCTCAATATGCACTATCCAATATGGTAACCACTGGCTACATGTGGCTATTGAGCACTTGAAATGAGGTTAGTCTGAATTCAGATATACACATCAAATTTTGCTACTTAGGATGAAAAAAAGAATGTAAAATGCCTCAATAATAATTCTTGTATTAGCTAAATGTTGCCATGATAATATTTTTAATATATTGGGCTAAATAAAATATATTATGGAATTAGTTTTTCATATTTTTCTTTACCTTTTTAATATGGCTACTAGAAAAAAATTTAATTACATGCATGGCTTGAATTAAATTTCTTTTAGACTGTACTGGTTTAAATAATCCAGTCTGTAGTATTATTTAGGAAATGCACCTGTTTTTAATCACACCATTAGTTTTTTGTACTTTATGGATGCTTAATATACATTGTAGAGCTTTTATGAGCACACATGGAGATTTTAATTTTTTTAATTGAATAAGAAATTTTAAAAAACTAACATGGAGCAGAGACTTCAAGTTCTAGTTATTTTCTAGAATTTTTATTCTAAAAGGATGTATTTAATAAACACTTAATTTGCTGTCAATGCCATCTCTCAGAAGTGACAAGATTTTGGGTTTGTGGAACATCATGCTATTTGAGAGGACAAAATATGAATGTAGAAAAAGCAGTGTCAGGCATGTTTCTTAGACTCTAAGAATGAAATTTGATGCTTAAAATTAAGAGGGAAATGAAAATCTGTTCAGTCAATAGTGCTGGAATTATTAGACATCTACAAGGAAAAAGAAAAAATTAGATCCTTTTCTTTACATCATATTCAAAATTAATTCTAATAAATAAAATGCATCAATGTAAAAAGCAAAACTTCAGACTTCTTAAAAGAAAATATAAGAAAATATTCTGTGTTGTTGGACTAGGGAAGGATTATTTTAAATAAGGTATAAAAAGCATAGACCATTTTTTAAAAAGGATTCACAATTTGACTAAACAAAATTATTAAGGTTCTGTTCAATAATAAACGACATATAAAAATTAAAAGATAGACCACAGACTGGAAAAATACTTTCAAACATAAAAGCTATTGTACCATGAATTAGTATCTATTATACACATATGGGTTTTCCTGGTGGCTCAGTTGGTAAAGAATCTGCCTGCAATGCAGGAGACCCCGGTTCAATTTCTGGATTGGGAAGTTCCCCTGGAGAAGGGATAGACTACCCACTCCAATGTTCTTGGGCTTCCTTAGTGACTCAGATGGTAAAGAATCTGCCTGCAATGTAGGAGACCTGGGTTAGATCCCTGGGTTGGGAATATCCCCTAGAGGAGGGCATGGCAACCCACTCCAGTATTCTTTGCCTGGAGAATTCCATGGACAGAGGAGCCTGGAGGGCTACAGTCCACAGGGTCGCAGAGTCCTACACAATCAAGTGACTGAGCCCAGTGAATGGGTAAGTTCTAGTAGGTTAGCTTATCTCATTATAGTTTTACTCTGCATTTATTTAATGACTAGTGATATTGATCATCTTTTCATATGATTCTTTTCCATCTGTATAAATTCATATAAAATAATTTCAGAAAGCAAATAATCCATTAGAAAAACGGGCAATTTGAATGGAAAATGCAACTTCTATCAAAGGAATTCAAATAATCAATATTAACAAAATCAAAAAATATGCTCAATGCTACCGTAGTCAGAGAAATGCAGGCAAATGAGAGATCATTTTAGATCCCTCGGATTGGCAAAACTGTATGATAACAGAGGTTTTGGCAAGGGCAAAAGAAAATAGGAATTCATACACACTGCAAATGGGAATGTAAATCAGTATACCACTTGGAGACCTATTTGGTAATACCTTATTGGTTGAAGATACCTCTGGTCTATGACCTAGTGATTCCATTCCTAGGTATATACACATGGGCACAAAGAGATATGTATAACAGTGTATATTGCAATATTGCCTTCATGAAAACTAGATATTTAATAATGTGTGTGGTAGCCGCTCAGTCGCTCAGTCTGACTCTTTGCGACCCCATGGACTATAGCCTGCCAGGCTCCTCTGTCCATGGAATTCTCCAGACAAGAATACTAGAGTGGGTAGCCTATCCCTTCTACTGGGGATCATCCCAACCCAGAGATCGAACCCAGGTCTCTCGCATTGCAGGTGGATTCTTTACCATCTGAGCCAACAGAGAAGCTCAAGGAGAATGTGTAAATAAACTTGTCTATTAATACAACTGAATGAATCTTATAAACATCCATCAATCAGTATATTAGACTTTTTAGTGCTGAATGAAAGAATAAGTGGGTTGTCAAATATATACACACCATGTGACCACGTGACACCATTTATGTAAAAATTTTAACACTCAAATAGCACATATTGTTTATGAATTCATACACTAAAAGTATAAAAACATTTGTGGTAAAGATATGCATCAACTTCAGGATGGCAGTTTCCTATGAAGAGAAAAGAAGAAGAAAGCATAGTGAGAATAAAGCTTTAACTGTACCTGGAACATTTTACTTCTTTAAAAAAAATCTGTTATATTACTTGCAGTTACTTGTAAATTTTCTTAATTTAAAACTATACCTAGTTCCCATCACCTGCCTCCATCATGTCCCTGCAGAACAAGCTGAGCCGGGTTCTAGAATTCATCCTTACTTCAAAACTTCTTTAAGGTATACAAAACATCCTAGTATTTTGTTTAATTAACTAATTTATGCATTTGGCTGTGCCAGGTATTAGTTGTGGCCTCTGGGATCTAGTTCCCTGACCAAGGATCGAACCTGGATCCCCTGTATTAGGAGTGCAGAGTCTTAACCACTGAACCACCAGGGAAGTCGGGAAGTCCCCCAAATATCTTAGTGTTGGCCCTGATCTTATGTCTCAACTTAATAACTTGATTGCTGATTCACACAATTGATTCCTCTCTTTTTGTTGAACCTGAGCTCTTGGGTACCTAAGGTGTTGATCTAGGAACAGAAGTTCCCCTGTTTGGGCCACTTCTCTTCCAAAACTGATGTCCCACTTCTGCACCCATATGGAGAGACATTATTTTATTTGTTGATACACATCCTGCCAGCTGTCAGCCTGGATTTCTGAACATCTCCGGAGCCTAGGTTCCCTGAGCCTGGATTTGTCTGCTTTCTGAATCACCTCTTAGACTTGTTGTTAGATCTTTTGACACCTGCTGCATTCGTGAACTATTTCGGGATATGGAACTCTGAGTCCCAGACTGGATTTCCTCCCAGCTCAGTTGTCTGAAACCTCTCCCAGTCCAGTGAATGAGTGTAATAGATAGCTCAGCTAACAGTGATGAAAATTTACAGCTCTCCACACTTGCTAAGCTTTCAGACTTCCTTACTAACCTGTGTCAGACTGATCAAATTAAACACTCTTGAGATCCAGGCATCCAGAACAGAAACTCATTTATTAGGACACAGCTGTCTCTCTTAACCTTCTCTTACTCCTCAGACCTAAAGCGCCTCTTGGAAATATAACCCTCTGTCTTAGAGAAGACTGGGATACCATGAGTCCTTTAAGCACATACCCGGGACAGCATGCTTCCAGGCTACTTGTGTTGTGAAATACAACACTTCACCCAAGGTCTCCTGAATAGTTCTGCATTGAACAGCGTGGTCTTTCTGCTCTCTGAAGGTTCTTTCTGGCTTTACTAGCTTGTCTTCTTGCTTCTTCTAAGACTCCTGTTTATTGCCCTTTTAGAGATGACTACAGCTCAGGCCTGATTTAGATCCGTTAGCAACTGGATCACACCTAAACTGAAGCCCCAGTATCTTCAAGGCTACTAACTCTGATCCCAGAGCTCTACTGCTTTAAAAGCAATTTTTTTTATGTTGGAATATAGTTGATTTATAATTCACAATATATTTTAAAAAATCTTTTAAAGCTTAATAGAAAACCAAACAAACATCCAAGTTGAAAAATAGGAAGAGGCTCAGAAGAGACATTTTTCCAAAGAAGACACAATAATGGACAAGAAGTACAAGAGAAGGAGTTCAACATCATCAGTAATCAGGCAAATGCAAATCAAAACTACAATAAAATAGCACCTTATTGGTCATTTACCAATAAGACAAGAAATAACAAGTGTTGGCAAGGACGTGGAGTAAAGGGAACCCCTACGCACTGCTGGAGGGAATGTAAACTGGTGCAGCCACCGTGGAAAACAGCGTGGAGAGTCTCCCCAAAACCAAAACTAGAACTCCCATATAACCCAGCAGTTCTACCTCTTGATATTTATCCAAAGGAAACAAAATCACATCTTGAAAATATATCAGCACCCCAGTGTTAAATGCAGCACCATTTATTATAGCCAAGAGATGGAAACAAGAGATCCTCAAGAGATGAATGGATTTTTTAAATGCGACATATATACAATCGAATGTTATTCAGTCATAAAAAGAAGGAAATCCTGCCATTTGCCACAACACGGATGGATCTAGAGGGCATTATATTAAGTAAAGAAAGTGAAAGTAAGTAAAAGTGTTAGTGGCTCAGCTGTGTCTGACTCTTTGTGACCCCATAGACTGTAGTCCACCAGGTTTTTCTGTCCATAGAATTCTCCAGGCAAGAATACTAGCATGCGTAGCCACGCCTTTCTCCAGAGGATCTTCCTGACCCAGACATTGAACCCGAGTCTCCTGCATTGTAGGCAGATTCATTGCAGAGCGACCAGGGAAGCCCCATTTTAAGTAAAGTCAGACAGAGAAAGGCAAATACCAATACATGTTTGATCTCTCTGAGTTTTTTCTGGTAAAGGAACCCTGAGGACTGATCAGCTCTTGCAAGTCTAAAACCAAGGCCGATGGATCAATAACATTCAGGGATGTGGCCATAGAGTTCTTTCAACCCTGTTCCAAAGAAGGTGTGCCACAATATGATAATGGAGAACTGTAGTGATTTGGTCTCATTGGGCCATTCCATTTCTAGGCCTGACATAATTGCGTTACTGAAGGAAGGAAAAGAACCCTGGATGGTTGTGAGAGAAAAAACAAGAAGCTAGAGTACAGATTTTGATTCAATTTGTAAAATAACCAGAAGTAGAAAAACATTTATATATAGAAAACATACATCTCTTTTTCCAGTGCTTTTTGCTCCCATTTTTCAGACTGAGCCTCGAGGCCAGCATATGAAAACAGAGAGCTACAAGATATAGTGAAGCAGCAGGGATGAGTCTGCTGCCTAAATGATGCTCATTGCCCAGTTCTTTGTTGTTGTTTAGGCACGCAGTCGTATTTGATTCTTTTGCGACTCCATGGCCTATAGCCCACCAGGCTCCATGTCCATGGGATTTTTTTCCAGGCAATAATACTAGAGTGGGGTGCCATTTGCAATCGAGACTGTGTCTCCCACATCCCCTGCATTGGCAGGCAATGCACTTTATCATTGCACCACTATGGAAGCCCCTTGCCTAATTTTGTGACATGGGGAAAGTCGATGATAAACAACACACAATCCCTGCCTGCCTTCAAGTGGCACAGCTATCAAACAGGTTGGAATGAAGCAAAAATAATGGGTGAAGAGGGCAGGATCAGAGTGGAGGAAAATTTATCCCATGGAGGTTTCCTGACAAATGAGTTTTCAGAAATTCTCAGGGGGGGGTTAGACCCTTGGGGATAGGTAGTGATGCCACTTTCTCTAAGTGGACTAGTTAGTTTTCTCAGGCCCAGGTGGCAATAGACACTTCAGAATTATGGGACTCTGCATGATCTGCATAGGTTAATGGCCTAGGACTGCAAATGGCAAGCAGAGATGAGGAGGCAGGCTCCCAGCCTTGGTCTTCTGCTTGTATTCCATTTATTGAAGAACTGGAATTTTTTCCAGGACATCCAAGAAATCTGGTATGACATGAACTACATATTCCTAAATATCCTTTATTAGTGGGAACAGTGGGATTGTGCTTGGCAGGATGAAGGAGAGGCTGCTAGATTTGAGAGCTGTAGAATTTGAGAGCACTTAGGAGCTGTAGTTGTAGATCAAACCAATATGACAGGCTTAATGTTGAGAAGATGAGACAGGTGTCAGGCAGCTTTGCAAACGGTTTTAAAGAGAGAAAGTACCAGGTTGCTACTGAGATTAGTAACATGTTGGTAGGGTTGTCCCTAGGTACCACTACTGACATATCACTTGAAGGTCACTTTGGCTTCCTTGAGAAAGCTTGTCAATTATCTTTTGTGACTTAGAATTCCTCACCATATTTTACAGCTACAAATGCTGACAAAGAAAATTAAGTCCAGGAAGTACCCTAGTTAGAAAATGTAGTTCCTGCACATTTGATATTCTGAGGTAAGTGTGGATGATATTTCAGTTTAGATGGTGGGAAGGAGAAATGACCAATTAGATTTCTTGGTTGGGGGAAGAGTAGAACTGAAGATTGTAACTTTAGGATTTGGCTGGTTATTTCTCTCTGGTAAGTACCCCAGGTCAGATCCATTTTACTTGGCAGGAAAGAAAAGGTCTGTCTAGCAGGACATACATACAATGTCATTATACTTTATTTTACAAACTGAGATTTTTTTTAAGAAAGAAAAGAGGCACTGATCACAAGCAAGAACCATGATTATATCAGGATGGTATATGATTGTACCAGGCAAAAACAGCATGTAAAGTGATCCTGAATATAAATATTGGGGCTGGGGTGAGAGCGTGGTCCTTAGACTACAGCAGTTTTGTTGATGCCTTTCTGGAGGCAAAAGGTGACCAATATGAATATCCCAGTGGCTCCTGGCATAGGTGGACGTGAACCACTTGTTATTGGAACAGCCATGAAACTGGTGTTACATCACTGAAAAGGAGGGAGCTTAGTGAGGAAATCCATCATGAAGGTGGACAGGGAAACTGAATTCTTGGCAGGGAACACAGAAAGCCTTGGCTTCTCCCAGCAGGTGTTTGTTCTTGTGTATACTTGTGCATCTTTATGTTTCATTACTTTCACCTTTTGACCTGCAGGTATCAGAAGCTGTGAGTCATGAAGAGTAGAACCCAAGTTGGCCAAAGTTAACAAATGAACAGAGGTCAGGATTCATGGCAATTCATAACAATCTTCTCTGACTTGTAGGTAATTTGAGAGAGACTTCTGTTTGAGGGAAGGCAGAGAATTTGCTGGGTCTCTTCATATATTATGGGCTTCAGATGGTAAAGAATCTGCCTGCAACGCAGGAGACCAGGGTTCAATCCCTGGGTCGGAATGATACTGTAGAGAAGGGAATGGCAACCAAGTCCAGTATTCTTGCCTGGGGAATTCCATGGTCAGAAGAGCCTGGTGGGCTACAGTCCATGGGGTCGCAAGGAGTCAGACATGACTGATCAACTAAGACTTTTCATATATTATTGTCATTTCTGGATGAGGGATAAGAGTGGAATACAGGCTGGATCAGAGGGTGGAACATTTTGGTGTCACAAAACCCTGTCTCCAGGGAAGGTGGTGAATCACATCATTAGAAACAAGAAGAGGAAGTGTTTGCCATGTCCTGGCAGAAAGACATGCCATGTCCTACATACCATGTCCTACAGATTCCAAATGGCATCTAAGCATCAATCATTTCTTCAGAAAGCACTGTCTGTTTGCAAAATGGCATTGTCCAGTTCTGTTTTAATGAAGGATGCTGTAGCAGAAGGCTGCATTGACCTTTTTGGTAGACACCAGGTAGAAATGCAGGCACTTTGGAGGATGTCAATATGAGGAGGTAATAATGATTCAGAATCGAATAGGATAACGTACCTTTCAGCAGACATCCACCGAGGGCTTTAGTTCCTCCTGGAATTTAGCTGAATTCTTGGCATTACATAAAGAGTACAGTGAGCAAGGAATGTTCATAATAATTAAGAATAGTCATAAAAAATCAGACTAATATTAAAGTTGGCAAGGCACAGGATTTGACACTAAAGCCCAAGAAGTACCTAGTACTGGACTGATTAAAAAGTGATTGTGGTTTTGGACTGTGACTTTTAAATCATTATAACTAGGCTCGAACACAACTTTATTCATCAAAATAGGAACCATTACAGTCAATACATTTTTTGCCAATGAGAAAATAAGTTTGTTTTCCTGTAGTGTAAAAATCCATACTTTGGGATTCGATGAACTCTTGGTAGTCATCTTCTGCCTCCTGCTGGTTGTGAAAGCATTTTCCCTGCAAAAACTTGTCGAGACACTTGATGAAGTGGTAGCTGGTTGGTGAGAGTAGCCTAATTCATACAACTCTTGAAGCGCTGGTTGTGCGACATGCCATGTGGTCAGGCATTGTCATGGAGAATTGGGTCCTTTCTGTTGAACAATGCCGGCTGCAGGCATGGCAGGTTTTGGTGCATCTCATCGATTTGCTGAGCATACTTCTCAGATGTAATGGTTTCTCTGGGGTTCAGAAAGCGGTAGTGGATCAGGCCAGCAGACCACTGAACCGTGACCATGATGTTTTTTGGTGCCAGTTTGGCCTTGGGAAGTGCTTTGGAGCTTCTTCTTGGTCCAGCTACTGAGTTAGTTGTCTCTGGTCGGTGTCTACAATCCAGTTTTTGTTTCACATCACAGTCCAATGGATAAATAGTTCGTTGTTATTGCATAGAATGAGAAGATGACACTTCAAAACAATTTTTTTGATTTGTGGTCAGCTCATGAGACACCCACTTATCAAGCTTTTTCAGCTTTCCAATTTGCTTCAAATACCAAATGACCACAGAATGGTTGACTTTGAGCTCTTTGGCAACTTCTCACGTAGTTTAAGAGGATCAGCTTCGATGATGGCTCTCATTTGATTGTCGTCAACTTCCCATGGCTGGCCACTATGCTCCTCATCTTCAAGGCTCTCGTCTCCTTTGCAAAACTTCTTGGACTATCACTGCATTGTACATTCATTAGCAGTTCCTGGGCCAAATGCATTGCTGACCTTGTGAGTTGTCTCCACTGCTTTACAACCCATTTTGAACTTGAAAAAAAAATCTCTCAAATTTGCTTTTTGTCTAACATCATTGCTATAGTCTAAAATAAACAGAAAGTAGTGTCATTAGCAAAAAAACATAAAGTGAGAAATGTGCATAAAAATGATGTATAACATAACCACATTTATTTAAGACTGTATTCCAATGTCAGATGGCAAAGCTCTACAGTGCAAAACCATAATTACTTTTGCACCAACCTAGTGAAGTCTTGACTTCTATTTTGCATAAAAGAATGACATTTCCGCAATCCATTCACAAAAGGTAGTGTGGTATTCTGTCGATTTTACTTTACTAAGGATCTTATTTTCATCAGATGTTTATACAGGAATTTCAGAATAGCTACTGACCATCCCAGGTGGTGCCAGTGGTAAAAAGCCTGCCTGCCAATGTAGGAGATGAGGGTTTGATTCCTGTGTCAGGAAGATCCCCGGGAGGAGGGCATGGCAGCCCACTCCACTATTCTTGCCTGGGAAAGCCCATGAACAGAGGAGCCTGGTGGGCTACAGTCTATGGGGTCACAAAGAGTTAGACACGACTTAGTGACTAAATAACAACAACAAAACTGAAGTGACTTGCCACGCATGGATGCACCTGAAAAAGAGTGTTACAGGCTATTAAAGTGTGAAACAGGAGCTCTGTAAGAATCATGTTACACCCATTACACCTTGCCTTTAAGCATGATGTTTCAAGATAACAAGATCCTTGTAAGAATCTTATTACAGCAACTGATAAGGATAGCAACCTGTACAATCAAATGTGAGATATGGACAGGTTTTCAAAAGGCAGGGCTTTCCTGGTGGCTCAGATGGTACAGAATCTGCCTGCAATGCAGGAGACCTAGGTTCCATCCTGCCTGGGTCAGAAAGATCCTCTGGAGAAGGGAATGGCTACCCACGTCAGAAAAGCTCCTGGAAAAGGTCAGAGTTCATTCCAATACCAAAGAAGGGCAATGCCAAAGAATGTTTAACACTACCGCACAATTGTACTCATCTCACATGCTAGCAAGGTCATGCTCAAAATCCCCCAAGCCAGGCTTCAACAGTACGTGAACCGAGAACTTCCAGATGTTCAAGCTGGATTTAGAAAAGGCAGAGGAACCAGAGACCCAATTGCCAACACCCGCTGGATCACAGAGCTGTGGTCTGCAGGAGGGGGCTAGCGCTACCGCACTCCGGCTTCTCATCACGGAAGCTTCCTTTGTTGTGGAGCATGGACTCTAGAGGACAGGCGCTTCAGTAGTTGTGGCACATGGGCTCAGCACTTGGGATTCCCCGGCTCTAGAGAGCAGGCTCAATAGTTTGGCGCATGAGTTCAGTTGATTCTTGGCAAGTGGGTTCTTCCCAGAGCAGGGATTGAACCTGTGTCTCCTGCACTGACAGGTGGATTTTCTACCATCGAGCCACCAGGGAAGTCGCTGTATTAAGAATTTATTTTATAAAACGTTGCTCTTATATTTTATGATTAACTCTTTGTGCTTGCGCTCAGTCACGTACAACTCTTCTGCGACCCCACGGACTGTCACCCATCAGGCTCCTCTGTCCGTGGGATTCTCCAGGCAAGAATACTGGGGTGAGCTGCCATTTCCTCCTCCAGAAGATCTTCCCGACCCAGGCATTGAACACGTGTCTCTTGTGTCTCCTGCACTGGGAGGCAGATTCTTTATGACTGCACCATCTGGAAAGCCCACAATTAACTCTATACCAACCATGCAAAATAAGTAGGGCATTGATATTTTAAAAACTGTCTTATGAAGCAGTTACATTTAGACATTGTTTTTGAATTTCATACAATTATACATTATGTTTTCTTAAAAGACGGTATACCTGTATTTTACATATTGGAAATTAAGTTAGTAATTTAGCTATGACTATGACTAAAGACGCTTACTCCTTGGAAGGAAAGTTATGACCAACCTAGATAGCATATTAAAAAGCAGAGACATTACTTTGCCAACAAAGGTCTGTCCGGTCAAGGCTATGGTTTTTCCAGTGGTCATGTATGGATGTGAGAGTTGGACTGTGAAGAAAGCTGAGCACCGAAAAATTGATGCTTTTGAACTGTGGTGTTGAAGAAGACTCTTGAGAGTCCCTTGGACTGCAAGGAGATCCAACCAGTCCATCCTAAAGGAGGTCAGTCCTGGGTGTTCATTGGAAGGACTGATGCTGAAGCTGAAACTCCAATACTTTGGCACCTCATGCAAAGGGTTGACTCATTGGAAAAGACCCTGATGCCGGGAGGGATTGAGGGCAGGAGGAGAAGGGGACGACAGAGGATGAGATGGCTGGATGGCATCACCGACTCGATGGGCATGAGTTTGTAAACTCCAAAGTAAACTTCGGGAGTTGGTGATGGACAGGGAGGCCTGGCGTGCTGCGATTCATGGGGTCGCAAAGAGTCGGACACGACTGAGTGACTGAACTGAACTGAACTGATGATGTTTTAAATCAGAAGAATTATTATATATTAGTATGATATATAATAGCACTCAAATATATTTTTCCAATTCAATATGTCTTTAATTTGGAGTGGCACTTCTGCATTATCCTCTGTACTGTTTACTAATACTTATAGTCAGGATTTTAGCAGTCACAGAGCATTTAATAAATACCTACTATACATAAAATCATTACTGGGATAAACCATAATGGAAAAGAATATTAAAGAATGTATATATGTCTATGAGTCATTTTGCTGTATAGCTGAGACAGACACATCATTGTAAACTAACTATACTGCAGTAAAAACAAACAACAAAAAATGTTAACTAGGGGTCATTTTATACAAAAGGTTAAGATGAACTTTTGTCCTTTAGGAGACTCATTACAAACGAGTAAGGTAAGTGTTATAAATGACACAACAAAAAAAAACACACACACACACACAAAAAAAAAAAAATGACACAACAGATTGTGATGTAATACACACACTAGTGAAACAAAGTCAGGGCTTCCCAGGTGACTCAGTGGTAAAGGATCTGCCTGCCAAAGCAGGAGATGCGGGTTCAATCCCTGAGTCAGGAAGATCCCCTGGAGGAGGAAATGGCAACCCACGCCAGTATTCTTGCCTGGAGAATCCCACGGACAGAGAAGCCTGGTGGGTGACAGTCCATGGGGTCACAAACAGTCGGACATGACTGAGTAATCACTCACGCAAAACAAAGTCATGAATGAGATACTTCATCTTTTAAATTTTAAAAGTATTTTTATGTTTTTAACTGGCTGCTGAAATTATAACTTTCATATTTTCCCACCTTCCAAAGTTGGTTTATTAAATATTACTAAACAATGTACGTAAAGTGAAAACGTTAGTTGCTCAGTCATGTCCGACTCTTTGCCACCCCATGGACTTTAGCCCGCGAGGCTCCTCTGTCCGTGGGATTCTCCAGGCAAGAATACTGGAGTGGGTTGCCATTTCCTCCTCCAGGAGATCTTCCCGACCCAGGGACTGAACGCACGTCTCCTGCACTGCCGGCAGATTCTTTACAGTCTAAGCCATGAGGGAAACGGTAATGTGTGTAAAGCAACCACCAGAAAGGGAATCAGCTCTAGTCTCTTTTCCTGTATTTTCCAATATTCTACATAACGTGTGAGTATTGATTATCACTAAAGCCTCCCAAATCTCCAAACAGAGAACAGCGAGGCAAAGAAGGACTGACATCTCTCTGTCACAAGTGAACAGCCAGCTGGCACCATCACTCAGACAGGAAACAGGAATTCAGCCAACGGGCCAAAGGGAGACTTAAGTTTTCAAACAGGAAGCGACATGGAATCTACTCCTGGCTGTCAGAGGTTGCTGGTGTAAAGCTCCAGAGATCCGGAGGAAAGATGATGCCTGCTTTGTCGTCAAAAGGTCATTAGGGGGATTACACTGACAGCTGGCTTTGTGTTGCATGCCTAGTCCCATGGAAAGGTAGAACCAGACTGAACGAGCTAACTTTAGTCAGAACCATGACATTCAGCGGGCGTCCCAGGGGGCTGTGATAAAGAATCCGCCTGCCAGTGCAGAAGATGCGGTTTGATCCTTGGGTTGGGAAGATCCCCTGGAGGAGCAAATGGCAACCCACTCCGTATTCTTGCCTGGAAAATCCCATGGACAGAGGAGCCTGGCGGGCTAGTCTGGAGGGTTACAAAGGAGTTGTACATGACTCACTAAACAACAGCCACAACACATAATGCTCAATGCCCCAGGTGAGCAGAACAAATCTTTCATCCAGGCTGGGCTAGCATTCTTTCATGCGCCTATAACTCAAATGTCTTGGATCCATTAGGCTATGCAAACAAATGGAAGTAACATTTTCATTAAATGGCAAGACTACTTTGGAGGAGATCCACCAGCCACTAACCTGACTGCTGGGAATCAGTCCACTAAAGTGTGTCCTGGGGACTGGGGGCCGCTGAGGCTTTCCTTGGCATATGTTAGATAAAGCAGACACAGCCGGTGTTCTCTGACTTGTCACACTGAGGCCTCAGCTTCACTGTACACCCCTGCCTTCCTTTCCGCACATCACCCTCTCTGTAGGCATCAAGGGGCAGGGGATATGTGCGTCCCCTGCAACACCATCTCAAGCCTGGGCCAGGCTTTCTATTCATTTCCTGTAGCACAGCACAGACTGGCCTTACAATATTTATCAGGACTTTGCTGAAGATTTCTGGTATTAAAAAAATGCTTAAACAATTTAGGTGATACAAATGAGCTAACTCTTCATGAAGTAGACAGCCTCCATTCCGAGAATTGCCAAATGGAGTGAAAGGCAGGAAGCTTTTACAGGTTAAAGAACAGGGAAAAACAAAAATAGAAAATATCCGAGTGCCTGGGGCCACACTGTTAACCTTGCTTGGGGTGAGAAGGAACAAGGACATCAACTCAGCGTTGCCTTGGCATTTGGGGATTTGTTGCTGTTTAGTTGCTCAGTCATGTCCAACTCTTTGCGATCCATGGACTGTGGCCTGCCAGGCTCCTCTGTCCATGGGATTCCCCAGGCAAGAACAGAGGGGTTTGTCTGACTGAATATATGTTTCTGGTCTAGTGGATGAATTACAGAAACATGAAAGTTCTCTAAGGTTTGGTTTGCTGAGGTAGTACTGTGGGCCCAAGAGTCTCCATGGTGGGCCTAAAATTTAGTTCAAGTCTAGAAAAAGAGGGAAAAATAGAACTCTCCTTTCCTTCTCTTCCTTCCTTCTTCTCTTTCTTTCTCCTCCACTCTCCCCTCCTTCTCCTCCCTTTCTCTTCCTCCCTCCTTTCCTTCTTATTTTTCTCTTCTTCCTCTTCCTTCCCCCTCCTCCCCCTTCTTCCTCTCTTCTTCTCTCCTTCCTTCCCTCCCTCCCTTACCTCCTCTGAATAGTTGCTGAATAACTACTAACACCTCCTATGTGCCAGGCATGTTTAAGTAAAAACAGATGTGGTTCCTGCTCAGGGATCTTGCAGTCTAGCAGGGGAAAGAGACAGACAATAACCAAACAATTACTCAAATAGAAATCATTTTAAGTTGATGAATGCTTTGAAGAAAACGTAGAGAGTCCCAGATAAGGAGGAGCTTAGTCTGGGGGGTTAGGAAGAGTTCTTGACGAACTGAGAGTAGGGCAGGATGCTGGCGGATTCACAGGCATTCATTCAGAGGCTAAGGGGAATGGGGAGAGAAAGAACATTTTATAAGGAAGGAACAGCTTGTGGGAAGGCTCTGAAGCAAGGAGGGTCTGGTCCTACGTCCAGGACCTGAAACGAAGACTATCTGAGAGAGAGGATCAGGTCAGAGCAGGGAAGAAAGTTGGAAGATCATGGGCAGGCCAAGCAAAAGCCACTGAAAGGTTTAAACAGGGCAGTGATGTGGCCAGATGTGAAACACCCAAGTAGAAATGTCAGCCTTCTGGGGCTGAGTGCAGATTTCAAACAGCAGGCAAAAAAGACAAAGCTAGGGGCTTCCCTGGTGGCCCAGTGGGAAAGAATCCAACTGGGTTCAATCCCTGGGTCTGGGAAGATCCCCAGGACAAGGGCATGGCAACCAACTGCAATATTCTTGCCTGGAGAATCCCATGGACAGAGGAGCCTGGCAGCCTAGAGTCCATGAGGTCCCGAAGAGTCAGATATGACTCAGTGACTAAATATCAAGGAGCAAAGTAACTGTGCTAGGAGAAAAAAATATGGACTTGTAAACTGGATATGTATTATTTTTTAAAGTGTTAAAAAAGAATACACAACATCCACACAAACAGCACCAAAGTGGAAACAAAACAAATGTCTATTAACTGATAAGCTGATAAACAAAATGTGCTATATCCATACAATGGAATCATTATTGGGCAATTAAAAATGAAGTACTCATACATGCTACAACATGGATGGCCCTTGAAAACATTAAACAACCCGAGTGAGACAAATGACCACATATTGAATAATTTTGTTAATACAAAATTTCCAGTAAAGGAAAGTTTATAAAAAAATTTTTTTATAAAAAAAATAGCTGTTGTGTAGGGCTGGGGACAGGGTGGAGGATTGACTGCTAATAGATAACGGGTTTCTTTTGGGGGAAAAAATTGTTCCAAGGTTAGATTTTGCTGATGATTGGGCAACTCTGGGAGTATACCCACACCACTGAATTGTACATTTGAACACTGTATGATATGTGGATTATATATCAATAAAGCTGTTAAAAAAGAAAATAAAAAAATCTAGAAACTAGGGACACCTGTAGAAATGGATTTCAATCCTAATTTCTTCCCATTTTATATTCGTTGGCCTAGAAATAATTGTAGCTGGCAAGAGACAACAGTGACTGTCTTGCTAGCTTGAGTTGGGAGGGTTTATTGCTGTATTAGTTTAGATTAGAATGGGAGAGCTGTGCCCATTGGGCATTAAATTAGCAGTACTGAGCAGCTGTTTCAGTTAATCATTATAAGGACTGCAAACAGTATTCAAAGAGTACTTGGTTCCTTCAGCATTTTAAATGAATGCTCTTAATATGTTAAAATAATACTCTTTCTCATTCAGTATTTTTCCTTTCAAAAAAAATAACCCTATAGTGTTGAAATCTTATTTTCATTAAAATCGAGGTGTTGGCTTAATTTTAAAATATTGCCCCAGATCTTTTAAATATTTCTTTTCTAGTTCTTAAATTTTGATTAGGAATATGTGAATCATTATTTATTAAAGACTACATAGATTCAAAATAGCTACAGAGAAAGGGAATAGGAGGTTGAGCAGGTGGCAATGTTTCTGTTTTCACACTCTGAGAAGGCCAAGGTTTTTTAGGGAAGCATTCCTGGTATCTGTATTAATCAGTTTGATAGTTTCTCAGCTGCTGTATGTGCGTGCATACGTGTGTGTGTGTGTGTGTGTGTGTGTGTATGTGTGTGTGTGTGTGTGTACGAGCTTCTAATTTCATTTGACTTGTGCTGACTCTGTTAGGTTTTTATAAAAATTCATTTCATTTCCCTTTCCAGCTTCCCTCTTGCTGGTGTGTGGATGCCAAAATGTAATTCAGGCTTAACCACTTTGCGTGCAGGCTAGTTCATTGCCTTGTTTTATGCATGAGGAAACTGAGACTCACAGATGATAAGGTACCTTGCTTGATTTGGCTGAGTCACCAATTAATGAGATCTTCTGGTTGGAACTCAGTTCTCCTGATTTCTGTTTTTGTTAGTGAAACATCTCCATTTTCTAGCCCTAAACCTCTACCTTTTCAAATCTTATACTCAGGAATAAATATCTGCATTGAACATCATTTTATGTTGGCTATTTTTAGAACTGACCTTTGAACAGAAGAGGTGGTTATCTGTGTGTTGTCAATGGAGGGGAAAAAATCAAAGGTAATGATTTTTTTTGGGCCATTCGTTTTCCCGTGTAACAAAATTTCCAATTTATTTCTCCAATTGTAATTAAACAGCAGTAACTGAAGAATACCTAGATTTTTTTTTTTTAACAAAATATGGCTAACAGAACCAGGACTTTGACCTAACAGATTTTAGAACAGGAATGTCAATGTCATCGGAAATTAAAAATTTCGGGGCTCCTTCTTACATAGATTACTAATCCTCTAATCCCCTTTCTTCCTCTGTGGCCTTCTTAAGATCCGTGCTCTGCAGCGAAGAGCTTAAAATTATTAAACCATAGGTGTCTCTTCCCTATTTAAAACTCTCCAGTGCTTTCCACTGCACTCAGAATAAACTAATATCCTATATCGGCTTACAAAACCCTACAGGATGTAACCTATGCTTGTTTACTTCTCCAAGTGTTTCCAAGCTTACTTTCCTTTTGCTTTTTCAAACCTTCCCCCTCAAACCCAATTTAGGGCCTTAGAATTAGCAGTTTCCTTTGCCCCAAAAGCTTCTCTGATATTTGCATGCCTGTTACGCAAACCGCTTCCTAAATGTTTCCTCCTCAAAAGGGCCATTGCAATCGTCATCACATCATTCCCTGAATTTCTTCTGCGTGGAGCTTAACACCAAGATATTTTTTCTCCCCTGCCCGTAAACTCCCCAGAACCTAGATTTACGTGTTTTTGAGGGTGCTCAATCGAGAGTCTGGAATAGTCCCTAACATAGAAGCTCAACAAAAATTTGTTAAGTGAGGAAACGAACATATGAATATGCCCTTTCTTCCTTGCCCTCCTCTCTCCCAGGGCAAAACTCATAATGAAGATACACTTAAAACTGTCCTTCTCATCTATCAGGTATCTCCACTCTTGAGGAATAGATGTCTTCGAGGAGACTGCAACTTCACTAGACTAGCCCTTCCGATTCTACCTTGATTCTAAACATGCTAGCTTTTCATCTCGGTCTTGGTTTCCCCGTGATCAAGGCTTTACTTCCCGATTCTGACATCGCCTCACGACGGAAGGGTGAGCATTAGGGCCTGGAGATCCCTCGATGCCAATTGTTGAGGTCTGGATGGGGTCAGTGGGCCTGGCGCGCTGTGAGTGGTCCTCCCTGGAAATGCTGGGGGGAAGGGGCGGAGCTGTGTCAGAGGATGAGCCCTTCTGGAGCCGTCGGATCTCGAGGGGCTGCCGCAGGGGCCCCCGGAATCAGAAGCAAGCACAAGGTAATCTGGGGCGAAGAAGGAGCCCAGCTGACCTCCGGCGGTAAAACCTAGGGGACGAAGGAAAGGAGGCAGGGCCTTACACAAGAACCGCAGAGCAAGCCAAGATTTGTATATTTTGCCCGAGGAAAGGGTTAAACGGTTTCCCAGGTAACGGACCAGGAAGCGCGCAAGACCTCTGCGGGAGGTTCGTAGGTCAGCCTCGAGTTTAAAGCTCCCGTGGCCCGAACGGACTCTGACCAATGGGAACGCCGCTGGGCGTGGTCACGTGACGCGCGCGGCCATCCGGCTGGCGGCCCCGGGGCACGTGGGAAGGCTTTTTCCTGTTCCTTCTCTCCAGTTTAAAAAGCCCACCCACTTTTTGCGCGGGCTTGGTCGCGGAGTTCTTCTCGCGAGAGGCGGGGCGCTCTCTCGCGAGAGCGAGTGGGAGGCGTGAGGACTCTCGGAGGTGTTGCGGGCTGGAGCTGCGGTGGCGGAAGCCGGGGGCGGGCGGGCCGGCCGTGGGGCGGGGAGGGGGGAGGGCTGGGGGCCGCTGCGGGAGGGGGGCGCCCGCCTCCTCGGCCGCTCGCGCCGCTGGTCGTTGCGGGCGGGTGTCATGCCTGTGAGCTGCGGAGGCTGCGCCCCCCCAGGTGAGCCTTGGCGCGGGTCCGCCCGCTGAGGTGAGCGGCACCCGTTGGCCGGAGCGGCGGCGGGGCGTGGGGCCTCGCTGGATGGAGCGGCCGGGAGCGGCCCACAGTCCCGGCTCAGACTTTGGGGCTGCCCGGAGCTGAGCCTTCGCACGGCGGAGGGAGGAGCGGGGCGGGGAGAGGAGAGGAAGCCCGAGGCCCTGGGCCTGAGGGGACGGGGACGGACGTCCTCGGCCTCCGGAACGGTCTTCCTGGTGTCTGAGGGCGGCGGCGGGGCGGCAGCCCTTTGGGTGACAGGCTTAGTTTCCGTCCCCCAAGGTGGTGTTCAGAGCCGGGGCCCCTCCGTGCGTGCTGCTGCGTGTGTCTCGTTGGTCTGCGTGCAGCACGCACAGAAAGAAACCTTTGCGCGAGGTAAAGGAGGATGCACTTTGTCCCCCGAACCAACAGCCATCCTCCTCTGTCAGACCCTTTTGAGCCCTGGAACCGGGTACACCCTAAATCTTGGGACAAACGGGAAGCGGCAAGCATCTCTTCGGCGTGCTCCTTGGATTTATCTGGTCTCAGATTTCTTTCAGCGCTGTTAAACGGCTCAAATGCAGACCACCACCCCTCATCTGAATGGACTGGGTAGACTTATTCTTTTATTCCAGGCACTTAAACTGCCTTATTAAAAAAAAATACGTGGGTGTGACCAAAGTGTTAAAAACGTTGGCAGAATAACAATGGCAGTAGAATCTGAACCACAGTGTATGACGTGGTGACAGTCTTTCTGGTTTCCTTCCACTGAAACCCCTGTTAAACTGGAGGTGGTTAAGCTTAAGATGCTAAGGAAATTTCAGGGTGAGAAATACTGCTGAGACACGTATCTAATGGCCTTTTTGCAGCCTGGCGTTAAACATTCTGGTTCGCTTTTCAGCTTTGTAATTCCTCAGTCCCTTGGAAAACTCATAAGCTTTCCTTAGCTTCTTTCCACCTTGTTAGGGATGATATATTGATTGATGCTGATCTTGGTATGTCTGGAAATAGGAAATGTCCTCAGAAAATTTAGGGTTCTCAGCAGTTATTTTAATGTCATATTATTGTCTTATTTGTGGTTTTAGAGGAAATGGCATCCCAGTGCCCAGCACAATCACTGTCAGTTTAGATAGTGCCATTTTAATGAAGCTTTTTAAATACACAGTTATATTTTTCAAGTAGTACCCTGTTAATGCATACTTCTTTATGGCCCTTGTGGCAGAACTGACCCAAAGGTTGACTGAATTTCACTCTTGGCTGTAACAGAAGTTTATGAGAAATCTGAGAATGTAAAGGCAGTCAGAACCAATTCCCCAAATTGAACTGGTACCTAGTGATGAATATCTGTACCCACATAGCTGCTCTGTTAATAAGGGCCTAGTGGTCTACCTCCAGGCTAATGATATTTCCCAATATTGAGGATATGGGACCTGCCGAAGACTCTGAGCCACAGTGAGAAATTCTCTAGCGTTTCAACTCTTTGGAGAAGTCTAGAAGCTGAAGAAGTCTTCCTTTGCCTTTCAAGGCTGGAAGAAGGATAGTATATTTGTTTTTCTTTTTTTTTTTTAAATGAGAAATTCCAGGAACTTAACTGTCTGGAAAAGGAAATCAAACCAAATCAGATGATGCAGTTTAGGTTATTCTTAGGGAAATTTCCAGTAATGAAGTAGGCTGTGCTGTTGTCTCTACTTGGAGAAAACAGAAAAACTTCAACGTCTTTTTGAGAATGGGTGAAAGAGACTTGTATAGATTTAAGAAGTTCTCTGCCATTTCATCTTGGGAAGCTGATTTTCAGGGATAGAAAAACAGTTTTTTTTTTTGTTTGTTTGTTTTTTTACTGGTTTTTATCACTTTGGCAGGATTTTCAGGTTTAGGATGTAGATACTTGTAACTGAAGTCACTTTGGGTAGGATGATCATTTAGGTAAGCTAAACTGTTCTTTTTCTTGCCTGCATTTTAGTAGTAAAATCAATGATTTGGAGGAAATGAGGAATGGGACAGGCTAGGAAAAGATCTAAGCTGGCCTGGGCTTGAGTTCAGGGTTAGTGTATAAACTGGTAAAGTAAGGAAAGAAAATTACTTCAATTTACAAACAAATCAGACAGATCCAAGTGACTTTATTCTGTCACTCATCTTCATATATTAATGTTTATTATAAAATACTAGCATAAATTTATTTGAAATGTATAGGTTAGAGACTGGACAGGAGAAAAGAAGTTAGCATTTTTGTACTAATCAGACCATGTTTCATGGGAAAAAATAGATAAATGGCATAGAGGATTGGAACAGATTAGATATTACTTGAGTGAAAAAGAGCTACAGTGTAAAATAAAGAGTTTGTGTTTGGGAGTCCAGGAGATCTGTTCGTTGATATTACAAAGCCTCTTTTTCTTCATCCCTGACAGGAGAGGTTTTAAAACCTTAGTTACTGTGAAGCACATAGTAACTGCTTACCCAGTGTTTTTTCTTTGACCTCTTTTAATGTCTTGATTATTGGGCTGCAAGAAACAGAAACCATTTGAATTAACTTACTTAAAAAGGGCATTTATCAGACAGAAGTGTCTGAAGTCCAGCTCAGCGTTCTGGAAACCAGAACATCTTCGGGCAGTTACCCAGCCAGTTTTTCTCTGGGAAGCCATGACATGGGTGTTGTGTCTCTGTTACTCTGTAATGTCTCTTTCGACTTCTTTCAGATTGACTCTTTCAAGTTCTTGGTTTCTGCTTCCCCATACCTTTGGTTTGCATGAGACTTTGGTTTGCTTTAGTGCCAACACAAGATGTTTTGATTTTGCAGTGTGGTTCTCTCGAGATATCTCCACGTCTTAATTCCGAATTTCTGGAGAGATAGGTAGTCCAATAGGTCAGGTACCTACTTGTAGTCCTGTTGGCCGAGGGTGGGGAAAGATGGGGGAGAAGATGTAGGTGTGCCCTACACAAAAGTCCCAAAAAAGTCCCACAGTTTCTATTTTTTCAGGCTGGGTACTACAAGTTCTGTAGTAAAGAGGGTGTGAACAGGCAGGAAAAGGTGGGTACTTCCGGTGTACTCTGACCTCCTACAGTTAGAATTTTCCCCTTAGCACTCTGAACTTGCTCTCAGCAATGGTCTCCTTCAGGACAGGTTCTAGGTGTATGAGGGCCAAATGTGTATGTAAATCAGGTGCCTGCAACCTCCAGGATCTAACGCCTGATGATCTGAGGTGGAGCTGATGTAGTAATAATAGAAATAAAGTGCACAATAAATATAATGTGCTCGAATCATCCTGAAAACATCCCCCTCTCCCCAGCCCTGCCAGTCCGAGGAAAAATTGTCTTCCACAAGACTGGACCCTGGTTCCAGAAAGGTTGGAGGACCGCTGAAGTAAATGTTGTGTGCTTCAGTTTTCTTATGTAAAAATGGGTATAAAACAGCAACTTCTATTGTGAAAAATATAAATTCAGTTTATCAGCAATTAAACAGTGCCTGCCTGGCAGAGTGTAAGGGATGTGGTGTGACTGACTGAGGGCACGCTGTGTGTGGGTACTGTGGTGTGGCTTCTGCAGCATTTGCAGAAGAAACTGTCATTGCTGGCTAAGTCTAGTGCTGACCACTTTATACTTAAAACTGTTTCTTGACTTCAGTGACGCCTAAATTCTCCTAAATTGCTACCTCACTTGCTTTGACTGTCACTGATTGTGGCTCTTCGTTTACCTGCCTGAGGACTGTTCATCGTGATTGTCTTCTGTCTTGTCAGAGTCTCTAGGGTCAGCTTTCAAGCTCTGTATATACACATAATTCCTAGAGTAGCGTCTCTAGCTCTGACTACCACAGCTAAATGTATTTTTTAGGTGCTCTTTGGATATTATCTTGACATAAAATAACGCTATCTTCCACTTACCGTCTTGTTGGCTTCACTTACAGCTCCCCAAGCTTGAAACCTTAAAATTACCTTTCACACTTTTTTATGCCTCATGTATTCTCTTGGTTAATAGGTTCTGCACAGAATTTTAGAATGCTTCATATGTGCCAAGCACTGGGCCCATCTGCAAAGAGGATGTGTTCACTCATTCCTCCTGCTGGCAGTTCGGGGTTGAACTTTATTATTATTTGCATGAGCTGCTTAAGTGCCTTTTTAGCAGTATATTCTTAGAGCTTTGAAATCACAGATGCCACTGACATGGAGGAATGTGTTCCTGAGTTAAAATTTTGAACATACTTTTTTGTTAAGAATAATCTTGTAGGTGGGGATTGTGCAGAAGGTTAAGAATATTATTACCCTACCTTCTAGGAAGCGTGTTCACATTGAATGCACAGCCTCAGTATTTTAGGATATTTTTTTAAGTTGTGTTTGTTGTTCATATACAGGAAATTATAGAGAAGCAGATATCTTAGTAGATAATGAGATTACATTCACACTTCTTTTTACATGAATGATGATTGTTTTGAAAGACAAAGTAGTAACTGATAGCTGTGATATTTTTAGATTTTATAAATCAAACAGCAGGACTGTACCCAAGGAAAAAGCTAACATTTTTCAGTTCTTTCTACATCAGGTACTGTTTTTAAATGTATTACTTAATTGTATCCTTATAACCATTCTGTGAAGAGGAAGCCTTGGGTTCCTCATCTGCAAAAAGAGGATAGCACTCCTTCACACCACTTTGCTTTGTATTTGATGGTTGCTCTGGGGTTAACAAGATAACTTATCAATATCACTTTTTCTATAGTGTATAACAGTATTTTTTCAGCTCTTAACACATGATATGCTATGTGTAATTTTGTCACACATCTTGTATGTTGTAAACCCCATAATTCATTGTTATTTTCAATTTTAAGTTATTTTTTAAGAAATTAAAACAAAATATTTTTTGTATTACCCTTATATTAACCCTTTGAAATATTGTGCTTAGTTTGGATCCAGATTTGCATGTGGTATTCTTTTTCTTTTGCCTGTAGAAAAAAAATTTTTTTTAACGCTGATTATAGTGATGGTTGGTGATGAATTCTCATAGCTTTTTTTAGTTCAAATAAATTTATTTTCTCTTAATTTTTGTAAGATATTTGGGAATGGGTATCTGGGTTGACACTCTTTAGATGTTTCCCTCTTGTTTTATTTTATGGTTTGGCATAGTTTCTAATAAGAAATTTGTTTCCTTTGTTCCTCTGTATGTATGTATGTATGTATGTAATGTGTAGTTTTCTCTCTGGTTGCTTTCAAAAGTTTTCTCTTTATCACATGTTTTCAGAAATTTGGTTATAGTATGTATTAGTGAAGTCCTCCTCATGTTTGTTTTCCTTAGGGTTTGTTAATCTTCCTTACATCTGTCAGTTTATGGTTTTCATCAACTTTGGGACATTCTGAGCCATTTTGTCTTCATATGTTGCTCCTTGTTCCCACACTTTTTGGGATTCCAGTTATTATCTTTTACGGTGAGTCATTTGTTTGTTTTTAAGTTTCTCTGTACAGCATTTTGGGTAGTTTCTATTGCTATGTCTAAATTAACTGAGCTTCTCTCTCGCAGTGTCTAATCTGCTATTAATGGCATCTGGGATGTACTTTATTTTCATCTCTAGAAGTTCAGTTTGAATCACTTGTATCTTCCGTTTCTCTCCATATCGTAATCATGTTTTCACTCCCTTCTTGACTGTATGGGACACATTTGTAATATAGTTTTAACATCTTTTCTGTACATTCTATTGTCTCGGTTATTTCTGGATCTGCACTTAGTGACTTTTATCCTCCTGCTTATGGGTCTTATTATTTTTCTCTGTATATTTGATAATTTTTGACTGTGTGCCAGCCATTGAATTTTATGCTGTTACTTGCTCAGTTTTGTTGTATTCCTTAAGTGGTGGAGTTAGTTGGAGTATACAGCTAGATTATTTGGAATCTGTTGGGTTGTTTTGAGGCTTGACTTTTATCTTTGTTAGGGTAAGTCCAGAACGGATTTTAGTGCTGATTTAGTTCCTCAACTGAGGCAAATTTCCTTCTGAGGAGTCCAGCCATTGCCTGATATGTTACAGAGTTTTCCCACGCTAGCTGGTGGGACTTATTCCAAGTCCTGTGTGGCTCCAGGTACTGTTTGGCCTATTGCTCTCTGGAAATTATTTCCCCATCCTCAGCTACTCAGCACATATCGACAGTAGACCAAGGACCATAGGAAGCCCACCTTGCAGATCTGTAAAGTTCTTACTCTGAGTTCTTCCTCCAGTACTCTGTCCTGCAAATTCTAAGCACCTTGGCCTTTCCAAGCTCTGGCCCCTGTTTCTTCAATTCGGTGAGACTGCCATACTGCTTGGCATGCGTCTCCTTGTTTTATGACCTCTTGGATCATAGTCTTGCATAGATCAAGTCTTGTGTTGTCTCTTGTGTGATAGTGTCAGAAACTAATGTTTCATATATTTTGTCCTATTTAGTTGTATTTATATTCAACAGAATATTTATTTTTAACACTGGATATTTGGGATTTGGCCAAAATATGTATTTGGAGTATTTATTATAAATATGTTCCCAAATATTATAAAATTAGAATTTATTGGAGACATATTTTCAGAAATAATTCATTAAATGTAGGGGTATCCATTTCAACATTTAAAGGTCTACTTTGTACTTTAAAAATATTTTTTAATTTTTTTAGATGTTTGAATGCTTACTGTGCTTGAATACAAATACAATAACACACTTTTGTCTTCAAAACTCAAAAAGAGGGAAGCATGCAGTGTCAGTTTTGTATGTATATAATTTTTAAAAAAATTATATGTATATGATTTTTTTAAAAATCACTGAGAGCACACTGTTTGCGTTGTTCTGTAGCTTATTTTTTCCCTTAATACATTGTGAACATGCTGGACTATTGTCAGTATATATTGCTTTCTTTCCAACAGAGTCATATGAATTTATTATAATTTATTTGACTTGTTGGGCTTCTAGGTTATTTTTAGTTTTCATCCTTTTTTATCTTAGTGAATATTGTTTCACATATATCCTCATGAATTTTGTGCAAGTATGTATATAGGATAAATTTTAAGAAGTGAAATCGTAGGATCAGGATAGGTGCAGTTTACTCAAAGTGTCCGATACCTGTTTTCTGTGCTCTTTATAATCGTTTTTCTAGTTTTCATTTGTTATCTTTTACATCCTGTGGTATTTATTTTTCCTTTGTGATATTTCTTAAAACTTTCTTGGTTGTTTCCGTTTCAGCAGTATCCAGCTTTTTCTGCTTCTCACAAGATTTCATTTATTTCATGGTGGTGTTTTATACCCTGTGGCTTTCCTGAGCTCTAATAGCTTACTTTTCAGTCGTGTGGCTTGTCCATCTCTACTTTCTTTTCTTTGAGCTGCTTAGTAAAACATTGTCCACGTTCACTTTAATTTATTTGACTCTAGAGAAAAACCCTTAGTGGTTTCCTGTTTAGGACTTGTTTATTCACCCAGAATGGAACACAAAAACAAAAAAGCATTAAGGGAAAAGTTTATTATCCTAACATAAAGATGTTCAAGGGAAAAATACTATATTTTTGCACCTTTTGTGAAATCTGTTTGAAAGTACATCTTCTGTAATTATGGAAGATAGTGAGGAACCCTACTCTCTCACTCTTTCTCCCTCTGTCTGCCTTTGTATCTTTTCTAAAGAGATTTTTGTTTCTTTGCTTTATCAGAAGTATGAGTCATACCATCTCATGCTGGATTCACTTATATGGACTGTTTCAATGATATTCTTTGATAGATTTCTTTTCTCTGCAAGGTTAATGTTTTGCTTATGTTTTAAGTGAAATACAGAAGTAGAGTAGGATTCAGCAAGTATTTTTCTTCAGTGAGTGAAGCAGAGTGTAAATGTGGGATTAAAACTAGTTTCTTTGAATTCTAAAAATAGATAATGTGAGTTTTGGGTGGCTTGAATGTGTTTGGAGTTTTTTTTTTTTTTTTCCCTTCAGTGTCTGTGTGTGTGTGTGTGTGTGTGTGTGTGTGTGAATGATTCTTTGTAGGTTCATACTGGATTGTTTAGTTCTCAGCTTTGAGAAGGGTGTCCTATTTAGGTCTGCCATTCAGGAATATTTCAGGTAGTGAGCTGGGGTAGCACACGGTTTCAGATACAGATGTTGTATCAGAGGCTCCTGGCCTTCCCCGAAGGCCTTGTGACTGCTTCTTGCCTCGGGGGCTTGTCCTGTTGCCGTGTGCACCTTCCAGTGAGGTAATGGTTCAGTTTCATGTTTGGTGACGCCGCCATTGAGTTCAAGTTTAGTCTTTGCTTGTGTTGCCTTTATTCAGCAGCTGCAAAGGTAATTGCTGTCTCCCATCTCTTTTAGCAACTCCATCTCTTGGGGAAGATTAGGGGTCAGAGAAAGTGAAGATGCTTTGCATGCTGGTTGTCTGTCCTTGCGCATTGTGTACCATGGCCAACATTATGCCATGGTGGGAAGGCACTCAGTCTTTCTGTTTCTGACATCTGGGGTGGTTCTTATTGCTATCACAAAGTGCGATGAACAGCTTTTCAGGTCTCTGTGCACTCTAGAGAGGAGGGTAAGCACCTGTGTGCTAGAGTTTGAAGATCTGGATTTGCGTCTCAGCCCTCAACTGCTCACTGTGTGGGCCTGGTGAGTGGTTAACTTTCTTCGCCTGTTTTTCTCACTGTAGAACTGGATTCTGCTGGTCCTAAGGATTGAATGATATGTGCAAGGAAATCTTTTAGCACAGCTGTTGGTTTTGTTTTAAGCTCTCCTTAGAACCCTGGCTGCTCCAGAGACATTCTTTCCTTTGATTAATTCCCAGAAGTGGAGTGGCTGTGTCAGAGTGTAGGGGGGTTTTCAGGGTTTTGACATGCATTACAAAATTTCCCTCCAGAAAGGTGGTGCCAGTTTACTCAGGAGCTGAGTTAAACTTTCACTGTTGTGGCATCCTTGTGTTGGCCTCTAATATTTTATATGTTTTATGTGAAGTTTGAGGCAAGTCCACTTGTCTCTGAGGGCTTTTGGTAGCTGTAGAGAACTTGGGGCGGGAGACGTGGGGGAAGGGAGAGTGTCTTGGACTGGGACGAAGAAAAGGATTATTTCTTTGCTTTGGTTACATAAACCTTTATATTTATACCTTGTTTTGAGAATTTTGGTCCTCTTAATCATTTTGGTCTGTAAGTAAATATTTTAGTTCTTCTTTTACCTATGTTTTATAGTTTTTAAAGTGCCTCTTATAAATTTCTATTTGATTCTTACAATAAACTTGTCCAGTAAGTAAGATAGTATACATTGAGGTTAATATACATCATATACACCCAGATATATACATAGAGGAAATAGATCCAGAGATAATGCAGTTTGCCTAGAGCTAATGAGAGTCACAAGGCAGGTACAAATGCTATTTTTCTGCATCCAGTGTATCGCTCTTTATCTTGTGCTATCTGGACATTCCTTGTCTTTCTGACAACTCTGCTTCAATTCCAGTCATTAATCACGTTTTATTGTTAAAGAGATCAGAGTAGAATAGAAGTTTATTTTAGTTCAGAATAGAAATTCTTTGTCTAAAAAAATTAAATTCTGGGACTTCCCTGGCAGTCTGGTGGTTAAGACTGCGCTACTACTGCAGAAGGCATAGGTTTTATCCCTATTTGGGAAGCTGATATCCTCCCCAAAAGTGTGGCCCCCCCCCCCAAGAAATAAAAAATAAAAAATATAATTCTTTGTGAAAAATTAGAATCAGGGAATCCCTAAAGTGAGGTGCATGTGTGTGCAGGCACTGAAACTTCAGTTTTATCTTTGTAGCGAAAGAATATAAAATTAGAACTCCACTATAATTTAGATTTTCTTTCTTTTTTTTTTTGCAGTTCTGTGGGGGACTAGTTTGAAGTTTGGTTTTGTGTATAAGTCTGTTCATAGTATAAATTAATATCAACCAAATGTCTTGAAAACCTCAACTAGGTAATTCTTGATAAGACCAATTTGATTGAAACTGATTAGGCATGTCTTCAATCTCTATTCAGATTTTTTTTAGTATTAAGGATTTAGAATTCAGTTCTCACTCCTGCCCTTTATAGTAATAAAGCATTTTCCTTGTAAGGCTCTGACGCAGAAGTGCTGTATGTGCCTCGTTCTATACCTGTATCCATAGTGTCTGGTGCTCATAAATTTTGAATGAAGGGACAAGTTACGGTGGTCAAATGTGGATATTCAGTGGTTAATACCCAAGTTGATTTAAGCTCTCAAAGGTGTTTCATTAAAGCATTGATAAAAAGTGACATAGCTCTAGCATTTTCTACCAAGAAGGGTATGTGTGTGTGTGTTTTAAATACTATGGTATTAATGATTTGAATTGGATGTTTTTGAATTCTTGACATTGGTATGCTCTTAAGATTCCTGTAGAAGGGATTTGTTTTTATCTGATTTTATTTGATATGTACAGATTTCATATTTTCATTTGTATATTATTAAACCTTTCTCCCCAAGAAATAAGAATGTCTAAAGCATTTACAGTTGCTGTAGGAATAGAGTCACTTTTAGGAGACAAGAAGGTTGAGGCTTTTTCTGTGAAATTTTATGTTTTAGGTTTTTTGAAAGTTTTTGAAATATTTCTTATTAAGGCTTTCAGATATTACTTGTAATTAAAAAGGACTAAGACTGACTAGATATGGGTAATTTTGAATATATAATGATTTTGAACCTAAAAATAACATTTTGTAATAATTTGATCTCATTAAGGTGCCAGTGTTCATAGTTTTCATGAATATTCAAATATTCATGTTAGACTGTTGAATACATTTTTATGTCTGAGAATTTTTGTTTATTTTCATTTTTCTAAGTGACTGAATTTGAAGAAGTTATTTTAGGACAAAATGCTTGCCTGAATTACTCTGATCAATAAATTAGTTTCTTTTACTATTTTTTCTTTAGGTCTTTAGTGGATTAACTCTTCATTGACTACATACAACAGCAGTATAGTTATGGCGACCTTCCAGTCTTTCAGGAACAATCACATGAAAACTAGAGCATCTGTCAGAAAAGTAAGTTCACTATATTAGATTCCTTTTAGTGATAGTTTTAATAAAAATGTTGATCCTTTATCTGAAGTCAAAGTCTTTTTAAGCAGCTGTGTTATGATATTACTGTTTTTACACTTGATCTTAGCCAAAAGGCCAAGAAGGAATTGATATTACTGTTTTTAAATGAATCTTAATTATTGAAATCAATAATGATAAAATGCAGAGATTGGGATGTATGAAAATAGTGATATGAAATCATGGAGACAATAAACGTTATTTCCCAAAGATCAAAATCTCTCCCTATTTCTTCTCAGTAGTTTTCTTTCCTCTTATTCACAATATAAGCATCAGGTATGACTTTTCTTACATAGCTTTAGCTTTACCTCAAAATATTACTGTTCACTGATTCACTCAGCAGATAGAAACTTGAGGGCTGCTAGTATGCCTTGCCCTAGGCTAGGTAGCAGGTGGAAAATAAAGAGCGGGCAAATGAAATGTGATTCCTGATGCTTTTGGGTTCCTAGTTTGAGGAAGAACCCTCTCTCTTTTCCTCTCTTGTGATGATTTTGTTACCCTTTCATTCTTGACAGTTTTCTTGACTGACACTGTGGGGGTGTCACTTGACGAAAGGGAGAATGAACACTGGGGGATGGTTAGCATTCTTTGTCAGCCCTTTTTTTAGCTTCATCTCCTGCATTATGTGACGCTGTTGACAAGTCCTTGCTTGATCAATGTTCTTTGACGGCATGCATTGCAGCTTTCTCTCTCTCCTCTCTTGTGGTGGCTCTTGTCTCCTCTGCCGATCTTCTTTCCAGCTTCTCGTTGCTAGTGTTCTTAAAAGCTGCGAGGCCTGCCTTTTCATTTAGCTAGTCATTTCTTCAGAGATCTAAGAAATGTTTGGGTTTGACTGCTAACTGGAATAGAGTGGTTGTCGAAAAAGGTGCCTGCAGAGTTGGAAAGCAGAAAGTAAACTTATTTATTTTATATTTTTTTATTGGAAGATAATTGCTTTATAATATTGTGCTAGTTTCTGTAGTAATTATGTTTTTAAGTAATATGTCCCTTGTGTTTTCAGGGACCTTTAAACTTAGTAGGTCCCCTTTTTAATTTGAAAAAAGAGACCTGGGTTCGCTCCTTGGGTCAGGAAGATCCCCTGGAGAAGGAAATAGCAACCCACTCCAGTACTCTTGCCTGGAAAATTCCATGGATGGAGGAGCCTGATGAGCTACAGTCCATGGGGTCGCAAAGAGTTGGACACGACTGAGCGACTTCACTTCACAGTAAAAACTATTTTCTCTGTGTTTTTACTTTTTGTAAATTATAGGTATATTACAGTTTTTTCAGATTAGCCATTGAATCCATAACTTTAAATTAGTAATTGTACTGATTGCTTTAAATTAATATTAGAACTAAGAAATACACATATACAGAAAATAAAATAGTGAGCTAGAAACCATGTACTCCAGGCATTGTACTACCTACCTATTTAATTTGAATTCACCAGTGTATTCAGCCACAGCTGAAACTTCATGCTGTTAATTTAATAGTTATTAGCCCATTGTTTATATTAGACACATGATAAAGTTCTGGTTTGAATTCTCTTGAATATTGGGACACCCTTTTAGATAGTAGTATATGAATTTGTTCATTCATTCAATATTCAAAAGAATACTACGTGTACTCTTTGTATGTATGTGTGTTTTGCATGCATAGTACAACTTTTGACATCTTTATTTCAAAAGATGTGTGTGTGTGTGTATATATATCTATATATCTATATATCTATCTGACAAAAACTTCCCTGTTTGCTAATGTGGAAATTGAAAGGTATACTCAGATTTTCTAGATTTTCACTTTACTTTACATTAAAGATAAAGAGATACTTTGAATATTTATTGGGAATCAAGGACTGTGAGAACCAGAAAGAACTGCACTTTCTATTCCATTAATTTTTTCTAACATTTTATTATGTAAATTTCAAGCATATGGAGAAACTATAGTACACCCACATGTAAACCTACATACCAACCACCCCATTCAGCAGTTAATATTTTTGTTTTATTTCTGTGTGTGTATTTAATTTTTGGTAGAACCATTTGAAAATTAATGGTCTTTATTTTTTTTTAAGCTATAATTGATTTACAGTATGGTATTAATTTGAGGTGTAGAGCTCCAGATTCTTTTCCATTATAGGTTATCACAAGATGTTGAATATAATTCCCTGTGCTATACAGTAAATCCTTGTAAAAGTTAACATTCTTGATGTCTCTTCACTCCAAACATGATCACATTCAAGAAAATTAAATATAATCCCCTTGTACCTAATACCCAGCCATACTCAAATTTCCTTTATTACTCTGAAAATGTCTTTTTAGGCCCTCATCCGCCCCACTCCCATTTGGGTTCGGTGTAGGCGCCTATTGCATTTGATGGTTATGACTTATATTTTTGAGGAGTGGTTCTAAAAGAGTTTCTCCTCTTTTTGTTTTTAAATTCAAGACTGACTTGTTGAATGGGCCAGGCCAGTTTCTTGTACAGTGTTCCACATTCTGCATTTGTCTGGTTGTTTTCTCACAGTGCTGTTTAACTTATTCTTCTCCCCTCTCTATATATTTCATATAAACTAGAAGTTAGGTGTAAAGGCTTAACTTAGATTCAAGTTAAAAATTTTTAGGCAGGATACTAAAGGGTAGTGAGAAGACAAAATTGCAGGTTTTCCTAATGATTAGTGATGCTAGAATTGATCAGTTGATTAGAGTAGTAACTGTTGTCCATTTTAAAACTGTATATTCTGTTTTTTAGTTAGCAGATATCTATGGGATGATACTTGACAGTGTGCAAGCATCTTGTTCTTTCGACTTTTATCTAATACTTTTTGCATCCCTTGATGGTCCTATCCTGCACCTATTTCCTGAAAGTTGCAAAATGGTGATTACCAATTTTCAGATGAATGATTTGGTGGAATAGTCACCTTAAATGGAAGCAAGTAGTTTTAATTTATTTGTGTTGCTCTGGAAGCATTGATTTTAAAATAACTATGTTTTCTCATCTTTTATGTGTTTGCAATCATTTATTTATTCACTCGTTTATTTAAGTTGTTCAGATTGCCCCAGACTTGGTCCCTATAAGCCCCTTCAGGCAATGCCAAAGTCCTATTGTCTCAGGCTTATAATTCTTTAATTGCTTCCTTGCTTTCTAGTACAAGACTGACCTGTTTCTGCTTTACCTTCCTCAGACCTGGAATGGGCTCTTTCTCCACAGAACCTCTTGATTTAGAAATCAAGATCTGGGTACTAACTGTGACTGTTGTTCTTTTACTTTCATGAGTTTATGTTAATTGCTTATGTTCAGATTTCACATTTCATGTTTTTTCCTTTTTTGAGTTCATGTTCATAATTTAGCCTGAAAATTTCCACTCTTTAGTGAAAGGAGAATCATTTAAAATTTTGAATATTCAAATATTGGGGGGGAAAGCAGTACAATGAACACCACATACACTCTTCACTTAGATTCACCCTGTTAATATTTTACTAAACCCATTCTATCTGTGTGTGTATATATGTACATACACACTTCCCTTTTGAAACCAAATGAGACTAGGCTATGGACATTATTTTACTTTTCGTCTTAATATGTTAGCATGCGTCTCTTAAGAACATCAGCATTATTACCATCCTTCAGAAAATCATTAATTCAGTAGCATGGTCTTAATGTGCAATCCATGCACAAATTTCCCCAGTTGTCTCAGTATCCTTGTGATTTTCCCCTTGCCTCTCAACTAGGAGTCAAGCAAGGTTGACATTCTCTACTTGGGTATTGTATCTTTTTGATCTCCCCACCCCCATCGGCTCCATCTCTGGTCTAGGTTCTTTTCTCATGATGGCAAATCTTTGGAAGAGTTTGACCACTTATCTTGTAGAACATCTCCATGTTCTGAGTTCACTTGTTTTTCCCTGTGGTTAGGTTCAGTAGGAGCACCTCACGGATGATGTCATGGTCATTCTAGTGTGTCAGATCAGAAGGTGCAGCTTGTTAAGGCCAGGCTTGACCAGGTAGTTAGTTACCCTTAACTGCCTTAACTCTCTGATAAACCACCAGTTATCTCCAGCATAAAGACACATAATCCCCTTGTAATTAATGCTGTTAATAAGTAATCTGTAGGGTAATGTGGCAAAACACTGTATCTTGTTCCCTAGTAGCTTTTAATCTGGTGGATTAGGATACATTGATAGTCCTTTCCTGAATCAGTAGTTATATTGGGAGTTACAAATGGAATTTTTAAATTTTGTCATTCTGTTCATATTTGTTAGCCAGCGTTCTAAGGTAAGTAGCACAGTCCTCCAACCCCTACCCTTTTATCTGTCTCTTTTAATGGACTTGTAGTTTCTTTTAAACTCAGCTGTTGTACTCCATTACCATCTGTATTCTTGTGATGCTTAGATTATCCCATATTTGGCCAATTGGAATTCCTTCAAGTGTTCTTCAAGCTTCTGTGTTCTTTTGAGACACTTCATTCCATTGTGTCACAGTAAGATGTTGAGTTGCACTTCATACATTTCTACCTCAGACCTGGAATTCCTTCACTCTGGGAACTTCTAGTTCTTTTAATTGGTGAATGGTATTTAGAAACCAAAATTTGTCTGCTGGGTATGCTCATTGCTCTTAAGAGTCATTGATTCTATGATCTATCAATGGAAAAAATGTAGTACATATGTTTGAAGAGTCCTGAGTTCATATTGAAAGTTCAGATTTAACATTGCTTTTTTTTTTTGTTAATTGCTTTGATTTCATATTTGCATCGCTTCTCTTTGTTGAGTTCATATTGTGTGTGAGGTACTGAAATCTGGGGAAATAGATTGAGTAAATGACAATTACTTCAGTAATTTGGTTTAACAGGTAGGAAAGACATACATACAAAAGCACTAGTTATAATACATTGTGATATAGATGAAATGATCTTAATGTGTAAATACAGTAGGAAGTTTGGTAGAGCTTTATTATGACTGAGGGATGGGAAATCTTCACAGGTCTTGGAATATGTAGGATTTCTACAGGGCAACATTAGAGAATAAGGACATTTTTGCTAGAATTGCAGATCAACAAATCAGAAGGGTAATAGGTGGAGAGAAATTAATGTTCTCTTTATATCCAACTATAATACTCATTTCTTTATGAAATTTTCCTCCTCTGTTTCTTTGTAGTGGTGTCACCCTTTTCTTTCAAACCTGGAATGCCTTCCCTCTTTCATTATATTGCTGCTTTAAGAACCCTTAAAAGCCTTATTTTGGGTTATTACCTCTTTCATTTTTCCATCTCCAACTTTGCTATGAAATTAATCACATTGTTAGCATACCTTACTGTAAGCCCATCCCCATCATCATCTTATAAATTGTTGCTTCTGTTCTGCCAGTGACTTGGAAATCAGGTATGCGATCGGTGTCAGCGCAGGGTGAAAGGAGGAGGACCTGGCTGAGGGCCTCAGGTCTCCAGCAGGTTGAGAGCCTGTGCTGTTGTGTGTTGAGTGTGTGGAGTTCTGCTTCAGCCTTTTGTTCGTTCTTTCTCTCAGTTGAGTTGAGTTCTGTTACATCAAAAGGTGCCCAGTGAATATTCATTGGAAAGTTAGTGACTCTACATTTAATCGATCACCAGGATCTTTTACATTGTCTTAGAATTAAGTAAATTAAGAATATCTTTTGTTTTCAGAGCTTCAATGAAGATGTGTTCCAGTCTGTGAAGTCTTTATTGCAGAGTGATAAGGAACTATGCAGTGTATCAGCTGAGGACTGTTTGAAGCAGGATGAACATGCCAATTTGACTGAGGTTTGACAGATTACTGCTTATACCCTTTCCTAATACAGCACACTGTATTTTCATGTATCTTAGAACTGCGTGGTCTGTTTTTAAATGCCTAAAATCTCTGCACGTTAATTCATGTGTGAGAAGTACCTGTTTTAAGTACCTGCTAATGTGGGGGCACTAGTGGTCAAGAACCTGCCTGCCAGTTCAGGAGACATAAGTGATGCGAGTTCAATCCCTGGGTCAGGAAGATCTCTCTGGAGGAGGGCTCGGCAGCCCACTCCAAAATTCTTGCCTGGAAAATCCCACAGACACAGGAGCCTAGTGGGTACAGTCCATGGGATCGCAGAGAATCCCACACACCTGAAGCAATTTAGCACGCACACACAGCATAGTCATCTTAGTGTATTATAATGCACACATTTAATTCAGTGCACAGACGTTACTGACCACTCATCAGACATACAGCTCTGTATCAGGCGATTTCTACTATGTTCAGTAATTGGGACTTACATGCTGAAATTTTCTACTCTGAAACAAAATATATACTTATTTCTAATACTCATTTATTGGTTGTTTAAATTCAGCGCTTTGATTCAAAATGAAATAGTAGTGATATATTTATTTTGAAGTAAGATATTTGCCGCTTAAGGATGTGATATACTATTTGCTCACCTTTTTCTCTGTTGTGTCAATTTTTCCAATCTTTGTTTGAATTTATTACTGTAAAAAGGGGTAAAGTTTTTTTCTACAATATATAACCATAGTCCATCTATACATTTATTTACCAAAGAAGAGAGACAGGGTTTTGGGGTCATTAAAGCTCAAAACTGATAAATATGTTGATTAAAATTTTTTTTTTTGAAATCAGGGTTCTAATAAAAATATTGATTATTATTTTGGGTATGCTTTTCTTTCATATTCCTTGAGAAACTGTGTCTGAAGTAGTTGCATAGGATGGTGAGCACGGCTTTCAGGCCTGTAGTGGTTTCTGACCCGACCCTCTTCTTTCTGTGTGAGCTCAGTTCTCTGGCTCTTGGCTGTTCTCCTGTTTGTTATCCCTTTTTACTTTATTTTAGTCAAGCCAAGCCACTCTTAATCTCCTCAGCTGTTGCCGAGTGTGACAAGTCTGTGTCCTCTGCCCTCAGCCGGATTCCCAGCCGCCTCGCTCCAGCTCTTTGTGCAGTGCCCCTGTGGGCCCACGCTCCTTAAGCACTGCAAGATGCAGCGCTCTGCTGGCACCTTCAAACCCCGTGCCAGACTGTTTTCTCTCTTGTGTTCAGTAAAAGGAAACTTGAGAGAGTAGAAGGCATTTCTATCTCATGTGAGGGCGTATATATTTCCCAAGTATCTTTGTTGAGGAAAGGAATCTTGTTATTTGAGTGTCTCTGTTATCGAGTGCCTGTGATGTGCTGGGCACTTTCCTCCACGTTCTCTTATTAACCCTCACAACTGTGGGAGACGAGTTGTGTTGCCTAAAGATTTATATGTAAGGATACAGGCTCCTGCAGGTGAATGGCTTACCTGGACACCGGGAAGTTAACTGTAATGTTTCTGTGAAGGCAGTACTCATAATTAATGAGAATAAAGATTCTGCAACAATCTTAAGATTCTGACTTGCTTTTGAGTCATCAGAAAGATGTCAAAAGTATATTGAGTGTTGCTTTGTATTTTAACTATGCTGTTTTCCATTAATTCTTGAGAATTGATTTTCTGTATTGTTGCCACTTATTTCATATTTTTAGTCACAGAACTTACTTGGTAGACAGTTTACTAGTCTAGCTTCAAGCAGCCAGATTTTCTTCTTATGATGTCAAAGACAAGGAAATATAAAATTTTAAAGTAATGCTATTCAGGTTATAAAACTGTACATATTCCATATAGAAAAATAAGAAATACTGAAAGTATATTAAAAAAATGTCATTAATCCTGTAAGTGAGGAAAGAAAAAATCATAGGGGGAAAAAAGTGGAGAAAAATAAGATCACATATAATTCCATCTTTGAAAGTTAATCCCTCCTTATAATTTGGTATATTAACTTCCAGAATTATTTTCCTGGTGTATATTTTTAAAAATAAGATTGAAATTGTGTGTATAGTCCCTATCATTTTTCTATAACTTGTCCTTTTTGCTTAATAATATGACGTTTCCTCAGACCATTAGATTGTCTTTAAAAATTTGATCTCTATAAACTTTTGTAGAGAAATCTCCATGTAAAGGCATTGAAGGAAATAAATGTGATATCACAGAGAGTCAGTCAGGAGGTAACTTGGGAGGTTCCCAGGGGAAGCCTCTCTGAGGAGGTGATGTTTAGGTTGGAACTAGAAGAACGAGAGGAGAAGACAGTGGCACCCCACTTCAGTACTCTTGCCTGAGAAATCCCATGGACGGAGGAGCCTATTGGGCTATATAGTCCATGGGGTCACAAAGAGTCGGACACGACTGAGTGACTTCACTTTCACCTTTCACTTTCATGCATCGGAGAAGGAAATGGCAACCTACTCCAGTGTTCTTGCCTGGAGAATCTCAGGGATGGGGGAGCCTGGTGGGCTGCTGTCTATGGGGTCACTCAAGAGTCGGACACAACTGAAGTGACTTGGCAGCAGCAGCAGCAGAACGAGAAGAAGCTAGACAGGTAAACATCTAAGGAATAGGGGTCCAGGTTGAAGGCACCACTCTGAAGCCCTTAGGCAGGAACAATCAGGCAAGTCCTGGACCCAGAGAGGGGGCCCATGTGTTTGAATGAAGGTGAGGGAAAGTTGAAGCCACCAGCTAAGCTGAAGCCTTGGGACCTGCATTAGGACTGTGCACTGAGAAGCTTGGAAAGGTTTTGGCTGGGAAATGACAGGATGATCCCCAAGGCAGGTGGAAAAGGACAGGGCCGTGTGGTGGGGGGAGTGGCGGCAGAGGCTGTGGAGAGGAGAGTCATGTGCTTGCTTCATGCTTGAGGGCGAGGATGGAACTTTCTGATGAGTGGGTGTGGGAGAGGTTCAGGAACCCTAATTATGGAGCCAGGCCTTTGGTGAAGAACATTTGTGATCATCTTTGAAAGAATTAATTGTCTTGCAGCAGCATTTTAATGCTTTGTGTACTTTGCTTTCTGTTTCTCAGCTCTGTCAACAATCTGATCGAGACGAGACTTAAAACCTTAATGGACCTTTATTCCTTTTTTATCCAGGTCACATTTCTAGGTTTTAATGAAGAAACAGATGCTGCTCGTATACAGGTATGGTCAGTTTATTGAACTGGAAAGGGACATGAGCGATTATTTGAAACAGATTTTGAGAGCATGGAAAATTTGCCTTATTAGCCCAAAGTTACATTAAACTCTTCTGTTATCATTCCTATTTAAAGGTAAAAGATGACATTTTGAGGTCAACTTTGAGCGTGTCCTCGACATTTTTGCTTAGTGTTTCCACTGAGTGTTTCTGTTATGGAAAGCAGTTTTAGGTTGGGGGACCGCAAAAGTCATTTATCTGAGAAGGTTGCAAACCACAGGCTAACTTCTTCTGCATCTGTCATAATGTAGAATGGAAGATTTATTTTTTATTTTGATGATTTTTATAATCTAATTTCAGCAGTCATATTCTTATGCTTTTAATTGAGAAAAGAGTTAAATTTGTTAAAGTAAGAGGAAATTTCTAAAAAATAATGAATCAGTGTAAAAATTTTAGCCTGTTTGATTTAGGCAGGTGTTTATAGGGGGACTGACGGTTGAGATTAGGATCAGTAGAGGAAAGCTGCACACTTACGTGAAGAGGAGTTGAAGCTCGGGTAGATGTGATAGTGTACTGCTTCTTAAAATTTGTGCTTGTCGTGCTTCCTTTTGTGTCAGTAAAGCATCTTTTAGTAGAAGCAGCAGCACTAGCACTGCATTGTTTGTAAAGATAATGCGTGTCTGGTGATAAGAAAAGAAACCTTTGCTGTGTGTCTTGATTGTGCCCTTGCCTAAAGGAAAAAGTTTAGACAGAGGGCACAAGAGAAGATACAGTTGCGAGAATGTAAGGCTGAAAAGACTTATCCAAAGTTATTTCTTTCATACTCTACTTCCTCTTTAAGAATGACTGATAAAACCATGTTTACGAAGGAAAGTAGTGTATGAATGGTCAGAGATGGTAATAATTCTTGCACTGGGCAAAACAGTTATATGAAAGGGGCAAATGGAAAGAAAAACAAGCATTTTCTTTTTCTTTACATCTTCATAAAATTTTCACTAAAGAGAGGAAAGGCAGAAAAATAGACGTGGATTATACAAATATGTAACTTAACCGCCAAAGAAGTGTAAATAAAAGCAAGAATCCCATTTGAGAAATTTCATGGTTAAACTTGAGGACTCCAGGTTTGACATTTGCTGCTGATAACTATTAAATGCCTTGTTGTTGTTGATGTGTGAGGTACCATGTAAAATCCTGTTACAGCTTGGTATCATTATGTTTAAAATGCTACAAAAATTGTCAATTTTAAAATGTTTTAGTACATTTTATTTTTGAGTTTCTAAACAATCGATGGTGGTCAGTAAACTGCAAGTGTTAGCTATTATGAACTGGAAAGTTTACTAACTAGTAGACCTTAGCGTGCTGCAGTCCACGGGGCTGTGCAGGGTCCAACGTGATTGAGCAACTGAACAGCAATAACAAATAGACCATACGATTTTAGTTCAGGGCCACAATATAGGGGACTTAAAGTGTTATTTATTGTGTTGTTGCTTTACATTAGGATTTGGCTGCAGTTTCTTTGGAACTCCCAGATCTTCTGAATTCACTGCACTTCTGCAGTCTAAATGAAAATGAAATTATTTGTATGAAGGATATAAATAAATCATCAGACATAAACCATGATCCTCTAAACCAGGTAACTTTTACATATTATTTCTAATTAGTTTTTGTTGGCACAGTTTATAAATAACTTTTAATTTAGCACTGTTGTAGTTCACTCGCTCAGTCCTGTCTGAATCTTTGCAGATGTCAGACTTTGCATGTCTGACTCCTCTGTCCTCCATGATCTCCTGGAGTTTGCTCATATTCATGTCCATTGAGTTGGTGATGCTGTCTAACTATCTAGTCCTCTGCCTCCCGCTTCTCCTTTTGCCTTAAGTCTTTCCCAGCATCAGGGTCTTTTCCAGTGAGTCAGCTCTTTACATCACGTGGCCAGAGTATTAGAGCTTCAGCTTAAGCATCAGTCCTTCAGTGAATATTCAGGATTGATTTCCTTTAGGACTGACTGGTTTGATCTCCTTGCTGTCTGAGAGACTCTCAAGAGTCTTCTCCAGCACCAAGTTAGAAAGCATCAGTTCTTCCATGCTCAGCTTTCTTTATGATCCAACTCTCACACCTGTATATGACCACTGGAAAAACCATAGCCTTGACTAGATGGACCTTTGTTAGTAAAGTACTATCTCTGCTTTGTAATATGCTGTTTAGGTTGGTCACTGCTTTCCTTCCAAGGAGTAAGCGTCTTTTAATTTAATGCCTGCAGTCACTGTCTGCAGTGATTTTGGACCCAAGAAAATAAAATCTGTCACTGCTTTCACCTTTTCCCTTTCTATTTGCCATCAAGTGATGGGACCAGATGCCATGAGTTTTTTTCATTGTTGAGTTTTAAGCCAGCTTTTTCACTCTCTACTTTGACCATCTTTTGGGTTGGCCAGATGGCGATAGTGGTAAAGAACCCACCTGTCAATGCAGGAGATAAGAGACTCTGGTTCAGTCCCAGATGGGAAGCTCCTGTGGAGGAGGGCATGGCAGTCCACTCCAGTGCTCTTGCCTGGAGAATCCCATGGACAGAGGAGCCTGCCGGGCTACAGTCCAGAGTTGCAAAGAAGTTGGACACAACTGAGAGACTTAGCACCCACGCAGGAGACTCTTTTCTTTAGTTGCTCTCCACTTTCTGCCATTAGAGTGGTATCATCTGCATATCGAGGTGGTTGATATTTCTCCCAACAGTCTTAATCCCAGCTTCTGGTTCATCCAGCCTGGAATTTGGTATAATGTGCTATGCGTATAAGTTAAATAAGCAGGGTGTCAATATGCAGCCTTGACATATTCCTTTCACAGTTTTGCACCAATCACTTATTCCTTGTCTGATTTGCTGCTTCTTGACCTGCATACAGGTTTCTCAGGAGACAAGTAAGGTAGTCTGGTACTCCCATCTCTTTAAGAGTTTTGCACATTTTGTTGTGATCCACACAGTCAAAGGCTTTAGCGTAGTCAGTGAAGCATTAGATGGTTTTCTGGAATTTCCTTGGGTTTCTCCATGATCTAACGAATGTTGGTAATTTGATCTCATGTTCCTCTGCCTTTTCTAAATCCAGCTTGTACATCTGGAAATTCTCAGTTCATGTGTTGCTGAGGCTTAGCTTGAAGGATTTTGAGCATAACCTTACTAGCATGTGAAATGAGTGCAATTATCTGGTGTTTGAACATTCTTTGGCATTGCCTGTCTTTGGAATTGGAATGAAAACTGACCTTTTCCAGTCTTAGGGCCACTGCTGCCTTTTCCAAATTTGCTGGCATGTTGAGTATAGCACTTCCATAGCATCATCTTTCAGATTTGAAATAGTTCAGCTGGAATTCCATCACCTCTACCAGTTTTATTTGTAGAAATGCTACCTAAGGCCCACTTGACTTCACACTCCAGGATGTCTGACTCCTGGTGAGTGATCACACCATTGTGGTTATTTGGGTCATTAAGATATTTTTTGTACAGTTCTTCTGTGTATTCTTGCCACCTCTTCTTAATATCTTCTGCTGCTTTTAGGTCCATACCATTTCTGTCCTTTTTTGTGCCCTTCCTTGAAATGTTTGCATAGTATCTTCAGTTTTCTTGAAGAGATCTTTAGTCTTTTCTGGTTCTGTTGTTCTCCTCTATTTCTTTGCATTGTTAATTTAAGGCCTTCTTATCTCTCCTTGCTATTCTCTGGAACTCTGCTTTCAATTGGGTGTGTATCTCCCTTTCTTCTTTGCTTTCTGCTTCTCTTCCTTGCTGAGCTATTTGTAAAGCCTCCTCAGACAACTGTGCCTTCTTGCCTTTCTTTTTCTTTGGGATGGTTTTTGTTACTGCCTCCTGTACAGTGTTAAAAACCTCCTTCTGTAGTTCTTGAGGCACTTTCTCTATCAGATCTAATCCCTTGAATCTGTTGATCACCTCTACTGTTTAATCATAAGGGATTTGATTTAGGTCATACGTGAATGGTCTAGTGGTTTTCCCTACTTTCTTCAATTTAAGCCTGAAGTTTTCAATAAGGAGCTGATGATTTGAGCCACAGTCAGCTCCATGTTTTGCTTTTGCTGACTATAGAGCTTCTCTATCTTTGGCTGCAGAGAACATAAACAATCTGATTTCAGTATTGACCATTTGGTGATGTCCATCTGTAGAGTTGTCTCTTGGGTTGTTAGAAAAGGGTGCTTGCTGTGACCAGCATGTTCTCTTGACAGAGCTCCGTTAGCCTTTGCCCTGCTCCATTTTGCACTCCCAAGACCAAACTTGCCTGTTACTCTACTCTGGGTATCTCTTGACTTCCTACTTTTGTATTCCAGTCCCCTATGATGAAAAGGACATCTTTTTTTTTGGTGATAGTTCTAGAAGGTCTTATAGGTCTTCATAGAACCAGTAAACTTCAGTTTCTTTGGCAGTAATGGTTGGGGCATAGACTTGGATTACTGTGATGTTGAATGGTTTGCCTTAGAAGCGAACCGAAGTCATTCGGTCATCTTTGAGGTTGCACCCAGTTACTGCATTTCGAACTCTTTTGTTGACTATGATGGTTACTCCTTTTCTTCTAAGGAATTCTTTCCCATAGTAGTAGATACAATGGTCATCTGAATTAAATTCGCTAATTCCTTTCTCTTTTAGTTCACTGATTCCTAAGACGTTGATGTTCAATCTTGCCATCTCCTGTTTGACCACATCCAATTTACATTGATTCATGCACCTACCAGGTTCCTATGCAGTATTATTCTTTATATATCTGACTTCACTTTCATCACTAGACACATCCAAAACTGAACATGTTTCTGCTTTGGCCCCTGGTCTTCATTCTTTCTGGAACTATTTGTAACTGCCCTCTCCTGTACCCCAGTAACATATTGGACACCTTCTGACCTGGGCAAGCTCATCTTCTGGTGACATAACTTTTTCCTTTTTTATGGTGTTGCTGGGTTCTCCAGGAAGATTATTGGAGTGGGTTGCCATTTCCTCCTCCAGTGGACCACATTTTGTCAGAACTTTCAACTATGACCCGTCTGTCTTGGGTAGGCCAGTATGGCATGGGTCATAGCTTTATTGAGTTACATAAGCCTCATTGCTACAACAAGGCTGCAATCCATGAAGAGGTTAATTTAGAGTATTAAACTTTAAAATGCTTGGGTGAAGCTTCTTTTTGTTTAATACCATCTCAAGGAAATATAATCCATAAGAAATCTAACTTATGAATCTTTGAGATCAGTGAAGGGTAAAATAATTTTGGTCATAGCTTTAAATTAGATTTTCCATGTGTGAAACTCCATAAGTGATATGTAAGACATATTAATTTTTTCCTGAAAATTGATTATTTGTGGATTTCTTGAATTTTTACCTGTGTGTAAATCATATAAAATTTTCCCTCTTCTTTCCAACTCCAAATTTATGTAAATACTGAGCTGTATCTTTTAAAGAATATACTTTAACTCATTTTCTGGTTTAAAAAATTTCATGTTAAATCAATACCTGAAGATGTGTTCCTTATTTATAAGCAAAAATGTCACCATTTCAGTGAGGTCATTAGTTTCATAACATTGAACATTTAGTTCTTTACTAAGTGTTAATTTATTGATAATGCATCAAACAAAAATGCATTGCATATTTTCCCTCTTAAAAATTGAATCAGTAGGTTTAAATTTACATTACTTATTCCTTCAAGTATTGTAGACTACTGTGTTTTTTATGAGATTTACAGATAAGAGTAGAACTGTTCTCATTTCCTTAATTAGATTCTTCATTTATGTTTACTTTGTTTTATTTACTAGAAGAGGTAATCAGCTATTTTATCTCATTTCTAGTCTTTGAACAAGTCATTTGTCAACATTTGTCTTTTAAAAAATAATATGTACGGGAAAATTCTGTTGACTTTTTATTTTTAATCAAAGCTATAAACCTTCGAAATTGAAATGCTAGGGGAATTTAGGAGAAAGGAAGGGACAGTTCTTTTATGATAGACGAGAATGTGTTATCATGCTGAAAGCTACAGGAAAATGGGATACAGGAAGACTAAGACTTGGTTCCTGTCCTCAAGCAGTTAATATAGTTGGTGAACCCCGTGAATGATTAAGAAAAAGCACAGGGCCGTATAGTGATACAGGAAAGCATGATTGCTACAGAAATGGATGGCAAGTTCTTCTGACATTTAAGGAGACGTAATGGGTAGAATTTGAGTACATGGATAAGAGAAAGGTAGCAGAAAAAGAGATTGGAAAGTGAGACGTGTTGTGGAGAAAGAATGAAGAAAGTAATTAAACATTACAAAGTCAGGCAGCCTTTTAGGAGGCATGTGTTTCTTTTTTTTTTCCTTTTGTAAAAATGGTATTGTGTTATTTCTGGGCTTCATTTCCAGGTAATATGTCTTGTAAGTATAGTATATTTTGAAATTAAAATTGTTATAATCTTTTTATCTTTTCCCAGAGTCAACATCCTGGAATGCTTTGTGTCATGAGAGTGTCACCTACATTACCAAGACTTAAAATTGATTTTATCTTTAGTCTCCTAAGTAAATACGCTACTGGCATAAGATACACCCTGGACACATATTTGCATCACAAGCACCAACTCGAGGCCACCAATGAAGACGATGATGATACTAACCAGTCTGTGTCTTCCATCGAAGATGACTTTGTCACTGCTTTTGAGCAGTTAGAGGAGGAAGAGACTTCGAAACCATATAATGATGGTTTGTTCTTCACTAGATTTTTTTTCTTTAAATAGATAATTAAGGTTTAAAGTTCAGTTTTAAAAGTTTTAAGACAGATTGTTCAGTTGAAATTTATTTAGAAATTTGATCAAATTTAAGCATTGATACCTTTTTTTTCTGATTGAGGAATTAACTTTCTTGTGTCCTTTAAGGTCATTGTTACCTGGTTTTTAGTTTTGCTCTTTCTTTTATTAGGTTGTACTGTTCAGACACTGTTTCCCTTATTAGTTTAACTGTTTGGAAAATGCCTAAGTTCAGACTTGAGTTAGCTGGCAGGGTCACCTAAATATTAGTGTTTCTAATATGCGACAGCTTGCTAGATATTCCATAGACCAGGTATTCCTAGATGTGGGGTAGAATGAGAATATTTTAGTAATGGGTAAACTCCAGTACTTTGGCCACCTGATGCGAAGAGCTGACTGTTTGGAGAAGACCCTGATGCTGGGAAAGGTTGAGGGCAGGAGGAGAAGGGGACGACAGAGGATGAGATGGTTGGATGGCATCACCTTCAATGGACATGGGTTTGGGTGGACTCCGGGAGTTGGTGATGGACAGGGAGGGTGGGAGGCCTGGCATGCTGTGGTTCATGGGGTCGCAAAGAGTTGGACACGACTGAGCAACTGAACTGAATACTTGCTCTTAAATATAGCTTGAGATGAATCTGTTAATTCAGTGGCCCCCAACCTTTTTGGCACCAGGGACTGGTTTCATGAAAGACAGTTTTTCCATGGAACTGGGGCAGGAAGGGGGTGGTTTTGGGATGATTCAAGTGCATTACATTTATTGTACACATTATTTCTAGTATTACTACATCAGCTCCACCTCAGATCATCAGGCATTACATCCTGGAGGTTGGGGATCCCTGTGTTAAAACAGAATAGTATAGAAGATACTTAAAATACAAATGAGTATTTCATGCTTCAAGTCTACTTATTCCCATTGATTTAAATCAATTAAAAAATTCTTTTCAAGAATAATCATTTTATTCTTTTCCTCTAGGATTAAACATAATTGCACTAAGGAGCCAGTGTGATGCTGCTTCACAGACTGTTTCAGGTCGCCGTTTGGATACCCATGGTTTCAGGGTTCTGGTTGGCTCTGAGCAGCAGAAGTCATTGGCTAAACCTTCAACTTCTTTAATAAACATTCTGGAACATAAAAAACTGCCTCCAGTGAGAACTTCAGTCACAACATCAGTCTCTGAGCCGTGGGTCCAGAGGAGTTTCTATAGGTCCTTTGCTGCTTCAGAGAAAGGTAGTGATGCCCAGAAACCACTGTTCTCCTCTTCTCCTGCCTACTCGTCTGAATCGGAGTGCTCAAGTCCAAGTCCTGTTATTTTCTTGGATGAAGAAGGTTATCAAAAAAGTTTGAAAGCAAAACTTGAGTTACCTAAAATTCCTGTGACAAAAGATGATATTGAAGATTCAGACTCAGAAGTGAGTGAGTTTTTCGATAGTTTCGATCAGTTTGATGAACTAGAACAAACTTTAGAGACTGCTTGTCCGTTTCTGAAAGATCTTGCTGTAGGGAAACCATCACAAAAGAAAGGGCACAAACATGAAAAATTGTGCTCTGTAACCACTACTATGAATCCTCAAAAATTCAAGTTTGATCGGCCAGCTCTCCCAGCTAACATTAGGAAGCCAACTCCTCGTAAACCAGAATCCCCTTACAGTAACCTGTGTGATGCCCCCGATTCTCCCCGCCCCGTGAAGGCCTCAGGGGAAGACAGTGGTTTGTTTAGCCCTATTCGATCCTCTGCTTTCAGTCCTCTTGGGGGCTGTACTCCAGCTGAATGCTTTTGCCAAACAGATATTGGTGGAGATAGGATTCATGAAAATCCTGATTCTCTTTTTTACACCTATGAAGATTATGCAAATAGCCTTTCCTCTGAAGTTCTGGGCTCAGTTCTTCATAGCCAACATACTGATGCAACATCCAACACTAATAGTATTAAAAAGGGAGAAAATAAAATGGTAGCTCTTCAGCATGGAAGCCTTGATCAAAAAAGTAAATCTAAAAATAAACCCTTAATGATTGATAGCATTCAGAAGTTTGCAGCAGATCTCGTGGAAAAAAGTTTTGGCAGTGCATTTAAAGACTTACAGAAAGGGGTCTCTTCGTGTACCAATGCCTTGTGCCAGTTAGCCATCAAATTGACGTCATCCGTTTTTCAAATGGCGTTTAACGAACTGAGAAGGCAACGTGCTTTTTCGCTGAAAGAACGAGCCATTAGTGGACTGGCTAGTTTTTTGGTGAGTGAGGCATTCTCAAATGCTTTAAAAGATCTGCAGTATGTAAAGAAACAGATCTTCACTAACACCGTCACTAGATTTGCTGCAGATCTCGCTGAAGAGCTTGTTTTTGAAGGCATCATGGAAGTGTGTCAGTTCTCCTATCCTCCAGCACCTGCCTCTCTTCAGGATCGGTCATTTCACTATGAAGACAGAGTGGTGAAGTCCTATGCAAGAGATCTGTCTGAATCTGTAATACAGGAAGCATTCATTGAGCTGTCTCAAGTTGATGTTACCTTCACCACAAAGGCAGCAGTTAGTGTTTCCCCAGAAAACATAAAGGATGTGAGCACAGAAGATATCGTGTCAGTGACACAGACTTCTGTGTGTTCCCCTCCTCCTGACAGTCAGACAGGTATGGTGACAAAACCAGCGCAGGAGTATAGAAAGGAATACACAGTGCAGCAGGCCTTGTTCTGTACTTCAGGAATTGTCACTTCAATACCAGTGCCCTTGGCAGGAAGTGCCCTTCTCCCATACCGCATTTCTTCTAATACGTATCAGACAAAGTCTCATCCATCGTGTGATGATAGTCATTTGAATGGTGGTCCAACCCCGGCGGGTGTTGCCACAAAAAACAAAGAAGAGGAGCTAGCTTGTCTCAGGAATATTTGTTTACCTTCAGACCACAACCCTGGTAGCCAGAGTGAGGTGAAACCAACTAGTGATGTTGTTGAAACAGAAAGCTCTTCAAAGTTAACAAATGATCCTGTGATTATTAGCGATTTTTCTGCCGCAGTGGTGCATAAAATAGTAAATGAAACTATAGATTCAGTGACGTCTTCCAAAGTTGCAAAAACAGAAGAACACACAGATTGTTTAACTCAAACAGGGAAGGGAAAAATCCCTTCTTTCTACTGGGATCAAGTGGCACTTCCACAGTGTGAGGCTAGCAAGAAGGACATGTTTGCTGAACGGTTATCTAAATCTATTATCAAACATTCCATAGATGAAAGCAAGTCAGTGATCCTAAATGTAGATAAAAATGTCCTCCTCAAGGAAGACTCGCCTGTTCCTGGAGACGAGTCACAGTTGATCTTGGAAGAGTTCCCCAAGTTTCTTGAAGCTCAAGATCATTTAACTCACTGTTCACTTTCAGAAGGAAAGGATTGTGTTCCAGAAGGTAAAGGTTCTGTGGTTCCTGGATTTTCTTTGGAGACACTACCACCTTGTCCAGCGGTGGCAGGCCAGAAACCCAATCTGAAGGAAATTGCTAAGGACAAATCTGTGAAAAAGCAGAATTTGCATAATTCAGCCCTTGAGCCCTTGACTTTGGGGCAGGAAAACTCTTTTCCCCATTCACATACTTTCTCATCCACAGTGCTCACCTGTGCAGATGGTTTGCACATGGAAGATAAACAGAAAATGAGAGATGGGAACATAATACCTGACACCCCTCCATCAACTCCTCTGGTTCCATCCCAGGCTCCTTCTGAGTGGGATATCAAGAAGTTAACCAAAAAACTTAAGGGGGAGTTAGCAAAAGAGTTTGCACCGGCCACACCACCGTCCACACCTCACAACTCGTCTGTAAGCAGTTTGTCTGAAAATGAACAAAATGCAATAGAAAAAGAAGAGTTCATGTTGAAGCTCATGCGGTCTCTCTCAGAAGAAGTTGAAAGTAGTGAAGGCGAAGAGTTGCCAGAGGTGGACGTGAAGTCGGAGCCAGCGGGGAAGAAAGTTCAGTTTGCAGATGCATTAGCGACACACATCGTTTCCCTTGCAACTGAAATGGCGGCTTCCCATTTGGATAATAAGGTGATTCAAGAAGCCAGGGTGAAAAGCCCTTCCTTAAATGTGGAGAGTCAGAGAAGCCTATCTCCCGCTTTTTTAAATTGCTCAGATGAAAGCTTACAAGCATTATGCAGTTTTGCAGGTGATATGGCAGCAGAAGTCATTACGGAAGCTGAAAAAATAGCAAAAATTAGGAGCTCTATGTTTTTCAGGAGGAAGAGGAACAGTTGTGTTGATGGTGATCAAGATTATAGATCAGAAGAGAAGTTGGATGTAGAGGCTGTAGCACACCCAGGAGGAATAGATCCGTTTATTCTTCCTTTACCACCAAGTTCTTGTCTGTCAGGTCTAACATACAAGTATCCCAGCTGTGAAAGTGTGACAGATGAGTATGCAGGTCACATTATCCAAGTACTCAAACAGGAAGGTGGCAGTGGTGAGTTAGTAATGGACCAGTACGCCAACAGACTTGCCTATCGGTCTGTCAAGTCAGGCTTACAAGAAGCGGCTAAAGCAGCCAGAGTGAAGTGCGGCTCCAAGATACTCCCTGTGCGAAGCTCACAGGTGAAAACCGATGATGAACTGTTACTGGTTTTAAATAAAGAACACCAGCAAGAAGCAGATAAAAAAAGACAAAGTAGAAGTGGTGGAAGTTACCTTCATAAAAACCAGACGTGTGAACGGACACGGGATATGTGCAGAAATGAGTGCTCGGAACTACATAGTTTTTCAACCTCTCTTGCTCACAGCATCACAAGAGATGTTACAAAAGAGCTGATGGCATCGACAGGTGGCTTGCCAAAATCCTTAACAGATTCTTGTCTTTATGGAAAAAACGCATGTGACGAAGATACCGAGATTCACGTTGGGCCAGAGTTTCCCAAGTCTCTCCAGCCTTCTTCACAGAATCACAGATTTTCTCAGAGTACAGGCAGCTTGAGTGGGTGTGGCTATGGAGAGACTGTCGTTCAAGCTATAGAGCAGTATGCTAACAAAGTCGTGGGCGACACTTTAGAGCTGGGTTTAGGATCTGCCATCTTCCACGTGTCTGAAGCCGCAAAAGCTGTCGATAGGAACACAGAAAAGCTGCCACCTCTGGTGGGTCAGGCTTGCCGATACTGTGGCCGTAAAGAGCTCCATGACTGCACTGGAAATTCGTCTCCTCGCTTTCCCAGGCTGGATCTGCTTGCTGGTAGTAAGGCAGTTTCTAATTCACAACTTAGCAACTTCTGTCAGAAATCTAGGATTTTTCATCTCGATGTCCCTCAGATTCACGTTGCTCTCGATAAGAAGACAGTGCTTGCTGAGAAGATAGTTGCTGAAGCGATTGAAAAGGCAGAGAGAGAGCTGAGCAGTACCAGCCAGGCAGCTGACAGTGGGATCGGACAGGAAGGCGTCAGCTTTGCTGAAAGCCTCAGCACAGAGATACTAACGTCAGCAGTGGTCAGTGCTGGACAGGCCATCAGCAGGTAAGCTTCTGATTTCTTTTGGGTTTTGCAATAAAGAGTTACCTTGATTATTTATGTCTTAGAAAGATGTTCAGAAAGATGTGATTCTTTTTAATCTTAAATGAACAAAAAGAAATACTCCCTATTGTATTTGCATATCATTTATATCCTACCTGTTACTTTTCATAGACACTGTCTCATTATCCCCCAGCAGCCCTTTGGGGGAAGGAAGGTATGAGCCATTTCCTCAATTGGAAGGTGAGGCTTAGAGGGGATGGTCACCTTGCCCAAGTTGACACAGCTGTAGAGTAGGTAAGGTTGACTCAAGGAAACAGCTGGAGAAGTTCATACAGCCAATACGGAGTATCACCATATTAATGTACCACTCTGAGATGATGTTTTTATTTCTGTTCACAAAGTAGTTTTCTTACAAAGAGCATAATTGAACGTGCCAGGCTTCTCTGTCCGTGGGATTTCCCGGGCAAGAATACTGAAGTGGGTTGCCATTTCCTTCTCCAGAGAGTCTTACCCACCCAGGGTTCTGTGTTGCAGGTGGATTCTTGGCCAGTTGAGCCAGCAGGGAAGCCCCGTGAAGAAAGCAGACGTTCTCTAAATAGCTCACTCCTGCCACCACTCCTTGATAAGCCGCTGTCCAAGGGACAGTCCTCTGTGATAGTCCTCCAGTGTTGTGTGTTTCAGAGACTGTGCCTTGTGCTCAGTGATCATAACAGCTTAGTTAACATTTTCACTTTTAACCTTCTCTCTCCCTGGGAAAACATCAGGGCTGACTTGTGTTATTAGTTTGTAGGATTATTTTTGTTAGTCTCATGGAAAGAAAATTTCTTGAGAAGGAATTTTATTGAGCCACATGGTAACCCAGGATATTTTAGTAGCTTTTGTCAATGCTGTGACAAGCACTGCCTCTTTTCTTGGCCATCTTAAGATAGGGAGATGCAGGGAGCTAGTGCTGGAGGAGGCAGTGGGTAGCAGCAGGCGGGGGTGGGCGTGCAGTTTTGAAGAGGTAGCCGGAAGCAGCTCTGACAAAGTGACATTTGAGCAGTGAGACAAAGGTGGAGAGACAATGAACTAAGTGGGAGTCAGGGAAATGGGGTTCCCAACCAAGGTTAGTGGGACTGCGTGTTGGGGAAACAGCAGAGAGGCTTGTGTGGCTAAGGCGGGTGAGCCAGAGAGAGCGGGAGCCCAGTGGAGGGCATGAGAGGTTATAATACCAGATGCATGTTAAAAGGGTTTGGACTCTTATTTTGATTGATGAGAAGCTGCTGGAAGGTTTTGATCAGAAGACTAACACTTCCCCTCTTCATGTTTGAAAATATGGGGCAAGATTGGGGTATGGGGTTAAAAGACACAAACTACTATGTGTAAAATAAGCAACAAGGATAAATTGTATAGCATTGGGAAATAAATATAAGCCATTATTTTGTAGTAACTTTAAATGGAATATAATCCTCAAACATACTGAATCTCTGTGTTGTACTCCTGAAACTAATAAAATAATGTAAATCAACTGTACTTCAACAAAAAGTTAAAACATCACTTTAAACTGTTAGTCAAGAATAAAATGTAGAAGGGGCATACACTGTAATTGAGCAGCAAATGGAATTTCTTGTGAAGATAGAATAAAACTATGATGTAATGTTTTTTCATTGAGAAAAAAATGAGAGGGATTATGATCCATGCTCAGAGTCTTGAAGAGATTTGGCTAGCCTGACTGTAGCCTCGATTGACAGTCTAGAATTCCTTGAACTACTTTTTTTGTTCTTAAAGCCAGAAAAGGGGTAATTTTGGGTACAAATAAAAATACTGTTTTACAAAGCAGATGTGGCAGACTTAGGAACTTGTGCTCCTTCATAGTGTCCCAGTTGAAAATATGAACTGCTTTGAAGAGAATTTAAATAAATGATGTGCTTGGGATGGACCCATAATAGATGAACAGAGTAGGTTAGGAATATCAGTGGGTATCTCAGTTAATTTTGAAATTAATAAGCTCTCCTGCCAAGTCTCTTTATTAGCAGACCCAAACAAAGGGTTAGGTCGACCACTGATCTAACTCTGAAGGTCCCATTTCTTGTTTTTGTCATCATTATTATCAAGTGGATATTTCTATTTATAATACAATTCAGAACCTGATGCTTTTGGACTTATTTTCTTTCTTTTTTCTAGTCCAAAGGAAACAGAAGACTTTCAGTCAGCTGAGTCTCTTGGTAGCCAGCAGATGCATCTCAGTATTGGTGAGGACAGTACTGGGAGCTGGTCCAACTTAAGTTTCGAAGATGAACACCAGGATGAAAGCAGCAGTTTTCACCATCTAAGTGAAAGGTAACTATGATTTTGCATGTAATTGTGTAGTTTAGGTACACGGACTCCTCAGAAATAAGTTAAATTTATGTTGAATTTGATTTTAAAATTCTGAATTTGTAAACCTAACCATTATTATCATAGTGGATTTTGTTACAACGTTATTTCTGATGGTTTGACATTTATTAAATATAGTAATTAGCTGGACTAAATTTCTTTGTGCCAATAATGGAAAAATATACATTTGATTTTATATGCATCATGCTATACTTGGTCTTCTCATGAACTTTTGAGAAAAAAATTTTCTTTCTCACTTTAAAGGACCGGAAAAAGAATAGTTATCTATAAAAGACATTAAAATGGTCCTGTATTTTCTTGATATTAGAGTAGTAATTTTTTCTAGGAGAAGGATTCCTTACTTGTCCATTCAGGAGGACTAACTTGAGCAGTTATACTTAAATGACTGGAAATACGTAAACTCATTACAAAAATCCAGTATGATATAACAGAAGGCGCTTCATATATCATTCTCTCAGTTAACCTTGTTCCTAAAACCAGTTTTAGAATATTTTATTAATTATAATACAATTATTTCTTTTATTCCTAATGCCGTACAGACCTTCCTGATTAACCTATAAAATATTACAAAATCTTTATTCACATTAAGTGATATTTGGAAATAGTAAACACTGACCATAGCTGAGCCTCGGGAGAGGAGGGGGTTTCGGGCAATGTAGAAAGGACCCTGTGAAGCTCCTGCAGAACAGACCCTTGGAATGGACTTACCAGGAGGGGGAGGGAAGAAGGGATGAGGAAGCAGAAAGAAAGGAAATGGCTTTTCAGCTGTTGGAACACATCATCTCAGAGTACTTGGTTTGATGCTTGGATTAACCAGTGAATCTTAATAATTTTATATTTTTATTGTCATAGTTTTTAAAATGTGACACAAGCTGCCAGTATTTTACAAAATTTAAATCCAAAGAAGGCAGTCTTTAAAACTGGTAGTAGGAAGTGGGGTAATGTCACAGATTATCATTTGGCCCTCTCCACAGCTTTAGAATGTTTACACTAAATTCTCTCACTTTGAGAAACAGGCTTCTAGAATTTCAGTGGAGTTGACATTGTTGCTTATGAAATCCTGGTGTTAAAGTGGGAGAACTTAGAGGCTAGTGGCCATAAAAGGACTGTAGCTGGTTGAATGACTCAATATGGAATGCTGTCCAATGTGATGAAAAGAAGGGAAGCGCCTACCAGGGTCAGCTGTTGGTTCTTCCTCTTGTGTTATTTTATCGGTGGTGTAGAACACTCATTATTGGTGAGTGACTCAAAACAGAGATGAAAAGGTAATCCTGTTAACAGAACCAGGGTTCAGAAAGACCAAATCAGGCTGAGGCTAGACCAGTTGTGTTTAATGTGAGGAAATATCTTTAGGTTCAGAGAATCAATTACTTGAATGGGAAAAACCTGACCTGATAGCATTGGAAAAAAAAAAAAAAACCTGTGGTTTAATTGACCATAGAATTAATAAGAACTAATGATACTGTGTGAATTTAAGGTTCCGGCACGAAGAAAAACTTAGTGGGGCTCATTTAGGGTTGGTGTGCTTGCCTCCTAGAGACTAAGGTTCACTGGGTCATTGGCAGTCCCAAGATTTTGCATACTTGATAAGTGCCTCAGATGATTTTAAAGGAGACCACACTTAAGATACATGACTTTAGTGTAAAAATGGGTAAAAATTTTAATTTTGTAATTTTTTTCTGTGCTTAATCATTCTATTAATAGAAGTAAATATGGTGTTTGAGATAATTAATTTTCTCTCTCTTTGGCTCACAGCTGTTTAACCATTCTGTATTTCCATATTTTCTCGTTTTTGGTTTGTCTGTCACCAGACTATGTAGGCAAAATTGGTTTCATAGTTTAACACTAGAGCTATATTTGTTTGAATGTAATGCTGAAAAGACACTGATCAGTTTTAATTTTTATTCTGTAATGCATTACGGTTTGTGACAGTTGGATAATGCTAATATGTACATGTTAATTATTGAGATAGCCTGGAAACTATTTAGAACTTTTAAATTAATCAGCCCCTTTTTGGTAACCTTATCAACATTTATTGATGCATAAAAGATGATTTTATGTTAATTCATTTTTAGAACTCAAATGTTGTGTTGTGTAAATATTTTTACAATTGCCTAGCCTCCTATGGGAAAACGCAGCTGCTTATCACTGCAAACTAATGTGCTTACTAATTATTTACTAATTAAGCTAAGTAAGCACTATTTACTTACTAATTATGATAAGAATTTTTTAAAATTGCATGTTTAGATTTTAATCTGAAAAACTGAATTTGATTTTGTTTTCGAACACAGTTGCTTTTTGTGTGTGTCGCTTTGCCGCACTTGTAGAATGTAGTTGCGTTCTTCCGATTAGGCAGTGTAGGAAGGTATCTGTGGAGTGTTAGTGACTGGCTGATCTGTCAAGTGTAATGCTTGATTAGGCCTTGGCTATGCAATATTCTCAAGAAAATGTGTATTATTTGCCACCTGCTGAATTATACATAATGTATGAAATGAAGGTAATTGACATAATAATGAACATCTTTTCTCCCCGTAGTTAGACGAGGTCTTCTTGGGAATATGTTTCAGTGTCTTCCTTCTCATCCTTTCCCCATCCTCCTTCCCCACCCTGGCCATCACTGTGTGCACTCTTTAAAGACTCAGGGGGAAAAAAGACTCGAGAGAAAGTTAACCTGTGTAAACTTTATCCAAACTGAAGAGCATTAGCTTTTTACAAATTATGTCCTAAGTTTTGCCATAGATGTTAATTTCATTGTGAAACTTTTTCGTTCTTCCTTTCATTTACTGTCCTAAAGTCACTGTCTGAATCTGTAAAATAAATATAAATTTAGAATAATTTTCATGAACTGCTGAGGACAAGTAAGAAAACTCCCTAATCTCTGAAGCTGTTGAACACCTCGTGTAGTAGTTATGATGGTCTTCACATAACTCCACGGATGCTGTGCCCACTGAGGCAGCTTCAGAACATCCTCAGTTATCAGTGATGGACGCCATTCCAAGGAAAACCAGGGTTGTTTTTACCATTCATTTTCTAGTTCAGCTCTGTTCTTTTCTTCCTCTGGCAGTAATGGTAACAGCAGTAGCTGGAGCAGTCTTGGTTTAGAAGGAGATTTGTATGAGGACAATTTATCCTTTCCAACATCAGACAGGTTGGTCCAGTCCAGAAATCTAAACACTGATGAGTCTTTCACCACTAATGCATGATATCATATTCTTAAAAGAATGTGGGTTAGAGTGCCAACATGTGTCAACCTGCTTTTCTCCTATCTTTGACATGATTCTGCTTGATAAATTTACATCTAATGAAAAAATTCAACTCTGCTAAGATATGACTGACACCTAATTGTAAAACGTGTTACTTTTATGCATGCGTTGCACTGCTTGCTATTTTTCATTCTACCAATTACTGTTTCATTAAAAAGAGCTTGCTTCCTACAGGATTTCTGTTTTTTTGGTTTTTTTTGTTTGTTTGTTTCTGTATATAGTTTTATTTCATTTATAAGAAAAGTATAGGAAAAGATGTGTTTTTAACTGTTAAAAATATACAAATGGCATCAACCAAAGCACTGATAAATAATTATTCATGGCATTCTGTGATATTCAAATGCTGTGTTATCTAAAGCCAAATTAGCATACTTCGGCTTTAAATTATTTTAAATTTTATTATGTAATTACTTGACACTGTATATCATGGTCAGGTAGAAATTCTGTTACTGATAACTTCCCTTTAGGCATCATTGGCACTTGAGATTTTAACATGAAATGGTGTGAGAAGCAAAGCTTCCTTTTTTATTGTCATTTCTCCCCCTTTTAAATGTCATATGTCATATTGTAACATTCATTTTTTGGTCACATTTTAAGAATTGGCTTTAATACCATTATTAATTAAAGTTTTTTCTTTTTAACTGCTTCTTTTGCTTCATTTGGTAAGTGATGGGCCAGATGATGAAGAAGAGGAGCATCAGACTGATGTAGAAGGTAACTGGCTGTTTGTTTGTTTTTTAAAGTGTTCGCCTGTTTTTTGTATAAGGTTCTTTAGGAAAGTCTTTAATATTTGTGCATTTTCATCAAATAGACATTGTATTATTGCTGAGTTATCATGGTTTTTACATTACAAAACAAATTCTTTTTTGTTTTGTTTGAATTCATTAATTTATGTGCTATTTTACTAGACTTGGAACATTCAAACAATATAAACATACCAAAAAAAAGACATTTATAAGAACCTAGATGGAGCCCTATCAGATGGGAAATACTAACTGAAGACTGTTAATAATAACAGAAAAAAATCATTTTATAATTCCATAATGGTTTTTTTCCCCTTCCCTTTTGGTTATTATTGTGTTTTGAGATTCCTTCAACACAATGTTACTCATTTAAACTATTCAGTGTAACTTGAAATTATTTATTAGAACAAATGTTGATTTATTTTTAAATTGTTTTCCATTAAAATTACAGAAGTTTGCAATTGGAGTAGACCCAGGAGAAGTTCTTGTCTACATTTCTTATTACACAGATAATAAAGGAATTGAAAGATGAAGAAATATTCCAAATCAGGGTATTCTTGAACTAATCTATCCAATGTCAGATCTTTTGCTGAGCAACTTGTGTTATTTGATTGTTAAACTAAGAGGAGGGGTACTCATCAGTGTAAAGACTGAACTACATTAAAAGAAGTATTCAGTCATTTGAGGGAGAAACTTACAATAGTCTCTTCATATAATTATTTTGTTTAAAATATAAAATTCTTATATTATGAGTTATAAATATTATAATTATCACATGTCAGTTTGTTTTCCTTTCAAACTAGTTATTTCTAGAATTAGTATTTGATGTCAGTCTTATAAAAATCAATAAATAAAAGATATTTAAAAAAAAAAAAAAGATATTTTTAAACTAGTTCTCCCTTCCATTAGTTCCAGTCTTATACTCACACATATATTTGAAGAATATACTTACTCATTTCTTCCTTTAATGATCTTGGTTTCAAATATGTAAAGACTAGAGTTCTGGAATGTGATTTGTAATTCTTAATTAAATATATTAGAATGTCTTTAGCAGATCTTAAAAACTTCTCATGTTGAACCTAAGTTTTCATTATATTTAGATGGGTGTTGAGTTTTTTCCCAAAAATCTTATTTTCCCTTAATTCTGAAAATACCGATAATGTCTTCTATAGAGTGGCATGTAAGAATGTTCATGTTTAGACATTAGTTTTTGAACCAGTGATTCTTTAATCATCTCTTTAGAAATAGGCAAACAGAAAATTGCAAGAACAAATTTCTTAAAATGTACTTTTCTACCTGGGTTTCCAGTTTGTTTTATTACCAATTGTATTTTTTTGTTTAGAAAGGTCATGTATCAGTTTTGAGTCCAAATCCTCAGACCTAAGATTATTATTATTTTAGTTCTAAAACCACTCCTAAGTAACCATTTTTCATATAGGGTTTCTGGAAGTAAGTTTTTTTCTCATCAGATATAAAGTAGGGGTAAAAAGGGAAAGTAAAAGTGAAAGTCACTCAGTCATGTCGGACTGTTTGAGACCCCATGGATTTATACAGTCCTTGGAATTCTCCAGGCCTGAATACTGAAGTAGTAGCCTTTCTTCTCCAGGGGGATCAGGCAGTATTTTTAGAGTTTTTGATAGACTGTTTGTTTGTTTATACTTAGTTGCTCAGTCATGTCCAACTCTTTGCGACCCCATGAACTGTTGCCCCCTAGGCTCCTCTGTCCATGGGATTCTCCAGGCAACAATACTGGAGTGGGTTCCATGCCCTCCTCTGGGGGATCTTCCCAACCCAGGGACCGAACCCAGGTTTCCCACATTGTAGGCAGATTCTCTACCGTGTGAGCCAGCCAGGGGAGAATATTTGCTTTATTTTTTGCGGACTAAAAACAATTCAGAATTATGGAAATCCTAAGGCAACAAGCTTTATTTATTTATTTATTTTTGTTTGTAGTTGGAGGATGTCAGTTCTTTCTCTTTTCACTAGAGTTGAATGACCTCTCTTAGAGATCACTCTTAGGCAGCCAGACACCCTGAACTGAAAAATCTAGTGGTACAGAGAAACTTTCAACTCCATGACCTCTGCAGAATTTATAGAATGGCCCAAAGACTATGGTACTGTTGTTTGCCAGACCCATTTTTGATTGAGAATCAGAGTGTGGAAAGGAAGGAAATGATAATACATTTATTTTAAGAGAATAGCATGAACCAGTTTTTTTAAATGAAAAATCTTACAGGTCAGTAGGAACCCTAAAAATTAGTAGTGGTCTAAAATGCCCTGCCAACTGTAAAAAAAAAAAACTCAGGGACATTCACCAGCAAATGTCCATTACTGGTGCAAATCGGTGCGGTGTCTGCCCGCATGCCCCCCTGCCTGCCTCTTGTTGGGGAGGCCCGGGCCTCAGCACTGCTGGTTGCTCAGCCACCACTAAGCAGTGGTATTCAACACAGGATATTGGTTTAGTTTTATAACAGAAATTCATCTTTTTTTATGTTGAAAACATAATTTTTATTAAAAATAAATAAATTGAGAATAGTGTCTTACAAGAGTGTATCAGAAAAGTCCCTGGTTTGTTTTTGTGGATGTAAGTGGTTGCATATGACTCCCCCACCCCTGCCCATATTTTGCCTGAAAAGTGAAGTGATTAAGAGCATGGAGCCAGATTGCCAATGTTAATATCCTGACTCAGCTGTGTCCCAGCTGTGAGATTCTTGGTCTGTCTCTCCCCCTGATCCCTCACCTGTAAAATGGGATGAAAGTGGTTCCCTCCTCCTAGGGTGCTTGTGAGGGGTGAGGGAGTTGTTGTGTCTAAAGAGCTTAGAAGAGCTCTTAGGCTGTAATATGTGTGATCCGAGTATTCCCTCCTGCTGCTGTTTCTCAGAAAGCTTTCTGAAAGTCCATTTAATATATTTTTTTGTGTTTTGATTGTAATTGTAGCATTTTAGTTTTATTTGCCATACCTGTGGATTATGTTTTGACATAAATTATGGCATTTGTGAATTGCCAGTTGAATTCAGTGCCTCAGAATAGAGTTTTGCACTGTGCTGTCACAGATGATCAAACTATTTCTTTATTTTAGCATTATTTTGCCCTTTCAAAGGAATGCTTTAGTTGGTGTTATGGTGCAAAAAAGATGATTTTTTGGAAAATTCCTTGGAATCTTAAGAAATAGAAAATGCCTTATATATCCTTAGAAACCAGTGTACTGAGAGTTGAATTGATGGATTTCACTGCTTATTGCTTAAAAATTTAAATTTTAGGTTTGGAGCAAGATGGAAAGACTCTGCTAATTACAAATATTGACATGGAGCCATGCACAGTAGACCCCCAGCTAAGGATTATTCTTCAGTGGCTCGTTGCTTCTGAGGCAGAAGTTGCAGAACTTTATTTTCATGACTCTGCAAAGAAGGAGTTTATACAAGTAAGTGCCTGCCTTGTGGGGGGTGGAGGGCGCAGTGTATGCCGCCCTGTGTCAGACATTGGTCTGATAGGCGCCCACTGATAGCAGTGGGCAGGTGCGCGGGCATTAGAGTCCGGTGCGTGGGCTCAGGTGTCGGCTCTGCCGCACTCTCGCAGTCTGGCCTTGGGCAGGCTCGCCAGTCGCAGTCTTTTTCTCTGGGCTGTGGAAATGAGCATAGAATTTACCTGGCAGAGGTTTGTGAGGATTAGATATAACACTGTTAAAAGGTGCTTAATCCAGTGCCTGGCACATCCTAAGTCCTCAAAGCTGGGTGTCTTGAATAAGCATTTCATGTGCTCATATGAAAAGATTGAGTTATTCTTTGTACTTAGTTGATGCATAATTACGTCTCTTCTTCTGTTAATCCAGTGTCATTAGTATGAGAAGCTAGCATAAGCAAAAGCCAGTAAGGGGTTATAAACATTTAATAAGGGACAATAGTTCACCTTGAGCATTTAGTAGGGTTCTAATAATAAAACATTCAGATTAGGTGCATTAGTAGAATATTTTTATTGATAATTTACTGTGTACCAGTTACATTATTAGCCAAAATTTTTAGTTTGCACCCTTAAGGTTTTTGTCCAGGACTTTTCTTTATCAGAACTTTCATTTAATCTTACTATATAATGTAGAGCAGTTCAAAGAATAACCAATATAAAATGATTAATAATAACAAAAAAGAAATTGTCAAGTTACTCTTGATTTCCGGTTCAGAATTTACAAAAATATTATTGAAAGAAGTATGTGATAAAGATATATAAAAAAAATGATTTTTGTATTTTGTTTTTATTTAGACTTCTTGAATTTTTCCAGCATAGATTTCTGTTTAGAGGCAGAGGGAGAAAATAAGACAGAAAGGGGATGTTCAGGAAATGAATTGTCAAGGGGAAAGAATGGGTAGGAAAAGTGTTAGAACTGACTATATGGAGGCAAGCATTTTCAAGTCGTTTAGTCTTGGATAAATTGAGGGCTAAGGAAGGCCTTAGGCGGAGCTGAGTGTAATGGTGCTGAGGTAAGAAAGCCGCATCCCCACATGACCTAAGAAAACATTCTTGCAGTTCCTCAGAAAGTCAAACACAGCATTATTATATAACCCAGCAATTCTCCACCTAGGTCTGTACCCAAGAGGAATGAAAACATATGTCCAAGGCAGTGTTATTCGCAATAGGCCAAAGTGGAAACATCCTAAATGTCTGTTAGCTGATGAATAAAACGTGGTCTGTCCATGCAGTGGAATGTTGTCTATCAGTAAAAAGGACTGAAGTAGAGACATGCTACACCCTGGAGGTGGAGGACCCTTGAAGTCATGTTAAGTGAAAGGAGCCAGGTCACAGATGGCCATTTATTTTGTGATTCCATTAAAATGGCCAAAATAGGAGAACCTATAAACTGAAAGTAGATTAGTGATTATCTTGAGTTTACGGGGTTGGGAGGAATGGGCAGTGATTATTAATAGGTACGACTTTTTTTGGGTAATAAAGGTATCCTAATGTTGTTTGTTGTGATGTTGCATTCAACTCTGTGAATTCAATAAAAATCATTAGCTGGTCTGTTTTAAATGGGTGCATTGTGTGGTATGTGAATTATATCACAGTAAAGCTATTTTTGAAAAGGTTAAGCATATTTGTATTACAATTAGTTTTTATAGAACTAAATAGGAAAAAATCTGAGTTGAAGACATGTTCAGATTAGTGATGATAGTTTATTTAAACCTGTATTTTTATACTTAAAAAAATGAGGTATAATTTATATATAACACCTTATTAGTTTCAGGTGAACAACATAATGATATTTGTACATATTACAAAATGATTGCCACAGTATTTAATATTTATTTACTTTTTTTCTGAAACATGAACATTTCTTATGTGTTTCTGTTGAGGCTGGAGTGCGTATTCCAGGGGAGAAAGCCACACTGTATGTTGTGGAAGGAAAATCCATATCCTTTTATTAATCTTGACATCGTTTTTTATTATTTTATGTTCCCAGTTGAGGGTGTGGCAGATGTATTTAGTTCAGTTCAGAGTTTCCTGTAGAGATGGAGCCTCTCCACGCCCACACAGACTCTGTGCTGGGTGAGGTTTGTGGGGTTCTGGCTCCCACAATCCCAAAGTGTCACTCTGGAGGAGAGTATTTATAAAAGCCAGGAAGGAAAAATGTTTAATTTGTGTAATGACTGGCGGTTTAGGGGAGAATACCTTGTTATAACTGGGAAAGAGTATTTTGCTGCAAACAGCAGTTTCTTCTGGTGTTCTAAATAAAAATGAAAACTTTATTGTTAAAAAATTGCTTTTGGTTAATGTTTGGCTTATCTTCCTTTTTTACTAGCTTTCAAGACGGCTACAGGAAAAAGGCTGGAAGGTGGGAGACCTCCTGCAGGCCGTGCTTAAATACTATGAGGTGATGGAGAAGATGTCCAGTGAGGAGAGATGCAAGTCCCTGTTTGATTGGCTCTTGGAAAATGCATAGAACAAACTCCAAACCAGTACATTTTATTATTTGTTTTGGGAGAGGAAGAAACAGATCAAGATGCATAGGGTAAAATTTGAGTAGTGAATATTAACATTCAACGTGAATTGGGAGGAAAGTAAATAGCGCTTATTAAGTGTGTAGTGTCATCATATGGTGTATATAGTTCATACTTTCGTAATCTGTCATATATTATCTTCATTTATTCTTCTGTACACATGTGCACTGTGTTAAGACCCTAAGAACATGAATTTGAAGGGAGGTCTGACTGTGAGACTTTCAGGAACATTGACTGACGGCGTTCTTTTCGCATCCAAATAGTGCTGCTAGAAATTGCACGGAGGTGGCTGAAGGTGGGTTCCAGGGATAAAGAGTTATAATTTTACTCCTTTTCAAGCAAATGGTTTCCTGTTAATAACAAAATCTGACATCGAAAAAACAGCATTGAGGCTAATTTATTTTTCTGACATCTTTTTCTATTTTTAAAGGTCAATTTTATTTTCATGGTTCAGCTATTGGTATTTTTTTGAATCCCCCTAGTTGTTTAATTTCTTATAAACAGTAGTTTAGGTTTCTATAAATACTATAAATGATAGTTTCCCAAGCCTTTCATTAAATGATCTTATTTGCTAATGTTGCCAATTGCTGTGGCATGAAAGTGAGTGAGAATGTGTGTGTGTGTGTGTGTGTGTAAAGGAGAACTTTAACCTTGCTAGTGGTGGGTGCCCTCTTTTATTTCACTCTTTTCTGGTTACAAACCCACTGTTAACATTAAAAAGGTGCTGTAAAATAAAATGTCTACAAAGATTGTGCAGTAAGAATTTTTCTTTTTTGACTATTTTGAGTCCCCAATTTATTCTTTAAATGAAAATAAAGGTGCAAAACATGTTGAAATTTTAAAACTTAATGTTCATTTGGAAATGCGTTTAGAGGAGCCCAATAATTGTTTTCTCTGTTGGGATTTTTAAAAAATCCTTTAGCAAGGATTTTTAAATTAAAACTCCACTTTAGCAGGGATAAGCTTTTTCTAGAAAAAATGGGACCTTCCCACCAACCCCTTCCCCAGTAAAATGTATCTACTATTTTGTAAAGTCCTCTGATACGGTCTTTCTTGGACTCTGCATTTTGTACCACTCGTCTTTAGTAACTGTGAGTTGACTTGAATGGAGGACCAGGATTGTGTTTTATATGAGGGTATGTGCGTGTGAATTTTTGTTTCTTCCATTAGCAGATTTTTAATTGAGAGGAAATCATTTTTTTGTTGGAGGCTTTGGTTTTGCTCTCACTTTTTCTTTTTTTCCTGAGAACTGACTCTTCTGGAAGCTGCACAAAGTATTGAGGACAGTAGCACCTGCCAGGGGACAAGGAACAGGGCACTTGCCTTGATTTGAATTATAGTTATGGCAGAGAAATAATTGCTTCTTAAGAAAAATGCCAAAATCTATTTAAATGTTTTGAGGTTACACTTACAGAAGCTTCTATTTTTCTCAATTTAAGATGAAGAAATAGAACAGGCCTTAAAAATAAATTTTTCTAAAGTTTCTTCGGGTATTTTTTAAGGTTGGAGAAATGTAGGAAATGTATGTAAGCAGATTTGAGTCTGTCTTTAGCTTAGAATTTGATCTGCAGCAGCACTGGACTAGGTTCTTAATTGTTAGGAAGCAGGTTGATATAACATAAATTAATTGATTGTTAAGCTTAGGTTGAATTTTTACAAGTGTATAGCTATCAAATTTGGTATCTTTAGTGTGTGTACGGGTGTTATTAACAGCAGTTCTGAATTTCTTTTAAGCTAAAATGACAATATGTTCTGTAAAACTCTTACTTGAAAATGTTGATTTCCTGTATGGTAAGGTTTTCCTCCTGTCTTTGTTTTTGTTCGTTTTCTGGAGCTGTGCTGGATTCCGAGTTCCCTGTTCAGCCACTGTGGCCCAGCAGACCAGTCCTCGGACACTAGCGTGTATAGTACTGATCACAGTGGAGCTCCACAAGTATTGGTTCAGTGCAGGGATGTAGAGAAAAATGTTAAACGTTGGCAAATGTGAAAAGAAGTGGGAGTTAAGCTTCCTTATATAGAGAGAGAACTTTGGAGTTTAGAACAGTATCTTTTAATCAAGAACAGTCTAAACTTACTTTGTTTAAAGGCACTTTGTGATTTTTCCAAAGATGTAGATCTATTTGGTTGCTTAGCCTTCAGAACAGATCTGTTTGTTGAGGATGACTCTGTCTTATTTTGTTAAAAATCTATTTGATGTAATTTTATTATGATACTGTAATAGTGCCATTCTGCATACTTTGGCCCTTATGAAATATCATGTCTTATTCAGAACTGTTAAAAGTTGTGACGTGCTTTGGGTTGAATTTTCTGTTTATCAGTTTCAGAACCATTGGAGAACTGTGAAAAAAAAAGTGAAGGAGGACTTGGACGGGGTTTTTAGAATATTGTTTCAGAGAACTTTTTTTTCCAAGCCAAGTGTAAAATTCCATTTATATTTGGGGTATTAACTCATTTTGATTTTGATTTATTTCCTGATTTTCACAGAAGGAATGATTCGTTTATAAATCACAGAAGAAAATTACAGTATCTATGGGATGGTTTAACACAGTTTAATGGTTTAATGGAGTTTTAAAATCTTTGAGAACATTTACTTAGTGAATATATGTGATAACATCTTCATAGTTTGACAACCATTCCATTTACCCTTTTAGATATTTGATATGAATTAATTTAACTCATAATACTTTCATTTTGCTTAAATAAAGGTTTTATTTTGCTGGTAGGAGAAGTTAAGTTACTTATTAAATGCACCAGGTATAAAGTAAAAGATGGTTTACCCACGTGGTTTAATATCATGCACATTCCCCAGATGCAGGTGTTTAACCTTGACTCATTACCAGGATCTAGATTCAGATTAGTAAATATTACTCTCTCACAATTAAAATGATCAATTTTCCATCAGTCTGTTGCTTTAAATTTTTTTTTCCCAAGGGAAACTTTCCCCAGAATTAAGAAAAATAATAATGCATCCATATTCAGGATGTAGGGAAAATCCTTTTCATTTCAAACTGTCCACCTGTCACCAGCACAAGAGAAGTAGAGCTCCCGTGGGAATTACAAAGCTGTGCTCAAGTGAAATGCGTTTTTTCTCACTCTTGTTTGAGGCCCTGCATATATTGACTCACCGTATTCCTGCTCTGGAGATGCAGATGCAGTGTTGGTCACACTTGTCACTTTATTTATTTATTTTTTTCCTATCATACGTGTACATTCCTTTCACATGGGTAGAATCATAGTTCTAGAAGTTCATTGTTTTGTTTTTTGTTGTAATGTTTGAACACTATTTAATATCAGGTTTTAATATTGCTGGATTTGCTACCTTTTGTTACTTGTGCAGTGTTAATAGTAATAATTCACATTCTTGTTTAATATACCAGCTATAAAGCAAAAGCAACTTTGAATAATTATAACTGTTTATTTGACTGTGCTGAATTATTCCGTTAAGATCTTGTATAACAGTAACTTTTTTCTTTTGCTTTTTCAGTAATTTGTTTATTTATCAAAATATGAACTTCAGGATGCACTAAAATTTTGTTTTTGCAGTGGCTCAAAAATAAACATTTCAGAAATTACCTTTGTGATAATTTGCAATCAATTGTTCTTTTATTTTTTCCAATTGTTTAAGTCTGTGATCTTTCTCTCCCAATTAAGAATTTCCCAATAAACTTAAGAGATGCCTGACTTTGGTTTTCAATCTGTAGTATCTTGTTAACACACTCAATACTGAACTAAAACAAAAGCATAGAAGGTTCATCAAACACCCTCTGTGTTTCTGACATGATTTTAAAGAAGAACAGAAGCTAGAGTATTTTTAATTGGACACTGAATCCTAAGTTCTTATTAGAGTTCCTCTGAATGCTGACAGGATGACTTGACAGGCTGTTTGCTTTTTGGATTTTGGTGCAAAATGAGTATTGTGATTGCCTTGAATGTAAGTGTGTTAGGGAATTCTCCAGCCTGGACTGAGCACTTCTTCGGTAGGGTATAGAGATCAGACCTTTGTTATGCTATCAGGCACTTCAAAGCTAGGTGCTTGATTATTTGTTACTAATGGAATTTGATGTTAAGTGTCTTCAGCCTTGGAATTAGTGATTTTCTAGCTTTTCATGAATGTTTCAAAATGTTAGGAAACAATAATGGCTTGGCTATGAGTACATCTCAGGAACCAAGAAAACAAAATGCTCTGAAATGATATTCTTTTGACTGTAATTCCAAAGAGGAGAAAGATTTCAAAAGGAATGGGACCTTGTGACAAATGACATTTGAATAACTTTGCAGCATCCTTTACAGCAGAAACAGTAAAGAGTTTAGGAAGTTGCATTTTGGGAGTGCAGTGGTGGTTGCATTTTTTTCTCTTAGCATTTGTAATCTGTGTTTTAGCTGGGATAAGGAGGGAGGATGAGAGACAAATGGTCTACCTCACAAACTACCTACAAACTACCTCACATTTAAAATATGAAAGATGGAAGAGCCACATATCCCAGGATGAATATACTGTTGGTGCTATTATGCAAAGAGGGTTGGAGTAAAACCCTAAGAGCCTTTAGCAGCATCATTTACAGCAGAAACAAGAGTTCAGGAAGGCTGCCCTTTTGGGAGTGGAGTGGTGGTTGTATTTTTTTTCCTCTGTCCTTTGTAGTTTTGTAATCACCTCGCTCATTTTACTTTTGTGCTCTGGAGCAAGAAGGGTAATATTTTAGATTGGAAAAAGATGAGACATTTCAAGAGGATTGGAGCTTCATATTTGATGTTTTAGGTCTTCCTGCCTCTCCCCGTCATCTGCCCCATGTCATATTTTAAAAAGACACTTCGATTTTTTAGTTTAGAGCAAGGGATTAAAACTGGACTCCTGTGTTCTGGATTCAGCCCACTGTTAAGCTTCTGCTTTGGTCCAATGTGAGATCTGATTTTTAAAACAATTGCCAATGCTTAAAAATAATGAGATTTCACACTTAAATAGGTTCTGTATTTCAGCACCTCTTGAAGCGTTGGATGCCCTGGAGTACTGACTGGGGGCTTCCGGGTGCTGCTAGTGGTAAAGAAACCCGCCTGCAGTGCACAAGACACGAGAAACACTGGTTTGATCCCTGGGTCAGGAAGGTCCCCTGGAGGAGGGCTTGGCAAGCCACTCCATGTTCCTGCCTGGAGAATCGCATGGACAGAGGAATCTGGTGGGCTACAGTCCCCTGGCTCGCAGAGAGTTGGAACAGTCGACTGAAGCGACTTTGCACGCACACGTGCTCTGATTGGACTCCCGTGAGGCAGCAGTTTGACAGGGGCTGCATAATGGTTGCTCCTGTGGTCCAGCCTTGTGTTTCTCTTGGCCTGTGGCCGGACATGCTGCACTTTGGGGCCCTATAGGTGTTTGAGATGCAAACTGACTTAAAGCAGATGATTTACTTGATGTGTTTAGAAAATCTGAATGATTCTCTAGCAGCTCTTCACCTCTCCAGGATTGTGCAGAGATGGGAAGGAGAGTCTAGAAATTACAGACTTGGTGACTTTATTGCTCTTGAACAGAGAACAGATCCTAATTATTAAGAGCATGTAGAGATGAAAGAAGGGGAAGCCAGCCTGGGTTTACCAGGAGCAGATTCAGGTTTACATTTCCTTTTTCAACAGAACTATCCGGCGGGCATGATGGAATACCAGAGATATAGTATCTATTTTAATGAGGCATTTTATATGGAGAAAGGAATGACAAACTGTGGCTTCCTGACTTTTTGAGGTGGCACAAGAGTTCAATTAGCAGTCTGCTCAACAGTTGTGTGCTGAAAGAGAATAACTTCAAAGTGCTGGTTAACCATCAGATCCAGAAGTTCATATTTTTCTAAGCTATTTTTCAAGAGTGATCATAAAAATTAACGTAATTCCCAATAGACTGAAAGAGTTTATGTTTACCTCTGCTGAGAAGAAAAACTACTGAAGTGGATACTATTTTCCTAAGAAGGAAATTGAACTCTAAGGAAACAGGGTTAGCAACATTTTAAAAAATAGTTAAAATAGAAAATGAAAGGAGCCACCCAAATGCAACACTTGTTCACATAATAATCCTATTTACCTTTATGGCAAACATTCCATGTCATCGAATCCAGTCATCAATCTTGTTATGATACCTATTTTTCCTATGAGAAAACTCAGGCTCAGAGAAGTTGAAAATTTTTTACAGCAGGCATAGTGGTGATGCCCTGATCTGCCAGGCTCCAAAGCCTAAGTTCTACTCATCACACTACATTGTTTCACCATAATTAAAAACCAAAATACAAAAACATGATGAAACCACCTGTAAAAATACATGTTGTTGCCAAATTGTCTCTGACTCCTGCGACCCCTAGACTGTAGCTCGCCAGGCTCCTCTGTCCATGGAGTGCATTTACATGTATCTATATTATCTATTGATATCTATTGATACTTGTCTATTTATATCTATCTGTATCTATCGATACCTATTTATCTTCTGTTGAAAATAATTTTTTTAAATTTATTTATTATTTTACTTTCTAATATTGTATTGGTTTTTGCCATTTTGCCATGCATTGACTTGAATCCTCCATGGGTGTACATGTGTTCCCCATTCTGATCCCTCCTCCCACCTCCCTTCCCATCCCATCCCTCTGGGTCATCCCAGTGCACCAGCCCTGAGCACCCTGTCTCATGCATCAGACCTGGACTGGCAGTTCATTTCACATATGATGGGCTTCCCTGGTGGCTCAGACTGTAAAGCGTCTGCCAGCAATGTAGGAGACCCGGGTTTGATCCCTGGGTAGGGAAGATCCCTGGAGAAGGAAATGGCAACCCACTCCAGTATCCTTGCCTGGAGAATCCCACAGACAGAGGAGCCTGGTAGGCTACAGTCCAGAGGGTCACAAAGAGTCGGACACGACTGAGTGACTTCACTTCACTTCACAGATGATAATTTACATGTTTCAATGCCGTTCTCCCATATCATCCCGCCCTCACCCTCTCCCACAGAGTCCAAAAGACTGTTCAATACATCTGTGTCTCTTTTGCTGTCTCACATAGAAGGTTATCGTTACCAAATTCCATATATATGCGTTAGTATACTGTATTGGTGTTTTTCTTTCTGGTTTATTTCAGTCTGTATAATAGGCTCCAGTTTCATCCACCTCATTAGAACTGAATCAAATGTATTCTTTTTAATGGCTGAGTAATATTCCATTGTGTATATGTACCACAGAAGGATTTATTTTAAAGCATTAATTCACATGATTGTGAAGTCTGGCAAGTCCAAAATCTGCTGAGCAGGCAGCAGGCTGGAGACCCAGGGAAGAGTTGATGTAGCTGCAGTCCAGAGGCAGTCTGCTGGAAGAATTCCCTCTTTTAGAGGAAGGGGACTTCAGTCAGTTTTCTCGTAAGATCTTCAACTGGCTGGGTGAGGCCCACCCACACAATGCAGTGTCATCTGCTTTACTCAAAATCTATTGATTTGAATCTTCATCTCATTAAAAAGAATTCCTTTTCAGGTAAATATACCTGCACTCTAGATGTGTTTGACCAAGTATCTGGCCCTGTGGCCTAGCCAAACTGAAGCGTTTTTCCTTAACCATCACACCAAACTTTTGGGCATGACCAAAGCGAAGACCTCAGATGACTACACCCAGAGTATAAAAGTGAAGTTGGGGCTGGGAGAACAACTCTCCCACCCTGAGGATTGGAAGAAAACTTCTCTAGAACTTTGGCAGTAACTCAAGTTAAAAATCTTTCGTGAGACTTGATAGGCTAACTGTCATGTGAGCAGTTCCTCAAAAAGTCAAAGTTATATAATTCAACAATTCTATTCCTAAGGAGATTCTCAAGGGAAATGAAAATACAGATCTCTACAAAAACTTGTGCATGAATATTTATAGAACTATTCATAACAGTCCCAAAGTAGAAACAACTGTCAGTTGATGAATAAACAAAATGTTTATCCATAAAATATTATTCAGTCATTAAAGGGAATGAAGTAGCGATACACATTACAACATGGATGAACCTTGAAAATGCTATACTAAGTGTAAGAAGGCAGACACAAGTGGTCACATGTTGTGTGATGCAATTTATATATAATGTCCAGAATAAGCAAATCCATAGTGGCAGTTAATTGTTTCCAGGGTCTGGAGAAAGAAGGGAATGGAGAATAACTGTTAATGGGTGCAGGGTTTCTTTTGGGTGATGAAAATGTTCTGGAATTGTACAGAGGTGGTGGTTGAAGACATCAACCATCAATGTTCACTGGAAGGACTGATGCTGAAGCTGAAGCTCCAATGCTTTGGACCCCTGATGTGAAGAGCCAACTCATTTGAAAAGATAGTGATGCTGGGAAAGATTGAAAGCAGGAGGAGAAGGGGACGACAGAGGATGAGATGGTTGGATGGCATCACCGACTCAATGGACTTGAGTTTGCGAAAACTCTAGGAGATAGTGAAGGACAGGGAAGCCTGGTGTGCTGCAGTCCACGGGGTTGCAAAGAGATGGACTTTTGCGACTTAGCGACTGAAAGTCCAACATGTCTTAGCAACTAAAAAACCATAACAAGTGGTTATACAACTCTGAATAAAGATGACTGAATTTTATATTTGAAAGGATGAATTTTTTGTGATAAAAATTATTATATATCAGGAACTTGAATTAAAAACAGCAGAAAGCAAGGAAATAGTTTTAAAAAACAAGTAAAAAATTCTAAAATTAAAAAAATAATGGAGCCGAAAAACTCAATGTTAAGAGTTTAATAGATTAGTCATGGTGTAGAATATTGAATTGAAAAAAATTGTCCAGAATGCAATGTAGAAAGACAAAGATGTGATTATAAGTTAAGTGACCTCGAGGGAAAGGAGAACTAGTAAAAGGAGAATAGGGCATGAACAGACTCAATAGCTGAAAAGATGATTGTTGGGAATTTTCTAGAAATGATGGATGAACCACTCACAGTTTAAAAAAACCTAACAATTCTTCAGTAAAAACAATATACATATTAGATTTCCCAGGAAGAGCTTACACATACTTGTCTACTTTTCCAGATTATTCAAGCAGCAAGCTAAAATAAATTTCTAGGATTACCAGTAAAAGAATATAAACTTTATATATATTTAAAACTAGTGGAGAAAAAAAGAAGCCAAGAAAAAATAGAAAAACAACTGGGGCAAAAAGTGAAAAGCACAAAATAAGATGGTAGATCTAAATCTCGCTTCCCTCATCTCTCACAGTTGTTCCTGAGAGTACCCTCCCAGTAAACTCCTTCCAGGGACATCCTGGTCTGTGTGCAGGGCAACCTGATCTGTGAAATGAGGACAACTGCTTTGGAAAAGGATGATTACAAGGTGGACTTGTGTGTGCCCTGTGACACATCTACCCTTAGATGAAAGTTCTTGAGAAAATCTTGCTTATGAAGACCAGGAGATGTGTACAGTGTTCATCAATAGTATGTTATGATATGTTCATCCAATGGAATAGTCCACAGTGGTAAAGAAGGAAGACAGATAGATGCTTCAACATAGACACACTGCAAAAACAGCCAAAGAAGTAAGTTACAGAAGAATATAAAAGAGTGAATCCATCTACATAAAGTTCAAACACAGGCAAAACTATGTTCAGTTGACCCTCTATATCTGTGGGTTGCGTGCCCCTGGATTCCAACCAACTGCAGATTGAAAATACCTCTTTAAAAACCTAAAAAGTTCCAGAAAGCAAAACTTAAATTTGCTGCATGTCTACAACTATTTACATAGTATTTACATTGTGTTTACAATAATTTGCTTTGTATTTACATTGTATTAGGTATTATAAGTGATCTAGAGTTGATTTAAAGTATACAGGAAGATGTGCATAGGTTAAGTGCAAATATTAGGCTGCTGCTGCTGCTAAGTCGCTTCAGTCGTGTCCGACGCTGTGCGACCCCATAGACGGCAGCCCACCAGGCTCCCCCGTCCCTGGGATTCTCCAGGCAAGAACACTAGAGTGGGTTGCCAAAATATTAGGTTACACTACTTTATATAAGGGATGTCAGCATCTGTAGATTTTGGCATACAAGGGAGTTGTGGAATCCTCTATGATGACTGAATTATGTTGTAATATATACATCTACACATACATGTGTGGGCTTCCCAGGTGGCTCAGTGGTAAAGAACCTGCCTGCCAATGCAGGAGGCGCAGAACATGTGGGTTTGATTCTTGGATCGGGAAGATCCTCTGGAGGAGGAAATGGCAACCCACTCCAGTATTTTTGCGTGGGAAATCCCATGGACAGAGGAGCCTGTCACAAAGAGTCCGACATGGCGACTGAGCATGCGTGCACACAGATATGTATATATACCATGCATTCATTAAAAAATTTTTTACTGTACTTTCGGCTGTGCTGGGTCTTCGTCGCTGCATGTAGGCTTTCTCTGTTTGTGGTGACTGGAGGCTACTCTCTTGTCGAGGGGCATGGGTTTCTCACTGCAGCGGCCTCTCTCGAGCACGGCTCTAGGGCTCTTGGACTCTATTTGTGCAAGGGCTTAGTTGCTCCGCGACGTGGAATCTTCCAGACCAGGGACTGAACACGTGTTCGCTGCATTGGCAGGGAATTCTTAACCACTGGGCTACCAGGGAAGTCCCATACAGCCACTTAATAGTCAAATATGTGTACATGTGTGTAGAACTGTAAGGGAGTAATTAATACAAAACAGGATAGTGAGTTACCGTGGAGATGGGACTTGGATAGGGAGAGAATGTAATAGTGTTCTAAGGTACCAGTGATGTTCTATTTATCAGAGGTAGATCCCTGAATGTTCACTTTATTATTTTTCTTCAAATTATACACATGCTTTATATAACGCTGTAAAATTTCACACCCAAAATATTCATTCAAAATAGATTACTCAACATAATTTGTTCAAAGAGGTTGTGGGGCATATTAATTAGGTGTTTTCTCAAATGTTTCTAAAAACAACTTTGAAGAAAGATTCAGTTTTTAAGCACAACTGAAGATTAAGGGAAGAAAGCTGAAAATGTCTCTGTTTCCCAAATTGTGCCCTGAAAAGGTACACATTACCAAGGATTTCTGCTTGTCAGCCTTTTAGAGTTGGGGTAGGTGGCAGTGAGGGAGGAGACTGCTGTCTATGGAGAGGAGGGAAGAGAAGCCATGGCTGTCTTATCTCTACGTCTGTCTTGCATTTCCTGGTCTGTATTCCCACATCTGGACTCCACGCCAGCTGCTGACACAAGCTGGGTTTACCCACTCTTGTTTAGCCACTAATTGTGTCCGATTCTTTTACTACCTCGTGGCCGCCTGCAGTGCAGGAGAGGCAGAAGACGCGGGTTCCATCCGTGGATCGGGAAGATCCCTGGAGGAGGCAATGGCAACCCAGTCCAGTATTCTCGGGCTGCAGTCCATGGGGTCACAAACAGTCGGACGTCTGAGGGACCGAGCGTGGACTGTAGCCCACCTAGGCTCCTCTGTCCATGGGATTCTCCAGGCAAGAATACTGGAGTGGGTATTGCCTCCTGCAGGGGAGCTTCCTGACCCAGGGATGGAACCTGTGTCTCCTGCACCGCGCCTCCCGGGAAGCCCTGTCCGCTCTTACTCTGAGGTTGTAGCAAGAAGTGCCTGTGGCCCTGCAAAGGGACTGGGTCTACGGGAGGGGATGGAGGGCGGTGGGGTCGGGAGGGAAGGACGCAGGAAGGCTTTAAGCCAGAGCTAGCCCGGTCAACAGGCAGCAGTGCCGGGTGAAAGGACATCAATTAGCCTGGGGATTGAAGAAGCGCGCAGCGCCCCGGCCGAGTGTGTCCTCAGCCAGGAGTAGGGAAACGCTGATCTCCCGGGAAGCTGCCTCGTGATCCAGGAACCGCAGAAGCCCGAGCTCCGGGCCGAGGTGGTCATTTTGGCAGCTTCTCCACGGTGGTACTCTGCGCGCCCCTGCCAGGCTGGACCCGTCACAGAACAGGCGGGCTGGAGGCCCTGCTCTCCTGCAGGTATCCTCGCAGCCTCTCCCACGGGGTTCACAGCAGGGAAACCCCATAGCCAGCCCTGGGGCATCGGGCACTTTATTACGACGAGAGGCAGTCTTGGGGACGGGGCCGCAGAACCCAGCTGAAACATTGGTGGGGCCGCCGTCCTAAGGCTGCAGTCTCACGTTGAGCCGCTAGGTGGCAGAGCAGCCCTGCCTACGGCTTGCCAAAAAGCCCAAGAATTAGCACAGCTTTGCACGATGCCTTGTCGTTCAGTCACCAAGTCGTGTCCGACTCTGTGCGACCCCTGAGATGCATCCTGAGGCAGAGGTCCCCCCGGCTTTCTTCTCTGTTGTGGCCTCAATGCTAGAACAGTGTCTGGCATGTGGTGGGCACTCAGCAAATGTTTCTTAAATGAAAGGATGGATGGATAGATGGAAGGATGAATGAATAGATGGAGGGATGAATGAAGAGATGGATGGATGCAGGGATGGATAGAGAGATCTGCCTCTCTCCAATAGGCCAGAAGGAAAAGCAGTGTCCTGGGGGTTTGGAGGCTGAGGTTTTGGCTCCAACTGAGCCACTAGTGGACTTTGAGCAAGTAACTAGATCTCCCAGTGTGGCCTGTTTCCTATTTTGTAAAGTGAGGGGGCTGGACTTTGTGATCTGGTGTTTGTTCCTGCCCTGACCAGTTTGGTTTTATAATTATTCCCAAAGGTGCTGAGGTCATTAGCTAGGTAACAGACAACATGCTTTCTTGGCAGAAAGCTGTTGCAAGTAATAACTTAGAATCAAAAGATACATTTATATATGTGGATAAAAACAATTGCTTCACAATATTGTCTTTAAAAAAACCATTTTCCTATGAAAATATTGGATGCATTGGTTTTTGCTTAATTTCCACCTTGACCTCTGACTCCATTTATTAATGATTCTGATTATTCTGATAAAGGGTTTTTTAAAAAAATTCTTGTTCTTCGTTTGGAGTTTTCCTTGGTTATTTCTTTTCATTAGTGATTTATGATTATTTAAAGAGTTGAAAATATTCTATAGGAGACACACCTACAGGTTTGGAAAATTAGTAACACTATTTTCAAGAAGATATCATATTTCTAGTTCACTTCCAATATTGTAAGCAGATTTTAAAATAAAATACTATTAATAATATGAAAATTCTTAACGTTGAAGAAGAATGATCACCCAATGTCATGATTTTCCTTTGGTTGTGATTATTTTGTAGGATTGGCTTGTGTCTGGTATCTAGAAAACCTTCAGATGTTTTTTGAGTGAATGGCCAGTGGCCTGTGAGAGAAAAGACTCATCCTGAGACATAGGTAGAACTTCATGAAAGTAGTTCTCTTTCTTTTCCAAGAGCAGAAATCTAAATGAGCTTGGGAACAAAAGGAAGGACTCTCTCCCAAGTCCTCAATTCTATTTAATCAGTTAATTAATTTTTAATCAAGGCTGTCTTTTTTTTTTTTTTTTTTACGAAACGATATTTAAGATTTTTTAATGTGGGCCATTTTTAAGAGCCTTTATTGAATTTGTTAAAATATTGCTTCTGTTTTATGTTTGGGTTTTTTTGTTTTTTTTTTTCCACATGTGGGATCTTACGTTCTCCACCAGGGATAGAACTCACAACCTTTGCTTTGGAAGGCAAAGTCTTAACGATTAGACTACCAGGGAAGTCCCAGTCCTCAATTTTAAATGTTTACTCTTCTCTGTAACAAGGGATAACAAAACTTGATACCTGTGGTAAATAGAGTAGTGGCCCCTCAAGTTCAAGTTCTTCTCCCCAGAAACTGTGACTATGGTACCTCATATGGCCAGAGGGACTTTGCAGATGTGGTGAAGTTGAGATGGAGACAGTATCTTGGAATATCCGAGTAGGCCAGTTTAACCTTCTTGAATTAGAAGACCCTTTCTTGGCTGCTGTTGGGCCAAGATGTGGTCAGAGAGGAGGAGTGAGAGGCAGGGCATGGCTGGCTTTGAAGGTGAAGGAAGACGTCAAGGGCCAACGGGTGCAAACTATCTCCAGAAGCTGGAAAAGGCAGAGAAGTGGGCTCCCCCTCAGAGCTTCTAAAAGAAACGCAGTGCTGATGACGCTTTGATTTCAGCCTCGTGAAACCGAAGTCAGACTTCTGATCTACAGACCTGTGGCAGGGCGAAATTTGTGCTAAGCCACTCAATTTATGGCAGTTTGTTACAGCAGCGACAGGAGACTAATGCATGACCTGTTCTTCTTTTTAACTTAATTTTTATTGGTGTATAGCGTTCAGTTGCTTTACAAAGTTGTGTTAGTTGCTACAGTTCAGCAAAATGAATCAGACATACATATGCACTTATCCTCTCCCTTCTGGAGTTGCATCCCATTCCAGTCACCACGGAGCAGTGAGTGGAGGTCCTGAGCTACACAATATGATCTTGTTAGTTGTCTGTTTTATACAGAGTATCAATATGTCAGTCCCAATCTCCCAGTTTCTCCCACCCTCCCTGTCCCCCTTGGTATCCATATATTTGCTCTCTATGTCTGTGTCTCTGTTTCTGCTTTGTAAATAAGATCATCTATACCATTTTTCTGGCTTCCCTGGTGGCTCAGATGGTTAAGAATACGCCTGCAATTCAGGAGACCTAGGTTTGATCCCTGAGTCGGGAAGATCTCCTGGGGAAGGGAAAGGCTACCCACTCCAGTATTCTTGCCTGGAGAATGCCATGGACAGAGGAGGCTGTTGGGCTACAGTCCATGGGATTGCCAAGGGCTGGTCGTGAGTGAACAGCTAGCACACACACACATATACCTTTTTTCTAGAGTCCACATATATGTGTGAATACACGGCATTTGTTTTTCTCTTTCTGACTGACTTCACTCTGTATGGCAAAATCTAGGTCCATCCATGTCTCTACATGCATTACTTTCTTGTTTGAACAAATGCTTTGAGCTCCCCAGAGTGAGAGAGAGAGGCCAGGCAGAGTGCTAGAGCTGGGCTAAACAACATGGTAGCCACTTGAGAGGCCGCTGGTCTAAAATCAGTACTATGTGAGGAATATACAGAGATTTCAAAGAGTCAGTATGAAAAAAAAATTACGAACCATTTATTTTTATTGATTAGCTGTTGAAATGATACTGCTTTTGGACATATTGATTTAAATTAAAAAATAATTCAAAAGCATTTCACTTTTTTAAAAATAACTTTTAAAAGCTGTGACTAGTAGAAAACTTAAACCACATACATGGCTTGCATTTGTGACTTGCATTGTGCTTCTGAGTCAACCCTTCTGCTGTCATCTGAAGGATAAGAGGTGGCCATTTCAAGGGCAGACAGTTCTCCAGCTGAGCGCTGAGCTGGGACACTCAGGTATAGGTTTTCAAGAGGATGGGTCAGGCTTCCCTCTATCTTCCTGTACTGGACTTCCTGGAAGAGAAGGTGTCTCGTGGGTCTTTATATCCTCACCTAATACAGTGGCCAGCTTATGCGGAGACTGTTTGCAGAGCACACGCAGACGCCGCTGACCCTAGAAGGTGCTTTGACAAGGCACAACAAGGTGATAAATTTGTCTCGAGCAATTTTTCCAAAAGACCTAGACACTGTGGTCTAACAGAAAACAGGATGCAATGACTGAGTCTTTTTCCCTTTTAGCCAGTATTTGTTCCCCTGTCTTTCCCATCCTGGAGAAGGTCTGTTAGCATTTCCAGCAAAGAAAGATGTCAAAAAGAGAAACCAAGAGGCAGCCTCAGATGTCTGCGAGCCTAAGTACCAAGAACCATTCCATAGAGTGATTTCTGCTTGGCCCGTTTCTTGTCTCTGCGGCAACTTCTCAGTAACGCCGAGAAAAGTGGCTTGAGCTGAGAACCAAGAGACAAACTCTTCATTTGAAATTTTGGTTCTCTCACCATGGATGTGCTCCATGCTGAATTTACTTCCCTGTAGTTCCCTTCATCATGCCAGGATGAAGAGGCCAATGTTTACATTGATCAGTACCGAGCGCAGTGAGGATTAATTAGTGACTGTGATTAGAAGCGTTCTTTAAATATCAGGAATAATTTGTGTCCTGGGAACAGGATTGGGGATCTTATTGGTTGCTTAGCTGCAACCTTGAATTTGGCATTTGCAGAGTATTTTGGGATTCAAAACTGAAGCTATGAAAGTCAGGAATACCTGTATATACAAATGTATGCTGTCCACGTATAAGACAATCAGCTTTCTTTGGGATCCTGTAAGAACAGAAAGCACCCCCAAAACCATTCATTGTTGTTTAGTTGCTCAGTCATGTCCAACTCTTTGCCATCTCATGGACTGTAGCCCACCCGGCTCCTCTGTCCATGGGATTTTGGAGGTTCAGAAGTTATTAGAGGTCAAAAATGTCATATTGGAAATTGTCCACCATGATTGCATGTAGCTAAATGTCACTGTTCCCCACCCCACCATATGATATCATTTGCTTAAGTCAAATGAAATTTGTGCCATTAAAAATGGGGAAATGCAATTGATTTCAGTGCTATTTGAGTCTGTTTTGAGGTCTTGTGGACGGAAATATCCTGGTTACTTGGTTCTGATGATTCATGTCATAAACTTTATCTTGTCCTTGTCTTTATTTTTGTTTTCTATATGGAAACTCATCATTTGAGGTTGGCAACGTGGATGTGGACTGAAGTTCTTCAATGAATTTTTTTCCGTGGTTCTCTATTTCAGACCCCAAATCTCCAATTCTAGGCTGTTTTCCAAAAGCAAACATAATCATGGGCCCTCTGAAAGACGGCTGTCCTGTCGGATATTACCGTTAGCCCTCCTCTGAGGTTGGTTAGGCTCAGAATTTATTGCCTTTTAGTCAAAAAGAGAGAGTGTTACAATTCATTCCCAGGAGGGAGGAAGCAAACTAGTCATGAAAACGTTGTCTGGGAGACTGTTGCTGGTACACAGGATAAGCTCATTAGTCTGATCACCATGCTGGGGCCGGGTGACCAGTAAGAAAGTGCTGATGACCAGGTAATTGAAGACAGCGTATGTTCACATTCATTGCCCTGCTCACAGGGCTGTCTTCAGCAAGCGATGCGGCTGTTTTGGTTAAACACACACACATACACACACACACACACAGAGTTATGTCTTTCCTGATGCTTCAGCAAAGCCTGTAAGTTAAGGCAAATGATATGGGCTGGGAGTAACTAACCATTCTGTCAATATGGAAATTTCATATTTGCAGGAAGTGAATAATTTGCCCAGTAAGAAAACAAACTATATGAAGAAAGAGGTCAAGGCATTCCCTATCCACAGAGGGATAACAGATACTCCGACCACTCCATAGCAGACACTAACAATCTCTTCTAACGTTACAGTAAGATTTCTAATAGCCATGCATGTTTATCCTCTCTAACCTGTTCAGTCACTAAGTTGTGTCCGACTCTGTGCCCCTATGGACTGCAGCACGCCAGTCCTTCCTGTCCTTCGCTATCTGACTAAACAAATGCAATAGTCTCAAGGCTCCTATTTAAAATTGAAGACACTCCTTAGTTAAAATTGTATTTCTCTGAATGGACCACATGTAGAGTAAATATCCTAGGGCTTTGAAGTGTACCATGAGACCATGTACAACTAAGCCCTGGTGGATCAAGCTTTGAAGGTATACACAGACAAACCCCGTCCCTGCTCCCCACCTCGTGAACGCATAACTTTGGCCATGTGATGTTGTGTTCAGTTTGAGGGCTGCTGGAAGCAATGTCTTTTGTTTCCTCTTTTATTTTCTTTGTCTTGCTAGCTCGCAGGGCTGGAAGCCAGAGGACAGTGTGTTATCACCATCGCGGTTTAAAGCGTAACACAGTGAATGTGATCGTATTGGGGGTTGTCAAAACCTGAGGAAATGTGTCCTTTGGTGAATGGCCCTGGGGTAATAGGACAACATTTTCAGGGTGACTGGGCACTTGGACTGTTATTCATGGGCCAGGCAGGCATGAATCCATCATTTTCAACCTTGGAGCCTCTGGTACTCAAGTGTGGAGGGAGGTAGACATTTTGTCGGCCGTTTGTTTGTCTCTCCAAACAAATATGGGGGCTTCCCTGGTGGCTCAGATGGTCAAGCATCTGCCTGCAATGCTGGAGACCTGGGTTCAGTCCCTGAGTCGGGAAGAGCCCCTGGAGCAGGGAATGGCCACCCACTCCAGTATTCTTGCTCGGAGAATCCCGTGGGCAGAGGAGCCTGGTTGGCTACAGTCCATGGGGTCACAAACAGTCAGATATGACTGAGGGACTACCGCTAACACACTTTCAAGCAAATGTGTCTGGACGGTAGCCTTTTAAAAGATGGCAGGGCTACCTGCTGTGGCATCGCCTGGTTCCCTCCCTCCACCTGTCCGTGGGCGAGCCTTGCACCAGACCTCCTGAACCACAACCTCTGGGAATGGGGTGCCCAGGAATCCTAATTTCTCAAAACTTTTAATTTTAGAAGAGTTTTAGGTTAACAGAGAAGTTGTAAAGATAGCACCGAAAGTTCCCATTTATACTATACCCAGTTCTTCATTAAGCTCTTACACTAATACGGTACATATGTTATAATGTTCATGAACCAATACTGATGTGTTAACTAACATCCACATTTTGTTCACCTTATGCCCTTTTTTCCATGACAGGATCCTGTCCGATATACCACATTACATTTGATTGTCAGATAAATGTCTCCTTTGGCTTCTCCTGGCTGTGATGGTTTCTCAGACTTTCCTTATTTCTGATGACCTTTTGATGAGTCCTGGAGACAGTTTTGTAGACTGTCTCTCGATTGGGATCTGTTTGATGTTTTGCTCATGGCGAGACTGGGGTTATGGGTTTGGGGAAGGAAGACCACAGAGGTAAAGTGCCCTTCCCATCACATCCCATCAGGGGTTCGTAGCATCAACATGACTCATGCTTGATGTTCACCTTGATCATCCGGCTGAGCCGGTTTTGACGAGTTTCTCCACTATAAAGTTTTCTTTTCCCCCACCTTTTCATACTGTATTTTTTTGAAAGGAAGTCATTGTGGGTAGCCCACACTGAGAGAGTGGGGAGTTATATATAGTCCACCTCCTTGCTGGGGGAGTAGAACTGGGATTCTTCTGCTTAGGGAATTTGTCTATTCTCCCCCATTGATCTGTTCAATCATTTTACTATATCAGTATGGACTCATAGATATTGGGTTATAATCCAATAGTAGTTTGTTAATCAAATTCCTCCTGCTTTGCATATTGGGGATTTGTTAAGTTGGCTCCTGTATCCTTTCGACATAGTCCGATTATTGTGGTTTAGTGGGTGCACTTCTGAGACTTTCAGCCACCAAAGGCTGCTCCAAGAATCCACGTTTTAAAATGTATTTAATTTTATGTGTGTGTGTGTATATATATACACACACACACACATATATATGCTCATATGTATGTATATATATATATGAAATCACATTAAAAACAATATCCACATAAAAAATATCCATATTAAAAATAGTCTCCAACACAGTCTAAAATTGAAGATTGATCATTTCCAACCATGGAAACCAGACATTTCCAAATGGCCTGCTTATTTAAATGTGGGACCAAGTGGTTAAAAAGAAGTTACAGAATAATTTGTATCTTCAAAGTCTCTCTGAGTTTATTCTGTCACATATGAAGCCAAGGCATTCAAATCCAATCAAGAGACCAGGGATCCCCTGAGACAGCATCAGGGAAGCGTCTTGCTGGGCCTGGCAGGGCTTCTGGGTGACAGGATGCTCTGAGCTGTCTCAGTCACCAGCAGGGAGGAGCTGGAGCTGTCTCAGCGGCTTCCCGGTGACTTCCCTGAGAGAGGGTCAGAGAAGACCCCTGGACAGCAAAGCTGAGGGCTGGCGGGGTTGGGCTCGGTGTCCTTCTGGTGGATTGTAGAGAGAAGGCAGGACTGTAGGAACGGGAAGGAGGTGTCTCTGTTTGCACAGGGAGCTGAGTGCGTGCCACTGTGTGTGTCCACGCAGACGTGCAGAGGGGTGAGCACTTCTCCCGCCGTCCTTAGTTATGGCCTCTATACTTCATAACTGGGTTAGACCGAGGGCCTGTCTTTTTTGTTGTTTGTTTTGTGCCAGACCTCGAGGCGTGCAGGATCTTAACTCCCAAACCAGGATTGGAACCCAGGCCTCTGCATTGCAAGGTGGAGTCTTCCTTCCGAGGGCCAGGCGAGTCCCAAGACCAAGAACTTGTTCCCGAAGCCATGGATGCTGTGTCAATACACTGAATCCACAGACATTTCTGATTCTTGTTGAACCGTCTACGGTGATGTTGCAAGTGCAACCACCGTACCCAGAACCATCCCAGCAGGAAGGCAACCGGCTCCTGCTCTTCTTGGCTCTTCCTTGGTTTCCATGTTTGCTTTGGCTCCTCCGCCATGTCTGAACATCTGTTTACCTTTACAGAATGCATCTGGTAGCATTTCTAATTAGTGAGCACAACAAATTTTATGTACTCATAGACCTCATGGCGTGTTTAAGCTGCTGAATGTCTAGTCTCATGACCAGGAACCACTAGTTATTATTAGGTGTAGCCCCACATTATCCACTTTGATGATTCTTCCTCCTCTCTACACCTTGTCACTCTCCCTGCCCCCATCCTCCCCCAGCACACACATCCTCTCTCAGTTCTGCCAAAGATGTGGAAGAACCTCCTCCAGGCAACCTTCCCCTGAAGGCTACCTTGTCAGCAGCAGCTGTCCCCGGTATGATTCCTGGCACCCTGTAGCATTCTGGAAGAACTCCTTTTTTTTTTTTTTTTTTAAAGTGTTTTAGCCTTATTGATCATTTTTTTTTTATTGGGGATTAGGGGTGTTGTGTTTTGTCTCATGGGGCTTTTATTCCATCTGTTGCTGGGCTGGAGTTTATGGCAGAGATTCATTTGAAATGGGCTTGCTGTCTTTTTTTTTTTCCTCCATTTGAGGCAAGAGTGCAGATGGGCTGTACTTTTAATTCTCTTGCTGCCACCTGGGAGGAATTTGTCATTTCATTCCTAAAGTAAAGAAGGAAAAAAAAAAACCCACATCTGAAATTATCTGATGCCAGCGTGTGCCAACCAATCCAACAACTGCACCAAAGCAATTCTAACAACTTGCATGATTAGCTACGTCTAGAAAGATCTGTCAGTGGGAAGACTTCTTCTGAGTTTCCACTCAAGTCTGTAATGATGATAAGTAATGTTAACAGTGGCAATAAAGTAACTTATGTTTGCTGAAATCTGTCTAATTGGATAAAAAACCCTTTTACCTAGTTTGGCTTTCACAATAACTTTATGAGCTAGACATATCACCTCCACTTTATGGCTGAGAAAACTGATGCTGAAGAGTTTATTTTTTCTCCTTTAAACTCATCAAACTGCTAAAAGTGTGTAAGGATAATTTGATTGGAGGATCAAGGTAAATAAACCAAGTAACCAAATTATCAGAGGGCTGGTGTTGGGACTTCCCTGGTGGCTTAGTGGTAAAGAATCTGCCTGCTAGTGCAGGAGACACAGGTTTGAGCCCTGATCCAGGAAGATCCTACATGCTGAGGAGCAGCTAAACCCGTGTGCCACATCTGTTGAACCTATGCTCTAGAACTTGGGGACTGCAACTACTGAAGCCCGCGTGCCCTAGAGCCTGTGCTCCGCAACAAGAGAAGTCAACACAATGAGAAGTCGTCACATCACAGCGAGAGAGTATCCCCCACTCACTGCAACTAGAAACAGCCTGCGCTACAATGAAGACCCAACACAGCCAAGATAAATAAAATTATGTTTAAAAAAAGAGGGCTGGTGTCAAAGGATGGATACAGAAATAGGGAAGAAAGATCCTTGCTTATCTTCCTGGATTGAACAAAGCATCTTTTTCCTAGGATGCTGGTCCAGGGTTTCTGCACAGGGTCTGCCTCTGTATTTCTCCTGGGGCTTCTGTCTCTTCTGGCCTCAGCTGCTCTGCACGTCTGACCAGTTCTTCTCCAGATCTACCCCCCACTGAGGAGGTACTTTCCTGTCTGCCCCCCAAGGGTGCTCCTCTGGGCTTCCAGCCACCCAGCATTGACCTTGCAGTCAACTCCTTCATTCTCTTCCTCTGAGGGGATCTCAGTGGGATTCCATGCTAACCCCTCACCCATTTCTTCTTCCCAAACTGACAGAAAGCAGCTAGAACACTACTAAGCATTAAATGCTGAGACCTGGCTCTTGGATCCTATCCTGCAGTGGTTGCCAAGGCTCACGAGTGGGCTTGATTGATCATCACAGCGTCCATTCTCCCCCATGACCTGTTAGGAGCACTGCCAGGGGCAGAGCGTGGCACATGTGTTTCTTTTGGAGATATCTTCTCGAGTTTTCTTTGGACAAGGGAAGCTGACCTTGTACAGGCTTCAAGAAGCCCCCTTTCCTCTTGACTTCTTTTGTTTGTTTGGCTGTGCTGGGTCTCCATTCCTTTGTGCGGGCTTTCTCTATTAGCGGCGAGCTACTCTTCATTGCAGTGTATGGGCCTCTTTGTTGTGGGCACGGACTCTAGGGCACACAGGCTCCAGCATACAGGCTCAGTAGTTCTGGCTCAGGGGCACCGTTGCTCCATGGCCTGTGGGATCTTCACAGACCAGGAACACAATCTGTGTCCATCCACTGGGCCACCAGGGAAGTTCCCCTCTTGGCTTTTTGCCCCCTTGCTCTTTCTGCATCTCTCCTTCAGGGTTCTGCTTCATCCTGCAGCGAGGAGAGCATCTCTTCTTGTTTAGATGTGGACCAACTCTATTAACTCTGGATCCTTAACGTACTTCAGAGCCAAGGACCCCTAAAGCTAAAACAACAGCAACCGCCAACACTCCTCTTGCCAATATCAAGTGGATATGTATTCTGCCAAGCCCTTCCCATCCTGAACGCACACCACACAAAGCCAGCAGTGAGGCTGAGAGAGTAAGGGTGAACAGAAGCTCATTTTGTGCCATTAGCAATTCTCCAGGCCTATTTAGAATTGAGGAATTCTCAGGTCTATTTAATTTTGGAAAAGGAAAGGAAAGTGAAGTCGCCCAGTCATGTCTGACCCTTTGTGATCTCACAGACTGTAGCATACCAGGCTCCTCTGTCCATGGGATCTTCCAGGCAAGAATACTGGAGTGGGTTTCCATTTTCTTCTCCAGAGTTTCTTCCCGACTTGGGATCGAACCCAGGTCTCCTACATTGCAGGCAGATGCTTTACCGTCTGAGACACCAGGGAAGCCAGGGTTATATCAGTCGCCCTAAAGCAGGATGCAGGGGCTTCCCAGCTGGTGCTAGTGGTAAAGAATCTGCCTGCCAATGCAAGAGACACAAGAGACACGAATTCGATCCCTGGGTGGGGAAGATCCCCTGGAGGAGGGCATGGCAACCCACTCCAGTATTCTTGCCTGGGAAATCCTATGGATAGAGGAGCCTGGTGGGCTAGAGTCCACAGGACCACGAAGAGTTGGACATAACTGAACATACACAAAGCAGGATGTCACCTCTGTTTCAAAATGTGTACTTCCTCGGACAGCAAATCCCTGCTTCTCACATGAGGGACCCCTCCATCTCCTCAGAGTGGAGCAAAGATGACTAACATCCCAGAGCCCATGGGTGACTGCTCACACTTCCCACATTTCCATCGACTTCAGGTTTTCTTAATGACTCATGCCATTCCCTGTGCACCATTCCTTGCAAAGCTTCATGAATTGCTATTCAAATATTGCGCCAGACAGGGTGAGGGGGGTAGTGCAATTAAAGAAAACATTTTATTCTTGCTCTTCTGAGACCCACGGTGCAAGGCAGAGGGGGCCATTGGATAGGCATTTTAGTCATCTACGTTTCCTCCGAGCCACTGATTGTGTTTGCATGTCTAGTGAACCGAATGTTAAGAGAGCTCCAGAGGAGGGAAGGGGGAGCTTTAATGTAGACGGTCAGGAACGTTTCCTGTGGGAGGTGGCATGTGGTCGTGACCTTGAAGGATGTCTAGGACTGTGACTGGCAGGAAGACACCATTGAAAGAGTGATTCCGGCACAGCGGAGCTCAGGAGTGGGCCTTGCAGGGCTTGTCCTCAGGACCCCGTGTAGAGCCACATGACTGCTTCTCTGCCCAGCATGGCCCCTGGGAAGAGACGTGGGAGAAGGACTGGGAAGGCACATAGGAGTGACGCTGTTGAGGGATTTTACAAATGAGTGTCTTCCTCGTTATTCAAGTGACCACAATAGAGAAAGTACTTCACATATACATTTTCGTCCGCCCTCAGCCTCATGTCCGACTCTTTGTGATCCCGTGGACTGCAGCCTGACAGGCTCCTCCATCCATGGGATTCTCCAGGCAAGAATACTGGAGTGGGTTGCTGTTTCCTTCTCCAGGGGATTTTCCTGACCAGGGATCGAACCTGGGTCTCTTGTGTCTCCCACGTTGGCAGGTGGATTCTTTACCACTGAGCCACCTGGGAAATACTCTATATATACATTAGACGTTATATAAATATTCAGCATCTTTTCAGTGTGAAGGCGGCTGTCACTCACCACTCCAATGTCACTTCTGGTTTTGAACTTTCTGGAAGAAATGGAAAAAAATATGCACCAGTATCCTTGTACCTGCCTGGAAATTTTTGTCCCTGAAAATAATTTATTTAACTCTGTTCTGACTTTATAAATGCTTTGATGCCTTTTATTTTTGTTCTGTGCTTGTAGCCTGTGTGTTTTGGGTTTAAGAATGCAGGCTTGGGGGCCAGTGTGCCTGGGTTTAGATCATGGCTCTGTTGCATCCCAGAGGTGTGATGAAGACCAGATTACCTAGCTCCCGGGTTTCTTACTTTCTTTATCTGTAGAATGGAGATAATAATAGTATGTACCTTTCAGAGTTATTGTGAGGATTAAATAAAACTATGCATGTAAAAGCCCTTACTGCCTGGCACAGGGTAAAAGATAAATTTCCACTGTCATTATGATGCTTTTGAAAACAAAATGAATTATTCATATTGGTGTCAAAAGAACTGAAAGAGTAATATGTACCCAGGATAAAGCAACAGCCAGAACACTCTGTAAGTACCAGAGGGTAACTAGTCAATGAAACTCACACCCTGAGCCTCCCGATGCCTGCCCACACCCCCCAGCAAGCCTGAGACAGTGCCTGGTACATTTCTCAGTATCCTTGCAGAATCAGCCTGAGTTTCTGGAGCACATATATGTATCTGCTCCCCTCTCTCTGAATCTGAAGCAAATGTGTGTAAGTGTGTGTGTGTGTGTGTATCCACACATACTTTTGTGTGGATACACACACACAGATCCCATATATACATATATGTCTTGTTTTGCACTTTATATTTTCAGAATATAACACATCTTAGTGATCATTCTGCATCTGCAATATGGACCCACAAAATTCTTTTAATGATAACACAGTATTTCATTTCACATATATTTGTAGATCCACTCCCTTATAAATGGAATAATAAGATTGCCTCCAATCCTTGTGTTGCAAACAACTTTCCAAAGGTCATCTTAAAAAATAATTTTATTTCTTTTGGCTGTGCTGGGTCTTAATTAAAAATTTCCTCAATCTTTCAAGTTTTATAGAATGAATGTGTTATTTCACAATGGAAAAGGGGAATAATAAGACTTTTTAAAAATAACAAATAAAAATAACAGTCCAGTAGACTGCTGGAGAAAGGCACACAGACAATTGTATGAAAAAAAGGACAAATTGTGGTAAGGGCCACAGAAGAATTAAGAAAGCATAGCATAGGGTTTCTAAAACCCTAGAAACTCCAGTCAACCCCGGGGAGAAGTTGTACCACTATCACAATAAATATTAATATTTGGGAATGTTAAGTCATTGAAAAAAAAATGCTTAGCGAAAGCATAATGAATTGGCTCAAGTGAGCTAGTGAGGAAATTTGTAGTACATGTTAAAATAATCTTCATCAAGATGATTTTTGAAGTGTTGTCATTTAAGGGGAAACCAGCTGCTATTTGGAAAATGCACTTGTATAGACAGCCTCATTGTTTAACAACACTGGGTAAACGGCCTTACTGTTTCTAGTCTTCTTAAACATCTACTTTTAAAAACGCTATCTTCAGACAGATCTGTGTGCTCCTTACTTGGTTAACTGTCTTTGATTATACTATTCCCTCCTTGTTCAAATTGTTTAAGAAAGCATCACAAGAAGAATCAGGAAAATGACCCACAGGTCTAATTCCTTTCCATAGAATTCAAGGGACTTTCCAAATAATTTATTTGAATTTCACTTGGAATTGCAGTTCAGAAAGCGGTTGATAGAAGCTTATGTTTTCACAATCTATAAAGATAGTATTTACAAAGTGTATGACTTAGGTTTGACTTTCAGGAAACTATTTATTCTTTAATTGGAGGAAAACTGCTCTACAGTGTTGTGTTGGTTTCTGCTGTACAGCAGTGCAAATCAGTCATAATTGCATATATATTATATATATACATATGTAAGCCCCCTCCCTGTGAAGCCCCCCGCCCTCCCTCTAGGTCATCACAGAGCCCCCGGCTCTGCTCCCCGTGTTGTACACAGCAGCTTCCCACTAGCTATCTATTTCACACACGATGGTGTGTATATGTCAATGCTACTTCCTCAGTTTGTCCCACCCTCTTCTTCCCCCACTATGTCCACAATATACAATGGAATAGTACTCAGCCATAAAAGGAATGAATTCCAGTTAGTTGTAGTGAGGTGGATGAACCTAGAGCCTACTACACAGAGTGAAGTAAGTCAGAAAGAGAAAAGCAAATATTGTATATTAACGCATATGTATGGAATCTAGAAAGATAGTACTAATGATCTTATTTACAGGGAAGGAACGGAGACATAGACATAGAGGATGGAAGCTAACCTCTTAGGGGTCATCAAGTTTTGTTACAGGTGTATGTTCACAAGCAAATGGTATGAGGTCTGACGTTACTGATCTATACAATCTTCCTGTTAACTTCCAAGGGCTTTACTTGACAGCAATCTATTAGTCTGCTTGAAATGATAGATTTTATTTTGTTTTTGAAGAGTGGAGTTTTCTTCCTAACCCTCTGTCATTCTTTAAATGGGTCTGGATTATTGAAGTTAATATTTTATTTCACTTAACTAACACCTTATACAATTTTGATAATTACTGTGTTGAAGAGTCTTGAAATTATGGAGCTTGCATTTCAATATTTTTTTAAAATGTGGAGATTTGGTTGCCATGGTTCCTACTTTGATCTAGACACAGTGAGTAGACATTTCTCCTTATTCGCAATCTGTTCTTTTCCCCAATGTTAATGAAAGTTCTGGTGGATCTCCCCCAGCCTGTTGTTTTCCCCTGTTTTTCTACTATAGGATATACAGTTATTCAAAAGGAGAAACTGCTGTTGTTCTCTCATAGACAAAAGATGGTATCTTTCTTATAACTTTCCAGTGAATACCCAGCAATGCCCCCAGGCTCAGGCCCTCATGATTCCAGTGGCCCCTTTCAGATGAGGGCAACCAACAGGCCGGTTCCAGGATTTTTTTTCCAGCTCTTGAGCTTGGCATGTTACTCTCTCGTCTTCAATGCTGCCATCTTTGGTATACAAGGGTGTTAATTTTAAAAGGTCTTTTCTGGCTCTCAAATCCCATGATTCTAGTGAAACAAAAGAAAACCATAGTTTAATTTCAGATGTATTATTAAATGATTGATCGATTTAGCTTTTGGCTGCTCTGGGTCTTTGTTGTTGCAGGAGGGCTTTCTCTAGTTGCAGAGTGGGGCCTACTCTCTAGTTGCTGTGCATGGGCTTCTCATTGCAGTGGCCTCTCTTGTTTTGGAACATGGGCTCTAGAGCTCTAGCAGTTGCGGTTCTTGGGCTTAGTTGCCCTGAGGCATGTGGAATATTCCCACACCAGGGATCAAACACCTGTCCCCTGCACTGGCAGGTGGATTCTTCACTACTGGGCCACCAGGGAAGCCCAAAGATGTATTTTTAAGCCTGATTCTCATTTGCTGAAACTTTCCAGGTCTTTTTTCTCTTCTTATGTTCCAGACCTCACCATTCCTCCCACTGTGTCCCCACAGTGCTTTGTCCTTAAAGGCTCCACATTGGACAGTTTATTGTGTGATTTTTTTATAATTATCTGTTTATAGTATCTGTCTCATCTATGGTACCATGACCCCCTAGAGGGCAGGAACTGTCTCTCCCTCACCTTTATATCTCTAGCTTCACACTCAGAATCTATCATATCAGGCCCCTGGAATGACTGCTGAATGGCCATCCATCTCTAGGAATAAAAAGCAACAACTCTGAGATCCTGAGAGTCTTTTTTCTTATGAGAGCACCCGACTGGCAGTCAAGAGACCCTGGTTCAGCAACTGACCAGCTCTGGGCCCTGGATGCCTCGCTTAACCTATAGTTTGCCAAAAATCACTGGGTTGTGCTAAGGGTCAGATGGGCTTCCTAGGTGGCACTAGTGGTAAAGAACCCACCTGCCAATGCAGGAGTTGTAAGAGATGCAGTTTTGATCCCTGACTCGGGAATATCCCCTGGAGGAGGGCATGGCAACCCACTCCAGTATTCTTGCCTGGAGAATTCCAAGGACAGAGAAGCCTGGTGGGCTACAGTCCACAGGGTCACAAAGAGTTGGACACGACTGAAGTAATTTAGCACATACACAAAGGTCAGATAATAAAACACACCAGAAAATACCTTGAGGAATAAAGTGGTGTTACTAAACTCACCATTACCATCCCCATTTTATGGGCGAGGAAACCAAGACTCAGAGGTAACTGGTTTGATTCACAACAGTTAGCAAGTGGATGGACTGGGTTTCAAAGCTCTTTCCACTGTACCACACACACTGCCTCCTACTTTGCAGTGCATATTTGTTAAAGTAATACATCAACATTTAGTGAATACATGCAAGGTTCTACATGTGTGTATGTTATTGATGGTGAGGAGAGGTTGTAAAAATATAGCACTCAGATGCTGCAGTCACATCCAATGGGTAGTCTTTACTCCTCATCCTATTTAATCTCTCACCAATATTTGACCCTGTTGGCCACTTTCTCCTTGAAATATACTCTTCCCTTGGCCTTTCTAATATAGTCCTCTCTCTGTGACTATTCTTTTTCCATTTTTTAAAAAAATATTTTTTGATGTGGGTCACTTTTAAAGTCTTTATTGAATTAGTTACAGTATTACCTCTATTTTATGTTCTGGTTCTTTGGTCACGAGGCCAGGGACCTCAGTTCCCTGACCAGTAATCAAACCTGCACCCCCTGCATGGAGGGTTTAATCTTAACCTCTGCACTGCCAGGGAGGTCCCCCTTTTCAATTTTTTAAAAAGACTTTCCCCGATAATAAGTGATGTTGCGCATCTTTTCATGTGTTTGTTAGCCATCTGTATGTCTTCTTTGGAGAAATGTCTGTTTAGATCTTTGGCCCATTTTTTGATTGGGTCATTTATTTTTCTGGAATTGAGCTGCAGGAGTTGCTTGTATATTTTTGAGATTAATCCTTTGTCTGTTGCTTCGTTTGCTATTATTTTCTCCCAATCTGAGGGCTGTCTTTTCACCTTGTTTATCATTTCCTTTGTTGTGCAAAAGCTTTTAAGTTTAATTAGGTCACATTTGTTTATTTCTGCTTTTATTTCCAATATTCCAAGAGATGGGTCATAGAGGATCCTGTTGTGATTTATGTCGGAGAGTGTTTTGCCTGTGTTCTCCTCTAGGAGTTTTATAATTTCTGGTCTTACATTTAGATCTTTAATCCATTTTGAGTTTGTTTTTGTGTATGGTGTTAGAAAGTGTTCTAGTTTCATTCTTTTACAAGTGGTTGACCAGTTTTCCCAGCACCGCTTGTTAAAGAGGTTGTCTTTTTTCCATTGTATATTCTTGCCTCCTTTGTCGAAGATAAGGTGTCTGTAGGTACGTGGATTTATCTCTGGGCTTTCTATTCTGTTCCATTGATCTATATTTCTGTCTTTGTGCCAGTACCATACTGTCTTGATGACTGTGGCTTTGTAGTATAGTCTGAAGTCAGGCAGGTTGATTCCTCTAGTTCTATTCTTCTTTCTCAAGATTGCTTTGGATATTCGAGGTTTTTTGTATTTCCATACAAATTGTGAAATTATTTGTTCTAGTTCTGTGAAGAATACTGTTGGTAGCTTGATAGGGATAATCCTATATGCAAAACAGAAGAGACACAGATGTATAGAACAGACTTTTAGACTCTGTAGGAGAAGGCGAGGGTGGGATGTTCTGAGAGAATAGCACTGAAACAAGTATACTATCAAGGGTGAAACAGATCACCAGCCCAGGTTGGATGCATGAGACAAGTGCTCAGGGCTGGTGCACTGGGAAGATCCAGAGGGATGGGATGGTGAGGGAGGCCAGACGGGGGATCGGGAAGGGGAACACATGTAAATCCATGGCTGAGTCATGTCAATGTATGTCAAAAACCACTACAATATAAAGTTAAAAGAGAAAAAAAGACGTCCCCCTTTCTACTGAGCCATCAAGTATTGGTATTTCTTAAGGTGTGGTCCTAGACACTCTCCTCTTTTCATTCCTTCTTTCTTCCAATACATTACCATCTGAAACAAAGGCTTCTGGGGCTATTTCTATACTGATAAGTTTTAAATTCATATCTCTGGGCCTCAGGCCAGTATGCCTACTAGACATCTCCAGGGCACTACAAATATAGGTCCAAAACTAAATTCAACCTGTCTGCCCTTCTCCCAATACCCTTTCCTGATCTTCTTCCAGTTTTTCTGAATGACATCATCGATGAAAGCCAAAAATCCAGGATTCATCCTTTGGACTGCTCTCTCCTTCCCTCTTTCTCTGGGTGCAGCTCATTGCCAATTCCTATCAGTGTCTCCACTAATTAGTTCTCAGTTCTGTCTCACTTCTCCAATTCCACGGTCCCACTGCAGTCCAGGCCAGCCCCACCTCTCAGCAAGACTGCCGCCTTAGCATCCTGACTTGGTCTTCCGCCATCCTCGCGGGCCCTCCTCCTCAAGTCCCTTTTCTACACACAGAGTGATGTTATTATTATTTTTTTATTTTATTGACTTAATTTTATTTAATATTTATTTTCATTTATTTGGTGGTACCAGGTCTTAGCTGCAGCATGGGGGATCTTAGCTGTAGCATGTGAGGTTTAGTTCCCCAACTAGGGATTGAGCCCATGTCCCCTGTAGAAGAAGTACAGCATCTTAACTGTGGGGCCACCAGGAAAGTCCCAGAGTGATGCTTTTAAAAATGCAAATATACTCCTTTCCCTCATCCTTAATGGATTTATGTTTATCTTAGGAAAAAGACAGGCTCTTTCTCATGGCATGGGTTCTCAATGGTCTGGTTCTTGCCCACTCTTCTGGCCTCGTCTCATTCACCCTTCCTCTCTCTTTACACTTCAGTATCACTGGTGTTGCACTTCTAAGGACTCACTGTCTCCAATCCACAAGTGGGTCCTAGTGCAGGCTGTTTCTTCTGTTTAAAATGCCCATTCTACCTCTACCTACCCTGTAGCAGACTGAATAATGTCCCCCAAAGATATTCCAGGTTCAAATCTCTGAAATCCATGAACGCGACCTTATACGGTATCAGGGGCTTTGCAAATATGGTTAAAGATTCTGAAATTTGGAGATTATCCGAAATGAGCCCTACATGGAATCGCCAGGAGACAGAAAGAGATTTGACATAGAAGGCAGAAGGCAATGTGATGATGGAAGCAGGAAGGCATTTGAAGAGGTTGTGATCGGGCTTTGGAGACAGAGGGAGATGTCCTGGCCAAAGAATATAGCATTAGAAGCTGGAAAAGGCAAAACAACGAATTCTTCTCTATCGCCTCCTGAGGGAAACACAGCCCTTGTGCACCTTGGTTTCTGGCCAGTGAGACACCTTTTGGACTTAGGCCTCCAGAACTGTAATCTAAGAAGGTTCTAAGAAGGTACTGAGTTTATAGTAATTTGTACAACAGCAGTAGTAAACTAGTACAATAGCTTCCTGTTCAAACAAATGCTTTGAAAGAATGGAGCCACAGACATAGAGAACAGACCTGTGGGCACAGATGGGAAGAAGCGAGTGGGATGAGTTGAGAGAGTAGCCTGAAAACATACACATTACCATATATAAAATTAGATAGCCGGTGGAAATTTACTGTTTGATGCGGGGAGCTCAAATCCGGTGCTCTGTGATAACCCAGAGGGGTGGGATGGGGTGAGAAGTGGGAGAGAGGTTTCAAGAGGGAGGGGACATATGTATGCCTATGGCTGATTCTTGTTGATATGTGGTAGGAACCACAATATTGTAAAGCAATCATCCTCCGATTAAAAATAAATGAATACATTTTAAAAAAGAAAGAGGAAAAAAAATGCTCTGAACTCCCCAGGGTAAAAGAAGAGAGGCCAGGCCAGGGGGTTGGAGCTGCACTGTCCAATATGGAAGCCAGAGCTCCAGGTGGTTACTGAGCACTTGAAAGTTACACTTGAGTTAGTGCAACTGAGGAGCAGTGAGGAAAGCTTTAGGTCATTTTCCTAAAAGCAATGCAAATCAGAAGGAGGTAAGGGAGAGGAATGCATTTGAATTTGATAGAACTGCCAGCTGAACTTAACTCTCCCTTGCCCCTGTCTACAGTAGTGGGCACATGACCCAGGCCTGGCCAATTGTGGTAGATTCTCCCCAAGGCCATGGTAGCTGGCCTGATGGTCTCATACCCAGGCCAGAGCAATCAGGAGTGCCTCTAGGGATTTTATATGACTGCAGAGAGGGCAAGCTCTCTTTTTCTCTCAGAGCTGCAGAGCTGGGATTATGTAAAACTGGAACTATCTCTGACCCCAAGCTCCCCTTCTCCTTCTGCCTAGGGAAGTGCCTGATAGGAGGGATAATGAAGTTGATACACAGAGAGAAGCCGAGTTCAGATTGGCGGGGGTGGGGGGTACAGAGAGGATGATCTGATTACATTTCTGGAGTCCCTGGGGTTCTTAAGGTCACTCTGGCGCTTGCAATTACAAGGGAGAGGATCACACAAAGCTGGGATCGTAGGAGGCCACCTTTGCCACTGTGTGGAGGGAGCTTGCCAAAAATGACGCCAAGAGGGAAGGAGGTAGAGATGAGAAACTGTGGAAAAGAGTAGGCGTCCCAAAGAAGACCTTGTGAACTTCTGGGATCCAATGAGTCTGATGCTAGCATGACCTCTTAGCTGTCTTCAACATGTGAGCAAATAAGTTCCCCTTTTTTTCCTAAGTATTTTGAGTTAGGGTTCTTTTGCCTGACCAATCCAGTTTTACTCATACGGCTAGCCAAGTGACTGTGCATTATTTGAAATAAGACGTTTAAATATTTATATTTGCACCATGCAAAGAAAAAGAAACTATTCAGAGATTCTCAAAAGAAGATTAGGCAATAGAAGCAATTATCTATTTTACAACAGCCTTGTAAACAGCGGTGATAAATTCAGGCCCCAGTCAATCAGTGACCTCCCTGCTAAGTTCCATTCCATTCCACGCACTCTCCTCCGGCTCACCAGTCCTAGGGTGAGCTGTGATGCCAAAGGAGACATAGGGTCTGTGATCTCAATGCTTTTTTTATCCTCTGTCTCTATCCTGTTGATGATGATTTCAAAAGTATTAAAGTATAAGATCTGCAAGGTAAGGGGTTTTGATCTTTTTTGGTCCCTGTTGTATCATCAGTACCTAGAATAGTGCCAGGCTGATAATAAGTGCTCAAAAAACGTTTTTGAATAGAATGAATGAATGTCGGCAACAGCTACTTTGCACCCATTGTGTTAGGGTCTAACATCAGGAGATGCAAGGGAACTGAAAAAGTCAGGAATGGTTCTCGACCCTTGCAGAGGGTACAGATTAATTTTGACTCTAATTTTTCTTTATTATTATTAATTTTTTCTTCTTGCCCTGCTCCCACCCTGCCCTGTGCCCCCCAATTCTTTCTTTCTCAATCTATTTTAAGCCATAGCCTGAAAATCATTGAGTTTGTTCCCTTATAATTTTCAAAATGCCCTTCCAAAGAGCACCCACGTTCTTAGAAATTCTCACCTCATGTCATCTGGTTCAGATATTTCCTTAGATGCTAAAGTGGGTGTGGATCAAATGCTTGGGAATTACAGACTCCCTGGAAGCCCCTAGAAGATACAATCGTTTGTTTTTAAGCTTAGAAAACAGACACGGCCGGGAAGGGTGATTCCACATCTGGGGTGAAAAGATGGCAGCGCATTCTGTGTTACTTGTGGAACAAACATAACCCATTCAAGTAAGCCACTGGAAATTGTGAATAAAATTACCATAGTGACTTCGTGATGGTGGTTTTCTGAATGCCACCAGTCAGTCCACAATGGGAGATCTGCCAGAGTCCCCTCCGCTTCTGAACTGGTCTTGAGTCATGGCCAACCTACTGTCACTCCCTGACCTGAATGTATTGTTTTTGGTAATCCACGTGGACCCTGGAGGCTGGGCTGCGCGTACCCAGTGCGCACGCGCAGATCAAAGCTGAGTTCTCAGCATCAGAACCTCCCGCACCGGGAATTCTGCCCACAAGGTCAGGGCGGGGTTACAGCAGACGCTTGCTGCACCCTGACACAGTGCCCGAAGGAAGCAGTCTATAAACCCATCGAGGCCGTCAGTCTCCCAGGGTCCTCACAGCAAGGGATTGTGCACAGGGGCTTTGGCACCAGGAGCTGGGCGCCGTACACTTCTCTTTGCTTAAGGAGTTGTTATTAGCCAGAAAGGAATTATGACGTCAGTCTGGTCTTTGTGGATTTCCTGATTCATTGTTTATAAAGGAGACATACTCGTAATGAGCTAAGATATCTGATGAGGTTATCTGGTTCAATCTATATCATAGGATCATCATTTTTCATTTTCCACGGCCTGAAAAATTCAATGTATTCTCCTCTTTGACATCGTGGAAATGAATTCCACGGAAGAGAGGAACGAGGGACGTGTTTTCCGTCTTTCTTCCCTTCTAAGCTACAGGGCGGGGCTGCAAACAATGAAAGGCAGAAGACAGTTGGGAGAATCCTGACGATTTTCAGATTCTGTCTTTCATAACAAAGCTGCAGTTTAGGCACCCTCTGCCATCCGTCAGGGTTCGATGTCCCAGAGTCGGGAGTGTTTCCGAGGCTGAGCGCCCTTCAGCTCTCTGAGCCACCCGCAAGGGAGATCTGAGATCTGCGTGGCTCGTTTTCTCAGCTGAGAAGCGAGGATCTGAGGGCTGAGTCCCTGTCTGCGTTCAAGGGGCAGCATAGCGTCTGTGAGGCGCTTGGGCCTTTCAAGGCAGGTGCTGTAATAACGTGAGATAAAAAGTTTCCGGAGACGAAACGCTGGTCAGGAGGCCCTTTGAGGGCTGATAACACTGTGCAACTGCTTCCCTCCGCCCCCAACCCACCCCCGCCCCGCAGCCCCCCTCTTTTGTTAAGCCCTTGGCATTGGGTTGGCTGTAATGTAAGGACTTGATGGGGGGAAATGTCCTGTGTTGTAACGCCTCTTGCCTGGCTCCCCCTCTAGGGAAAGAGGCGAGAAGAAAGGAGGGGAGTCAGGAGGCTGGAGGGGGCGGTGAGGGAGGGTTCTGATGCAGATCTCTTCCTAACAGCGCTGGAGGAGGGCAGAGCCGCTGAGATGGCCCCACGCACCTCCTACTCACTCTTTCCAGGACGTCTCCGGGCCTCTGTAGCTGCGGTTCCCTCTTATCTCCTCCCCAGCTGGGAAGGAGGTGAGGCTTCCACTGAGGCTGGCCGCTGGTGGCCAGCCAGACCCCCCTGGAACTTGGTGATGGCCCTGCTCCATACATGGTGGTCTTCTCCACCATTCATTATGTGTGTCTCCCAACAGATGGAGCTCCTTCTGAGGACAGGAGCCGGGCTTCTTGCATGTTTCCCGCACTTCTCTGATTCTGAATTCCAAGAGAATCTACTGGCATGGAACCTGCTCGATAACAAGAACTGAAATAAAAGGGACTTTGACAAACTAGGGCTTCAACTCTTCTCCAAAACACACACATACATATATATGTGTGCCTGCTCAGTTGCTTCAGTCATGCCCGACTCTTTGCGACCCCATGGACTGTAGCCCGCCAGGTTCCTCTGTCCATGAGGATTCTCCAGGCAGGAATACTGGATTGGGTTGCCATGCCCTCCTCCAGGGGATCCTCCCAACCCAGGGATCAAACCTGTGTCTCTTATATTTCCTGCACTGGCAGGCAGGTTCTTTACCACCAGCACCACGGGGAAAGCCCATTTATATATAACTGAATCCGTTTTCTGTATACCTGAAACTGACACAATATTGTAAATTCCTATCCTTCCATAAAAAAAAAAAAAGACTGATACTACAAGAAGTGCAAGTCCAGGGGAGCGGTGATACTCCAGAATCTGAAGGGCCCAGCACAGCCGTGCCACCAGGATGGACCTGAAATATGACAAGTTTGAACCTCTGTTGTTCAGTCACTAAGTCGTGTCTGACTCTTTGTGACCCCGTGAACTGAAGCATGCCAGGCCTCTCTGTCTTTCACCATCTTCCAGAGTGTTCTCAAACCCATGTCCATTGAGTTGGTGATGCCATCTAACCACCTCATGCTCTGTCACTGCCTTTTCCTCCTGCCCTCATTCTTTCCCAGCATCAGAGTCTTTTCCAGTGAGTCAGCTCTTTGAATCAGGTGGTCAAAGTATAGGAGCTTTTGAATCTTGAAGCTGGTTAATTTCACAAACAGCCCACATCCTGTTAATCTACACATCTGTTTTCTAAATGTTATCTGTAAGATATATTTCTTTATAGGGAGAGATTTCATCTCATTTTTATTTATAAACTCTGTGCTTCCAAACACCCTGCTAATGTAATACTCTGCACAAAAGAGGTGTTTGTATAACCTGAGATTCCTCAGCCTACTTCTATGATATGGTTGTGGTCAGCAGAATAATGACTCCTAAATAAGTTCACATCCTAATTCCTGAAATCTGTGTTGTTTTTATATGGCAATGGGACTTTCCAGATGTGATTGAGTTAAGGATCTTGAGAGGAAAAGCTTATCCTAGATTATCTGGGAGGTTGGTACATAGGAGGGACACAGGAGGAATCAGAGGAGAGGGTGCTGTGACCTTGGAAGCAGGGGTCAGAGTGATGCACTTTGAAGACAGGTGAAAAGGTCACACATCAAGGAATTCAGGTGGCCATGAGAAGCTGAAAAAGACAAGGAAGTGTATTCTCCCCTGGATCTTCCAGAAGAAGCCAGCCCTGCCAACATCTTGACCTCAGCCTTGTGAATCTCATTTTGGATTTCTGACCTCCAGACATATAAGACAATGCATTTCTTTTGTTTTACGCCACAAAGTTTGTGGGAATTTGTTACAGCCTCAGTAGGGAACTCTGCAGTGGCTGGGCTGGTACCAGGGGTCTGGGGTGACCGCAGGGCAGGGTAAGAGTCCTGCTGGATGGAAGAGGCAAGAAACAGGTGTAGACAACCTGCTGATGTCCAGTCCTCTCCCTACAGATCTTGGGTTGAGGAGGTGATATCGTTCCAGCTTTGTCCATCCCTAGGGATTTAAGTGCAAAATTCTGGCTACAGTGGTTGTTTGATGATGGAGCAGCAAATGGGAGCAAGCAATAATGCTTCTATGACGCCTGGGGCTCCCTACGTGAAGCTCGTCCTCACCCCTGAAAATCACCCACAGTGACACAAACTAGGGCTTGGACTTGTCTCCAAAACACATGCCCAGAAAAAGAATCTATTGGTCCCAAAGGAAATGAACCTGAAAGTTACTGCCTAAAAGATGAGTCAGATGGCATAGGCCATATAGTGACAGAGACCCAACTGACCCAACTGTCCCTGATATACAGCACATGACTGAACGCATGGCACATTATATATATATTGGATGTGCTCAGTCACTCAATCATGTCTGACTCTTTGCAACCTCGTGGACTGTAGCCCGCCAGGCTCCTCTATCCATGTGATTTCCCAGGCAAAAATACTGGAGAGGGTTGGCATTTCTTACCCCAGGGGATCTTCCCGACCCAGGGATCGAACTCTCATCTTGTGCATTGGCAGGCTGATTCTTCACCACTAGTGCCGCTTGGGAAACCAAATATATATGATAAGGTACAGTATTAGAACTATAAGATAAGACCAACTGAGGAGTTAAAAAAAAATTAGAAGCATGTATGAAAAATTTAATAGTTGAATCAGTAACACAGAGAAGGGATAAATACTTGGAATAGTACCTCTGAGACCAAGCTTATGATTTAGGATATAAGATTGAGGGACTTTGCCAGAAGGAAACTGGAGAGGAAATTTAAGAGAAAAGTCAAATCCAAGGGCACCAAAGACCGAAGTAGAAATGCCATTATTCATCTGATAGGAATCATCAGAAAGAGAAAAATATAAAAAAAGAAATCTATGGAGAAATCATGGAGACTAACTTCCCAGAATTACAGATAAAAGATTAAAAGACCCATTAGCAAGATAAAGAGAACCTCACACATAGACATTTTAAAAGAGGGACACAGGCAGAGACTGAGAAAGAAAATGGAACATTTATTAAGCCATAAAGGAAATTGCCATAAGAACCAAAAATTAGTATCATATAGACTACATTCTAAAACTATAAAACAATATGGGCCCATTTCACTGTTGAATGTAGATGCGTAATTCTTAAAATGTTAGCTGAATCCAACAATGGTTTTATAAATCAATCATGATCAAGTGAGGTAGATCCACAAACACAAGCATGTTAGATGGAGCATCATAGATCTATCTTAAAGGTACAAAGATGAGTAAAGTGAGAAACAGGGTGAGATACACATGAAATACCTTTAACACGAAGTAAAAGCCTGTGCACACAAAACACCGATACATGAATCTCGAGAACGGATTTCCCAGCTGGCACAGTGGTAAAGAATCCACCTGCCAATGCAGGAGATGCAAGAGACGCAGGTTTGATCCCTGGGTCGGGAAGATCCCCTGGAGTTGGGAATGGCAACCCACTCCAGTATTCTTGCCTGGAGAACTCCATGGACAGAGGAGCCTGGTGGGTTACAGTCCATGGGGTCACAGAGAGTCAGACACGACTGAGCACATACACGCATACGAAGAAAAGATGCACGGTGAACAAATCAGGATGGCTGCCCTTGGGCAGGTGAGGGAGACTGGAATGGGGGTTGAGGATAAGAAAATCAGTACTGATAAAAAGTTAGAGGGAAAATCTGAGTTCAGCATGGTAGAGTTCAGTTATTCCTTCTGTCTCCTTCTAAGGTTGGTTTTCAAAATGGCCATGGTGATTTGCACCTCTGCTTTTAAAAAAAATTTAATTTATTTATTTTAATTGGAAGCTAATTACTTTACAATATTGTGGTGGTTTTTGCCACACATTGACATGAATCAGCCACGGGTGTACATGTGTTCCCCATCCTGAACCCCCCTCCCCTCTCCCTCCCCATCCCATCCCTCTGGGTCACCCCAGTGCACCAGCCCTGAGCGCCCTGTCTCATGCATCAAACCTGGACTGGCGATCTGTTTCACATACGATAATATACATGTTTCATTGCTGTTCTCTCAGATCATCCCACCCTCACCTTCTCTCACAGAGTCCAAAAGACTGTTCTTTACATCTGTGTCTCTTTTGCTGTCTCGCATATAGGGTCATCCTTACCATCTTTCTAAATTCCATATACATGCTTTAGTATACTGTATTGGTGTTTTTCTTTCTGACTTACTTCACTCTGTATAATAGGCTTCAGTTTCATCCACCTCATTAGAACTGATTCAAATGAATTCTTTTTAATAACTGAGTAATATTCCATGGTGTATATGTACCACAGCTTCCTTATCCACTCGCCTGCCGATGGACATCTAGGTTGCTTCCATGTCCTGGCTATTTTAAACAGTGCTGCGATGAATGTTGGGGTACACATGTCTCTTTCAGTTCTGGTTTCCTTGGTGTGTATGCCCAGCAGTGGGATTGCTGGGTGGTATGGCAGTTCTATTTCCAGTTTTTTAAGGAATCTCCACTCTATTCTCCATAATGGCTGTACTAGTTCGCATTCCCACCAACAGTGTAAGAGGGTTCCCTTTTATTCACATCCTCGCCAGCATTTATTGTTTGTAGACTTGGCAGCCATTCTGACTGGTGTGAGATGGTACCTCATTGTGGTTTTGATCTGCATTTCTCTGATAATGAGAATTTGCACCTTTTCTTATTTTTAATTTCTTGCTGTTGGCCACACCCTGCAGTGTGTGGGATCTCAGTTCTTTGACCAGGGATCGAACCTGGGCCATGGCAGTGGAAGTCCAGAATCCTAACCACTAGGCAACCTGGGAAGTTCCCACAACTCTTCTTATTAAGAGATGAACTCTACTTCCCCATCCTTTGTATTTCTTCTTTGACCAAATTTCTTTGAGGAAGTTTTGACTCTATGTCTCAAGAGACCATGGAGCTTCCACTATTCCTGCTGGGGACCCTGAAAACACAAAGCAGTCCTCCCAGGTAGCTGTTGAAGAACCATGGGGAGAGATGCCCCAGTGGTCCCCCACTGGCCTAACAAGGCTAGCCCCAACCAGCCAGCCTCCATCAACTCACCAGCTTATGTTCTGAGAGGATCACTCTGGCTGCTGAGTTGAGAAAAATTGCAGGGGTGAGGGGGGCAAAGGTTTCTGCCCACTTGACCCTGAACTTTTCCTGCAATCATTTATCAGACCACCTTTGATCCCCATGCCCTGGAATTTTCTTTTATCGCTTTGCCCAAAGCTCTCCCAAGTGTGTAGTGAATAAATGTTGAGTTAATGAATGAATGAAGGGCTAATCTCTCTCTTGAGACCTGACCTTGCACTTCACAGCGGGGATGAGCCCCATGTTTTGCAAGAAGGGAGCAGTGACATTTTACCCGCAGAAGCACAGATAGGGACATCTGAGTTATGACTGTGTTTGTTAGCTGCTGGGGAGTCAAAGATGCAATCACTGGCATTGAGCAACTCATCACCTACTAGAGGGGACAGATAGGTATACTCATTGGTACCAGGTAGAGAGTGCTACAAACAGGTACATGGAGGGAATTCCCGGGTGATCCAGTTGTTAAAAGTCTGCACTTTAACTGCAGTGGACATGGGTTTGATCCCTGTTCAGAAGTAAGATCCTGCATGCCATGTGGCCAACATGTGTCCAGAACCTCTCTAACAGGCAGGTGGATAGGGAGGTTTTCTGGAATTTGAAGGACACCCTGTATTCCTCAGATATCTGTGTCTACTGGACCATACACATGCTATCACGTCAGATAATGTGCCCTGAAAGCTTGCTACTCTTTATTTCCTTGTGTGTTAGTCTTCTATATCTGACTGCATGCTGCCTAGGCACTGCAAACTACTCATGCAATTGTGTCTGACTCTTTGCCACCCCATGGACTATAGCCTGCCAAGTTCCTCTGTCCATGGGATTCTCCAGGCAAGAATAGTAGAGTGGGTTGTCATTCCCTTCTCCAGGAGATCCTCCCGACCCAGGGATCGAACCTGGGTCTCCCACATTGTCGGCAGATTCTTTGCCATCTGCAGAAGCTCTGCGGAGCCTCAGAATTTCTCTCTTCTCCTTTATTCTGGTTCATAGCACCATCAGCCATCAATTTACCAAGGTCAGAAGCTGTAGAGTTCTCTTTGACTGGTCCTTCCCTCTCACCTCAACACACCATTAAGTTGTGTTGATTCTCTTCTCCTGAACTGTTCCTTCCTCCTCATCCCTAAAATGGCTGGCCAACTTAATTCCTCTTAATTCCAACTTAATTCCAGGAGAGAGGAGATGCCTCTCTCCTGGGCTTCTGACAGACTCTAATTGTCCCACCTACAATCTCCCTTCATCTAATCCTTCCATACAGTGGTCAAAGGCATTTTTCAAAAATGCAGATTGGATGCTAATGTTATCTTGGATAAGTCCATAATGAAGTCTCCAAGTTACTTCTCTGCTCACCCCTCAGTATTACACTCAGCCACACTAAAGTCCCCCAGTACTAGACACCTCTGTGCCTCTCCACACATGACCTCCTTCCTCTTTCTCTCTTTGTCCTTCTGGAAGATTCCTACTCACTCTTTCGGAGCCTGTTCGTGTGTTATTTAAGCTTCCCAGGTGGTGCTAGTGGTAAAGAACCTACCTGCCAATGAAGGAGATGTAAGAGACTCTAGCTCGATCCCTGGGTGGGGAAGATCTGGAGGACGGCATGGTAACCCTTTCTAATGTTCTTGCCTGGCAATTCCCATGGACAGAGGAACTTGGGGGGCTATAGTCCATGGGGTCGCAAAGAGTCAGACACGACTGAGTGACTTAGCATGCAAGGATGTGTCAGTCCTCTGGAGAGTCTTTCCTGAATACCCCTTATCGAACCACTCTGGGTGCCCCCAACCATGCCTCCAATTCCACTGTAAGTCTATTAGGGTCTGTATGATGGCGCTTTTCAACTGGACCAAAATCATCTGTGGAGGATTTTGATTGTTTTTTTAATTAAAAAAATTTTAAAGATTTTATTTTGATGTGGACCATTTTTAAAATCTTTATTGAATTTGTTTCAGTATTGCTTCTTTTGCTTTTTTGGCCCAGAGGCATATGAGATCTTGGCTCCTCACCTAGGGATTGAAACTGCACTCCCTGTATTGGAAGGTGAAGTCTTAACCACTGGACCACCAGGGAAGTCTCTTCCATGGAGCTTTTCTTTCTTTCTTTTCTTTTTTTTTAAAACATATAATGCTGGTTGAATCCTTTTGCTAAAAATTTGGATTCAGAGGTTTGGGAGGGGGTTTGGCTTCTGCTTTTACTAATCCCACAGGAGTGGAGAAGCCCTCTCAGATGAAATTTATTGTTTATGAGTTGGTATTTCTCTGTGATAGTGAGGAACGAGGGTTCTGGAGCAAGATTACTTGGCTGTGAATCCTGGCTCTGCCATGTGGTTGTTGAGTCATCTTGGGTAATTTTCTTCACCGTACCTGTAAAATGGTGAAGAAGGCAATGGTAACCCATTCCAGTATTCTTGCCTGGAAAATCCCATGGACAGAGGAGCCTGGTGGGCTACAGTCCATGGGGTCTCAAAGAGTTAAGACACAATTGAGCAGTTAACACTTTGTCTGTAAAATGGGGGTAAAAATAGCTCTTACTTTACAAGTTGTGAAAATTAAATGAGTAATAAACATAAAGTCCTTAGAATAATGCCTGGTAAGTACTTGATATGTGTCAGCTGTTATTTGCTGTTTTCCATTAGCATTCAGTTCAGTCACTCAGTCATATCCAACTTTTTGTGACCCCATGAACTGTAGCATGCCAGGCTTCCCTGTCCATCACCAACTTCCAGAGCTTACTCAAACTCATGTCCATCCAGCCGGTGATGCCATCCAACCATCTCATCCTCTGTCATCTCCTCCTGCCTTCAGTCTTTCCCAGCATCAGGGTCTTTTCCAATGAGTCAGTTCTTCGCATCAGGAGGCCAAACTTCAGCTTCAGCATCAGTCCTTCCAATGAATATTCAGGACTGATTTCTTTTAGGATTGACTGGTTGGATTTCCTTGCAGTCCAAGTGACTCTCAAGAGTTTTCTCTAATACCACAGTTCAAAGCATCAATTCTTCTGTGCTCAGCGTTCTTTATAGTTCAACTCTCACATCCATACATGACTATTGGAAAAATCATAGTTTTGACTAGACAGACCTTTGTTGGCAAAGTAATGTCTCTGCTTTTTAATATGCTGTCTAGGTTGGTCATAACTTTTCTTCCAAGGAGCAACCATTTTTTAATTTCATGGCTGCAGTCACCATCTGCACTGATTCTGGAGCCCAAGGATATAAAGTCTCTCACTGTTTTCATTGTTTCCCCATCCATTTGCCATGAAGTGATGGGATCAGATGCCATGATCTTAGTTTACTGAATGTTGAGTTTTAAGCCAACTTTTCCACTCTCCTCTTTCGCTTTCATCAAGAAGCTTTTTAGTTCTTCTTTGCTTTCTGCCATAAGGGTGGTGTTATCCTCATATCTGAGGTAATTGATATTTCTCCCAGAAATCTTGATTCCAGCTTGTGCTCCGTCCAGCCCAGTACTTACATGTACTCTGCATATAAGTTAAATAAGCAGGGTGACAATATACAGCCTTGATGGACTCCTTTCCCCATTTGGAACTAGTCTGTTGTTCCATGTACAGTTCTAACTGTTGCTTCTTGACCTGCATACAGATTTCTCAGGAGGCAGGTCAGGTGGTCTAGTATTTGCTATTAGCAAGCGTTTATTCTTTGAATTCAAAGCCTTGCCTGGCTTATGTGTTGGCATTTAGTAAATGTTTGAGGAGTTGAATTGAAAATTATAATTTATGTGGGAATAAAACTAGAAGACAGGATGGAAGTAACTTTAGGCCTATAGTTTCCTGCATTATCAGAAAGATTTAGTGTTGTAAGCAGTCAGTAGCCCACCCAATTATTGTCCAAAGATGAGAACCAGCATATGGACACAAAGTAAAAATATCTCAGGTTACAAGAATGCAGAAACATGGTGGAAAATTGGAGCATACTCTAAAATATTTGTTGACAAAAGTGTTTCTTTTAAAAAGTGATTTGGTTGGTAAATCAAACACTGAATAAAAATAAAGCATATCCATGTTAAATAGTGGCTTTGAAAAATGACATGAATTTACTATCTTGGCACCTTAAAGCTGGAAAAGTCTTGAACATCTTAACTCCTCAGATCTCTGTTTCCTTATCTACAAAAAAAAAAAAAAAGGGGGGGGGGGCGTTGAAGTGGCTTCTCTAAAGTCATATGACCTCTTGTGCCAAAATTAGATCCCATGTCAGTACTGGGTCCAGCACAGTCAGCTGCTCTCATGGTAATTAATTGTGATAATTATCAAATCAAGCGCGTTGTGTTCTGATGCCTGTGAAGCCTGCTTCTCCTTCTGTTATGATGGCATTGCCCTCCTCCCAACTATCTTCAGTTGGTTAGTACTGATCAGAATGGCAATCTGTCATATTGTGGGAGGACATGTTAGAATGTGTTAAGTCAATGAGTCAGGAAAACATACATAGATTAGCTGATGAGCAGAGAAAAGCAGATGTGGCAGCAAATATTAGGCCCCTGAAAATTTACATTCTTTAGTCAAAAGAGTGAGATAAGCCAAGAAAATATTTTGTTTTTTTAAAAAATCTGGTAAGTAGGCTATAAAAGACTGGACAAAAATTGAACTTCAAGAATACTTTTCCCATGTCCCTTCAATTATGGTTATTTAGTTCATTGTAATATTCTGATGTGCAGTTTACTTAACTGTATTCAGTTTTATTCCTTCCAAGGGTATAAAGCACATTGCTGTGTACAAAGAGGAAAATAATAAGTAATATGCTAAGGTAAAGTGCATTGCAGTTTTACAGTCCAGCCCTACTAAAAATCAAAGAATTTATTTCTCTCTCTGTCCTTTTCACTCAAATTAATTTGTACACATTGGATGATTCATACAAGTGAAATTAAATGATTAGTTTGAGGGCAACACATATTTTTATTTGTCCCAGTCTTTGGAACGTTTTAGACCATCTCAGCTTTGTGACCTCAAGATACATTTTTCTACTTCTCTGAGCCTCATATTTCTCTTTTGTAAAGCAAGGATAAAAATAACAGTCTCACAAGAGTGTTGCATGTATACCTCTTGAGTATCTGAAAACACCAGAAAAACATCTCATATATAGAAAATGCTCCAAATATTTTGTTTCCTACGGACATTTCACATTTTCCACTCCTCTTTCATCTCTTCAAGAATATTGAATTATCCTTGAAGTATAAATTTAGGTTATTGAGAGGTTTCCCGTGGGTCAGACAGTAAAGTGTCTGCCTGCAATGTGGGAGACCCGGGTTCAATCCCTGGGTTGGGAAGATCCCCTGGAGAAGGAAATGGCAACCTACTCCAGTACTCTTGCCTGGAAAATTCCATGGACTGAGGAGCCTGGTAGGCTACAGTCCATGGGGTCACAAAGAGTCAGACACGACTGAGCGACTTCACTTTTACTTTCCATCTAATATACAGGGAAGTATCTAGCACTGGTTAATAACTCTCCCTTCATCTGATCTTACCCATATTTTTTGGGGGGGGGTAATTTTTATTTTTTATTTTTAATTGAAATATAGTTGATTTGCAATGTTGTGTTAGTTTCAGGTATCAAAGTGATTCAATTATATACACACACACACACACACACACAAACACACACACACATCTATCTATATTCTTTTTCAGATTCTTTTCCCTTTTTGGTTATTACAAAACATTGAGCATAGTTTCCTGTACTATACATTAGGTCCTTGTTAGTTATGTATTTGATATAGAATAGCAGATATATGTTAATCCCAGACTTCTAATTTATCCCTTCCCTGTCCTTTCCCCTTTGATAATCGAAAGCTTGTCTTCTTTCTTTCTTCTTTTGGCTGTGTTAAGTCTTTGTTGCTGCATGAGGGTTTTTCTAGTTGCAGTGAGCAAGGGCCACTCTTCCTGCGGTGTGTGGCTTCTCATTGCGATGGCTGCACACGGGCCCTGGAGCTCAGGAGTGGTGGCCCACAGGCTTAGCGCTTTGCGGCATGTGGGATCCTCCCATACTAGGGATCAAACCCGTGTCCTCTGCACTGGCGGGCGGATTCTTAACTGCTGGACCATCAGGGAAGTCCCCATTAATTTTTTTCCTATGTCTGTGGGTCTATTTCTGTTTTGTATATAAGTTTACATGTATCATTTTCTTTAGATTACTCATATAAGGGATATCATATGATAGTCGTCTTTCCCTGTCTGACTTATTTCACTTAGTATGACAGTGTCTAGGTCCATCCATGATGCTGCCAATGGCATGACCTCATTCTTTTTTATGACTGAGTAATATTCCATATATAAATACATACCACGTTTTCTTTATTCATTCATCTGTCAGACATTTAGTCTGCTTCCATGTCTTGGCAGTTGTGAATATTGCTGCTACACTGGGGTACGTGTATGTTTTCTAAATGTTTATGGAAACAGAAAGGAACCTTTCCATGGTTGGTTCTCTCATCCTCCAAATGAGATATAATTACTCTATAAGTGGAACATGTCCCAGTCACTGAAGCACTTTGAGTATAGGTACCACCTCCTATGTGTGACAAGAGATCCAGACCCTGGACGAAGCTTCAAAAGAGGTACATATCAGGAAATTAAGTTACATATTGTCAGGTTATTAGGTTACATGTCAGGAAATTTATTTCTGCAGCATTTTCCACCCAGAAGTGGGTCTGTCAGGGTAGCTGTCCAGTAGCTGCTGCTACATAAACAAAAGCAAGGGCTTCTAGAAAGAGGCTATTGAGCTGGTTGATAGGATTTCCTGGATTCATTTCTCAAATTTCATAATAGAAAACATGGAAAGAAATGACTAGGAAAGAGTAGGGGAAACTGCAACGAGATATTGAGCCACTCAATGGAAGTGATGCTTGTCAATATTCTTGGTGATTTTCTCCAAACAACATCTGTTACGAGTATTGTGTGTGTGTGCTTGGTCATGTCTGACTCTTTGCAACCCCATGCACTGTAGCCCGCCAGGTTCCTCGGTTCATGGGGTTTTCCAGGCAAGAATCCTGGAGCGGGTTGCCATTTCCTTCTCCAGAGGATCTTCTTGGTCCAGGGATCAAAACCACGTCTCCTGTGTCTCCTGCATGGCAGGCAGGTTCTTTACCTGCTGAGTCATCAGGGAAGAAATCCATTACAAATATAATCAGAAGTTAAAAAGTGATTTGCAAAAAAAGCTCATTCAAGGAAGAAATTTGGAGGAAGATATCCTGCTTCTTGAGGCAGGATCAAGTTTGAGTATGCTGGCCAAAGACGTCTCCAGTGGCCAGGAGAGAAGCAGTTCTGGAGTGGGATTGTTGCAAAGCTTAAAGAAATGCCTTCTTTGAAAAAAGTCCTACACTAAACAAATCATTTTAGATTATGCATGGTTAATATAAACATTTAATTAATTTAGAAAAGAGGAGGAAAGAATCTCATTTCCAAATCTTTTCAGATAACAAATCCATACACATTTATCCAGACATCTTTCTATGAATTTATATAATTTGAGTATATGTATGCAACTTTACCTAAATGGCATTATGCAGCTTGCATTTTTACTCAACAATATATATCTATATCTTAGTTTTCTATTGGAAAAAAGTAGAAGTCTTTGTCATTATTGTTAATGGCTATTTAATATTTCATTATGCTGGAATTTACTCACGAGCCTCCTTTTGATTGGTTCTTATTAGAACCAATAAGCAATGTCTGCCTGCAATGTGGGAGACCTGGGTTTGATCCCTGGGTTGAGAACATCCCCTGGAGAAGGAAATGGCAACCCGCTCCAGTACTCTTACCTGGAAAATTCCATGGACGGAGGATGCTGGTAGGCTACAGTCCATGGGGTCTCAAAGAGTTGGACACAACTGAGCAACTTCACATAATAGACATTGATTTGAGAATCCAACTCTTGTCTACTAAATCAGACACTAAAGAAATGTGCAAAAATGTGAACCAGCAATACTTTTCTCAAAGAAAAGTATTTTTTCACTTTTTTTGTTTGAAAAATAGTTATTTTGCCTAAGAACATATTATTTCTATTAATAAGCAGTGGTATCACTTTTGTTACTTTTAACTGAACTACTACATATTAACAGTTTTCTATTTTAACATGGTAATTATTGATAGATACAAATAAAGCTTTTTGAGTTTCTCTATAATTTTAAAGGGGTCCTAAGAACAAAGCATTAGTAAACCAGGAGAAACAAGGCCATATATACCATTAATTTTTGAGATAATTGCCTTGAATTATTAGTACTCTCCTCTTTGTAGAATCTCATTGGTTTTTTAGTATTTCTCACATCTCCCAAAGTAGCGCTGGACTTAGAAGTTGCTCAGTAAATATAAACAGAATTAATGTGAACGTCACCATTAAGCTTCTAAACTGCTTTTCTGTGGTTGGGGTCTTTGAGGCAACACTGGACCTTGAATACACAGGCAGAGTTCACACTTCAGTAGCTGCATTTTTGAAATATTGGGTATGACTGAAAATGTCAAGCATCTCTTTGCCTTGTTGGTACTTATCACTTGAAATCATCTTCAGTTTGCTTATCAAGTGATGTGATGATTGACGTGTTTACTCTGGTTTCTCTTTCTTTTCATCAAAGGTAGTGATCAAACATCCCACATGAACATGACTTCGTAGTCACTACTGATAAAAAAAGATATAAAATCTTTCCCTTCAAGGAATTTACAAGTTAAGGTGATTATTCTCTTTAGAAAGATTTGTGGGAATTTATCGGGGTCGTGATACGGTGGATTCAATATGATGTCTTATAAGACAGAACCTGTACCCTCCAAAACCTCCCTGTGTGGGTGGGAGACACTAAGATGATGGAAAGCATGTTGAAGTATAAATGTTTAGAGTTAGATAGTGTCTGAGGCACTATTATTAATATTTGATTAACCCTTATAATCATGAGCTTCTGTAGAAGGGAGATGAAATTGTAAAAGCTGTCTCAACAACTGAAAACTATGGGTTAAAAAATTTTTTTTTAGGACAAAGACATTGAGTGGTATGATTCAAGTAAATACAATTACTAATACTAATAATTACAATAATAATACTGGGCGAGTTTATTTTAAATTTAGTTATAGCCCAAGTAATTAATATTAGTATAATTTGTGAATGTCCATGTATCTTCCACTAGCCATGTATCATGAATTTCCAGAAACTTTTGAAGCGTAGTTTACAGACAGAAGTTTACATTGCATTTTTCTTATTTTTTTGGAGTATAATTGCTTTTCGACACTGTGTTAATTTTTGCTGTAAGGAAATCAGTTATATGTGTGCATATATGCCCTTCCTCTTGAGCCTCCCTCCTGCCCTCATCCTACCCCACTGGGTCATTACAGGGCTCTGTGCTACTCAGCAGCTTCCCACTAGCTATCTGTTTTACACGTGACAGTGTATATGGGCTTCCGTGGTGGCTCAGCTGCTAAACAATCTGCCTGCAATGCCTGGCTTCGATCCCTGGGTTGGGAAGATCCCCTGCAGAAGGGATAGGCTACCCGCTCCAGTATTCATGGGCTTCCCTGATGGCTCAGATGGTAAAGAATCTGCCTGCCATGCCTGGGTTCGATCCCTGGGTTGGGAAGATGCCCTGGCGGGGGGCCAGGCAACCTGCACCAGTATTCTTGCCTAGAGAATTCCCATGGACAGAGGAGCCTGGCTGGCTATAGTCCCTGGGGTCGCAAAGAGTCAGACCTGACTGAGTGCCCATGAGCGACTATGAGAGCGCAGCACACTGTACATACGTTAATGCCGCTCTCTCAACCTGTCCCACCTTTTCCTTCCTCCCGTGTCCACAAGCTTGCTCTCTCCATCTGCTTCCTGCCCCACCAATAGGTTCACCAGTACCATTTTTTAGATTCCATATATATGTGTTGATATATAGTACACATGTTTCTCTCTCTGACTTACTTCACTCTGTATGACAGATTCTAGATTCATCCACATCACTACAAATGCCCCAATTTTGTTCCTTTTTATGGCTGAGTAATATTCCACTGTATATGTACATACCACATCCAGAAGTTTACATTCTAGATGAGTGAATGCAGGCTGTTGCAATTAAAAACAATTTGACAACCAAGAGCATTCTTATTTCTATCTATGTGATGGAAGGAAGTCACAACAGAGAACTCTGTCATTTAACCTTTCTCGGTACCATCATCTATTTCATCAACCAGCCAAAACTCTTGGTTAAAGTGCCTAGTCATAAATCCATTGCTTAAAATCAAGGAAGACTCCTAAGTCGCTGGCTTAGTCAACTCCCGTTTACTTTTTCCCTCCTTAAAGACGATCACAACTATTTACTGAGCGTTCTGGAACACACACAACAGGAAAGACAGTCTGTTAAGTGCCGCTGCTGCTGCTGCTAAGTCGCTTCAGTCGCGTCCGACTCTGTGCGACCCCACAGACCGCAGCCCACCAGGCTCCGCCGTCCCTGGGATTCTCCAGGCAAGGACACTGGAGTGGGGCTGTTAAGTACTAGAAGGGATTAAAAAGCAGTATGGAATCTCTCTCCCTTGGTTCATAGTGGCTTCCTTTCAATGTTTCCGTTTCGAATATTTGAGGGTGTGGGGTGTATCTTTCAGATCGGCATTTTATTTATCTGTTTCAGACAAATTTGTGGGATTTGGAGGAGAGCACAGCTGCTGGCAGCCACAGTTTCAGTCCAGCATTTCTGCAGCCAGCCTGGCCCTCACCCACTTCAACCACGTGTACCTGGTTATAGGAGAAGGCAGGTGCTCCAGGGTTCAGATTTACTTTAGAATCCCACGCCACTGCCTGGACTTGTTAGGTTGCTCAAAGCTGCACTATCTGAAGCCTCTTTAGTGACTGCATACAGCAGGAGGAAGCCTGAGGCTTGTGATGATTCTGGCTTTTGACTCTGACAACAGAAGTCTCGTTTTGCGAGGCATCACACGCCTCACACATACGATGGATTTGAATTCAGCTTCACTGCTTGCGGGACATGGTCTGGCACAGAGAAAGCACCATGTCCGCCATCATGTCCACCGCTGCAGTGACTGGGTAAGCTTAGGCAATCAATCTCTGAGCCTAAAATGAGAATTGGAGAAGGAAATGGCAACCCACGCCAGTCTTCTTGCCTGGGAAATCCCATGGACAGAGGAGCCTGGCGGACTACAGTCCAGGGGGTCGCTAAGAGGCAGACACTTCTAAGCAGCTAAGCACAAAATGAGAATAATGCCCATTGTATTTACCTCGCCATTTCATTGTCATGCTGGAGAAGACTCTTGAGAGGCCCTTGTACTGCAAGGAGATCAAAGCAGTCAATCCTAAAGGAAATCAGTCCTGAGTATTTATTGGGAGGACTGCTGTTGAAGCTGAAGCTCCAGTACTTTGGCCAATTGATGCTAAGAGCTGACTTATTGGAAAAGACCCTGATACTGGGAAAGATTGAAGGCAAAAGGAGAAGGGGGTGGCAGAGGATGAGACGGTTAGATAGCACCTCTGACTCAATGGACATGAATTTGAGCAAACTCCAAGAAATAGTGGAGGACAGAAGAGCCTGGTGCGCTACAGTCCGTGGGGTCACGAAGAGTCGAACACACTTAGCGATTGAACAACAACAAAATCATAGTGACAATTATAAGAAAGATTACATAAATAGTGGTTAGCATAGTGGCCAATAAATAGTAGAATAAAGAAATTACAGCTGCTGTGATTATTGATGTTGTTATTGTTACTGTTATTCCTGCTATTAAGACTGGAAGGATGTCTCCTTCTGCTGAGTCAACCACTCAGTTCAATACATCATGACAATGGATTACAGAAATGTTGCTCTTAGGCGCTGGTATTTTCTAAACAGATAAACATCATAGTCACTACTATTTCGATCATTTAAAATCAACATTATCATATATTTGTTTTGTAGGAACACCATAAAAATCTCATCATTAACACACTGATAGCATGTTTTATTTTCCTACTCTCAATCAGAAGTTTTTTCTGCCAACAATTAGTCATGTTTCATCAAAGCAACAACTACCTAAAGGAATATGAATGTTCCACAGAACTTCATCCTTCTTGCATTTTCATGGGAAATTAAGATCTGATCCCAGTCAACGCTGATAGCGCAGGAAATATATGATTCAGAGAACAGCACCGGCTTGTTTTCTTGTTGTTGCCAGATAAATTCTGAACCGTAGACTGCAGAATTGCTTTGGGCTGAAAAGATTCTTTCTCCACAGATTTCTTCCTTTTATGATTGCCAGAGTCATTGAAAGTAAATTTCAGATCTAGCTAAAGGAAAATATCAAAGACATTATGTGGTGACAGCCTCCTGTGTTTGACAGAAAATTTCATACTTCTGATTCAGATTCTTTGGGAAAAAAATGGAAGGATACTTACAACAAATAAGGGATACTGCTGCAAGAAACCTTTGCTTTGTTGATAGCTTACAAATCATATTCTAATACAAATACTAGTATTGTATTCTCATTTGACTAAAGGGTATTTTATTCTCATTTGATAAAAGATGTTGGAGAAGACTCCTGAGAGTCCCTTGGGCTGCAAGTCAATCCTAAAAGAAATCAACCCTGATACACTGGAAAGACTAATGCTGAAGCTGAAGCATCAATACTTTGGCCACCTGATGCGAAGAGCAGACTCATTGGAAAAGACTCTGATGTTGGGAAAGATTGAAGGCAGGAGGAGAAGGGGACGACAGAGGATGAGATGGTTGGATGGCATCACCGACTCAATGGATATGGGTTTGATCAAACTCAGGTAGATAGTGAAGGAAGGGAAGACTGGCATACTGAAGTTCATGGGGTCACAGAGTTGGACACGACTTAGTGACTGAATAACATTCTCACTTGATAAAAGATGTTGGTAAATAACCCTGCTCATAAGTTTCATTAAGACTTTGATATTGTGGCATAATCTCCTGTTGTATTCACTTTTCATTTTATCCTTTTAGTAACAGAATCTCCCAAGTTTTAGTTGGGCACACAGGCTCCATTTCCTAGGCTCCCCTGAAGCTAGTATGTGATTACATTCTGGTCCATGGGATGTGAACTCCCTTCAAAAAACAGCCTGGCTGTCTTTCATCCTTTCTGTGGGGTGGAGTGGAGAAGAGGTGCTGTAGATGAGGGTAACATTCTGGGGGAAGAGTGAAGCTCCAAGGTAGAAGGGTACATTTAAAGAGTAAATTGGGGACTTCCCTGATGGTCCAGTGGTTGGAACTTTGCCTCCCAGTGCAAGGGATGCAAATTCGATTCCTGGTCAGGTAGCTAATATCCAACATTCCTCTTGGCAAAAAGAAGCAAAACATAAAATAGAAGCAATACTGTAACAAATTCAACAAAGGCTTCAAAAATGGTCCACATCCAAAAACAAAATCTGAAGAAAAAAAAAAAGTAAATTGGACTCTATGTAGATTAAAACTTAATGAAGAAAATAAGAAGAGCCTGGGTTCCTGGAGGACCTCATGGAACAAAGTTAGCTTCTTGCTCTGACTTGCCCCAAACCCCTGCACTCCTCCAATGGAAGGAAGTACGTGTCCATTCTGTTTGAGGGGCTGTGTTTTGAGGTAGCCGTGCTACAGCAGCTTGGGCTAAATCCTAAATTTTCCACACTTGCTATTTTCTCGTTGGATCAGGTGCTCACGGAACACGGTATATGTTGAAAGGAAAAAGAAAAATGACTTCTCTAACACTCTTTTCCAAGATGGTAGACAAAGCCCCACTTCACATTATGGGTCCTTTTAGCTTATTATGCCTCTCTAGCATCTGTATCAGTTTTGGTGCCTTTCTATTTTTTCTTATTTGTTAAATAAAATGAACAATAACCATGCTACAGCTATTACAACCTACTACAAAAGTAGTAACGCTGTTCTAGTAAGCTCTAAGTCAAGGGGCCATTATTGTCTTTGTCTAGATAAGTAAGACCTCAGTGGGCAATTCAACATGCAATGGAAAATGGTACAAAGACAAAGGAAATTGTATCGAGCATTAGGGTTGATGACAGCTAAACTTAACCCCTCCCTAAAGAGATGCAAGAAGTCCCTTGCCTTTATTAAGTCCCCAAGCTGCATCCTATAAGCAGAACTCTGTGCATCACGCTGTTTTGCTAAAAGGAAATAGGGAAGCTGTGGGGGCCCCTGTGAAACTCCCCTCGACATATTTAGCCTGTGGCCTGTGAGTATTCACTCCAGCTCCAGATGTGTGGGTGCCCTTTAGTCAAATCGGGCTCAGTTTTGCATCTGTCTCCCAGGGCAGAGATGAGAGAGAGGGAGCAGGTGTGACGGTCTGCAGTAAGAACCCAGCACAGACTTCCTTTGAAGTCTGAGTGTGGGTACGTCTTGTCTCACTGATACCCTTGGTACATCTGGGATGGTAAACAGCATGGTGAGTCATTCAGAAAGTGGAAACGGAAAGCGTTGATGTGTCTGATATTGGGTTTTGCAGCAAAAAATGAAATTCTAGAGAAACTTGGAGAATACCAGGCTTCCTTCTCCTCTTTGGGGAGCTTTTAATTGTCTCTGTTACAGTTATTTAAATGCTGGGAATCCTTGTAGCACAAGATTTCAGGGATTTGGGACTTCCCTGGTGGTCTAGTGGTTAAGATTTCATGCTTCCAATGCAGGGGGCACAGGTTCGATCCCTGGTCTGGGATGTACGATCCTACATGCTGTGCAGTATGGTCAAATTTCTTTAAAAAAAAAATTTTTTTTTTTAAAAAGGATTACAGAATTGAAGTCACTGGTGTCTTAAATATGGTTCCCCCAGAAATATCAGAGAAAAAGACTTCTCAACATGGGAATTTTGACGAGTCCAGAGATAGTCCAAATTCCTGATTGTTGGTATGAGAAGTCCCTTCCTAGTCCGTCTTATTTCCTGCCTCTGCTTCTGCCTCATGGGGGTATGATCTCAAACAGTAGAGACACTGGAACCAGCAGACTGGACTGCAGTTTTTGGCCACATAGTACGATCCATCGTTCTTCCAGCGTCTTGGTGGAGAAGACCAGCTGGGTTACCCTCCTTGCGTCATCATTGGATTTTTTTCCACGCCTGAGAGTCTCTCATTGACGGGGTCCAGAGGATCATCCCGAGATGGTTCTCCAAGAAAGAGGTGGTTTCAGGAGTCAGAGGCCGTGCTGTCTGCTGAACCCCAGCCTCAGCCCCCGTGTGCCCGGCCGGCCTCAAAGGGAAGACCACAGTGCTGGGGCGCCGGCCCTTTCAGCCGCCACCTTCTTTCCTAAGGTCCGTAACGAGCATGCTAATTAGTGGCAATTTCCCTGGTGGTTTGTGTGATGTGGAGACTCCTCCACTAAGAAATGGCCCAGAACCACAAACTCATTTAAAATAGTCAATCCTCCTGGAGATAGAAATAACTCCTTGTCTGTGTTGATCCTAGCTAGTGACCAGTGAGCAGGAGGCAAAGTCTTGGGAAGAGAAGGCTGGGCTCTGACTCAGCAGAAACCGCCGTCTGACATTTTTAGCCTCTTCTTTGGTCCTACTGGAGGGACTCCTCTTCCTACAGCCAAACTGGACAGATAGCTCTACCAGCTCACCTTCTGCTGAGCCAGCTGCCCTCCTGCCAATCAATCTGGACTTTTCTTGTTACCCTTCTGATGCTTGAGATTCATAGCACACGTCTCCGAGGGATCCCCAGATGTGTATGAACTTGAGCACGATATCCAGGAGGGGAGGCGAGGCTAGCATCCCCAGAGATTGATAGTGCTCAGCCAGGAGTGTCTTGGATTCTCGGGGACATTTCCGAATGTCTGGGGAACTTTCTGTTCGTCACGACATGGGGAGAGCAGGGCTTTGGTGCTACTGGTGTGTAGTGGGTCCAGCCTGGGATGCCTGTTAAAGATCCACAAGGCGCAGAGCAGCCCCCGTGACAAAGCATTCTCCAATGTCAATAATGCTGATCTCGAGAAGCCCCGGGATAAATGAAGGCAAAGAAATGTTCTCATATATTCTGCAGTTTAAGAAATGAGAAATTTTCACGGAGTATCTATTGTGCATGTAAATGGTATGATGTTTTATGAGAGATTCTATAAGAAATAAGTCAAATTCACTAACATCAGGAAGTTTCTAATTTACTTGGACATAGTACACATGCATTGAAAAGTTGTGTTATTTGCTACAGCAATAACTCATCGCAAGGGAGATTGGTATTTGTATTGGTTTGCTAGGGCTGCGATAAGAGAGTACCACAGTCTGTGTGACTTAACTGAGATTTATTTTCTCACAGCTTTCGTAGGCTAGAAGTCCCAGATCAAAGTGTCAGCAGGGTTGATTTCTTCTGAGGCCTCTCTCCTTGGTTCCAAAGAGCTGACTACTCCCAGGGTCTTGAGATGGTCTTCCCTCAGCAACTACGTCCTAATCTCCTCTTCTTTTAAGGGCACCAGTCATCTAGAGCTCAGGGAACTCTGCTCCACGTTACGTGGCAGCCGGGTGGGAGGGGAGCCTGGGCGGCGTGGATACACGTGCATGTAGGACTGAGTCCCTCTGCTGTCCACCTGAAACCATCACAGCATTGCTATCCAGCTGTACTCCAAGATAAAATTTAAAAATTAACATAGATGTTAAAAGGATTAAAAAATTTGAATAAAGGGCACCAGTCCTATTGGATTGTGCTTAGTCGATCAGCCGTGTCTGACTCCGCGACCTACTGGACTGTAGCCTGCCAGGCTCCTCTGTCCATGCGGATTTTCCAGGGAAGAATATTGGAGCAGGTTGCCATGCCCGCCTCCTGTTGGATTAAGGCCTAACTAATGATCTCATTTTAATGTAATGACCTCTCAAAAGACCTTATATCTAAATACAGTCATATGCTGATTTATGCTAGGGCTTAGGGCCTCAACACATGGGAGGAGACACCATTTCAGTCCATACCAGAATTATTTTGTTATAACTTGATAACCAGAGGTAGCAAATAAGAAGAAGCATAGGAATGTGTTCCAAAGTATTAGATAAGGACTGGTGCACTTTAGGAAAAGGAAAATGGGCCTAACACAAATTAAAACATTTTTTTTTTGAGTCTTCAAGTAAGATATGTTGATCTGAAGAGAGATGGTATTTGAGAAAATTCTCTGGGATGAAGGCCAGATTACTTCCTACCCCAACTCATTCATTTAATATATTAATAGATGCATTGAGGTCCTATTAGGTAGTACTTGGATTATGTATGCTATTGTCCTAGATAAAAAAGATTCTTGCCTTTGGGAAGTTCACAGGCACATTTGCATGTGTTTGTGAGTGCAGTGGGGAGAGTAGGTGGAGGATAAGGCAAGAAGACATGGAGAACATACTTTAAATATTTTAATATTTGTGTGGTCCCACAGGCAGGATGATGACCTCCGACTAGGGCTATGACAGGGTAGAAATAAAGTTTGGAGCTCTGGAAAACTGGTGGCTGACAGTTGGTGTCCATTATGATTGCCCAACTGGCTGCTCAGTACTTTGAATGTCATCCCCAGGGTGTTGGGGAAGGTGGCAGAGGAGGAAGAGTGTGGGCTGGATCTTGTGACTCAGTAGGACTTTGCTTTGCTGGGGGGTGGAGTGTGGAGTAGTAGGAAGGCCGAGGATTATGAATAGAGGGAACAGCATGGAGGCGGTCTGGAAAAGACCAGACTGTGGGCAACAGGAAGTCAAGGAGCATATCTGTCTTGCTAACCATTCTGTTCTCAGGGCTACCATCTGACACATAATAAGTTTTCAATAAATACTGATTGAATGAATATATGAATGAAAGGGCACAGCACATTTGGAAAAGGGTAACAGTGGTGAGAGCAGGGTTTGGAGAGAAAGTTTGACCATGTGTCAGGGCTTCCCAGGTCATGGGGAAAAAATCAAAGACACAGACTCCAACACACCAGAGGACTTTTCAGGGGGATGTGAGAGAGGAGATATCTGGGGATGGGATGGGAAGGAGAGACCATGTGTTGCCTTACTCATGAATCACTCCTGAAGTGTCCTTTTAGGACACTTTGATTGCTCTGAGTTCTCATTCCATTCAGTTCAGTTCAGTTTTGTCGCTCAGTCATGTCCAACTCTTTGTGACCCTATGGGCCACAGCACGCCAGGCCTCCCTGTCCATCAGCAGCTCCCAGAGTTTACCCAAGCTCATGTCCATTGAGTCAGTGATGCCATGCAGCCGTCTCATCCTCTGTCACCGCCTTCTCCTCCTGCCCTCCATCTTTCCCAGAATCAGGGTCTTTTCATTAGTCATACACAAACTGTGACTGCGCAGTCTTGGTCATTGTAATGACCTGAGTCTTCTAATTTTCCAAGTCTCAGTTTTCTCATCTGTAAAACTGAAATAACAATCATCTCATCAATGGAGGACTAAATTATTTAAAATCTGTTAAGCATCACAGTAATGGCACAATGAAAGTGTTCAATGGAATAATTATTATTTTTAGGTCAGAATATCTTTCAAAAGAGTAGATCATTTTAAAGATATTCTTCAAATTAATTAATCATCTGTCTACTGGTGTTTGAAATTTCATAAAGGAGGAGAAACCTACTGCTCTACAAGTAGAGTTAAACAACTTCAAATACATATATAAATACAAGTAACAATGGCTTCAAATATAAACATCCAGCTGAGGTGCCCCTGGAGATGTGAATAAACTTCAAGAAAGGTGCAAACTGGACAATCCACAAGTGTGATTGACTGGTTACAAAATCTTGCTGGTCTGGTAGGGAGATGGTGAAAGAAGTATAGTGTTTCTGGGTACTTACCTCACCAGGAAGGTAAGTGAGAAGTTGAGAAGGACTGGAAAGGGGACAGGAAAGAAGCTGGGGACCAGAGGCAAGCCACTGATTTCAGATCTTTCACTTAGAACCTTAGGGTCTTACAGGACACAGATGTTTTTCTCATGTAGATGTAGGTGAAGTTGCTGTGGCCTCCAGGATTCATGAAGGCTTCTCCAACAGAGATGATGTGGGCCATCGAGGTGTGGGTCCCAATGATTTGATGAGCTTTCTGAGGTAGGAGAAAGCATAGCGGCAGGAATGTTTAGGGAAACCTTCCCAAAGGCATGCATGGGAGTTGGGCCTGGGGGACTAGAGGAGTTTGAACGGGAGGAGAGTGTTAGAAGAGATAATGAGGTTCAGGTCTTGCTCAAAGGATCCAGAGTCATGAATCTTCCGTGGATGCTGAACTGTTTCTTCTGATGAGAGTCCTGATGGAAATTTGCTTAAGGAAAGATGGCAAATAGGAAATTTAAAAAATTCAGATGTGTTGAATGCAAACTATGTGTCAGTTACTTTTTCTAAGCAAATTTTATACGTGTCATGTACTATTATTACCGTCACTTTATAGACGAGAAGATGATGTGGAGGGAGGTTAAGCATTTTTTGCCAGAAATCATAGCAAGAGAGTGATGAAGCTACTTTCCTACTCGCATCCTATTCTCAATTAATTGACTAGAATTCAACAATTGGCTATAAGAAAACAGAGAGAGAGGGAGAGAGCATATAGAACTTCTGCTGAATGTGATGGGGTCCAGGGCATCAAGTCTGAGACAACTGAGACTTCCTAGAAAATCCAAGAAAGAAATGTATATTTTAAAAATGCAAATAGCTGAAATATAATATTGTATAGAAAAGTGCATCAATCACAAATATTCAGCTTGGTGAGTTATGACGGAGTGAACATAGAGTGCAAACACCACCTAGGTCAAGAAATAGGACCTTATGGGACCCGAGAAGTGCCCCGCGCACCACCCTCTCCCATCACACCCGGTTTTCTCTTCTCTCTCTCATAAACAATTTTTAATGATTTTCCAACCACCAACTGCAAAGGAAAGCACTTTGCTCAGGAGGCCTCCCTGAAGGTGCTGACAGAGGGCTCAGTGCCCTCAAGGAATAGATTGACAAATTTGTCGAAGGTCATAAAGAAGCCCTGAAAAGCTGAGAATGGGGGGAAATGAACACAGGATTGTATGCACATAGTTTTTCCCTTTGGAGCTCAATGAGCAGTTAGTTGAGCTCCTCATACTTTTCTGTTTATAACTGCTGTCATCACTGGTTCTTGTAGGGTTCTTACCTATTTTATTAATTCATTGTTTGCTTACTCATTCCCCAGCCCCAGCTTTATCGAGGCATATTTAACAAATAACATTGTGTAAGCTTGGGGTGTGCCACCTGATGATTTTATATATGTATATATTGTGGAATAATGATCACAATAAGGGTAGTTAACACATCCATCATTTCCCAGAGTTACTTTTTATTTTTGAAGTGAGAGCATTTAAGATTTACTCTCTTAACAACTTCCATGTGTACAACAATACTGTAAGCTATAGCCATTATTCTGTACATTAGATTCTCAGAACTTATTAATCTTGTACCTGGAAGTTTGTACTTTGACTAACATCTCCGCATTTTCCCTACCCCCAGTCTTTGGTAACAACCATCTACTCTCTGTTTCTGTGAGTGTAGCTTTTTTTCTTGTTTTGACCATGCTGCATGGCATGTGGGATCTTCGTTTCCCGACCAGGGATTGAACCTGAGCTGCAGTGGCGGTGTGGGATCTTAACCATTGGGCCACCGGGGAAGTCTCAAATCTAGCTTTTTTAGATTTCATATATAAGTGACTACACTAAAGTCTTTGACTGTGTGGATCATAACAATCTGTGGAAAGCTCTTAAAGAGATGAGAATACCATATCATCTCTCCTGTCTCCTGAGAAATCTGTATGTGGGTCAAGAAGCAACAATTAGAACCCTTTATGGAACAACTGATTGGTTCAAGATTGAGAAAGATGTATGACAGGGCTGTCTGCTGTCACCCTGTTTGTTAAACTTATATGCTGAGCCCATCATGAGAAATGCTGGGCTGGATGAGTTACAAGGTAGAACCAAGATAAGCGGGAGAAACATCAACAACCTCAGATATGCAGGTAATACCACTCTAATGGCAGAAAGCAAAGAGGAACTAAAGAGCCTCTTGATGAAGGTGAAGGAGGAGAGTGAAAGAACCGGCTTAAAACTAAATAATAAAAAAAATACAGATCATGGCATTCGACCCCCATTAAGGCATGGCAAACAGAAGGGAAAAGGTGGCAGTCGTGACAGACTTCCTCTTCTTGGGCTCTAAAATCACTGCAGATGGTGACTGCAGTCATGAAATCAGAAGATAATTGCTTCTAGGCCAGAAAGCGATGACAAACCTAGACAGTGTGTTGAAAAGAGACGTTACTCTACCAACAAAGGTCCATATAGTGAAGTCTATGGTCTTCCCAGTGGTCATGTACGGTTGTGGGAGCTGGACCCTAAAGAAGGCAGAACACCAAAGAATTGATGCCTTCGAACTGTGGTGCTGGAGAAGACTTCTGAAAGTCCCTTAGATAGCAAGGAGATCAAATCTGTCAACCTTAAGGGAAATCAACCCTAAATACTCATTGAAAGGACTGATGCTGAAGCTGAGGCTCCAGTATTTTGGTCATTTGATGCAAAGGGCCGACTCATTGGAAAAGTCCCTGACACTGGAAAAGATTGAGGGCAGAGGGAGAAGAGTGTGTCAGAGGATGAGATGGCTGGATGGCATCATTGATGCAATGGACTTGAACTTGAGCAAACCTCTAGAGATGGTGAGGGACAGGGAGGCCTGGTGTGCTGCAGTCCATGGGCTTACAGTCAGACATGACTGGGTGACTGAACAATAACAACATATAAGTGATGTCATAAGATACTTGTTTCTCCCTGTCTGATCTGTTTCGCTTTCCATAATAACCCTGAAGATTCAGTCAGTTGTCACAAATGATAGAATTTTCTTCCTTTTTATGGCTGAATATTATTTATATATATGTATATCTTGCATCTTTTTTATCCATTCATCTATCAATAGACACATAGATTGTTTCCGTACCTTGGCTGCAGTGAACTTGGGGATGCAGATTTCTCTTCAAGATTCTGATTTTGTTTCCTTCAAATATATACCCAGGAGTGGGGTTGCTTTACTCATTTATTTTTGTCTGCATTCTCCTATCTCCTTTCTTTCTCCATATGAAACTATTCTAAGGTTTCTATCTTTTTGTTTATAAGTGTTCTTGCAACATATTTATTGTTTTCTTGTCAACTTATAATTTAAATAACCATTTATTATTGGGGATTTTGAATATACCCCAAAAGAAATAAAAGAGTAAGTAAACTTCCTGTACCCATTATTCAGCCTCAACTACCATTAGCCTGTTGCCAAGCCCATCCCATCTACAGTCCACCCACTTCCTTCCTTTCAGACATTGGATCATCTCATCCAGAAATATTTCAGTGTGTGTCTGTATAAGATAACATAACCACAATATCCTTATCAATAGCTTTAAAAGGAAATATGTCCTGAATGTCATTAAACAGTGCTCAAATTTCCAATCCTCTCATAAATGTCATTTCTTTCCATAATTTGTTTGCACGAATCAGAACTCAGCTAAGGCTCATACATGGTGACTGACTGATATTTCTTTAAGTCTCTTTTAAGTAATAAATTTCCCACTGAATCTGTGTTTATTTTTTTCCTCCCTTTCAATTTATTGACTGAAGAACACAAGCTGTTTGTCCTATAAGATTTACCACAGTGTGATTCATCTCTGTGCTTCTTTTAAGTAGGTAGCTGAAGGTAGACACTTGATCAGACTCATACATAATTTTTTTTTTTGACAAGACTGTTTCACAGTTTGTCTTGTGTTATTCCCATCAGCATCTCAGATTTGGTTTTCTCTTTTGTGTGTGTGTAATATTAGCAGCCCCTGGTAACCAAAACCTAGGATCTTATTAGTTTATCAATGTATTAGTTGTCTTTTGGCTTATAACACTATTGCCACAAACTTAGTGGTTTGCAAAAAAAAAGGAAAATGCAACCCATATTAATTATCTCATGGTGATGGGTCAGATGTCCTGGCACAAGTTAGCTGAGACCTTGCCTTCATGGTCTCTCAGAAGGCTGCAAAAAAGGTGTTGATCAGGGCTAGAGTGTGGTCTGAGGCTTGACTGGAGGAGAATCTGCTTCCAAGCCTAGTGGCTGCTGGCAGGGTTCAAGCCTTTGGGTGAGTCTGACAGAGAGTCTCATTTCTTTGTTAGTTGTTAGTTAGAAGCCTGCCATTGGACCTCTTTAGCTAGCAGCTTACCTCCTCAAAGCCAGCCAAGAGAGACAGTCTGTAAAGACTGGAAAGATGGAAGGACAGTCACATGTAATGTAACCAGGGAAGAGACATCCCATCACCTTACCGTATTCTATCGATTAGGCGCAAGTCACAGGTCCCATCGGTATTTAAGGGAATGGGATGACACGAGGGTGTGAATACCAGAGATAAACAGGGTCATCTTAGAGTCTGCCACAATTTGGTGTTAAAAGATGGTGACCTTCTAATTCTAGCATTCTTTGTTTATTAGCTGGAGCACTTCTATAACAAAAGTTCCAGTGATAAATTATTTGGTTATTCACAGTATAACCCATAGAGGAAGGCCAGGATAAATTCTTGATTCCTTCTTTTTGTTTATGAGATTCATGTCTCAGTTGTGTATATACTGTAGTGTACATTTACTTCTTAGCCTCTACTTACTGAATATTATTCCAGAGTATGATTTACCCATTTTATGTTTACATATATATTTTAAACCAAATGGTTGCTTCCTTTTTTTTTTTTTAAGATTTTTGTTACGGAATATTTTTAAAATCTTTATTGAATTTCTTGCAATATTGCTTCTCTTTCACGTTTTAGTTCTTTTGGCCACAAGCCTTGTGGGATCTTAGCAGCCTGACCAGGGGTTGAACTCACACCTCCTGAACTGGAAGGCGAAGTCTCAACCACGGAACAGCCAGGGAAGTCCGTATGCATTTTATCAATCTGTTCGCTCAGTGGACACCAAGACTGCTTCCAAATCTTTGGCATGGTGGCCATTCTCACACAGCTCTTTTTAGGATCCTTGTACCTCAGTGGAACTGCCGGATAGCAGGGTGTCAGGAAGGAGTGTTTTCTTAAATAGTGCCTGCTGTTCTCCAGAGTGGCTACACAAAGCTCTCTCTCAAGGAAATAATTTATTAACATACGTAGTCAGCTTAATGCCGGGGGTGGGGGGAAACACCCTAATCTCCCTATGGATTTTATGCTCTTCACAAAACAACTAGGGCTTCCCAAGTGGTGCTAGGGGTAAAGAACATGCCTGCCAATGCAGGAGACATAAGAGACTCGGGCTGGATCCCAGGGTCAGGAAGAGCCCCTGGAGGAGGGCATGGCAACCCGCTCCAGTATTCTAACCTGCTCCAGTATTCTTGCCTGGAGAATCCCATGGATGGAGGAGCCTGGTGGGCTACAGTCCATAGAGTCACGAACAATCAGACATGACTGAAGCAAGTTAGCATGCACGCCTGCAAGCTGGACTGTCTTGAGAAGGTTCTCAAGAACCACTTCTATCAGAAGCATCCGTGTTAGCCCACACCTCCAGAGCCAAAGCTGCGCCAGGTGGTGGAGGCTGAGAGCCAGAATTTTATACGAGCATTTCCCAGCCTAGACTATCGTCATCTGGTTAACTATCCAAATTCTGTTCCAGACCTCAGAAATGAGGGAGGGGAGGAAGAAAGAAGGGGCAAGAAAAGGGCTGGAGAAGAGGCAGGAGAAGTGACTTCGATTATTAAGGAAGGGGCATTAGGAGGAATCTTGACTTATTCACTCACTCTGCATCTGCTTTACAGACATGAAAATTGAGACCAGAGGGGATGTCATCTCTTCGAGTTTCATTTAGGGCATGTAAAACTGTGAGGCTAGTTGGCTGGTCCCCAGGTGAGATTGGGAGGGAGGCAGGGGAGCCTCAGAGGTGAGGAGGTGGCTGAGGACCGAAGCAGCTTGGGTTGAGTTAATTAATGTTCAGGAGGTGGCATGTGAAGTGGGGAGGGTCCGCCTACTGAGCTCTCACAGAGACTGTGGACCTTTCTAAACACTCTATGAGGAGTTGATTTTGTCTTCACCATACTTCCTCTGAAGTGGGAGTTATCATTCTTCTTTTAGAGGTGTGAGAACTGAGGCTTGGAGGTTTTAAACAACTTCCCCAATGTCTTGCAATTAGAAAGTGTCAGATGGCCATTCAAATTCAGGTCTGTGGATGCCACGATCTTAACAAACATACAACACAGAGCCAAAGAGAGGGTCTTAAGGAGAGTGCAGTTAATAGGGCCTAATGCTGAAGCGAGGTCAAGGAGAGTGAGGAGAGGAAGTGGTTTCAGAAATTGTGGTCTTAGGTGGAAAAAGTCATTCACCAGTTTCCTGGCTAAGGTGGGGAGGGGGTGATGAAAGGTGATCTCTGCTGATCTGGGGAGCCTTGAAGAAAAGTTGAAATACTGAAATCATTTGGAACCACAGGTAAGTAGAAATACATAGTTGGATCTTGAAGCCTTAAATTAGATGCAGTTTTAAACGAAATTTTTCTCACTTGATTGAGATTAAGGAAACCATAAGTGACCAATCGGAAAATGGCTTTTGCTCAAGTCCATAAAAATCCAGAGATGATAAAACAGAGACTATTTAAATGGTATTAATGATAACTTCATCACAAAGATAAGAAAGCCATAAATGACTGAACTGAAAATGGCTTTTGCCCAAGTCCAGACAATAAAGTGGAGAATATTCAAATGGTATAGGATAGAGCTGCTAGGCCAGAGGATGTAGAAAGGTCATTAAAGCATCTTCCTTGAATGCCTGCGTCAGCGGAATGTAAGAGGGTGGAAGGAGCATTTGGTCTAACTTGAAAGTCCACTGAATAATGAATGTGTCAGGGACCAAGATGGGGGTGGGGGGAGGTGGGAAATGAATGATCAGTGTGCTTTTCTACCTGCATCTTCTTCTTTGGAAAAGGCATTTCAATTTGGGCATCTTAAATAGCAGACCGTTTTTTTCTCAAACATCATTTTAATAAGCAGAATGTCAATAAATCTACTGCTTCCAAAACATACAGAGTTTGTAGTTCAAGAGGCTGAGTGCCAGACAAGTTGCCTTTTGGGTCTTAAAAAGCCCAGCATTTTGTGACTGATGTAAGACTGAGGCAGGGTTTGCAAGGGGGGCTCTTTGTTGAAGCCAGGTGTGAGCCGTCTCCTCTTCTGGTGGGGAGGCGTTTGGGGTCCTGGGGAGAATTTCCTGTGGTGGTCGTGCATTTCTGGCCCAAGTCCTTGGTGCCCCCGAGTCTTCTCCATCCCCACCATCTCTTGTTTCTTTTCCTCCCTTTCTCTTCCTCCTTCTTTTCCTCTTATGCTTTTCCTCCTGCTATGGACTATTTGTTGGTGTCCCCTCAACAAATTCGTGTGCTGAAGCCCTTCTCCCCAGGTGGTGGTGTTTCGAGGTGGGGTTTGGGGACGTAATTGGATTTGGATGAAGTCAGGGAGTGGAGCCCCACTGATGACACTGGTGCCCATACACAGTGATGAAGAGAGCAGAACTCTTTCTTGGTCTTGTGAGGATACAGTGAGAAGGTGGCTGTCTATAAGCCAGGAAGTGAGTCCTCACTAGAACCCAACCATACAGGCTTTTAGCCTCCAGGACTGTGAGGAATAAACCTTGTTGTTTAAGCCTTGTAGTCTATGGTGTTTTGTTATGGCAGCCTGAAAAGGCTAGACATTTCCCTTCCCAAGTGTACCTCGGTAAGCAAATTCTACTTATCACACTCTACCCAAAATGTTTAAAAAATTATTCATAACTTCAGCTTTGGGCTCATGGCAATGGTCCACAGGATCTAGTTATGTTCAGCGTGGCTGCAGTACAATTTCTTTGGCCCAAGAATGAGCATTCATCAATGATTCTTAGCAAAAAAGAGGCAGGATCTGTACACTCTGGCTGCAGAGTTTCTTCTGCAAAATGGGATGACGGTGCCTGCCTCACCGCAGGCTCGGAAAGAGTAAACTAACTCTGCTTTAATCTGTCCTCCATGTCTCTCATTTTCCTGTTCAGGTCTCCTATCCTTTTATCTCCTGTGTTGTACGCTAGGTGAATTCCTCAGAACTGTCCTCCATTTTCTAATTCTCTCATCACTTATGTTCAGTATTTATCCAGTCTATGAGGTTTTAATTTTAATGAATGTAGTTTTAATTTTTAGGATTTGTAACTGGTTATTTTTCAGAACCAGGTGTTCTTCAGTCACGTGTGTGGTTTGCGTGTACTTAGTTGTGTCCAGCTCTTTGTGACCCCGTGGACGTAGCCTGCCAGGCTCCTCTATCCACGGAGCTTTCCCGGCAAGAATACTGGATGGGTTGCCATTTCCTTCTTCAGGGGAACTTCCTCACCCAGAAGTGGAAACTACATCTCTCGTGTCTCCTGCATTCGAAGGCAGATTCTTTACCATTGTGCCACCTGGGATACCCTCTAAAATAAAGCCACAGCAGAGGCTTTAGCAGAATTAAGGAGAAAACTCCTAATAATATAATTTAAACACTTAGATCCAGCCATACCTAAATCCAAATCCATATCCCTTGGACTTTTCAGTCAAGTGTGCCAATAAAGTCTCCTTTTTTTTTAGCTACTTTGATTTGAGTTTCTGTCATTTGAAAGTGGAACAGTCCTAATAAATTGTTTTGGGCTTTTTTGGTGTTTTCTTTTTTTTTTTTTTTAAGAAATTTTGTTAACTTTTGACTTAAAACTGGCAGTTTCCCAATTTCTCCTCTGAAAGGGAGGCTGATTTCTCCTTTTCACATGTCCTGATTATTTATCAGAAATTTAAGCTTAGTTCTTAAAGCCTTATTTAAGAACAGCATTTTATATTAATTATACACAGAAGAAAAGCCTTTCACTTTTGTTCTTCATGCATGCAATTGCTTTATCTCTTTGAAAGTTTCAAGCACACTTATTTAAGATAGTTTTTGAGATCACTCAGGTATTTCCATTTTTGAGAATATCGTTCTGGTTTTTCAGATTGTTAGCTGACTTCCTTAAGTTAGATTTCCTTTATTTTTTTTGGATTTTCTCATTTTAAAATTCTTTTATTCTTTTTCTTTATATTACTCTTAATTTTTATTTCAAATTTTATACTTTAGTTTTTAAATTTTTTCTTTTCTCTTATGTAGTTTTGATTTATATTAATATTTTCACTGTTAATTTTTAACCACTTCACTTTTTAAATCACCATTTTATTTAACCCTTCACCCTCTTCACAGAACTCCATTTCAATTTCTTCTTTTTTTATACAAACTTCTTGAATTGCCTTTGTTTGTGAAGAAGAATGTTCTGGCTACAGTGGGAAAGCCAGCAAGCAGGAGAGGTGGGAAAATTACCTTGCTGCCTGACTGAGATCTGCTGCTGCATAATAATCACTCCAGAGTGGACTGGCTGAAAACCACAAGAGTCACTTATTATTGCCCATGATTCCTGTGGGTCAGAATTCACACAGGGCACCCCAGGGGAATTGGTTTCTTCTCTATTAGGTCTGGGGCTAGATTTCCTTTAAAATTTAGGTTAGCATGCTCATCTTGACTGGCTTATCCTTCTCTCTAGCTTTGGGTTATTTTCTTCCCTGTTTAGTGATTTTAATGTTACTCTACCTAGCTCCCAGAGGCCCTGTTCCAGAACCAGGTTGACTATTCACGGCTGGGCTTCCTCCCTGCCCATGTACTGGGAATGCATACATGCAGCCACCAAGCAGTGTGGTGGCTTCACTCAGAATGGGGCCCAGGGAGGGTGTGGAGAATGTAAATTGGTATAGTCACTATGGAAAACATCCAGGATGTGAGTCTAGAACCCAACCATGCTGGCACCTGGTCTTGGACTTCCAGCCTCCTGAACTACAAGAAATAAAACTCTTATTTAAGCCTTGCAGTCTATGGTATTTTGCTACAGCAGCCTGAGCAGACTGGACACAGTATGGAGGTTCTTTAAAACCTAAAAATAAAATTACCCACCATCAGTCAGTTCAGCTCAGTCGCTCAATCGTGTCTGACTCTTTGCGACCCCATGAATCACAGCACATCAGGCTGTCCATCACCAACTCCCGGAGTTTACTCAAACTCATGTCCATCGAGTTGGTGATGCCATCCAGACATCTCATCCTCTGTCGTCCCCTTCTCCTCCTGCCCCCAATCCCTCCCAGCATCAGGGTCTTTTTCAATGAGTCAACTCTTTGCATGAGTGGCCAAAGTATTGAAGTTTCAGCCTCAGCATCAGTCCTTCCAATGAACACCCAGGACTGATCTCCTTTAGGATGGACTGGTTAAATCTCGGTGCAGTCCAAGGGACTCTCAAGAGTCTTCTCCAACACCACAGTTCAAAAGCATCAATTTTTCAGTCCTTAGCTTTCTTCACAGTCCAACTCTCACATCCATACATGACCACTGGAAAAACCATAGCCTTGGCCAGACGGACCTTTGTTGGCAAATGATCCAGCAATTTCACTCCTTGGCATATATCCAGAGAAAACTCTAATTCAAAAAGATACATGCACACCAATGTTCATAGCAGCGCTAGTTACAATAGCCAAGACGTGAAGCAAGTTAGCTTTCCTTGAGCAGATGAATGGATAAACACGATGTGGTATATTTATGCAATGGGCAGGGATTTGAACCCTGGTCTGCACTGCTCTTCCCTGGTGGCTCAGTCAGTAGAGTCTGTCTGCCATGCAGGAGACCTGGGTTCTATCCCTGGGTCAGGAAGATCCCCTGGAGAAGGAAATGGCAACCCATCCCAGTATTCTTGCCCGGAGAATCCCATGGACAGAGTGGGCTACAGTCCATGGAGTCACAAAGAGTAGAACATGACTGAGTGACTAACTTTCATTTCTTAGCTCTTCATGCTAGCTAAACTCTAAATAATAATAAAATGTTCTACTGAAGGATTCATTTTCATGTTTTTTCTCCTGCATTGCAGGCAGATTATTGACCATCTGAGCCACCAGGGAAGCCCTATATTTTTACAATGGAATACTACTCAGCCATACAAAGAATGAAATAATGCCACTTGCAATGACATGCATGGCCCTAGAGATTATTGTGGAGCTCCCCAGGTGGTGCTAGTGGTAAAGAACCCACCGGCCAATGCAGGAGATGTGAGAGACGTGGGTTTGACCCCTGGGTTGGAAAGAGCCCCTGGAGGAGGGCAAGGCAACCCACTCCAGCATTCTCGGATGGAGAATCCCATGGACAGAGGAGCCTACAGTCCATATAGGGTCACAAAGAGTCTGACACAACTGAAGCGATTTAGCACATTCACATGCAAAGGTTATCATAGTAAATGAAGTAAGCCAGACAGAGAAAGGCAAATATCATATGATATCATTTTTATGTGGAATCTAAAATAAAGACATAAATGAAATTATTTAGTAAATATAAATAGTCTCACAGACATAGAAGGGGGAAGGGGAGGGGAGGGATAAATTAGGGGTTTGAGATTAACATATACACACCACTATATATAAAATGGATAACCAACAAGGAAGTATGCTCAATATCTTTGGCAGTCCACGGGGCCGCAAAGAATTCGACACGACTGAGCGACTAAGCATGCCATGGAAAAGAATCTGTAAAAATTATATATATATATAATTTAATTATATAGATATAATTGAATCATTATGCTGTATACCAGAAACTAACACAATTTTGTAAATCAACTCTACTTCAATTAAAAAAGAATGGGGTTCCATGCTGTCTCTGTTTCTTTTCATCGCTGGAGCTTCCTGGATTTTATAAAAAGGCCAGTGGTTTAGGGCAGTGGCTATGGTTTTCCTGCTGCTTTTTATAGCTGAGGAAGGTCAGCAGCACCTGTGGCTTCAGGCTCCATCCTTATTCAGGCCCTGTGCTGAGCCTGGAAGTCTTCATTCCCTATCAGCCCAGGGGAATATCAGCCCGGAGGAGTCAAACTTTGCCCCTCTCTGCCTTCTTAACTGGGAAACTTTGAAGCTCATGGCTTTGACCTGTTTACAACCGTGTGTTTCTCTTCCATGGAAAATATTTATTTGATATTGCAGTGTGATTTTATTTTGAAAAGTGTTTCCTGAATCCTTGCTGTGTCTGGAGTTGGAGAGCTTGGAGCTTGAGCTCACAGTGGCGTCTCACCTAGAGGTGCCTTTTCCAGTTCATCTTTGGGTTCTCACTCTGGTCACACGGCAAGTCCTCTATGAGTTTTGAGAGCTTGTTTTTACTAAGACATGGATCTGTTCGGCAGAGGTTTGAGGGTGAGAAAAATTAACTTACCACAAAGTCAGGGAAAGTTCTTCTGGTTGAGCTGGGTTTTACACAGTCTATAGGGTATCCGAGACCTTCTCCTCTGACTATAAAGCCTACCTACCTCAGAAATCCCTACTTACGGGCAGACCATCAGGGTGTTAAGAGTGTCCTTAGTTCTAGAGATAGTCCTGATCTTATCGTAGAAAGACATCATCACTCTCTTAAGGCCTTCAGTATCAGTGTTTAACGAAAGAGTGTTGTCTTTTAAGTTGATCTTTGGCTCATCAGGGGGTTTCCCAGATGGCACTAGTAATAAAAAACAAAACAAAACAAAATCTGCCTACCAATGCAGGAGACTTAAGAGACACTGGTTTCATCCCTGGGCTGGAAAGATCCCCTAGAGGAGGTATGTCAACCCACTCCAGTATTCTTGCCTGGAGAACCCTATGGACAGAGGAGCCTGGAGGGCTACAGTCAATAGCATCTCAAAGAGTCAGACATGACTGAAATGACTTAGCATGCATGCACGTGTCTCATTAGGTGATTTGGTAGTTTCACATTTGGATTCTTGGGTCAGGGAGTCACAGTTGAGTTTCAGCAGGCTGACTCAGTGGTAGAGGAAAGAGCTGTGTAGACTGCTGACAGGATGCCAACCTGGGTGTAAAGCTGATCTCAGATAATTCATAGATAATCTGCTTTAGGGTAGTCAAGCACCCTCCATGGAGAAAAATAAGTCAGTAATGTGCTCTCAGTGGGAAACTTGATTCGTGGGTTGTCACAATTCAGGGACGTGATTATGATCTGACTTCAGTGTAAGTTTGACCTTTTTGTGTATTTTTCTCATTCATCCCATGAGTCATAGAAACATTTTGACAATTGCAGCAAAATCTATGGCTATTTGTATTTAACTTCACCAAACTGGAAGAGCCTTATCCAACTATAGAAAACAGTAGAGTGCCACAGTTCAACCCTGAATTCTCATCGGAAGGCCCAATGCTGGAGCTGAAGCTCCAATACTCTGGCCACCTGATGTGAAGAGCGAATTCATTGGAAAAGACCCTGATGCTGGGAAAAATTGAGGGCAGGAGGAGAAGGGGGTGACCAAGGATAAGATGGTTGGATGGCATCACCAACTCAATGGACATGAGTTTGAGCAAGCTCTGGGAGATAGGGAAGGACAGGGAAGCCTGGCATGCTGCAGTCTCTGGGGTCACAAAGAGTCAGACACAACCTAGCAAAAGAGTCAAGCAGCAAAAACAGTGTCACGTTTCACATCGCTAAAGCGTGACCTCAATTCTTTCTTTAGATTTCATTGGAAACATATAAGAAGACTGGATCCTGGGTGCATGGGGCAACCCAGTTTGCTGCAGGTCTCTGTAGTTCTGGCTCCTCACTGGCTCAGGGTGGCGAAGAGACATTGCATGTTTTTGCCTGTCCAGCATTGGTTGTCACCCTTCTAGGAAGTGAATGCTTTTCTCAAGAGGTGAACACACTCCACTCCCTGAGCCAAGCCCACCCTGCCTCAGGTGGCCGTGTGTCCCATGAGTAGTTCAGGAATGGCCCAGGACCTAAGCAGAGTCTCCCTGGGACGTTTCTGCTAAGTGTTAGTCGCTCAGTCGTGTCCGACTCTTTGCGACCCCATGGGCCGTAGCCCATCAGGCTCCTCCGTACATTGGAATTCTCCAGGCAAGAATAACGATCACCGAATACTTTCCTTTTACTGGGCCTCTGAGCTGGCAACCATCTTCCACCCTTCTGGAGAGCACCTGTCCAGCAGAGGGAGACAGTGCCAGAGCTCTGAAGACATTTGAAATTTTGTGATAAAAAATGGTATGTATTTAAGTTGTATAACATGATGGTTTGACTATACATAGTGAAATGATTACTACTGTTAAGCTAATTAACATATACATCTCTTCAAGTAGTTACCCTTTGTGTGTGTATGTGTGTGTGTGTGTGTGTGTGTGTGTGTGTGTGTATGTGTGTGGTAAGAGTACCTGAAATCTACTCTCTTAGCAATTTTCCAGTATTCAGTATTGTTTGTTGTTGTTTAGTCACTAAGTCATGTCCAACTCTCTGTGTGACCCCATGGACTGTAGCCAGTCAGGCTCCTCTGTCCGTGGAATTCTCTAGGTGAGAATACTGGAGCGGGTAGCCATTCCCTTCTCTGGGGGATCTTCCTGACCCAGGCATCGAACCCAGGTCTCTTGCATTTGAGGCAGATTCTTTGCTATCTGAGCCACCAGGGAAGCCCCATATCCAGCTTTGCCTGAGGTCAAACATGCAAGGTATGTAAGCCCATGGGTTTCTTTCTTGGCTTTAACTAATCTGAATTGCTGGCACTTGAGATTGAAAGTGTGTTGACCTTTATGTGCAGGAGTGGGGAGTGAGGTGTCATTCATCAAAATTCTTGATATCGAACTCTATGTATGTTTCACCAATCCCAGGCCCAGGCTATTTAAAACGTATGCCCAGGGACTTCCCAGGCTGTCTAATAATTAACACTTTGTCTTCCATTGCAGGGGGTGTGAATTCGGTCTCTGGTAGGGAAGCTAAGATCCCACATGTCTCGTGGTCAGAAAACCAAAACACGCAACAGAAGCAATATTGTTTTTTAAAAAAAATCAATAAAGACTTTAAAATGGTCCATATCAAAAAAATCTTAAAGAAATAAATAAAAATAAAATGGATGCCCGGCCTTGGGTACACCTAGGGCAGCTATCCACTGAACTTACTGGGCAAGCACTAACTTTTTGGGTGTCTAAGGTTTGAGCTTCGTTGATCACCTGATGTTGAAGAAACCAAAGAGTCAAAATTGGTGAAAGGGAGAGTAGGAGTAGGATCATGCAGAGGGCACCTACTCAAGCTAGTTGCTATGGTAATGAGCAGAAACAATCCTGTGCCTTACTTTCAGGAAGGGCCAGCCATGGAGGATGCCCTTCTCTGAATCGCTTTCTATTTACTTACTCAAGGCTGCTGAAGTATCAGTTTACCCAGAGAGTCAAAGTAATTTTCCCCTAGTGACACAGTAAGTCCGATTCATATCTTTCCATTTCCATGCCAAGTTAGGCATTCATCAGACCACACTGCTTTCCTGCCTTGGAGAAAAGAAATAAGCAGAAGTTAGAAAGCAGAAGCAGCCACAGTATTCTACAAACTGCAGGGGGAAATGTCCCGTAGATAAAAGATACCATGTGTGTGGTCTGTATGGCTGGGAACCTCTGCAGAGCAGGTGGGCTTTTGAGAAATTCAAAGGAAGGAGGACAGGGCAGGAAACCTCTGAGTTTAGCTTCTAACTCAGGGTGTGCAACTGTCGTGAGGCTGCGTGGGGTGGGTGGGAAGGATTGCAGGAAAAAGACACAGAAATGAGTGCATAAGGCAAAGCAGATGTGAGGAAGAGGACTGACTCATGGTGAGAACCTTGTTTTTCCTCCTGTCCCTCATGTCAGAAGGGGACCCATAAATCTTAGTAGAGATTGGAACAGAAACATTGAAACTGTCACCGTGGGCAAGGCATGGGGAGGGGGCGGCATTCACCAAGATGGGATGAGGGATGAAGTGCTTTGCTAGAAAGATGAAGGAGAGGTGGGTGAAGACTTTCTTAGCTAGACGCTGCCTTCAAGATGTGTAAGGAAGGCAAGAAATATGGGGCCTTAAAGTTTCCCTGGAGAAGAGATAGGCTACCCACTCCAGTATTCTTGGGCTTCCCTGGTGGTTCAGAGGGTAAACGGCATGCAATGCAGGAGACCTGGGTTCGATCTCTGGGTTGGGAAGATCTGGAGGAGGGCACGGCAATCCACTCCAGTATTCTTGCCTGGAGAATCTGCATGGACAGAGGAGCCTGGCGGACTACAGCCCATGGGGTTGCAAAGAGTCAGACATGACTGAATCAGTAAGCACAGCATACAGGCACCCCAACCCTTAAGTCCTGACCTAGGTAGAACACAGAGGGCTGGGTTCAGAAGAAACCTGCTGAGAAGTGTGGGATTTCCTACCCCTAGGAGGCCTCCCCATACTGACCCATCCCAACCACGGCTGACATTTAAGCAGGAAAGATACACAGAGAACACGGGAATGTGGACTACCCTCTATGTCCAGACACCTGTGGTTGGGGAGGGTGGTACCCTCTGTCTCCCTATAGCATATAGTCTTCACTCAACCATCCCCATCCTCCAGTCCACAAACTCAGCAACGTGTCACTGATTCAGCACCTACGTGCTGCATGCCAGCTCAGCGCCAAGACAGAACAGTCCAGGGACGGACGTGGCTTCAGCCCTCATCTTTCTGACTCCTCTGTGTCCTTGAACCGCTCTGTCAGACTCTGTCTTGCAGGGGCTGATGACTGAGGTGGTTAGGTGTATTCCTAACCCAGAAAAATCCCAAGCCCTGCCTGCGGTGCGTCAGCATCCTCCCCATCTCCTGTTCCCAGCCTTGGTTTTGGCCTTGGTCCTGCCGCCACGTGGTTCTTCTGGCTGAGCCTGGCAGGAAGCCTCTGCTTGCCTCCACACCTTCACAAGTTCAAGGCCTTCCCTCCACTCCCCCAGCCCCATTCCTGAAAAGGGAGGGTCTTTGGAGGTTAATCATCAATCCTTCATTTATCGAGCATGTAAAAAGAGAGGGAGGCGCTGCTCTATGATAGAGTTTTGTAAGGCATTTGAGATCCTGGCCGTGGTGTCAGAGATGGGAATAAACGGACAGTGACACCTGTATATTATGTGTTTCATCCATCCCATTTGAAGAGTGGATATGTTTGTCTAAAGCCCTAAGCTCAGAAATATTGAATCAAAAGACCAGCTACGGTAGCCCACGAGGACCCTCTCCATCACAGATCTGATCACAAATCATTATGAGGATTAAAAATGCATGGGGACTTCCCTGGTGGTCCAGTGGTTAAGACTCTCTGCTTTGACTGCAAGGAGCTCTGGTTTGATCCCTGGTTGGGGAACTAAGATTCCCACATTCCCTGCAGTGCAGCCAAAACAAAACAAACAACAACAACAAAAAACAAACAAAACTATATGAAGAAAATGCAGTTGCTATTGTTTTTGTTCAATCACTCAATCTTGTCTGATTCTTTGCAACCCCCATGGACTGCAGCATGCCAGGTTTCCCTGTCCTTCACCATCTCCCAGGGTTTATTCAAACTCATGTCCATTGGGTCAGTGCTGCCATCCAACCATTTCATCCTCTGTCACCCCCTTTTCCTCCTGCTTTCTATCTTTCCCAGCATCAGAGTCTTTTCCAATGAGTCAGCTCTTCACATCAGGTGGCCAAGGTATTGCAGCTTCAGCTTCAGCACCAGTCCTTCCAATGCACATTCAGGGTTGATTTCCTTTAGGAGGGACTGGTTGGATCTCTTTGCAGTCCAAGGGACTCTCAGGAGTCTTCTCCAGCACCACCACAGTTGCTATAGAGAGATCCTGAGACTCAAGCTCTATCCTTCAGAAGTTCTCTAAAGACCTGTTGATGTTCAACAGAAGCTTCCAGCTCTGGGTTCTCACATGCAGGTAGGTGCAGCTTCATCGTGGGTTCCTGCTGGGTACATGAAGTATATTAATGCAGGGGACCCCAACTGAACTCAGCTGCAGGGATAAAGGCTATCTTGGAGGGATGCATGCTTTGCTAGTTGCTTCATTTCGTGTCAGAGAAAAGCTTGGCAGCTCCTCCTCTGCATAGTAGCCTCTCCCAGAGCTCCGGGGTCCTGTCAGCAACTCTCCCCACTCCTTGCATGGTGCCATCTTGCTTGGCCTGGCCACAGAGAGACTTCCTTTTGGGTACCTGGGGCAGACATGGCCACAACCACAGGAGTCCTGAGCTGAATCCTTCCTGTGGTGGGCAGCCGGGCTGGCTGACACGGTGGAGTCAGTGCGCCAGGACAACGCTGGTTGACCAAGTTGGTTGGCCGAAAAATTCCTTAAAATACCCCAAGGGCATGTTTTTATTTTGTATTGTTTTTAAAAAGGATAAATATTCCAAAACCCTAATGCCAGGGGGGGAAAAAGCTCTATAACTTTTATAAAACTGGCCATACTGCAAGTTAAAAAAAATTAGTTAAAAGACTAGAAATTATGGTTGCTAAAATATCTCTACTAATAGTTTACTGTCTGGCTTGAGTGAGTTTAACTTTAAGGTGTGGTAGCTCTGGAAATTTCTCGTGAGTCACTACATAATAACCGGCTGCACTATCAGACATCAGCCCACACACCATTTTCCAGCCCTGAACTTTGAATATTTCACACAAAATGAAAATAATACTGTCTTATGTTTTATTCTAGGGGTAAGGTGGTTGGCAGCACTTTAGACTTTGCTGAAGAGCTGTGAATTTGATGTTTCCTACCAAATTAAAGTGCTTTGAGGCAGTGTCTTGTTTTTAGTTGGCAAACACAAATCTCCTTTAAGAGAAAAGCCCGGTCCATACAGTCCATGGACTGTAGGTTGTTTTCCTCATTTGTGGGTTATTTGCTTGACCTGCCTCATCGTCTCTCCAAATGGCCAACTCAGCCCTTGGCAGGGTAATTACACATTGGAAGGAAGACTAAACCAGCAAACACAGATGGTCATCCCTCTGCATGCTTTAGTTTCTCTTGTCTTTTTCTTGCCTTCGGTTCTCTTTCTGAGATTGGAAAACCATGTGTTACTCACTCAGTCGTGTCTAACTGTTTGAGACCCCATGGACTGTAGCCCACCAGGCTCCTCTGTCCGTGAAATTCTCCAGGCAAGAATTCTGGTGTGGGTTGCCATTCCCTTCTCCAGGGGATCTTCCCGACCCAGGGGTTGAACCTGGGTCTCCTGCATTGCAAGCACATTTTTTATTGTCTGAGCCACAAACCATAGTTCCTGTTTTGAATCTAAGACAGTCTCATGGAGGAGGCAGTAAATAGATGCCCTTCTTTCTTTTATACACTAGAATTGAACTTGAGTTTTCATAATTATTCAAGGGCAATTGGGCCCTTGAAAGATCAACTTTGATGGTGGAAATTCACGCTTACATTTCCTTGAAAACCTTCTTTCCTGGGGGAGGATGTCTTCTGGGCTTGTCAAAGTCTTCCTCAGCCTTTGAGGTTCAGCTAAAACCTCTCCTTCCTTGACTTTCCTGTCTTGCTCTTCTTGTTCCTTCTTTGAGATTTCCATGGCACATACAGAGTACCTTTATTTTGGATGCCTGTTCACTGCTTTTAAATTTGTTATGGCCCATGCTTACATCACCTCCTCAACTAGGCTATAAGTTCCTTGGGGGGAAAAAATACTTGGTCCATTTTTGTCATCTTCATCGCATGCATGCTCAGTCCCTTCAGTCATGTCTGACACTTTGCCACCCTGTGGACTGTAACCCACCAGGCTCCTCTGTCCATGGGATTTTCCAGGGAAGAATGCTGCTATGGATTGCCATTTCCTACTCCAGGGAACTTTCTGACCCAGGGATCAAACCTGCATCTCCTGAGTCTCCTGTACTGCAGACAAATTCTTTACTGCTGAGCCACAGGGGAAGCCTTGAGCATACACGCAGGTTCCCTGGAAGTGCTTCTTGATCGATCCATTAAGGTAGCTTGTGGGGCCATTTACTTTCATTCGTGACAAACCTTGGGCTAGGCGCCACGGTAGGTAGTCATTTTCACCTCCACAGTCTTATTGAGTCTTCCCCGGAACCCTAGGAGATGAATATTTTTATAATTTCTCAGGTGATGGAACAGATCGCTTCCTGAGGCCCTCCAGTCCAAAAGATGGCAGACACAAAGTCAGTATGACCTCCCAATCTAATACTGTTGCTGTCATGCCATCTTGACAATGAGAAGTAGGATTGTTAAGGCCAATAGGCAAGGATGCTCCTCTGGGAGGGAAGCCAGCCAGGGAGGTTGAGGCTGAGGCTCTGGCTGAGGCTGGAGATTTGCCACGTAAGTGTCTCTCTAAGCTCTTCACTCAGTTCTGATTACATCCTCGTGATGCTGGCAGTCATCACAGGGTCCTGATGGCTGAGAACAGGGAGAACATCTCTGACGGCCCTGTGTTTTACTTCCATGAGGCTGGGGATCTTTTTTTCCCACTTGATGGACTGGTGTCCTTTGCCCAGTCATGCCTTCCAGCTTTCTTGGAGACAGAGGTTGCCACAGGCAGAAAGGAACAAAGGAGGACATCTCCTCAGGGGATAAAGAGGTTCTGTGCAGGAACTGAGCAAGGCTATGAAGTCTTTGGAGCCCATGTTGGGTGAGAAAGTGTTAATTGCCTCAGTCGTGTCTGACTCTTTGAGATGCCATGGACTGTAGCCTGCCAGGCTCCCCTGTCTGTAGAACTTTCCAGGCCAGAATACCAGAGTGGGCTGCCATTCCCCTCTCCAGGGGAATCTTCCTGACCCAGGGATTAAACCCGGTCTCTTGCATTGCAGGTAGGGGTCTTTGCAAATCTGCACTTTCGAGCTCAAGAAGCAACACCCTTGAACTGATGGTGCTGCTGGGCTGCCAAGGTCACCCGGGCCATGAACTTGACCGGGCTTGCCTGGAAGGGAATCCGCGTGCCTGTAACCATGAGAAATCTTGATGCCCAGCACAAAGAGCATTACGACAGAAGGGAAGACTTGGCTAACGTCCTCCAGCGGTTTTAGATAATTTTCCTTTGTTAGTCAACAAACCAGTCTGGGGGGAGGGGAGAGGTTGAGGATGTGAAAAGTTTCACCCCGTACACGGCAGTTTCTCAGTGTCAAATGTCTGTCACAAATTTTGCTTGTGGTCACCTCCAGAGCCTACAATTTAAAAAAAAAAAAAAAAAACACATACACAAAAAAACGCAGCAATTATCTCAACCAAAGTGCAATTGAGTGCACTTTCCAGTGGTTGGTCCTCAGGCTCCTTTCCCAACAATGTTTTCCCCGTGCAAACAGCCCAAAGGAGCGTGTGCGTGGCTCTCGAAGACCAAGAAGTCAACTCCGCGGAAAATTTGCATCCGTAATTGAGTTGCCGGGAACACTCAAGACATCATGCTTCAGGCGTGCAAGGATAATGACTCCCTGCAGCCCTCCAGGCTGGCAGTGGAAATAACAGCCAGGCTCCTCTGTTCTCCTGTGACCCATGCTCAGACTGAGCCTTCATCATCCAGTTCACCTCCCCTGCTTTTCAGGAAGTTGTAATCTGCCAATCCTTCACCTTCCCTTCCCCTAACCTCCTATGGAGTGTTTTGCTTTTGCAACTTATTTACCCAGTATGGTATTGTATTGACTTCCCAGGTGACTCAGTAAAGAATCCAAACACGCAGGAGACCCAGGTTCAATCCCTGGGTTGAGAAGATCCTCTGGAAGAGGAAATGGCAACCCACTCTAGTATTCTTTCCTGGGAAATCACATGGACAGAGGAGACTGGCAGGCTACAGTCCATGGGGTGGCAAAAAGTTGGACACAACTGAGCATGCATCCACCATTGTATTGAGCAACTGGTAGAGACATAATCTTGTGACTCTTCCCTCCAGGGTAAGCCCTTGGAGGGAAAGCTCTTGGAAGGAAAGCTCTTGGCAGATGCTGGGTAATTTTGAATGAATGCACAAAGAGATGGATATAGCATTCTTTGGAATGTCTTGAGTGCACACCTCTGATGGGGCATTGTATACACACATGACATGGAGTGAAGTGGGGAAAGAAGAGCCTATAGAATCCTTAAGAGTATTTTTAAGAATATTATCTGGCCAATCATCCCAGGTTGATAGGTTGGGTTTAATGTGGGAATCATCAGTCTATAGAAGTTCCTTGTTTGTCCTGATGCTTAAGACACAATTTGAAATATGCGTATATGAGTGTGGGGGTGGGGGTAGGCAGGTGGGTGGTTGGATGCTAAGTTGGAGCCTGTCATAGTATCGCAATGAAGCAGCTCACAGCTGACTTGAAGGAGCTGTCTTCACTCTTACCATTCCACTCTGCCTTGCCCTGGGACACATTCTTGTGTATTACGGCACCCTTTATTCTGATTCTTTTTTTCAAAACCATAAAATGCTTTCACAGTGGAATCTTTGGATGTCTAGGTTTCAGGTGTGCTCAGACAGTAAACTTGGAAATGTGGATAGGGAAGACTCTTTGGGGGGAAGTTCCTTGGTATAAACTAGGCTGAAGGCAGGTGAAAACATTGTTCTGGAGATTTGGGGTTGGCTGTCTCCATGGTGCTGAATTCCTGCGGTCAATCAGGTTCTCAGATGCTCAGTCATGTCTGACTCCTTGCGGACCCCAGAGACTGTAGCCTGCCAGGCTCCTCTGTCCATGGGATTCTCCTGGCAAGAATACTGGAGTGGGGTGCCATTTCCTCCTCCAGGGGATCTCCCCGATCCAGGGATCAAACCAGCATCTCTTATGTCTCCAGCATTGGCAGGTGGGTTCTTTACCACTGGTGCCACCTGGCAAGCCCAAGGGTCAATCAGAGGAAACCGCAAAAGGGAAACTTGCCTCTGGAATTGTCTCACTTCCCTTCCTACCTGCTGACTGTACTTCCCCAAGGTGATGGTGTCTTTCCAAAAGGCAGTGGGTTTGCACACCATTGAGCACATGCCCTCCTCTCCAGCCTCCTATCAAAGTTTGTGTCCAGGTTGCTACTACTCTGGACAGTTGGGGTGACCCCAGGTTCAGCTGGAGCCATTGCAGAGGCATTGTTTCGATGTTAGGGTGTACTCTCCTTGGAAGGGAAGGCAGACAAAAGAAGTGGCAGGGCATTTTCTTTTCTGGTCAGATCACATTTGGCTGGTTCTGAGGGTCACTCTTGAAGAAGGACATTGGCAAATGGGAGCACGTCTAAATGAGGCGAGAACATAGGAAGATGTTTGCAGGGGAATGATGGAAGATTGGGCACTTGCAGTCTGACAAAAGAGGCTTCCCAGGTGGTGTCAGTGGTAAAGAATCCGAGACATAGGAGACATGGGTTCAATCCCTGGGTCAGGAAGATTCTCTGGAGCAGGAAATGGCAACCCACTCCAGTATTTTCGCCTGGGACATTCCATGGACAGAGGAACCTGGCAGTGGGTTACGATCCACAGGATCGGAAAGAGCTGGGCATGACTGAGCATAAGCATGCATGCAGTCTGACCAGAGAGGCCAGGGTGACCCTAGAAACTGAAGGTTATGAGTAGAGGTGATCTAGTTTAAACACCACTTGAGTATTTCCATCTGTCTCCTACACATCTCCTCCAGATGATCAATTAACCTCGTTCTGAACATTTCTTATGAGAGAAAACTCACTACCCAGAACTCCAGAGCATGGAAGCCTCCTTTAAATATTTCAAGTGAGATGATACAAAAGCTTCTGGAAGGCAGACCATCTGTCACTGGGGAGGAATGAAAAGAAAGCATTCTTTTGCTTTGATATGGTCAGATAATTCTTATAAGAAGTATTGTAAACACATAGGAGTTGACTTTGGTGCCAGGTGTGAGTTCCCAATGTCAATATCTGGTACATTGATCCTTTGGTGACGAGGAATTAAAACAAAACAAAAACCCATGAGATAAGCTCAAATAGCTTTGCTAGTGGCTCAGCTGGTAAAGAATTTGCCTGCAATGCAAGAGACCTGGGTTTATTCCCTGGGTTGGGGTAACCCTAACCCTGGAGAAGGGAAAGGCTACCCACTCCAGTATTCTGGCCTGGAGAAGTCCATTGACTGTATAGTCCATGGTGTCCCAAAGGGTCGGACACAGCTGAGCGACTTTCACTTTCACTTTCATGCTCAAATAAAAGAGATGTAGAAGAAGAATGCAATAGTCCTTCTCACTGACCCTCAAGAACCAGAAATAAATTATAAGCAGGTTACTGAAGCTGAATCCACAAATTCCAGAACGAGAATTATCAGGGCACATGGTCTGTTCCTCTGCTTGTCTCTACTGACCTCCTCTTTCTTCAGATTGACTTTCCCTCCCTGCTCACATATCTCCCCCATCGCTTTTGGCTGGTCATGTCACCATCTCTAATCGAACTTACCACTAAACTCTCTACTAAAGAATGATCTGCTCCATGCTTCTTAGTCCTAAGTCTAGAGAAAGAGCATCAGCTTGGCTCAACCCAGCCTTTGCATCAACTCTCTCTGGGTCATGTGGACTGCCCTCATCCAGTCAGCTACAGCTTAGGGGGCACAGGTCACGTAAATAGGTGAGGATAGATTCTCTACACAAAGAAAGACAAAGATTAGCTGATGCCAGCTACAGATTATTATGCCAGCTATCACTGGCATATAGCTCAAAGCTGAAATTTTAGTCTTTTAAAAAGGCAAGGATCCTTCAAATCTTACCTGCCATCTCTAATTAATTTCCCTCTGGAACCATTTGCTTCTTTGTGGCAATGAAATGGAGCAGGACCCTATGGTCCTTGCCCTTCCATGTTCTCTGCCTGCCTTTTGTCTGTGAAAAACTTCAGCCAAAGGATAAGCTTAATCAGAGAAGTGAGAAAATGCAGAAACAAAGAAAAACAGTCAAAGGAGACCAAATAATAATAATGTCAACATTAAGCATAGTCAGGAACATTTAGTTCCTTCTCAAGAGCTATAGATAATATTCTGAGCCATATCCTGTGATCCATCTTATAGATACTGAAACCCCCACCAGGTAGAAGAAGCTATCTACATGATGACCAGTTTGTAGCCATGACATAAGCTGTTATAATTCTAATTATGGAATTGACCTCAAGGAGAGGGGAACACACTGACCAGAGAACTGAAGATTAACTGTACATAAAACAATCAAAATGACACCGGTCAGATCACTGATGACTGATTTCAAGATGACTGTCAAAGCTGACTGTACTGTTTCTGCATGGAGCCCTCTCCTTCAGTCTATAAAAGCTCTTGCCCGCTGATTGTCAGCACAGAGGTGGGGGTGGGGTAGAGAGTTGACTTTTGGACAGGTGTCCACACTCCCCCATGGTTGCTGGCCTCCAAAATAAAACGGACTTTCCTTTCCACCAAGCTGGCCTCTTAATTGGCTTTTGAGTGGCAAGCAGTCAGACCCCACTTTCGGTTATGGTAACACAGAAGTTTTCTAAAAATATATAATTTTGCTCATCCCCGCTTTTCTTTGCTTGAATAAACCTGTATTTCTTTTATCCACAGATTGGCCATTGTCTTTCTTCTCTTTTTGTTTATTCTCAGAATTTTGAGTAGGAATTTTAAAAAACAGCCCCAATAGACTCTGTCTTCTGCAATATATGCACATATATGCTCTTTAAACAGAAAATTCAGAATTAGTCTCTGGTGTCAAGTCCTATCTTTCAGGATGCATCTTCCCTCCAACCCAGAGTGCAGTGCATGATGACAAATGAGAAACAATCACTTCACACATCCTGGTAAAATAAAAATGCATTGTCGGAACAACGGGTGATTAGATCTTCATTTTGATATATGCCGCTGTGTCTTCAGAAATGAACTCATAAGACTTGATTTTGGAGAAATGCAAATTTCCAACCAAGGAATACGTTGAGGAGACTCTGTTTGTAAAGCAGGGTAGAGGTGAGCCCACTTGGGGCAGGTGGTTTCACATGGTGAATTCTGTTAGCTCAGACCTACACCTAGACACACAGTGTAGGTAATAGGTGTGGGGGAAGTGCTTGGTACCTTACTGAATATTCATTTCTACCACCTGTGGTATCATTATTAGCTGTGAAGTTTGTTGAGTTATTAATATGCCTGAGCCATCTCCCAAGTGGAGTCATGGCTTGATTCCTATAAATTATTAATATTAATCTTGGGAAAGAAAAGTTTGATTCAAAATTAATTTGCGTGAACTGTGCTTATTTACAGAGTAACTTATATAATTGGGAACATCAAGTTATCATCTGATGTGAATATGAATTAATGTAAATTGCCTGGTCTACCCTCTGTGGGTCTCAGGGCTCTTTTCTGGGAGGAGAGGCAGAACATGGTTGGGCTTAAGAGCATGACGCCTGGAGCAGGTGGCTTCTGGTTTATTTATTTTTTAGAATTTTTATTTATCTATTTGGCTGCACCAGGTCTTAGTTGTTGCACAAATGATCTTCAGTCGCAGCATGTGGGATCTAGTTTCCTGACCAGAAATTGAACCTGAGCCCCTGCACCAGGAATGCAGAGTCTTAGCCACTGTACCACCTGAGCCTTCTGGTTTGATATCAGCTCTGCCATTTACCTGGTGGTTCAGAGTGTAAAGAGTCTGACGGCAATGTGGGAGTCCTGAGTTCTGTCTCTGGGTCAGGAAGATCCCCTGGAGAAGGAAATGACAATCCACTCCAGTATTCTTGCCTGGAAAATCCCATGGATGGAAGAGTTTGGCAGGCCACAGCCCACAGGGTTGCAAAGAGTCGGACACGACTGAGCGACTTCACTCACTCACTCACTCACTCACTCCCTCATTCTCTGCCATTTACCAGTAGTGTCATTTGGGGCAAAGTACTTAATCACAAGGTACTTAATCACTCCTGTCTTGGGCATGATGATAATAATACCTATTGTGGGGGAGTGCCACTGGGCATAAATACATTTTTATTTTTGCAGATGAGAAAACCAAGGCTCAGAGAGTCAAGGGAAGAAAGTCTTTTCCAAGTTCACAGGGCTGGTGGATGGAGGAGTCAGGATTCAAATTCAAGGTTAATAGCCTTCCATTAATACCCTTCTTCACAGGCTGAGCTTCCCAAACTCATCTGTCATGAGAATTACCTGGGGGTGCTTGTTAAAAACACAGATTCCCAATCTTTGGAGTGGGATGGGGCATTGTGATATTAACCAGTGTCCCAGATGAAAGGCTTGGCGGTGCATTCCCAGTATCCATAGCCCCCCTGAGCTTCTGTAGCTGGATGGATTTGTGCACAGACCTGCTTGTTCCCCTCTTCCCACTCAACCCTCCTTAATTAGCCTTATCCTTCCTCACAACCCTCCCTGTATCCACCCCTGTGCCTTTGAGAGTCTGGTCACTTAATCATCTCTTTAATCATCTCCAAGATTCCCCAGGCCCTCATGTGGTTGGTCACTTTGTACAAGGTTTCCCCCTGATGACCCAGATTTAACCTCTGACCCGTTTTTTATCTTCCTCTAGCCGACCCTCTATTCTGCATTCGTTGCATTTACTCCCCATCCCTTCCTTTCCTTTAGGTTTCTCATGACTGTTGAGATGACCAAGCATGGCATAATTGCATGCAGTACTGTAATGAACACTCAACTGTGGTATACATTTTTTCCAGTGCATGTCATAATAAAGTTCGCTATTACTTAAGCTGAAGAATTGATGCTTTCAAATTGTGGTGCTGGAGAAGACACTTGAGAATGCCCTGGACATCGAGGAGATCAAACTAGTCAATCCTACAGGAAATAAACCTTGAATATTCATTGGAAGAAGTAATACTGAAGCTGAAGCTCCAATACTTTGGCCACAGGATGGGAAGAGTGGACTCACTGGAAAAGAGCCTGATGCTGGGAAGGATTGAGGGCAGAAGGAGAAGGCAGTGACAGGGGATGAGATGGTTGGATTGCATCACCAACTCAATGGACACAAGTTTGAGCAAACTTCAGGAGAGAGTGACAGGCAGAGGATCCTGGCATGCTGCAGTCTATGGGGTCACAAAGAGTTGGACACATTTAGTGATGAAAACAACAATAACATTGTGTATACAGATTTATTTCAGATAAAGTGGTGATTGCCATGTATTTGATTGAAAGTGATTATATTTTAATCTAAAGGGCCAAATTGAGCACAGCGCGTTTCATTAGTAGCTGGCAAGCCCTGTGTAATTTGCAGAGCATCACCTCATTGACATGCTTCAGGGACTGCCTTGGCTTCTTTGGGTAATGCCTGGATGTGGAACTCTGAGTCAGAGAGTAACTTCAGTTTCCAGTCAATTTCCCACAAGGCCAAATGATGTTTCAAGAAACAATACCTTGTTGAAAAAACTTGATTTCTAAAATTGTGTAGGTCACAGTCAAATGCACTCACATCTGATGTGATGACAAATTGATTCAAGGACTTTGGCCCACAGGCAGTCACTAGAGGAACCAAGCCTGAATTAGATGCAAAAATGAGCAGTTGTGTGTGTGACTGTGGTCCAGATAAATGACGCTTAGAAGCACCAAATTGATTGCATACTCAGGAAAGGACAAATAATTGGGTGAGTGAAGTTTGGAGCTGCTTATTTACACACCAATATGGATTTTCAGTTGAGAGGCATATGATTATTCCAGGTCCAAGGAAGGGTTTCTTTGAGGAAAGGATTTATACACATTTGTAAAGTCATATTGGGTTCTTTCATTCCATGATCGTTAAACATTCTTTGCATTTATCATAATTCGCAAGAAATATATGCACAAGCCTTGTAAAACAAACTGTTCTACTTAGGCAAGTATAAATTTTTGGTATTTTAAGAATGCTTTAATTAAAATTTTTTTATGGGTCCTAGACATTTGGAGAAAAGATTCAACTCAAAATATTGTTAGAGGGGACTTTCCTGGTGGTCCAGTGGCTAAAACTTTGTGCTTTCAATGCAGGGGTCCAGGTTCATTCCCTGGTCAGGGAAATAGATCTCACATGCTGCAACTAAGACCCAGCTCAACCAGGTAAATAAATATAAAAAATTTGGTTAGAATGCTTTACAGGATACATGCAAAGATGGAGGTCAAGTATTGTTAACCAAATAAGTGACTTTGAGCAACTAAGTCCCTTCATCTGTCTGAGCCTCACATTTCTCACCTATAAAATGGAATGCTGCTATCTCAATGACTGTTGAGATAATGATGTATCCCGGTGTAGGCCAGAGTGCCTGGGACAGCCCAGAAGCAAGACTGACATTGTTTCAGGCTTGGTGGAAAGGAGCAGCCAGTTTTAGGTAGAATTCTGCAGACTGGACCTGCAATGGGATGCAAAGGATGTCTTTCAGGACTTGGGAAATTTTGATGTGATTGAATTGTGAGGTGATGTTAGAATATATAGCCTGGTCCATATCACAGAGTGATGACGGATGCCCTTGATGGCTAAGTTAGCTTGTTGAAGCTAGAATGGTCTCCTGGGGCTTCAACCACTCCACTCAGCAATGGCTCAAAGCCTAATCCTTCCTAAATGATTTTGCTAGGTATTTCAGTCCTTTAAAAACACCATTCTACGGCCCAACAAGTTTGGGAGAGGCTCCATGCGTTATATCCCTCTTAGGCTAACCTTGTTAATGTGTACGGTATCAGCTCTACATGGATTAGTAGCCCCGTGTGGCTATTTAACTAGAAATGAATATTTATTAATATTTAATTAAGTTGAAAAGAGTTCCTGGAACTTTCCTGGTGGTCCAGTGGTTAAGACTTCACATTCCAAGGCAGGGGGGTTGTGAGTTTGATCCCTGGTTGAAGAGCTAAGATCAAATATGCCTTACAGTAAAAAAACCAAAACATTAGACAGAAACAATATTGTAACAAACTTTATAAAGACTTTAAAAATAGTCCACATTAAAAAAAAACCTTTAAAAAATAAACAAAATAAAAACAAAACCGACTCCTCAGTGGCGCTAGCTACATTTCCAGCGCTGAACAGCCACGTGTGGCTGGCGGCCACAATATTGGAAAGTGCGCATACAGAGCATTTCCATCACTGCAGGAACGTTCTATCGGATAAGGGCTTCCCAGGTTGCTCAGTGGTAAAGAATCCGCCTGCCAGTGAAGGAGACTCGGGTTCCATCCTGGGTCAGGAAGATCCCTTGGAGAAGGGAATGACAACTCACTCCAGTATTCTTGCCTGGAGAATCCCATGGATAGAGAAGCCTGGCGGGCTACATTTCCTGGGGTCGCAAAGAGTCAGGCACGATTAAATGACCAACACTTTCACACTTTTTTCTATTGGATAGTGCAGGAAAGGCTCTGAGGCCTCTGGCAATAAAATAACTTATTTCATTTTGCTCATTTATCAGACTTTTAAATAACCAGCAGGGCTTCTCTTCCCTGAGATGCTGTTTAGAAAATAATTTGGCATTCTTGGAGAGGTGGATTCACTGGATCTGGTATTCCAGGATCAGCTTAACAGTTCCGATATCCTTACAATGCTTTAATCTGTTCTTGCTGCTACATGTGTATCTGAGTTCCTGTCTTTGTCAAAAGATTAATTATTTTGATACTCTAAGATCCACCTCACCATGCTTAATGTCTCAGCTAAACTTGTCAATAGCCAAAGGTCCCTGTTATAAATGCAGAACTTCAGAGATGAACGGGACCTTAGAGAATATGTAACTCAACTTCCTTATTTTATTTATGAGTAAACTGAAGCCCAGAAATGTTACGTGACTTTCCCAAGGTCACTAAGTTAATAATAATTTTTCATGCTCCTGATACCTACTTCTTACTATGGCTACTGGTTAATCTCTTCACAAATTGAAGGGAAAAGATCAATTATTATTGGATTAGGGTCATATCAATGATAATATGGGTCTTATCTCTAGTTTGAGATCTTGCCTATCTTTGTGAGAGTGGTCTCTGAGTAAATTTATTCTGTATTTCTTAGCCCAACTTGTTTTTACAAGCTCTGACTAGATAGGGCTTATCAGCGAAGAAATCACCCATCACTCAATTTCTTCCTTCTACTTTATGGGCTTCCCTGGTGGTTCAGTGGAAAAGAGTCCATCTGCAGTGCAGGAGATGCAGGAGACACAGTTTTGATCCCTGGGTCAGGAAGATCCCCTGGAGGAGGGCATGGCAACCCATTCCAGTAATCTTGCTGGGAAAAACCCATAGACAGAGAGGATTCTGGTGGGCTACAGTCCATCAGGTCTCAAAGAGTCGGACGCGACTGAAGTAACTGAGTATGCACACACTTTATACAGAAGTCTTTGATGATTTTTCTGCAATCGACTGATAGCAATCAGCCAATAATGACTTCACGAGTTTGCATTTGCTTTCATGCTCACTTGGTGCTTCTTTGATTGCAATTTTAGCTAGATCCTAGTTGCTTTTCACTTTTTTCTTTGGCCATTGGATATAAAAGCCAGTGAAAATTGCAGGCTGCCTAGTGGGAGAAAAATGGCCTCTCCCTAGTTTATAGCAAGGTTGGCATTTGCTGGGAAGGATTTAGTTCTGAGATGCAGGCCAGATATGCATTTCTGTGCCCCCCAGTCTGGAGAGGAAGGTTACTCAGGTGGGTGGCATGTAGGCTGTAAAAGGAAGCCAGGTCATCGGTCAGGGTAATGTCTTGGGAGGAACTGCTCTATGAAGGCTGTGATCTGGAACAAATATACTTTTGGCACCTTTGCTAGGATGTCAGTGGGAAAGCCCCATTAGTCATCTCTGCCAGATGGGGGCTTCTGGAAACCTCTGTGCCTCTGTATATGTCTCTATTGATGAAAATGCTGAAGCCACAAGGGCTGTGACCACAAATGTCTCATCCTACAGATCCTTGGGCCCTGCAAGGATCATGCAGAGGGCATGAGCTGAGAAGCCTGATCTTTGAAAGCTTTGAGTTTTGAAATGTGGGAAATGTTATGTTCACTGTGTCTCCTGGAATAAATTTTCAGAGAATCTCAAACTTCAGTGGCTGAGCCCACTTAGGCTATGCCAGAATCGTTGAAGGAGGGACCCTCTCGGGGTCATTGCTGAGCTCTCTGGTCCTTGAGAATCACTGCTCTTGAGAAAAAAATTTATTTTTTCAGGATGTCATCAGCTGCAAGAGGAGTACTGTAACTCCTTTTCTTTTCTCCTTTTTTTTTTTGCCTTTTCATACTTTTCATGCGGTTCTCAAGTCAAGAATACTGAAGTGGTTTGCCTTTCTCTTCTTCAGTGAACCATGTTTTGTCTGACTCAGTGGACATGAGTTTGAGCAAACTCCAGGAGATGATGAAAGACAGAGAAACCTGGAGTGTTGCAATTCATGGGGTTGGAAGAAGTTGGACAGAACTTAGCAACTAAACAACAACAACGAGTACAACTTAATTATTATTAAAGAGAATGATGTCGGTTTGTTTTGACTTTACTGAGTTCAAATTTTGCTCATCTACATGAGTTTGAGCAAGCTCTGGGAAATGGTGAAGGACAGGGAAGCCTGGTGTGTTGCAGCCCATGGTGTCGCAAAGAGTCAGGCACGACTGAGCGACTGAATAACAGCAACATATAAAATCTGGAATGAGTTTCCTTCTTAAAGACCCAATATCACAGCGGAGAAGCTTGTTCTGTTTTAGTTTGGCCTGCTTGCAGTGTCTCTTCCCATCTTGTTACATGTAGCAAGAGTTACAGAAATTTCTGGCTCAAGTTATGACCCAGAGGTTCAAGTTATCTGCATTTTTTCTTTTGTGGAGAGCTCTACACACAATGTCCAGTTGTTAGAGCAAGACCTGGAGTGACTGACACCAGACCCTTTGCTGTTCTCTCTAGCCTTCTTCTGCTCTGTGGAGTGAGGTGGCTGTGTTAGCAGAGTTCATTCTAATGGATGGATTTTTTTTTTAATTCAAGTATACCTGATTTACAATGTCATGTGAGTTTCAGATGGACAGCACAGTGATTCAATTATCCATATATGCGTGCACTTGCTAAGTCGCTTCAGTCGTGTCCAACTCTATCTGTGATCCCATGGACCATAACCCACCAGGCTCCTCTGTCCATGGGATTCTTCACCTGGAGAATACTGGAGTGGGTTGCTGTGCCCTCCACCATGAGATTTTCCCCACCTAGGAACTGAGCCCGAGTCTCTTACGTCTCCTGCATTGGCAGGCGACTTCTTTACCACTAGCGCCACCTGGGAAGCCCCTTATACACACATATGTGTATATATATTCTTTTTCAGACTCTTCTCTGTTATAAAATATTACAGAATGTTGAGTGTGGCACCCTGTGCTGTACTGTAGGTCCATACTGATTATCTGTTTGATGCATAGAAGCATGTATATGTTAACCCCGACCTCCTGATTTAATTCTCTGCCACTCCTTTCCCCTCTGGCAACCATAAGTTTGCTTTCTGTCTTTGAGTCTATTTTTTATGTTTTGTGAATAAGTTCATTTGTGTCTTTTTTTTTAGAGTCCACATACAAATGATATCATATGACATTTGTCTTTCTCTATTTGACCTTCTTCACTTATTACGACAATCTCTAGGTTTATCCATGTTGCTGCAAATGGCATTATTTCAATCTTTTTAATGGCTGAGTAGTATTCCACATCTTTATCCATTAATCTGTCAATAGACATTTAGGTGGCTTTCATATCTTGACTTTTGTAATTAATGCTGCTATGAACATTGGGGTGTGTGTATCTTTTTGATTTAGAGTTTTTCTCTGGAATTATACCCAGGAGTAAGATTGCTGGATCATATAGCAACTCTATGTTTAGCTTTTTAAGGCACTCCCATACTGTTTTCCATAGTGACTGAACCAATTTACATTCCCACCAATAGCACAGGAGGCTCCTTTTTCTCCAAATCCTCTCCAGTATTTGTTATTTGTAGACTCATAAATGATGGCCATTCTGACCAGAGTGAGGTGATCTCTCATGATAGTTTTGATTTGCATTTCTCTGATAATCATGGATGTATCTGAGCCTCTCTGAGGTTGCTTGAGTCCAGAGGTTTATCAGCAGTGGGAATAATCCATCTTTGAGAGGAAAAGCTCAGTGTAGAAGAAATAGCCCCAGGACAAGAGCGAAGAGACAAGTGTCCTGCTTTTGCTCACCCACCAGCTACCTTTTGACCTTGGGCATGTCTATTCTTGTTTCTTTCTTTAGCTGTAAAATGAGGTGATAATCCTGGAAATGAAACTAGATTCACTAAATTTAGCAGCCCTTTGATCTAAAGGGATCAACTGTCACATTTGGTATTACTGGCCAAGTCCTCCCTAAAAAGGTTTACCTTTTAGGCCCTTGAGCCACCTTTGTCATTACTGGGTTAAGGAAAACTCTGGTAACTCAGACTAGAAACAAGACAGCTTTGTCTTCGAGGAGCTCCCAAAATATGTAGACATCATCTAACAAGTTTTTCTCTGGATGCTCCTTCTTATTTCTATCCAAGTCTTCAATTTTGTTTTTGTTCTGCCACCAATTCACTTCAAGTTTTCCATATAGTCACCGTGGAGGAGTTCTCAATCCCCTGGTTTCAACTACGATTTAAATGCTCCTGATTAAAAATTACGTATCTTTCACCATGAACCCCCAGTGCTTGAGTTTATAAATTTGTATTCACAGGTACATCCTCATCATCTCTACCTGGCTATCCTTCAAGATCTTCAAACTTAAAAAAGTTTGGAACTGAACTCATTTTACTCTTACCCACTTCTTCCCTTCTGCTCTAAAATCTACTCCTTCTCTTGAATTTCTTATTTCTGTTAAGGGCATGCCACCCAGTTACTCAGATTAGAACTGAAGAGTCATCTGCCTTCCTCTCCCCCAGTATCTAATTGGCCCCATAGGCTTTAGAATCCACCCATGAAATGTCGCTGGTCTCTGCCTCCTCTTTCCTCTCTCTCCTGTTCCTGCCCCTTGAGGCTTGGATTAGCTTTCACTGGGAATTCATCAATTTTAAGAGGCCCATCACCTCCCGCTCTTTGTTGTTTAGTCCCTCAGTGTGTGACCCATGAACTGCAGCACGCCAGGTTCCTCTGTCCTTCTCGAGCCCCTGGAGTGGGCTCAAACTCATGTCCTTTGGGTCCGTGACACTACTTCCCAGTCGTTAGCATTTCCCAAGTCAGGATGCATCTTCGAGTTTCTGTTGGCTGAGCAGCAGTCACGAGGTAGATACCCTGCACCTAGACTTGCAGAGAGGGCCTCAGCTGCTCGACATCCCAGAGACAACACTGCTGCTGCTGCTGCTGCTAAGTCGCTTCAGTTGTGGCCGACTCTGTGCGACCCCATAGACGGCAGCCCACCAGACTCCTCTGTCCCTGGGATTCTCCAGGCAAGGACACTGGAGTGGGTTGCCATTTCCCTCTCCAATGCATGCGTGCATGCTAAGTCGCCTCAGTCATGTTTGACTGTGCGACCCTATGGACAGTAGCCCACCAGGCTCCTCCATCCACAGGATTCTCCAGGCAAGAATACTGGAGTGGGCTGCCATTTCCTTCTCCAAGAGACAATACTGGAGCACTTTTAAAGAGTTTTTTGATGTGGACCATTTTTAAAGAATTTATTGAATTTGTTACAATATTGTTTCTGTTTTATGGTTTGGGTTTTATGGTCATGAGTCATGTGGGATCTTTAGCTTCTTGACCTGGGATCAAACCCCCACTCCCTGTGTTGTAAGGTGAAGTCTTAACCAAAGAAGTCCCTGATAGTGGAGTATTTTTAAAAGAAATGAAGCATCAGATGGCTCTTGAGTGGAAAAATATTCCAGAAGAGTCAGAGATTGAATGGGAAAAAGTGCTAGGAACACCTTAAATAAATTATATTGCTTTTATTTTCCTTTCCATATATGCCCATGGGTGATGTACAGTAAAATTCTGTCAGGATAAATCTAACAGAACCCTTTCAATAAATATAAAACAAAAATTCCAAATGATAAGAGACATTGTGTTAACATTAAATTGGCAGACATTTTCTTTCTAGAGATAAATAAAATAATGGTGTGACTAATAGTTGATTACATCTTAGACTTGCTAAAACATAGATAAAATACAGAACTCCCTAATGAACCAATGCTTTCACTATTCTTTTCCAGGCCTCCCCACCTTCAGGTCCTTCCCCTCTTGTCCGTTTCCCACACACCCAGATCTGATCATATCATTCCCCATGCCAGTGGTTCTCACACTCAGGGAGCATCAGAGTTCCCTGGTTGGGGGGGGAGGTTGTTAAAACACAGGTAGCTATGCCCCAGCCCTTGAGTTTCTTATTCAGTAGGTCTGGGTTGGGGCTGGAGAAGTTGCATTAAAAAAAAAATTATTTATTTATTTTTTACAGTATGCCCTTGTTGGTTATGTCTTTTAAATATAGCAGTATGTACATGTCAATCCCAAACTCCAAGTCTACCCTTGCTCCTGATCCTTCCCCCTGGTAACCATAAGTTCCTTCTCTAAGGCTGCCTCTGAGTCTGCCTCTGTTTTCTAAATTAATTTGTATCATTTTTTTCTTCTTCCTGGATTCCATATATAAGCACTATCATTTATTTGTCTTTGTCTGACTTGCTTCACTCAGTTTGATAATCCATCCATGTTGTTGCAAATAGCACTATTTCATTTTTTTAATGGCTGAGTTATACTCTGTTGTGTATGCTTTCCTGGTGGCTCAGATGGTAAAGAATCTGCCTGCAATGCTGGAGACCCGTGTTCTAACCCTGGGTCAGGAAGTTCCCCTGGAGAAGGGAATGGCAACCCAATCTGGTATTCTTCCATGGAAAATTCCAAGGACAGAGGAACCTGGCGGGTTACAGTCCAAAGAGTTGCAAAAAGTTGGACACGACTGAGCAACTAACACACACATGCACAATAGTCCATCGTACGTATATACCACATCTTCTTTATTCATTCATCTGTCTATGGACATTTAGATTGCTTCATGTCTTGACTGGAGGAGGAAATGGCAACCCACTTCAGTACTCTTGCCTGGAAAATCCCGTAGATGCAGGAGCCTGGTAGGCTACAGTCCATGGGGTCACAAAGAGTTGGACACGACTGGATGACTTCACTTCACTTCACTTACTTCATTTCATACTTTTTTTTTTTTTTAATTAGTTGGAGGCTAATTACTTCACGACATTTCAGTGGGTTTTGTCATACATTGACATGAATCAGCCATAGAGTTACACGTATTCCCCATCCCGATCCCCCCTCCCACCTCCCTCTCCACCCGATTCCTCTGGGTCCTCCCAGTGCACCAAGCTGTAGCACTTGTCTCATGCATCCCACCTAGGCTGGTGATCTGTTTCACCATAGATAATATACATGCTGTTCTTTCGAAACATCCCACCCTCACCTTCTCCCACAGAGTTCAAAAGTCTGTTCTGTACTTCTGTGTCTCTTTTTCTGTTTTGCATATAGGGTTATCATTACCATCTTTCTAAATTCCATATATATGTGTTAGTATGCTGTAATGTTCTTTATCTTTCTGGCTTACTTCACTCTGTATAATGGGCTCCAGTTTCATCCATCTCATTAGAACTGATTCAAATGAATTCTTTTTAACGGCTGAGTAATATTCTATGGTGTATATGTACCACAGCTTCCTTATCTGTTCATCTGCTGATGGGCATCTAGGTTGCTTCCATGTCCTGGCTATTATAAACAGTGCTGTGATGAACACTGGGGTGCACGTGTCTCTTTCAGATCTGGATTCCTCAGTGTGTATGCCCAGAAGTGGTATTGCTGGGTCATATAGCAGTTCTATTTCCAGTTTTTTAAGAAATCTCCACACTGTTTTCCATAGTGGCTGTACTAGTTTGCATTCCCACTAACAGTGTAAGAGGGTTCCCTTTTCTCCACACCCTCTCCAGCATTTATTGCTTGTAGACTTTTGGATAGCAGCCATCCTGACTGGCGTGTAATGGTACCTCACTGTGGTTTTGATTTGCATTTCTCTGATAATGAGTGATGTGAAGCATCTTTTCATGTGTTTGTTAGCCATCTGTATGTCTTCTTTGGAGAAATGTCTGTTTAGTTCTTTGGCCCATTTTTTGATTGGGTCATTTATTTTTCTGGAATTGAGCTGTAGGAGTTGCTTGTATATTTTTGAGATTAATCCTCTGTCTGTTGCTTCCTTTGCTATTATTTTCTCCCAATCTGAGGGCTGTCTTTTCACCTTGCTTATAGTTTCCTTTGTAGTGCAAAAGCTTTTAAGTTTCATTAGATCCCACTTGTTTAGTTTTGCTTTTATTTCCAATATTCTGGGAGGTGGGTCATAGAGGATCTTGCTGTGATTTATGTCAGAGAGTGTTTTGCCTATGTTTTCCTCTAGGAGTTTTATAGTTTCTGGTGTTACATTTAGATCTTTAATCCATTTTGAGTTTATTTTTGTGTATGGTGTTAGAAAGTGTTCTAGTTTCATTCTTTTACAAGTGGTTGACCAGTTTTCCCAGCACCACTTGTTAAAGAGGTTGTCTTTTTTCCATTGTATATCCTTGCCTCCTTTGTCAAAGATAAGGTGTCCATAGGTTCGTGGATTTATCTCTGGGCTTTCTATTCTGTTCCATTGATCTATATTTCTGTCTTTGTGCCAGTACCGTACTGTTTTGATGACCGTGGCTTTGTAGTAGAGTCTGAAGTCAGGCAGGTTGATTCCTCTAGTTCCATTCTTCTTTCTCAAGATTACTTTGTCTATTCGAGGTTTTTTGTATTTCCATACAAATTGACTTCACTTCATACTTTATCACTGGAGAAGGAAATGGCAACCCACTCCAGTTTTCTTGCCTGGAGAATCCCAAGGACAGAGAAGCCTGGCGGGCCATGGTCCATGGATTCGCAGAGAGTCAGATATGACTAAAGTGACTGAGCGCATGTCTTCACTATTGTCAATAGTGCAGCAATGAACATTGCGGTGTATGTACCCTTTATAAACATGTTTTTCTGTGGATCCATGCCCAGAAGTGGGATTGCTAGATCAAGTGGCAGTTCTGTTTTTAGTTTTTTAAGCAACCTCCATACTGTTCTCAGTAGTGGCTATATCAATTTACATTCCCGCCAACAGTGTAGGAAGGTTCCCTTTTCTCCACACCCTCTCCAGCATTTATTAGTTGTAGATATTTTGATGATGGCTATTCTGACCAGTGTGAGGTGATATCTCATTGAATGTAAACTGGTACAGCCACTACTGAGAACAGTGTGGAGGTTGCCTAAAAAACTAAAAACAGAGCTATCATATGGTCTAGCAATCCCACTCCTGGACACGTATCCACAGAAAAACATGTTTCAAGAGGGTACATACACCCCAGTGTTCATTGGTTTGCATTTCTCTAATAATTAGTGATGCTGAGCATCTTTCCAAAATCTTTAGTGATGCTGTGTCTCTTGACCATCTGTATGTAAAAGTTGCATTTTTTTTCTTACCTTTCTTTAAAAAAAACCTTTTCTAACTGAAGTGCAGTTGCTTTATACTGACTGCCGTGTCATTTTCTGCTGTATAGCCAAGTATATCACTTGTACGTATATATGTAAGAATTTGCATTTTTTAAGTTCCCAGGAGATAGCAATGCTGCTGGTCCAGGGACCACACTGGAGAGCTGTTACTCTTTGGCATTAAGTCCAAGCTTCTTCTATAGCAGTTCAGGGTCATTCTTGAGCACTGTGATCGTACATGGGCAGCATCATTTCCTGGTGTTCTCACTCACGGTTTCTCCATCCTCATCTGGAACCCCATTCCCAAGCATGGTGGGCACTTCATGTTTCTGTGATTTTTTTTAATACATGTCCTGAGAACTATTTGGCTTTTAAGATACAGTTCAATGAACACAGTCTTCAGTGGAAAATATTTCTTTTACTTATCTTTTCCAAAGAGGTAAATTTTGGGATGTTTATCTTTTCAGATCAACTTCCAAGACAGCTAAATTCAGTGCTCAGGCTCTTCCCATAATTAGAAAGATACTCTTTTGGGACCAACAGGTCATGAAGTTTGACGGGGTTTTCCAATTTTCTAGATTATCAATTTGGCAATCGTCCCCACACAAAATACAGAACTTATTGTGAGTCAGCAGAGCCATTATTATGATAATTCTAAATATTTATAAGATGTTGTAAATATATAGTACTGAAAAGCCACTTAAATTGTACCCAACTGACAAAATCTTCCATGTTTCAAAGTATTTATAGTTCAGGCTCATAAATAATAGAACAAGATACAAACTGTGGGAAGTGGGAGCACAAGCATAATAGGAACACAGGAAGGTGATTTTAAGATGTGCTGTGAGGCAGAAAAACCATGGGTTATGGTTTCCACTGTATGGTGTTTTTTCCAGACTTGTGGCCTTTGACAAATGGACCCAAGTTTGAAGTCATATAAGGATTTAGGCTGTATTTTGTAGGAATAGTTATTACTTTGTTGATCTATTTAAGTTATGGGCTATTTCCTGAGTAGGAGCTTGACCATATTTATATGTTATCCATGTATATTCACATACACACATACATACACACACAGATAAACGGATACACACATTGATTCCTAAAATGGAAGAGCTTCAGAAATACAGAATTAGTGAAGCTGTGAGATGGGCAGTGTTCCCTGGTCTGCTCAAGTCTCACAAATAGAACTTTCATTCTTCAAGAACTCATTCAATGAACACTGGAGTGTATAGTGTATGCGAACTTTATCATAACTCTGGAAATGAAACAAGGAATGGGTTTACACCATTGGGTTACACAACAATGAATGAATAAATGAACAAAAGCCTCTATAGAGTCTGAAATTAAAAAAAATGTAGAATACAAATATTGTGATAGTTTCTAAGTCTTTGGTATTTCTGGAACCCTTTCCAGGCTCATACTAGAGTTTCCATGCATTTTATCAGCTGATACAACTACCTAGAATAAGTACAATTATTATTCCTGAGGAAATGGATGCTTAGAGATTCTAGGCTAAGAACTTCATCCAACTATTACATAGCCAACAAGTTGTAGAGTTAAGACTCTAGTGAGTTTATCCTTATGCTCTGTGTGTAGTTTCTAGTCTGCAATGCTGTTGTCTAATCAGGGAGATAAGTCAATAAACAATTACAGTACAATGTGATATGCAAGGGGAAATTCGGGGCAGGGGGTGCAATTAGGAACACATTAAAGGAGCAAAACAAGGTTTTCCAAGGGAAATGAAATCTAGCAGTTAGCAAGATTTGGGGGAAAGGTGTCTGCAAAGATCTGGGGGTGTGGGTGAGGCTGGCTGTGTGAGGGATTGGAGGAATGTCAGCAGAGCTGGAGCGTGAACATTCTCCCAGTGAACATCAGTAGTGACCTGTGTGACTTCAGTTACCAACTAGACATTAATGGTTCCCAACATACTGTCTCCTGGAGTTTGGTCATAGCTTGGTTTGAATTTCAACATAAATGTTTCGGCCTCAACAGGGTTGCAAGCATCTTGTGCACTGGGCATATGTCTCATAATATGTGTGCTATTCAGTGTAGTACCATTCTATTTCTGGGAGCCATTAATGAAATTTGTAGAAAAAAAGCATTCCATTAAATAGCATGGGAGATTGAGTACTCTCACACTTTGGCGGCTTAGTGACTCTCCGTATTCCTCCAAGCAGGATAAAGGAAGAATGTGACCTGGTTGCTCCTAGTCCCTGGCACAGCTCAGCAGATCCACCCAGGCTCTCCAAGGCAGGGGTGATCTTTGCAAAGAGCTGGCTGCCTGTCTGCACAGACTTGGGTTACAACCCACCAGAAGGAGGCCTTATGTCCAGCACATGAGTGGCTAGAGTGCACTCGTGAAGAAAAAGAGGGAAGAAAATAACTTGAAGGAGCAGAGGCTTCTCCTATCTCTTTCTTCTTCTGGGAAGTTGAGTGCCTGATTTTCTAAGGTGCTTTCCCACCAGTCCTAGGAGATGGCCAGGTATTTTTTTGTATGTCAAATATTTGGTTTTCAAAGATTGTTGTCAGAACACAAAGGTCATGTAGCAGTCAGAGCCAGTTCCCAGGAACCCAGCCTGGCACAAAATTTCTCAGGGCATTAGTCATGGCTTCAATCCTTCCCACCCATGTTCGATTCTTTCCAATGAGAAAAACACAAGTATAAATGTTGTACATACTCTACCTGTAGACTTACGACTGGTTTGAGGCTGAAGACCAAGTCTCACCTGTATCATTACCTTCCCTCCTAGTTGCCACTGTTTTTCATATTAGTGCAATACACACATACACATACATACCCTACACCCTAAATTAAAATGGCATTTTTTAGACTCTTGGCTCCATGAAATACAAAAGATAATAGAATATTAACATTAAAAGTCAGGTCTTTTCTCTCCTATTTTGGCAGTAATTTACACAAGGTTTTGGTTTTCTTCAAATCAGACTAAATAACCACACTGAATAACCATTTGTGATCAAAAGAAGAATGATTTGATGTGTCCTAGATAGTTTTTCAAAATGTGAGTGCATATGTTTCATATTAGTGAAATACACAGGCACACATATGATTGGAAGTCCTTTAATAACAATGAAAGATGCATGTATGAACTAGAAACTCCCCAATGAATCAATACTTTCACTATGAATCAATTACAAAGAAATTTAGAATTAGCTCTGAGATCTGCTCATTTGCTAAAAAAAACCCAACAAGCAAGAACCCAACTTATTTTGTATTAATACAAAGAAATAAATATGCGCTAGGCAAGTTTGACGATGATTTGTAACTCTCTGTCAGCACCATAGATCTTTCAGGATGGTGTCCAATGCGGTTCCCCTGGAGTCCACTATAGTGGTTGAATTTCATGAAAATATCAGTGGCTTTTTGGTTATAATCACTCTAGGCTATAATAGTGCCAGATTTTTCATTGCATTTTTCTACTGTTGAAAACCGTGTAATGTGACAGGCTTCCCAGGTGACACAAGTGGTAAAGAACCTACCTGCCAATGCAGGAGACATACGAGAGGAAGGTTTAATCCCTGCGTCAGGAAGATCCCCTGGAGGAGGGCACGGCAACCCACTCCAGTATTCTTGCCTGGGGAAGCCCATGCACAGAGGAGCCTGGAGGGCTACAGTCCTCAGGGTCACAAAGAGTCGGACCCTACTGAAGTGACTTAGCGTGCACACGTGAAAGATAAGAAGACTGCAGGAGCAAAAATCTACCTAAAATCATAGAGTAAGAAGGCAGTCTTTATTTCTTGGATCTGGAATATACATGATATGTAACTATATGTATATATTTTAATCATCTTCTATAAAAGAAAACATTAACATATTGCTGCTACAGTGGTGGGATGGGGAATAAACTGACAGTTTTGACAGATGAACAAAGTGTTCTGTTTGCTTGGTTCTCGACAGAGCAGATATCTGAAAAACTTTAAGAAAACCTTTCTTCTGCTTGTCGTTGGATTTCATGAGCCATAATAAGCACCCTTGGGGATTTCTGAGTAGCGTGTGATATTCTGGCAATACTTCTGGAGCAGGTCCCAGCGAACTGGACACATTCCCAGTCTGTGATCACTGAAGAAGAGGCCCTTTTCTTGTATCAGATTTCTGTAACTTGCTTTGAGTTTATTTTTAAGGATTGGAAGCAGTCTTCTAGCTCTTGGATCAGTAGAGCTGACAAAAGCAGGACCCTTCGTGGACGATAGCTGGGTTCTTCCCTTGGAGACCAGGTTTTGGAACTCCATCCAGAGGTCAGGGGCTCTTTGCCACCAAATCTGTCCAAGCCAGTTGATGGTAGCCCGACAGACCACAACATGAACTCTTAGTCCTACTAGGAGAGCTCACTGCCAGCATGCATTCCAGTCTGGTCTGCATGGTTCCAACTCTTTGGTTCTTTTCCATCAGCTTGGGCTACCTGTCTAAAGAGCCACTCTGTTCCAAAACTGAAGCCCTGCTCCCAGCCCCAGGACCCTTGCTGCAAAGCAAGGTGATCTAGTGTTGTGGTTGAGAGTGTGACTTTCACCATTTAGGTTCAAATTCCAGTCTGGCAACTTACTCACTTGGCAAATCACATTTCTGTCATGCAGTCCCGCATCAGGAAATGGGGAGATAATACTATCTACTTTATAAGATGCTAGAAGGTTAAATGACTAATACATGCTAAGTATAGGGTTGGCTAAAAAGTTTGATCGGGTTTTTCCTTAAGATATTATGGAAAACCTGAACAAAATTTTTGGGCAGTCCAATACTTAGACCACTGCTTGGCATGCAGTAGGTTCTTAAGAAACCCTAACTGTTCCTATCATTGTATCTTCCACTTTCTTTCTTTCATGGCCATATATTGAAGCACTGGGCGTGGAAGCGGAGGTGGTGCAAAGATTGCTTTTCACACACAGAGTGTATGCCATGAGGCAGTGTACACTTCTCACCCTCTTGGGTTGTTCAAGCACCTGCAGGATGAGCTGGATGGGGCTGGTCCTGACATGATTCTGATCCAGAATGAGGCTTCTCCAGAGGCTGAGCCACAGCGTCTCCGCCTGGGGGTCCAACACTAGTCAGGTGAACTTGGACTTCTGGCTGCTGTTTCTGTAGATTCTGTGTGCAACAGGAGTGTGGGAATATGTAAAACTCAACTAGGCTTTTAGGATAATGTCATAGATTCATCATTCTTAAAAAAGAACCATCAGTTATGTCCATTGACAGATGAATGGATAAAGAAGCTGTGGTATATACATATGTATATATATGTTCTATTCTATATATAATAGAACATTACTCAGAACATACTATATATATAGAATAGAACATTACTCAGCCATAAAACAATGTATTTGAGTCAGTTCTAATGGCACTCATCTCACATGCTGGCAAAGTAGTGCTCAAAATTCTCCAAGTCAGGCTTCAACAGTACGTCAACTGTGAACTTTCAGATGTTCAAGCTGGATTTAGAAAAGGCAGAGGAACCAGAGATCAAATTGTCAACATCTGCTGGATCATCAAAAAAGCAAGAGAGTTCCAGAAAAACATCTACTTCTGCTTTATTGACTATGCCAAAGCCTTTGACTGTGTGGGTCACAACAAACTCTGGAAAATTTTTCAAAAGATGGGAATACCAGACCACCTGACCTGCCTCCTGAGAAATCTGTATGCAAGTCAGGAAGCAACAATTAGAACTGGACATGGAACAACAGACTGGTTCCAAATAGGGAAAGGAGTACATCAAGGCTGTATATTGCCACCCTGCTTATTTGACTTACATGCAGAATACATCATGAGAAATGCTGGACTGGATGAAGCACAAACTGGAATCAAGATTGCTGGGAGAAATATCAATAACCTCAGATATGCAGATGACACCAGGATCATGGCAGAAAGTGAAGACGAACTAAAGAGCCTCTTTATGAAAGTGAAAGAGGAGAGTGAAAAAGTTGGCTTCAAGCTTAACATTCAGAAAACTAAGATCATGGCATCTGGTCCCATCACTTCATGGCAAATAGATGGGGAAACAATGGAAACTATGACAGACTATATTTTTGGGCTCCAAAATCACTGCAGATGGTGACTGAAACCATGATATTAAAAGATGCTTGCTCCTTGGAAGAAAAGTTATGACCAACCTAGACAGCATATTAAAAAGCAGAGACATTACTTTGCCAACAAAGTTCTGTCTAGTCAAAGCTATGGTTTTTCCAGTAGTCATGTATGGATGTGAGAGTTGGACTGTGAAGAAAGCTGAGCACTTTTGATGCTTTTGAACTGTGGTGTTGGAGAAGACTCTTGAGAGTCCCTTGGACTGCAAGGAGATCCAACCAGCCAATTCTAAAGGAAATCAGTCCTGAATATTCATTGGAAGGACTGATGCTGAAGCTGAAACTCCAATACTTTGGCCACCTGATGTGAAGAACTGACTCATTCGAAAAGACCCTGATGCTGGAAAAGATAGAAGGTGGGAGGTAAAGGGGACAACAGAGGATGAGATGGTTGGATGGCATCACCGACTCAATGGACATGAGTTTGAGTAAATTTCAGGAGCTGGTGATGGACAGGGAAGCCTGGTGTGCTGCAGTTCATGGGGTCACAAGGAGTTGGACACGACTGAGTGACTGAACTGAGTGGTAAATGAACTGAGGTAAATGAACCTATAGCCTATTATACAGAGTGAGGTTTAACTCAGAAACAGAAAAACAAATATTGTATATTAATGCATATATATGGAATCTAGCCCTGAAGGAGGGCATGCAAACCACTCCAGTGTTCTTGCCTGGAGAATCCCATGGACTGAGGAGCCTGGTGGGCTACAGTCCATGGGGTCACAAAGAGTCGGACATGACTGAGCAACCAACACATACATACGAAATCTAGAAAAATGGTACTGATGAACCTATTTGTAGGACAGCAACGGAGATGCTGTAGGACAGCAACAGAGAACAGACTTATGACAAGTGCTGGGGAGAGGAAGGAGAGGTTGAGATGCATGAAGAGAGTAGCATGGAAGCATATACATTACTGTATATAAAGTAGACGGCCAATGGGAATTTGTTGTATGATTCATGGAACTCAAACCAGGGATCTGTAACAACCTAGAGGGGTGGGAAAGTGTGAGAGGTGGGAGGGAGGTTCAAGGGGGAGGGACAAAAGTGTGCCTATGGCTAATTCATGCTGATGTATGAAAGATATCAAACCAATATATTGTAAAACCATCATCAATCAATTAAAAATAAATATTTAAAAGAAGATAAAATCAAACCAGCTCCCAAGAACAAAACCAGTTTTTCCTGTTTAAAATAAAATTTAAAAAACCCAAACAACAAAAAATCTTCAGTGGTTAAAAAAATATCTCTTTGATGTTCATTTGGGCATAGCATCTTTTTTAAAAAAAAATCTCTTTGTGTGCCCTTCTTGGAGTACAGCCATGCAGAAGCATGGTCTATCTCTTTTTAAACCCATATTTTTGAAAATGTTTGGTCAGTAACTCTCATGTGTTTTGACTCCCTGTTCCAGTAGCCAAAACATTATTGCAGTTTCAAGGTGAATATAATGTGTGAATGTGTTCAGCTCTTGAATATCTACCATCAAAATGCTAGTGGGGATGTTTCGCTCACTTCAGGGTGCTATAGCTCTTCTGCCTGACTGCAGCCAGGATAAAAAATGATAAAAACCAGACTCTGCATTCAAAATCAAACATTAAAAAAAAAAAAAATCCCTTACTGTAGGGCTGTTCTCTAGTTCCTAGATGTCTTAATGCTCTGACTTTACTGGAAGCCCTCAGAGAATTCTATTTTTATCTTTCTTTGCATTTCCATTGTGCTGAGCACATACAAAGTGCCCGGTAAGAACCTCTGTGCTTGTGGAATGCATGAACGTAAGCAGTCATCATTTGCTACCTGTACCTGCTTGAGCAGCTGTGAGACACGTTGTCTCTGCTCTTTCTCTCATCTGAGTTCAGGCATGGGCTTCCCGTGTGGCTCAGTTGGTTAAGAATCCACTTGCCAATTTAGGAGATGCAGGTTCGATCCCTGTGTCGGCAACTTACCGTGGAGAATGACAAGACAACCCACTCCAGTATTCTTGCCTGGGAAATCCCATGGCCAGAGGAGCTTGGCGGGCTACATTCTATGAGGTTGCAAAGAGTCAGACACAACTGAGTGACTGAGCGCACACACACAAATTCAGGTTCAGCTCTTGTCTGGCTGGATGGTCACAACTGTATAACCCAGCTTTTGGTTTCACAGAGTAAAACTTAGGACAACAACAACACACACACTTCCAAGAAAAAAACAAAACACTGGGGTCTAACCTGTGTGTATGTGTGTGTTAGTTGCTCAGTTGTGTCTGATTCTTTGAGACCCCATGGACTGTAACCCACCAGGCTCTACTGTCCATGGAATTCTCCAGGCAAGAGTACTGGAATGGGTTGACATTCCCTTCTCCAGGGGCTCTTCCTGACCCAGGGATCAGACCTAGGTCTCCCTCATTGCAGGCAAATTCTTTATCGTCTGAGCCTAAGGTTTCTAATTTGTCATTATGACAACAAAGTCCAGTAAAAATAACAAGTCATGTATTAGGGTAAGTAGCCCTTCCCCCAACTCTCCAAGAGACATCCATGTCCTTGTCTTTAGAACCTGTGAATATATTGCCCTTACATGATGAAAGGAACTTTGCAGCTATGATTAAGAATTGAGATAGGGACTTCCCTTGTGGTCGAGTGGTTTAGGAATTCACCTGCTAGAAGAGGAGACACGGGTTTAACCCCTGGTCTGAGAAGATCCCACATGCCTCGGGGCAAATAAGCCCATGCCCCACAACTGCTAAAGCCCGCTCACCTAGAACCTGTGCCCCTAGACAAAAGAAGCGACTGCAATGAGAAGCCCCCCTGCCACTATGAAGACTAGCCCCCACTCGCTGCAACTAGAGAAAAAAGCCTGCATGCAGCAACGAAGAGCCAGCACAGCCAAAATAGGAAAAGAAAATAAAAATTTCAAAGAAAAAGAATCTTGAGATGGGAAGATTATTCTGGATTATTCAGGTGGGGCTGATGTAATCCCAAGAATCCTTATAAAAGAGGGCAGGAGGGTGAATGTCGAGCTGTTGACTTTGAACATGGAGGCAGGGGCCCTGAACCAAGGCATGCAGGCAACCTATCTCAGACAGGAAAGACAAAGCAACAAGTTCTCCTCAGAGCCTCCAGTGGGAACCCAGTTCTGCCCATCCACTTTTGGATTTCTGAACTCCAGGGGTGTTAAAAAGTAAATCTGACACACCTACACCCATGGCTGATTCATGTCAATGTATGGCAAAAACCACCATAATATTGTAAAGTAATTAGCCTCCAATTAAAATAAATTAATTAATTAAAAAAAGAGTAAATCTGTGTTTTTCTAAGCTATTCTGGTTTTGGTAATTTGTTACAGCAGCAGTTAAAAAGGAATACAAGTGTGCATACATTCTATTGGGTTTCCTGGTGGCTCAGTTGGTAAAGAATACCCACCTGCAATGCAGGAGAGTGCCCGCAGTGCAGGAGACCCAGGTTCTGTCCCTTGGAGGAGGAAATGGCAACCCTCTTCAGTATTCTTGCCTGGGAAATCCCATGGACAGAGGAGTCTGATAGGCTCCTTGGGTCTCAAAGAGTCCAACATGACTAAGCTACTAAAACCACCATACATTTCATCACTTCATAAAAGTTAATACTTTTCTAGTGGCAAAAATGTAGGGAAGTTTGGATCCCAAAAGCACAACAGCAACTTTCCATGATATACAGACAGGGACATGTATATACATGTGTTTGCCAAGGGCATGATTCTTTTGTGATGACCTGTTTTAAAGACAACAGGAAAAATCTAGTGTGGCTGGGTAAAGCCCAGAGCCTTGCCCCTTTGTTACCAGATGAATACCAAGCAAAATGACGAGCCAGCCAACCTTCTACAGAATGAGAGTCCCTGGGGTAAAGCCACCCCTGGCCTCCCAGCCCTAGAGGGCAGAGCTTGCCTCCTCTCCACTCTTCACTGGCTTCCAGTGAAACTGCTCAGTCCACTGGCTGGAGCATCCGACTTGATTTGTCAAAGTGAAATTGATTTAGGTAAGTCCAGTAAATTTAAGTCTAAGTGAAATCTATTAAGCATGTATAGACTTTATTCCAATACCTTTTAGAGTTCACAAAAGATAGGGCTAAGTTGTGTCTTAGACTTGTCTAAGACTCTTACAATCCCATAAACTGTAGCCTGCCAGGTTCCTATGTCCATGGGATTCTCCAGGCAAGAATATTGAAGTGAGTTGCCATTTCCTTCTCCATTAGAGTCCACAGGCAAGGAGTAAATGTCTAGACTAGCTTTGTAGGAGCCCACAACTTTCAGCATCTTTTTGAATTCTTTCTTTAAAGATCTGTATTTCTCCCTTCATTAATCTTTTTAAAAAAGGGATGAATAACAGGGCCTGACTTCTTTGCTATATTCATTGTGCAATAGCTCCATTCCTAACTGTGTGCTCAAATTGTAAGGCAGTAGGAATGTGATCAACTTAATAAGCCCAATTATCCCTGGTAGTTCTGCTCAGAGAAGAGGGAGGGAGGCTATTTTTCAGGGTGAGAATGAGAAAAGGCTCATTCTTGTGGCCGGAAATAACCTCCTCTCAACCCAGCGTTGCCGGAGGCAGCCCTATACTGGTCTCCTCAGGATGGTAGTCAGGACAGCCCAGGAGGCACGATCCAAGCTGCAAAGTCACGGAGACAGCACCGTGGTTGTGATCTTAAGCTCAGAACCCAGACAGACCTGGCTCCAAATCCTGACTCTCTAGCTGTATGTTATGGGATAAATCACTTCACCCTTCTAAGCATTCATTTATTTGGGGTTACATTAAGTGGTACCTGCCTCATTGTGAGAGTTAAATGGGTTAATGAATGAAACACACTTCGCATAAAGCTTTATCACAGTACTTAACAATTATTCAATAGAAGTTGTTATAATATATTCTAGGTATCATTTACAGGAAATTTTAGAGTTTGTTGGATGATTAATATCCTCTGCTGAAACATCTTCCCTCCCTTGATTCCATTAGGATGTAGTTTTAATGCAAAAGATTTCCCTCCTAATGGATGTGCTCTGATAAGTGGAGTCTCTCTGGAATTGAACCTTAGATAAAACGGATGATGGACGCTTCGCTGATTGTTCAACCTTTGCCTTAGAATCCATGGGCTCTTTCTGTGGAAATTCCCTTTCTGCCTGTGAAACCTCCACATATCAAAACATATCTCCTTCTACATTCTTTCCTGTTTCCCCTCCTGTCCTTCTGACCCCTCTATGGGACAGGAACCCCATTATCTCTTTTCTTAAGCTCACTTGGGGGGCTTTTGTCTTT